>NC_086154.1:55307047-55909093 GCF_035149785.1 Candoia aspera
TACTGGCACATGCTGCATAAACACTCTAATTTGGCTTGTCTAGTCAGTAGGAACACAACCTGCAAGCCACAATCAGCCTACCTAATGCAGCTCTGGAGCTCCATCCTTATTTGTTGCTAAATGCTGAGGTGATTTGCCACCATTTAGCACCAACACATTCAGATAGCAGCATATAAGGCCAAATAAAACTGCCACAGCTTCCCCCACAAGTACCCGGGCTGTTCTCCAGCTATCTAGCACCACAAAATTATGCTGAAAATTAGCTCAGCCCATCCACTTTTACCTCATGGTCCCTAACAGTAAAAACAAGTCAGGTGCCAGCTGCACATTTCGGTACTAAATAAAACCAGGAAATCTTAAGCACTTGTTTTTTTCATATTTCAAGCAAACTAAGATTCCAGGCCTGTCACTTTCGAACATGCCCAAAATTAGAAGCAAAGGCCAAAGGCTGACTTCATATTCCAACTGCTTCGAAAAAAAATAAGCCAGGGTTTCTAGTTTAAAGCTAAACATATCACAAACCAGCAAAGGAAATTTCCTGTTTTATTTAACTATTACCATCAGCAGGATGCTTTAGCACTGCACACCAAAGCAAACATGATGCAGATTGTCTTCCCACAGTACCCCTTCATTACAGTTTTTCAATATGCTGGTTTGGCCTCAAATATCCCCATGTTGCTTACTGATGTGTTTTTTTTTCCCCTTTCCTTTCCTGAAAAAAGAAAGGGAAAAACCAAACACACACAGCCACAACTCTAAGTGATTTATCAAGCACTGTTCTTGCCATACTAAAGATTGCACCTGTAACAGTAATGCAATGTAACAATGACAGGGCTATGGAGGCTGCTAAAATATCAGACTCCATGCATATGCCAGAGTATTATTTTTGGCCCATTTCTACCAACTGAAACACTGTATTAAGACAACAGCATTCAGGAACCACAGGGCACATATTTCAACTATTAAACATATTAAAAAATTCCCTTCTCACCCATATGGGTGGTATGTGTCTTTCTCAACCTCAGGTCCCCTACCAGAGGCCTGGGAGTTTGAGGGTTCTGCGCAGCATCTTAGCTGTCCCTAGCACTGCACCCTTCTGGACAGAGAGCTCTGATGTTGTTCCTGGGATCTGTTGGAGCCACTCTCCCAGCTTAGGAGTCACAGCCCCGAGCGCCCCTACCACCACTGGGACCACTTTCGCCTTCACTTTCCACATCCTCTCCAGTCCCTCCTTCAGGCCCTGGTACTTCTCCAGCTTCTCATACACCTTCTTCCTGATGTTGCTGTCACTTGGCACAGCTACATCTATCACTGCCACTGTCTTCTACTTCTTGTCTACTACCATGATGTCTGGTTGATTGGCCAGTACCTGCCAGTCTGTCTGGATCTGGAAGTCCCACAGGATCTTAGCCCTGTCATTCTCCACGACCTTCTGTGGAATCTCCCATCTGGACTTGGGAGGGTCTAGCCCATACACTGTGCAGATGTTCCTGTACACAATGCCAGCTACTTGGTTGTACCATTCAGTGTATACTGTTCCTGCCTGCATCTTACACCCTGCCACTAGCTATTGGACTGTCTCTGAGGCCTCTCTACACACTCTGCACCTCAGGTCCTTCCTAGTGTGGTAGACCCCTGTTTCTATGGATCTGGAGCTTAGTGCCTATTCTTGTGCTGCTATGATCAGTGCCTCAGTGCTGTCTTTTAGTCCACCCCATTCCAGACACTGGTAGGATTTCCCAGTGCCAGCTACCTCAGCTATCTGTTGATGATACATCCCATGCAGGGTCTTGTCTTGCCATGCCACTTCCTCTGCTTGATCTTCCTCCCATGTCTGCTGCTGCCTCAGGCATTCTCTCAGTAGCTCATCTCTGGCTACCATCTTACTGATGTACTCCTGGATGCTCTGGGTCTCATCCAGGACAGGGGCTTTGACACTACCAGACCCCTCCCACCCTCTTTCCAGCTGATCTACAGTCTCTGGGTGTTGGGCTTGGGGTGGAAGCCTCTGTACATTGTGAGGAGCTTCTGGGTCTTCACATCCACAACCTCCATGTCCTCCTTTGGCCAGCTCACTATACCAGCAGGGTATCTGATGACTGGCAGGGGATACATGTTGATGGTGTGGATCTTGTTCTTCCCATTGAGCTGGCTCTTCAGGACCTGTCTTATTCTTTGGTGGTACTTGGATATTGTTGACTTCCTTGCCTCTTCATCGTGGTTCCCACACCACTGTGGGATGCCAAGGTACCTGTAGCTGGTCTGTATGTCTGCTATGTGACCTGCTGGTAGTTCCACCCCAACTACCTTCTCTCTCTTTACTACCATCCGGCTACATTTCTCCCATCCGAATGACATTCCAGTGTCCTCACTCTAGATCCATGTCAGGTGGATCAGTGAGTCCATGTCTCATTCACTCTTAGCTTGATGTCATCCATATAGAGGTGGCTGATAATAGTTCCACTCTTGAACTATCATATCAATTCCATCAATTATCAATTCTATCAATTCCAATTGATGAAATAGAAATATATCCCTTCTCACCCCTATGGGTGGTATGTGTCTTCCTCAACCTTGGGTCCCCTACCAGAGGCCTGGGAGTTTGAGGGTTCTGCGCAGTCTCTTAGCTCTTCCTAGCACTGCACTCTTCTAGACACAGAGCTCTGATGTTGCTCCTGGGATCTGATGGAGCCACTCTCCCAGCTTAGGAGTCACAGCCCCGAGTGCTTCTACCACCACTGGGACCACTTTGGTCTTCACTTCAATTATATATAATTTATATATAAAAGAATCATTTCAGTTCAGAAGTAAATAAGTAGTTTGTAAGACCTTAGCGGTCACTTGCAACCACAACCTTCTTTAACTTAAAAGAAGTTGGAGAGGAGAAAGAATTAAATTACAGAAATCATGGCAACTGGAGGTTTACTTTAGTATCCAATATCTCTCAATTTGTTAGGGTGGAGCTTTCTTGATCTCCTGCTAACTACCCACTGATGTAGTGGTGAGGTAGCTATCCATTTTCCTGAAAAAGGAGGAATATGCAGGTATTCTGCACATGTAATATTTTACAAACTGACACCCTAGGAACTCCTCCAACCTACCTACATACTGTAAATACATAACACACATATACAGCTTTCACAACTGTAAGAACTCGTTTGTACAGTAGGAAAACGCATATGATGGGGCAATAAAAGCCAAAGGAAAGACACAGTACAGTACCCCAATTGTTCTTTTCATTTTATCAATCTTTAATTGCCAAATTTAAGACTTTTATTAAAATATATAATCCAGGAGTCAACTTGTATGTTATTGTTAACTGCCTTGTGCATTCATGGAAAGCCGTGATCTTTTTCCCCAATCCTGTTCCACATGAATTCCCCATAAACTCTGAGGGACAAAGGTCTTGGGGCACAAAACACCAACTACTTTCAAGCCCTTTGAAGTACGCACAATTTGCTTTTCATAGCAAGAATTTGGTTTTCTGAGTAGCAAGAAATAGACATTTCCACAGATTCTACCTGCTCCAAAGCCTGTTGTAAGAAAACAATAACCTCTCCTCCAAGTTTTCTATGCATACCAGAAGATTCAGGTTCACAAACTAGCAATGACAGCAAAAAGTGTCTGGCTACTAAAGAAGACAAAATGTATGTATGGATCACCACACTTAATGTTACCATCAGTTTAATACTAGTAACCTAGAACTCACACGGTGTGTGCCCGTATGTGTGTGTGTGTATCAACACTTGCACCACTTTTGCCCAATCTGATGTGTCAGAATTTAATTCCCATAATTTCCAATCAGCATGACTACAGAGGTAGGAGTTGATCCAAGACAGAAGGTCATTATTGGATTCCCAATAATGAATGAAATTTCAGCCTTTCTTCAACTGTATGAAGGAATACTAGAATTTTTCTAGAAACTCGGACAGCGCCCATAGCACAATCCCCACCAGCACAGCTTTCAACATACATTGCGACAAGAGGCTTCTGACTCACTAACAAATAATGAAAAAGACAGCCGCCCCTCCTTCCCCCGCTCTGCTTCCCCAAATGCTCCTCCAGTAGACACCAACCCTCTCACCTGCCTGGAGGCCCAGCAGCTGCTGCACCCGACCGGCTAAAAATGATGCAACCTAAGAGCAAGAGAAAGCATGACAGGAAGTCGAAAAAGACATCCACGCCTATTCACCCGCAGCTGCTCCAATCTCTCCGATCATAGGCTGCAAATAAGGCGGCCCCGGATTGGGCAGGAGAGTCCTCCAGCAACTGTAACTCTTGAGCGAAGGGGAAGGAAATCAACGGCGGCCATGGTGTGCGTGGCTAAAGTGGTCGGCTGCTCTTTCCATTTTGCTCGCCGCGGAAAACCAGTCTGCGCTGAAGGGGACGGAGCCGTGGCGCGTCTGCCGAACGGCGCTTTAAAGCGGCGAGGAATGCGGCACATGGACCCGATGTGGAACCTGGAAACATTCCGAGCGTTCTTTGCTGAAAGGAGAGGGGAGGGAGAAGAGGGGCAGGCTTCGAGTATATCACTGATCGCTAGTGATGCAGAGATAAGTCTTAAATTCTGAGATTTATCCTAACTGCCCCCAAGGGGAAAAAAAAGTCATATTTGCACCCCGCCGGAGAACGATGAATATAAGATACACATTTTCCATATTGGTACTCAGCGAAGGTAACTTTTCCAAATTCCACAGTAAAACGTAATCCGGTAGAGAAAATAACACTAAGAGGGTCTTTGCCATATGGAAGTGATCATTATAGGCTGTATTTCCCTTCGCAACGCATTTTCAAAACATTTAGCTATTCAAAAAACATATTTTTGTTTCAAACACAGATGAGGTGAAAAGAACACAAATGTTGTCTCCTTGCATGTGACTACCTGGGTAAAAAAAAATCATTGCATCACACACCGATCTAGGGTTCTTAACTATAGTTTTTTCAATTAAACCAGTTTTACGCTCATAGGCTACCTTGAATCATAAACTAGCCAAACAAGCTGCACTTGGACAACACAGAGCAAAAATGTGGTTCAACTACTTTGTGATTCAGTGTCTCCTTTACATAGTACCAGTGTTTACTCCTAGCTATAAAGGCTCAAATTGTTCTGGGTGTTTTTTTTTAAATACCGTACTGAGGTTTAGCAAAAAAAAAGTTCTCTTGGCTAGAATATAACACTTACTTGATTGGGAATGCAAACAATATTGTAGAGATTTTAACTGTTAGCATGAAGTAGGAACCTTGTCAAATAAAAATGAATCTAGCCTCTTATTTTTATAATTTATCTTCCACCATTTAAACCAAGTTTTTGCTGGATACATTGCTACTTTTCCTGATTTCTTTTAGACTAATTTATCCCAAACCAGACAAATACTTGATAATCTTATTTTACTTACTTGCTGGAGCAAGCAGAGTCTGTGACTTACGTTGGCACTTGGCTTTGTTCCAAAGTAAACTTCAGAGCTTACATCTCTCTCCCTGTGCTACACCTGTGCTGATTGTTACTGCAAAAGTTCCTATACTTTATCAAGGATAGGTAACCTATTAGGTTTAAAAGTAAGCTGTGCATTACAGGATATGTGTCTATTACGTATGCTGTCACCATTAGAGCTTTTTCTGTGTGCTCGCACACACATGGGACTACCAATAGCGAGTGTTTTCTGAAGAGTTGCTATGTGCCATGTCACTCATCATACTTACAGTATTAACACTTGACTATATTACCTGCTTGCCATAAACTTATTTATCTTAGTATCTCCTTATCTTCTCCATTTGCTCCAAGGAAGTATTGTAATCATTAGAGACTTTATTTCCATTTGCAATATTTTCAAAACATTTAGCTGTTCAAACAACAGATTTTCGTTTCAAATGCAATCATCACAATTCAAACACAATAAAAGAAAAAAGAGCACAACTTTTGTCTTTCCTTCAAGGAATGGGGAAAGGGTGTTTAATAGAGATGGGCAGCGATTAGCATTTCAGTGATGATTTGGAACATATTTGGGCAATTATTTTATATATATATATACACCTAATAATTTATATGCATATTATATATACACACACACATAGTCACACACACATACATAATTATATATAATTATTACATTACACCTATCAGCAGGTGTATGTTAAATATGGCTTTTCCTAGGCTGCTACAGGAAAAGATACCTCTTTAAGTTGCTATGTGAGTATATCCAAGTGCTCCATATTCCCTTTCTTCCTTCAAATTCAGATTGCTGCCAAGCTGTAATGTTTTAGCTGTGTCACTCAAGTCTAATATCTTCATTCTCCCCTTGCTGATTGATAAATAAAGGGAATTATCATTTTGCACACAATGTAAGAACACAGGAGGAAATAGGAAGTCTTTGGAATTATTGAAAACTGATTCATTACAGAAAAGGCCTTCCAAATGTTATTTTCCGGTCTTTCTGATAAAGTGGTGCGCTCTGTTTTGGGGGGTGGGGGGATTTATACATGTGGGTGGAGAGTAAAGATGGAAACATGTCATTTTTATTAAATAAGCACATTTTCTTATTAAATAACATCCACATGAGTAACTTAGCTAAGAAAACAAACAGGTGGATCATCAAAATAAATCAACCCAGAGTTCTCACTCATACAAATGACCAGGTTCAAATTATCATACTTCAGCTGCCTTATGTGAATCCTAGTATTCTGGACAAGGCACTAATACTGGGAAAGGTGGAAGGAAGAGAAGAAGAGGTGGCATGGTGGAGGTGGCATCCAGCAAGCTGGATGGACATGATTATGGTACTGATGGGTACACCATTGGAAGACTGAAGGACCAGGTTGAGGACAGATTATCCTCTAGTCTATCTTTGTGCTTTGTCAGGGTTGACCTGACTTGATGGCACAATTGAGTTATTGGTCTATATTAAATTTCTCCATGAGTACCTATTTTATTTGTGTGTGTGTGTATAGATATATAATCAATACACCTCTGAAAAGATCTGACCATGTCAGGTATGTTGTTTATTTGCTGTCTTGTTTTTTGTTTTTGTAATTTTTACCCAAGACTTTTGGGAATTGAGTTATAAATTAATATGAATAAATACATAAAATTATACAAAGTAACACATTCCAGTTTTTACTTTTGGAGATCTGGTCACCCTAGAACAGTGTTTTTCAACCTTGTCAACTTTAAGATGTGTGGACTTCAACTCCCAGAATTTCCCAGCCAGCATGCTGGGAAATTGGTAGCATAGTAGCTTCAATTGCATAGACTCCAAATGTATATTCCAATAAACACCTGAATCAGGGTCTTAGATTCACCGCTCTACGATAGGATACCATTCAATACACCTTAACAAAAACAGCGTATAGTAGTAGCATTTTAGAGCATGAGTAAAACATGGGAACACTTTAATGGAACGTTATTAACAAGCCAAAACATGGGGGAAGAGGTGTTGGTGTTAATGGAAGTTTCCTTAATTTAGCATTTTTGAAGTTTCATAAATTATTTTGTCATCTTCCAATAAAACTGATTAAACCTGAAGGCATTCTGCAGTATAACAATGATTAAAATAAGTCTGTTTAAAATAGAAAAGAAAAACCAGCAGAGGGCAATATTTTCACGGAAAAGGCATTCAACTCTAACTTGATCTCTCTTTTTTAGCCTTCTCTGTATTTACTATCTATTTGCTTTTTAGTAAAATAAGGAAGGAGTCAAGTAGGTTATGAAACATAGTGATACCCATGCCACTTGTAGCATTCTGTGCTAATGGTAAGGGTAGCTACCATCAGTTTTGAAAAATGTTGGCCATTATGCCACAAGCTCAGTAAGAACCCATTTTTTATCCTATGCATACTGACACTATTTGTTGCAAGCTAAGATCTCTAATCCAGTGACTACCTTTCAAGGAAACAAAATGTTGCTCATATCTTACCAATTAGGCGGTATATGCAGTGTACTGACACACTCAGGATGCTGTTATACAAAAGCCTTAATTGCCCAAAGCCATGATGAGAGATGGAGGTCAATATGAGCCCATCTGATGACAATCATAGTATATAAAAGATTCTGACTTGGAATGAAAGAAGAGTCATGATAGAGCATGGCTTATTAAATGCAGTGAAAGGAAGTTCATTCTGTGTTTGTGAAACTAAGAGAAAGAGGAAAGGTGAAATAAATCTAAAGATATTATTTTATGGTGATAGTTATTGATATGCTCCAGTTAGGGGGAAGGAGAATGAGCATCCTTTATCTGTTCCTGATTATTTTTTCCTTGATGTGACCGTATATTAAGATTGCTGTTGAAATTTTTGTACACTACCCAGAGTTGTGAGAATGGAGCTGTGTGTGTATGTGGATGGATGGATGGAAGTAAAGCATGTGTGAGAATAAAGGCAATTCTTTGTGAATGCTTCAACATTGAGCAGGGAATAAGACAAGGATGTGTGATGTCCCCTTAGTCATTTAATGTGGTTGAAGATGTGCATGTACTTTTACATGCAAATAATGCCATGCTATTGGTTGAGAACCTAAATGATTTATAGCAAATGACAGACTGTATGATGTATAGAGGAGTATAAATCTGAAAATTAGTATAAGGCAGTTATAGTTATAATATCATATATATATAGTTATAGTTATAGTTAATATATAAGACTAAGGCAGTTACAGTCATGTGAAAAAGTAAATACACCCTGTGTAAAGTTTTTTTCTTCTTTTTTAAGAAGTGTGGACATTTCAATGTTTTATCTTCATTCAAACAGTATATAAAGGTGATGTAATTGAACAAAAAAACTATGAAAAATTGACTTTGCAATCATTTATTCAACAAAAAATTAACAGATAGCCCTTTTCTTCTGTGGAAAAAAATATACCCTTGGCTCTAATACCTGATATTGCACCATTTGGCAGAAACCACCTCAAGTTGGTGTTTCTTGTAACTGTCTACCAGTCTTTGACAACAACTGGGAATTTTTTTCCCACTCCTCCATGCAGAAATGTTTTAGCTGTGCAATGTTTGAGGGGTTTCTTGCAGGCACAGCTGTTTCAAATCACCCCAGAGCATCTCCGTGGGATTTAGATCCAGCCTTTGACTTGGCCAGTCCAGAACCTTACCTTTTCTTTTCTTTTCTTTTTCCTTTTCTTTTCTTTTAAATCCTTGGTGGATTTACTAGAATGTTTAGCGTTATTGTCATGTTGCAAGGTCCACTTTTGGTTGAGCTTCAATCTTCTGATAGATGGTCTCACATTATCCTCAAGCATCCTCTGGTACAATGAAGAATTCATCGTGGATTCTGTGATGGTGAGCTGCCCAGGCCTCAAAGCAGCCCCAAACCATAACATTTCCACCACCATGCTTTGTAGTTGGTATCAGGTTCTTCTGGTGAAATGCTGTTCTGCTTAGAGTATGAGACGACCAGGCAAGTAAAAAGGAATTATTTATTTACAAGCAACTATGTACAATTAGCAATTGTCCTTTAAATAATAGTCCAGTTCAATTCAAGCCCAACTGGGCAACGGCAGAGTGCTTAGCAAGATAGCAAAACCAGGTTTAGCTAGAGAGCACAAAGATGCAGCTGGACTAGACTCGACTGGAATTCACGGCAAGACAGCTAGGCAGGACTCGACTGAAGACCATGGCAGAGAAACAGGACAGGATCTGGCAGGAACTGGCGGCAAGGCAACTGAACCAGCCTGGACTGGAGGACACAGCAAGACTGCAAGGCAAAACTTGGCTATGGATTGCAACAAGGTAACAAGGCTAGGCTTGACTGGATTCTTGTCATGATCGCCGTTGCGATGTTTGTGACATCGTAACGGCTCGCATGACAAAGTGCGGATGCGTGTCAATGGGGGGAGAGGTGCGGGCGATAAACCAGACAAAAGAAGATAATGGGGTTGGGAGATCTACTGAACAAACAAGGTCCCATCACCCAGTAATCGGCCATTAACGCCCCTGATAAAGGATCAGGGCGAGGTTCAGAAAGGCGCGTCCGGGCTTTCTAGGAATATCGCGGTCTAATCGCCCGGTAATGGACCATTATCTCGCAGGAAGATAAACCGGGCGATGCCCGGGGCGAATGGGGCTGGACAACCTCTCACCTATCAAGCCGTGATGACCTGTCACTCCATGGAACTCGTGGGGCACACCCGGGGAGTGTGGGGGTGGAGCGCTGTTTGGCGTGAGACTATTTAATTCAACTTTTGGCGCGCTTCCCTCACTCTCAGCTTTCTACTGGTGTGCATTCTATTCTAAATAAAAGTCAGAGCTTAAACTTGATTTAGAGTCTGAGTCTTTTATTTAGTTTTAGGCATTCCTTACATAAAGCTGAGAGACTTTTAAGAACAAACCTCGCCAGTCTCTACCAGGGAAATTTTCTTGCGAGAGAAGCAGCTGGCGATGACTGAACCGGGGACGATCTTGGAGTTGGCGCTTCAGAGCAGAGACACGAAGGACTCAATGCGAGTGGGGGAGGCAACCAGACAGCTTCTGGAATCGGCGCTCCCAAGATGGGACACGAGCCCCCTCCCCACCCACACCGCACCCCAGTTTGGAGCCTGGAGCCCTAGCCCAGAGTGGAGTGCCCCGATGGAAGAGGGAGTCGTGAGTCAACGACACTTCAGGTGGGACGGCATAGCGGACCCCCGGCTGGGGACACCCCACACCTCTTGAAGACTCCAATACCCCCAGATGCCTGAGAGGGAATTCACAGGACTGCTGATCGGGCAACAACCGGTAGCACCGGGGATGGACGATCCCGTCACACAGGACAGGATCAGGGCTCTGGAGTCCAAGGTGCAATCATTAGAGCACATGCTCCAATCCCTGTCAACTGTGGTGAGTGAGCTCACGAAGAGTGCTGCTGCGCAGGGCACAGGGGGGGGGCTCGGCATCCCACCCACCCTATCGCCAGCCCCGAGAGAAAGGGGCCAGGCGTGGGACTTTTTCCCAGGGCCCCGTGGTTTCATTCCGATGGGGGTCACCCCTACTCACAGGTTGGGGTTTCTCCAGTTGGTGGGATCGCTAAAGACTTTCCAGTAAAATTCGATGGCGACCCCACGAACCTGTCATTCTTTTTAACTAATGCAACAAACTACATCCAGCTATATGGACATTATTTTGCATCGGAAGGGGCTAAAATCTCGGCTATTGCCACGAAACTTAAGGGCAGAGCCGCGGACTGGTACGTTCAAATGTCAGAGTCTGGAGCCCCAGCCCTGGCTACCTTCCACACCTTCCTGACCGCCTTGAAGCGGTACTTTGAAGACCCCCTGGCGAAGGAGAGGGCTAAAGGCGCTCTGAAAGAACATAATCAGGGGCAGAAATCGGTCGCAGATTACGCCCTAGAATTTAAGCTTTTGGCAGGGAAGGTCCCTGAATGGTCGGAGGCCACCCTGATTGACATGTTTAAGGATGGCCTCAATCGAGAGGTACAATGGGCGCTGTACAGAGACGATCCAGACTCACTGCATGACTGGATCTGTCTTGCCAGGAAGGCTGAACACGCCCAGCACACCTTCATGCTGGCAGCTAAGAGAGACAGGCTTCCTCCCAGCAGAAAAGGGCCAGTGCCACAGTCAGGCCCGACATGGGATGCCGAAAGACAACATCGCTTTGCCCGGGGTAAAGTGCGGTAAGGCAGGTCACCGTGCGGCAGAATGCCACAAGGCTAGGACGGCGGATCGCCCACCTAGACCGATGCAGAAGGCTCCGCTGAAACCACCCAACCCTCCCCGACGGCTGACAGGGGCACTAGCGACCCCGGACAAAGAAGAGGACGTCTACCTCATGGGGGACGGGTTGGCCGCCCCGGAGCAGCCGGCGGAAAATGCCTTCCACCTGTCCTAAACAGCGCCGCTCGGCAGGTGGTGGAGAATGGGCGCGATACCACCAGGGTGAGTGCAGACTGTCCCACCCTGGCCGTAAAAATTGAACTGAGCTACTGCTCCAAGACCATCGAAGTCGGGGCTTGGGTGGACTCAGGGTGTTCCAGATGCCTGATCCACCCCAACCTGGTCGCTGCGCTAAATCTACCCTGTTTCCCTCTCCCAGAGCTGCTGATCTTCCAGCAACTCGATGGTTCCACGGCGGGGGGTGGGCCGGCCACCCAGGGTACAGGGAACATTACCCTACAAATGGGCACGCACAGGGAAACCATAGAATTCGTGGTCACCCCGGTGGGCAAGCCTATAGTGGTTCTGGGAATCCCCTGGCTAACTCGCCACAATCCTTACATTAACTGGAGGACCTGTACAATAACGTTTGAGGATGGGTTTTACCAGGCACCTGCTAAGGGGAAATACCTCACTTTGACTGTAGGGAGGGCTGAGATTGTCGACCCTCAAGTTCATGCTTCCCCCGTGGAGGGGTTGCCAGAACAATGCGCGGACTTCGCGGACGTCTTCGGGGAGGAGGAGGTGGACCAGTTACCCCCCCCATCGCAAGACGGACTGTGCCATTGAACTGCTCCCTCATGTCCCATTGCCTAAGCCAAAAATTTACCCAATGACACAAAAGGAATTGGCAGCGTTGTGGGACTTCCTCGATAAAAACCTCACTCGGGGCTTCATCGAACCGGCAAACTCGCCGGTTGGAGCGCCCGCTCTGTTCCACGAGAAGAAGGATGGTACCCTAAGACTGTGTACAGACTATTGAGGGTTAAATTCAGCTTCCTTGTCAAACAAGTACCCCCTCCCCCTCGTGAAAGACATGTTGGCACACTTGTCGACTGGAAAGGTCTTTTCCAAACTTGACCTCCGCAAGGTGTATTACCACATTCGCATCAGGGAGGGGGACGAATAGAAAACAGCTTTTAACTGTCCCTTGGGCTCCTTCCAGTATAAGGTACTGCCTTTTGGTCTTGCAGGGGCCCCGGGGGTTTTCATGCAACTAATTAATGAGGTTCTGCATGACCATTTGTTTAAAGGAGTACTGGTTTATCTGGACGATGTCCTGATATACTCCAAAACGGAGAGGGAACACGAAAGATTGGTAAGACAGGTTCTCACCAAGCTCCGGCACGCTAAACTCTATGCTAAGCTTTCCAAGTGCGACTTCCATAAGTCACGCCTGGATTACTTAGGCTACAGGATTTCAGATAAGGGCATCGAAATGGACCCTGCAAAGGTCCAGGCTGTTTTGAGCTGGGAGCGCCCATGCACCCGGCGCCAGCTCCAAAGTTTCCTGGGATTCGCAAATTTCTACAGATCCTTCGCAAAAGGATTCGCGGAAATTGCCCTGCCCTTGACTGATTTGTTGCGGACCAAAGGCATCGGGGAGACGCGCAAGGTAAAAAACCTAGGGGCCGTGCTCAATTGGACTCCCACCTGTCAGGCTGCTTTCGACCAGTTGAAAGCTCTTTTTACAGCGGAGCCAATTTTATCCCATCCCGACCCCGAACGGCCTTTTGTAGTTCAGGCTGATGCCTCTGATTTTTCAATTGGGGCTATCCTATTACAAAAGGATTCTGCTGGACTCTTGAAGCCCTGTGCCTATCTCTCCTGGAAATTTTCCAAGACGGAAAGATGCTGGCATGTCTGGGAGAAAGAGGCATTTGCAGTAAAAGCGGCACTGGAGGCTTGGCGTCACCTTTTAGAAGGGGCGACTTGCCCTTTTGAGGTCTGGACAGACCACCACAGCCTCAAGGCGCTCCGCACGCCCAGGTGCCTCAGCCCTAAGCAGATTCGCTGGGCTCAATTTTTCAGCCGCTTTAACTTTCAGCTGAAGTTCATTTCAGGGAAGAAGAATTTTTTGGCAGATGCACTTTCCCGACTGCCCCAGGACGCGGAGCCTGTCTCCGACATCGTGGGGACTGTGCTCTCTGAGTCTCAATTGGGTTTGGCCGCTGTCACCCGGAGCCACGCTCGGGAACAGCCTCCCCCCCCTGCGAACGACTCCGGCGCAGCCCGCTCCGGGCCACAGGCAACCACAGATGCCGGGTGGGTTGTGTGCAGATTTTGCCCTCGCATTAAAGTCTGATCCCTGGCTCCTTGCTAACCCTGACAAGGTTTCCATGGAACAAGACCTTGCCTGGGTGGAGGGATGTTTACACGTCCCTGATTCGCAATGATCAACTATCCTCAGCCGGTCTCATGACAGCAAACAGGCTGGTCATTTCGGGTTCCTCAAATCCCTCCACTTGACCCGACGCCAATTTTGGTGGCCCTCGCTGAGGAAGGATGTCAAAACGTATGTGGCATCCTGCCCTGTTTGCACCATGTCTAAGCGACCGTCCAGTAAACCCCAGGGGCTGCTGCAGCCCGTGGCTAACCCTTCACGCCCTTGGGATGAAATCTCTATGGATTTCATCGTGGATTTACTGCCCAGTCAAAAGAAAACAGTCATTTGGGTAGTCAAAGACTACTTTTCCAAACAAGCTCATTTTGTCCCCTGTGCCTCTATCCCGTCGGCGCAACAGCTGGCGAAGCTCTTTTTGGTGCACGTGTACCGCCTCCACGGCTGCCCCTCTTGCTTGGTGACCGATAGGGGCACACAATTTACCTCACGGTTTTGGCGGGCTTTTTTGAAATTAATTGGCACCGAGCAAGCATTGTCAACCTCCTGGCATCCCCAGACTGATGGATCTACTGAGATCCTCAATGCCACCCTTGAACAATTCCTCCGCTCCTACATCAACTACCACCAGGACGACTGGGTGGATTTGCTTCCTTTCGCAGAGGTTGCATACAATAACGCTGTGCATCAAAGCACGGGACAAACCCCCTTCAGGGTGATATCGGGTCAGGACTTCACCCCCATTCCCGAGCTCCCACAGCCCCCGTCTCCAGTAGTGGCAGCCTGTGATTGGGGTCCCAAACTCGCAGACTCCTGGCCCGTCATTAAGGACGCGCTCAATGAGGCACAGACTTCATACAAACTTCAGGCTGACAAGCACAGGCGCCAACAGCCACCTTTTCAAGTAGGGGACCTGGATTATCTCTCCACTATATTTATCAAGTCCCCTCAGCCTTCCAAGAAACTGGCCCCCAAATTTATTGGCCCCTTTCAGGTTACACAAATTGTGAACCCAGTCACGGTGCGTTTGGACCTGCCTCATAATTTGAAGCGGCTGCACCCTGTGTTCCACTGCAGCTTACTCAAGCCGGCCAGTGACCCCTCCCGGTGGCATCCACGCACTCCCCCCCTTCACCCGTCATGATCGACGGACAGCAGCACTTCGAAGTCAAGGAGGTCCTCGACTCCCACAAGCTTCGTGGCTCTCTCCAATACTTAGTGCGCTGGAAACACTTTCCCCACCCCAAGTGGGTCGTTCCCCGCGACATTCAGGCCCCCGAGCTAGTCCGCAACTTCCACATTGCATATCCCTCCAAGCCCTCGGCTTGATTTTCTTCAGGGGGGCGGTATGTCATGATCGCCATTGCGATGTTTGCGACATCATAACGGCTCGCATGACAAAGCGTGGATGCATGTCAATAGGCATTCCTTACAATTCTGTGGTGAGGTGACAAAACTAGGTTCGTCCGGAACTCATGGCAAGATGGCAAGGTAAGACTTGGCTGGACTTCGAGGCGATGTGGCAAGGCAAGACTCAACTGGGCTTTGAGGCGACGTGGCCAGGCAAGACTCAACTGGGCTTCGAGGCAAGACGACAGAACTTAACTTGGCTGGGCTTCATGGCAACGTGACCAGGCAAGACTCGACTGGGCTTCGAGGCAAGACGACAGAACTTAACTTGGCTGGGCTTCATGGCAACGTGACCAGGCAAGACTCGACTGGGCTTCGAGGCAAGACGACAGAACTTAACTTGGCTGGGCTTCATGGCAACGTGACCAGGCAAGACTCGACTGGGCTTCGAGGCAAGACGACAGAACTTAACTTGGCTGGGCTTCATGGCAACGTGACCAGGCAAGACTCGACTGGGCTTCGAGGCAAGACGACAGAACTTAACTTGGCTGGGCTTCATGGCAACGTGACCAGGCAAGACTCGACTGGGCTTCGAGGCAAGACGACAGAACTTAACTTGGCTGGGCTTCATGGCAACGTGACCAGGCAAGACTCGACTGGGCTTCGAGGCAAGACGACAGAACTTAACTTGGCTGGGCTTCATGGCAACGTGACCAGGCAAGACTCGACTGGGCTTCGAGGCAAGACGACAGAACTTAACTTGGCTGGGCTTCATGGCAACGTGACCAGGCAAGACTCAACTGGGCTTCGAGGCAAGGCGGCGGTGCTGGACTCCGCTGGGCTGCATGGCGGAATGACAAGGTAAGACTCAGAAGTCTGGAAAGGCTCTGATTCCATAACGGCTACAGGGCAAGGCTCCAAGGACAATTCTGGCTTCTCTTCTGCTGAGGAAGTTCTTAGCTTGGTGGAACATTTGTCTCCGGCAACTTGGTCTTTGCGCTGGCCCCTTTTTAAGCTGTTTCCTTCACGCCTGCTGAATCAATTGGGCTTCCTTTTGCTTGGCATGCTTTTTGGCTCACCTTTCTCTTGCGCTGATTGACAGCTTTGAATTTGACTCCTGATTTTGCCCAATCAGCTGCTCATTTAGACTTTCGGTTTCCCCGTTTTGCCTAGCATAGGTTTCAATTTCCCCTTCCTCAGCCTCAGTGTCAGACCCAACTCTTACAAATGCTGCCTTTGGTTTTCACCAAACACGTCTTCTGGTATTGTGGCCAAATAACTCTAATCTTTGCCTTATCTGTCCAGAGCATATTGTTCCAGAAGTCCTGGTCTTTGCCTAGTTGTTCATGAGCACGTTAGTCTTGCCTTGATGTTCTTTCTGGACAGCAAAGGTTTCATCCTGGCACACTTCCATGTAGATCTAATTTGTGCAGCTTCTTGCTAATGGTAGACTCATGCACTTGGACGTCAATAGTGGTGAGAGCTACTTGTAGATTACATGATGAAATTCTGGGGTTCTTCTTTCAGCATCTTGCATTCTGCTCTCAGGCTGAATTTGCTGTGATGACCTGGCCAGGGCAAGTTGGCAGTTGTTTCAAATCTTTTCCACTTGTAGATGATCTTCTGGGCAGTAGAATAATTGATGTTCAATTGTTTGGTGATCTTTTTAAATCCCTTCCCAGACTTATAAGCATCTCTAACCTTCTTTCTGAAGGCCTCAGAGAGCTCTTTTGATCTAGGCATGGTGATAGCACCCACTTCAACAACAAAGAGCAAATCAAACAAAATGTCTGAGGTTTCAATAAGAAAGGTTTCTCCTGGATCCTCTCTAAGGATGTTCTAATCATTTGCACCTGATCTGCTATACCTGATTCTAATTTTAGGTATTTGAGGTAGTGATAAATGCTGGGGTGGGCTTAGTTTTTCTACATGTGAAATCTGCATTTACTGTATGTTTATTTAAATTACACAATGGACTACTTAATTTAAGTGGTACATGATACTTGTTGTATTATACCCCCTTTATCAGTATTGTTGAAATGAAGATCAAATATCTGTATGTTGAAAAAGTCAAAAATTTCAATGAGGTGTACTTTTTCACATGACCGTGTGACAGAGAAAACAGGAACAATTGCTTAAAGACTGTAATCTGTTGCAAGAAATGACTATACATCAAAGGAAGCTACAGTCGCTCTATAAGACTGTCCATGCTTCTCCCCACTCTGTTATGTGGAAGTGAGTTGGTTATGTTACGAGAAACATACAAGAAAGGATGTTGGATGGAATTTACACGAACATGAAAAAGGAAGAGATTTGCAAGGGCAGAACAGTATGGAGAGTTTAGTAAATGATATACTGTAGGTATAAACTAGATTTATATTTCCTTATGTCTTATCTCCTGCCTCTGACATCTTTGGGCAGTACTTCTCACTCTTTTTCTGCACTTTGTGTAACATTGCTTACCCCAAAGGAAAAGAGTGTGATAGGTATGTAGGTTTTATATTCATTTCAGCTTGGTTTTGAATGGTAGTGTTTTCAAGCAATTGGTAATTCCTTTTTCCTTTCTGAAAAATATCTAGCACTTAAACGTTAAGGCTTTTAAAATTTCTGGAGATATGTAGAATTAACTAGTTCCATAATTTCTAATAATAATCTTCACATTCTATACAAATTATAGGCAGAGCTGCAATTGCTCTGTTTTTTTCTAGACACCCATCAATTTTAAAATGAAGTTTATGCATTCCCAGAAACACTTTCAAGCAAGGGAATTCAAAAACCATTATCTAAAGATCAATTATACAAATAGTTTCATTTTATGTATGCATGTGTTGCAGAATTTTAAATTGAATATAACTTCCAAATGCATTGACTAGTTATGACAATATAGCTAATTATCATACTTTTGCCTACAGAATACTTGCCTTGATAGCAAATGTGCAGTATTTGAAGTACTTCACTACATTTTCTATATTCTGGTAACCTAGAACTAATTCAGCATTATAAGAGGATCCCACACCACTACAATAATGCAGGAAGTTCTCTTCACCCACACACTTCTATAGAGAACTAGTGTGTGAATATGCCTCCTAGGGAGTATATAATTCCTACTTCCTGACAAAAGCTGCCGAAAATACTAGCTGCTATTATGTCAAGAAGCAGGAAGTTGTGGCAGTATCTCTGAAGAGCTTCATACGCAGGCATGTCTTGAAAAAACCAAGCCACAGCATATGGTGTCATGGGATTTGCCAGTTTTTAGATGTTTGTGTTTTTAATAGAATGTTTACGGTTGTAGGATATTCTGCTTGTTCAAACGTTGTGAACCATCTTGCATCTATGGAGTATATGGTATACAAGCAATTGTAATATACAGAAATCAAT
Source organism: Candoia aspera (assembly GCF_035149785.1). NCBI lineage: Eukaryota > Metazoa > Chordata > Lepidosauria > Squamata > Candoiidae > Candoia > Candoia aspera. The sequence continues at coordinate 55,325,767 of NC_086154.1, forward strand.
AGGTAGCATGTGAACCAGTATATCTAAAGATTCCCAAATTCTTACAATAAGAACACTAGTCTTCCAACAATGATACCAAGATTCAAGCCATAATTTTAAGCATAATTATTTAATGGGGGAGGGTTGTACATAGAAACTGAAAAGAAATTTCAAATTCCCTGAATTTAAACTTGCAAAAAGTATCCCCTAGAGGTCAAGGTTGCTTGAAGTTCGTTCTTGGTTCTGGAAGACATATTCCTTAATTCATAGGGTGTGTCTACTCCATGATGAGCAATATAAAAAGCAGTCTGAACATGCTCTTATGCATATTTCTTGTTGCTTACTTCTCAGGAATTCAACTAAACAGTGTTTTTTATGAAAAAGCCCTGTCACAAATTAAATCCTACTTTTTCTCAGCAGGAATGCTACTTGTTCCTCATCATAATGTTGATGTCAGAACAAGTAACTTTTTTAAAAAAATAGCATATTTGTGATTTACAATAATGGATTGTACAAGTAAAATATTTGGATCCAAGAATGCATTAAGCTTGAGGCTAAACACTCTGCTTCTAAATCATAGTATATTTTGGTCCAATTATCCAAACGTGAAAATGTTTTCCAGAATTCTAATGCAGATATGCATTAGAAAATGGGGCATGACATTTGAATGCTATCTATTTGAACAGCAAATCTTTCAAAGTTGATCCAAATATACATGGCAAGTAGTGATATCTTTTTTTTATTTTCTATCCTGCCTTTATTGTTTTTATAAATAACTCAAGGTGGGAAACATACCTATTATTCCTTCCTCCTCCTATTTTCCCCACAACAACCACCCTGTGAGGTGGGTTGGGCTGAGAGAGAGTGACTGGCCCAAGGTCACCCAGCCGGCTTTCATGCCTAAGGCAGGACTAGAACTCTCAGTCTCCTGGTTTCTGGCCTGGTGCCTTAACCACTAGTCCAAATTGGCTCTCTTTGCTCATATCAAATCTTTGCTGATATCATATCACCATTTATGTTTAAAATTTGAATGCATCCCTTCAAAACCAGATTTCTTCAGGAAAACTTAACACATTAATATTACTAAAAAAAATCTGCACAAGTTAAATACACAAAACGTATTCCACTAAAACAATTAAACAATAAAATAATAAAGCAGGAGCCAGAGTAGTTAAAAAGTTTCTAAGCAGCAAATATGTTTAAAAAGAACACATTAATTTCTTAGAATATCAAGAAGAATAAAGATATTTTTGCTTGGCAGCCAAAAGGCAAAGGCAGTGCCAGCCATATGTGAGGGTGCTACCACTGAAAAGGCCCACTTCTTGCTTTTTGCCACCCCGTGGCATGGAAGGTCACTCAGAATAGGCCCACTGAAGATGAAAATTAGTTTCTATGATGCAGAGCAGCCCTGAATTACTGCTAGGTCTAACTTCAAGGTTTAGTCCTGAAACATTTACTGAAGACCAGTATTCAAGGCAAATGAGGTATGCTTTTTTTGGGTGCATAAAGCTTCTTCCCTTTGTAACTAAGAGCTGGTTCTCACATTTGATTTTTCTATACTTGATTTACAAGCAGCTGTGTGTGTGAACTAGCTATTGACAAAGAGTGCGATTGAAGTGGTAAGTTATTTATATGATGGCCCATTCACACAGGCAAAGCATTGATTGATCATCAGTCACCTGGTGCAAAATTGACATTACCCCATGTTGCTTTCTTTGTAGTTTACTTTCTCTGCCAGTTATTTTTAGCACCAAATACTAAGGAATAACCACACTCTTTATAATTTTTAATACATATCTGACACAGCAATTAGGGCTTTGAATCGACCACCACAGTTAAGCAATTGGGTACTTAAAGACCTTGACATGCTTAACCTTCTATAAGAATAACCTTATCATAGCATCCATAAAATATTTTGTTATAGAGGCAAAATCCATTCAGTTTTTCAGCTAATGAAACACGATGCCTTCCACTAAGCTCCTTATTATTATCATTATCAGATTTTTATCCTTTTTTATATATAACTCAAGGTTGCAAATATACTTAATACTCCTGCCTCCTGTTTCCCCACAACAAAAAACCTGTGATGTGGGTTGGGCTGAGAAAGAGTAACTGGCCCAAAGTCACCCAGCAGTTTTCATGCCTAAGGGAGGATTAGAACTCACAGTCCCCTGGTTTCTAGCCAGCACCTTCACCACTACAGCAAACTGGCTTTATTATTATTATTATTATTAACACAACATGAAATCACAGCTGCCAGTTCTTTAACTGGTGTTGGCCTTCATTCACATCAAGTTCTTCCCAGGAACCTAGAATATCATAATGTATATGTGAGGATCCAAGCAGTGTGGCCTTTTGTAGTTGACAGATGGAAATTTTGTCAATGCACAGATTTTCTAAGTTCTGTCCACGGTTTTTTGGAATGGCACCCAGCATGCCGATAACCACTGGTACCACCATGGTCTATTATTATTATTATTATTATTATTATATTATTATTATTATTATTATTATCTATAGTATCTCCTTTGATTGTCTATTTCCTTATGCTGTGATTCTTCATTCAGCTATTTTGGGAATGCACTCCCCCTTTTTTTCCCTACTTTTGCAAGCCTTGAGTTTTTCTCAACTTCCCTCACTTTTATCCTTTAATAGGCATTAAAGGATCAATCACTCTTGGTCACTACTACTGTACAAAAACATACCCTTTCCATGAGAAATACCAGTTTTTAGGTAAACAGTACTCTACTCTACCTTTACTCCTTTTCACCTGTCTTTCCCACAGTCAGCTAGCATTTTGTACCTACCACATACATTTTGGAGATCGTATTTTCCATTTGGGATTTTAGATGGAAGGGCAGCTGCCCAATTCTGGAGCCATTAGAAGGTTGAAGTTTCCTTTGCTGTCTAGAAGCAGCTTTCCCTTCTTCCGTGACAAGACAACCCAGCTGACCTAGTCCACCGCTTCTCCAGGTGATTAACTGATTTCCTGTGGCTTGCCAGCCAATCCATTCCAAATGGCTCTTACAAGCTTACTTCAAGCAACAAAAACATTCAATGATAATCAAACAATATCAGCTAATGGTACTACTCACTGGGGTAGCTCAGTCCTCATCTCTCATCTCCAAACGATTTCCTGAAGAGCCACGTATGTTTTCAAGGCTCTTCAGCCACCCAGCAAGAAGAGGGCAGTTTAGTACAGTATCAGAGGAGCCCATCAGTAAAAAGGTTGATCAGAGTCACAGCCAGCACAGTTAAATGGGGGCAGGAAGAAACACTCCTGCATCCCATTTTGCCTGTTTCACTGTCTCCAGGGAATGGTAAAAATAAAAATAAAAAATAGTATCCCTAGAAAAGCCATTTTTGTGGGCCTACTCTATTCTCTCCCAAATGGAAATATACTTAGTGGAAGGAGAATCCCAACTGTGGGGTAAAAGGAGAAAAGAGAGTAGGGGTGGCATGGAGTGGTTGGTATCCTGAATAAAAGCACACCATGCTGCCCCCAGAGGTGAGATTGGCCCCATCGCTCCTGGCCTTTCGGCGGAGTCTGAAGACCTGGTTCTGCCGCCTCACTTGGGGCGGAGAGGGGAATAGATCTACACGGGGATGGTTGCTATAGACCACTCCTCCCACACTTAGATTGTTTTAGATTCTTTGCTACCTGGATTCTTTATTTTTACCTTTATTTATATTATTTATTATTGTATTTTTATACTGTGTATTTTATGATTGTTGTTTTTAATCAATTGTTGTAAACTGCCCAGAGTCCCCTGATGGGAGGAGATGGGCGGGGACAAATTAGATGGATGGATAAACAAATAAATAAATAAATGCTGCAACTTTTTGCAGTGGGCATATTTGGATAGATTTTAAAATTCCTGTAAATCTCACAAAACATACGCAGTAAGACTTTTAAACATTTTCTTTTAGTCTGGGAAAAAATAATTATGGTCACGTTGCCCCAACAGACCCAAGTTCTCCTAGACCAGTGTTTGTCATCCTTTGCAACTTTAAAATATGTGAACTTCAACTCCTAGAATTCCCCAGCCAGCATTAGCTGGTTAGGGAATTCTGGGTGTTGAAGTTCACACAACTTAAAGTTGCAAAGGATGAGAAACACTGTCCTAGACTCACAGCTCCTGCTTGAAGAACAGGTAACAGCTGGGATTTGGAAGGCCTTTGTGCACACCCATCTTGTGTGACAACACCACCCTTTTCTGGATAACAAGCCCTACTCATGGTCACATAGGCATTGGTCACCTCTTGTCTGGATTACTGCAATAAGCACCACATGGAGTTGCTCTGGAAGACCATTTAGAAGCTACAGCTGGTACAGAATACAGTGGCACAAGTTATGGGTGCGCCTCAGTGTGCCCAACTAACACTGCTAGTCTGTAAGCTGCATTGGTTGCCAATAGACTCCAGGTACACTTCAAAGTGCTGGTTGTCACTGTACAACCTCTCATGGCACCAAGTGGGGCTATCTGCAGGACTACCTGTCACTGATCACCTTTGCCCACCTGCTAAGATCCAACAGGGTTGCTGTGTTCCAGGGGCCATCACTTAAGCAGTGGTATCTGGTGGTGAGACCCAGGAAACAGGACTTCTCCGTCACCATGCCTGCCCTATGGAGTAGCATTGTCCCTGAGATCCAGCTGGCCCCAATCCTGCCTGCCTTCCAAAGACCTGGCCTTCCCCCCAGGCACTGGGCCTGGAGGTTTTAGTTGTCTGGATTGTCTCTGGAGCAATATGCTTTAATATGTTTAATTTGTAGGTTCTCGTACACTGCTCTGAGTTGCATGTCAACTGGACAGCCACATAAATTGAACAAATGAATAAAAAACTTAAAGGGATGTTGGACGTTTGTTTCTCTCCAAGGCAGCCAGAAGTTGCTCTCATATATAACATTATGCTTGTTTCAAAGCTCATAATGAACCTATGCTCTACATCATTGCGAAAGAGGTTATAATGCAATTAATGATACACAAAATATAGGCAATTTTAGAGGAGTGGGTCAATTTAAAACATTATTTTTAAAGTTATTTAATTACATTATTAAATATCATACATCAGTGTTTCAGTTATTATAGTTATTTGTCTGAAAAAAGAAAGGCAAAGATGGCTTTACTGTTAATGTTGACCAGAGTGCATACTCAATGTTGTTGTGGAGAAAAATAGGAAGAGAGAGCACTATGAATACCACCTTGAGTTACCATACACCTAATAAATGTTATGTTTCTATATTCTTTCAAAATAATGAATTGGAAGGAGGAAATCAGATTGGAAAAAACGTTTATTCTCCTTTCTCTATTCTAAAGCAACAGGCTAGAAACCAGGAGACTGAGAGTTCTAGTCCCGCCTGAGGCACGAAAGCTGGCTGGGTGACCTTGGGCCAGTCACCCTCTCTCAGCCCAACCCACCTCACAGGGTGGTTGTTGTGGGGAAATAGGAGGAGGAAGGAGTATTTGGTATATTTGCCACCTTGACTTATTTATAAAAATAATAAAGGTAGGATAGAAAATAAATAAATAAAAACCACTAACATCACTACAGTACCATCCTAAAACAGCTGAGCCAGTTTCCAGCACATTCAGCAACAATGTAATTAATTAATTTTTTAAAAATGTTTTGGAAGAGTTTGACTACTGTAGAATGTGCAAAATGTTAATATGAAGTCCTTGCGGGGGCTGCGGAGGGGAGAATGCCATGTCGCTGCACTGCCGCCCTAATCCTGCAACCTCCTGCGAGCTGTTTGTTTACTCCTCTTTTCGGGTGTGTGCGTGGAGGAAGAGCTTCACGTGATAGTTACAAACACGGGCCGCGGACAGACCGGACGAGCGACACGTCCTTCGGGTTCAGCCGACCTCTAATATGAACGTTGCTTCCTACTCCGGAGGCCTTGCTGCCAGAGCCATTACACGGATCTGAGGACGACACGCAATCTTTAAAAAGAACACGTCTCTATCTTACCAGGGAGGGGAGAATAGCGAGGCACATTTCTCTCCCCCCAAATGTTAGTCCCGAGACTTGCAACGTAATGATTTGCTTTTGCGGGGGGAGGGGGGAATCCCATTGCATAGACTGCAGGCTAACTCTGCTTTAGGGCATAGGATCCTGCGATCCTATGGACCGAGCTTGTAAACGAGAATGGGAAAGCCTACATGTTGTTGGAAAGAAAAATCAGGCAAACATCTGGAGAGACTGCATCTGAATAAGCCATGTTTGGGAAGGCCGTTGCATTCCTTCCCCTAATCCAAGAATGGCGCCATTTTAGCCCTATTTAAACGTGAGGGGTGCTGAAATAAAAGGGGCTTGCTGCGCGTCCATGTACATAGGATCGAGGTTTGGTTGAAAACAGCCCAACAAACATGTCTACCATGAAGAAATACAACCCACCATTTTTTCGTCGTAGCAAGGAGAAGGGGTGCCCCAACCGCCCCCCCAACACTTCCTGGGATCCCTCGCATAAGAGTACAGGACGACACGAGGAGGAGATACCCCGAATTGAGATTTGGAGTTAAGGGAGCCATAAGGTCGAACTCACGGTCCTACCCCTGAAAGTCACTGACATGGCGAACCAGCTATCTCGTCTCAGAGACGAGGCTCTACGGCTCGCCCCTTCTACCCGCTACTTCTCCGCTACTGGGATGAATGGGTGAACTTTCGGGGAGCCCCTTCGCTCTGCCTTGGCCGAGCACGATCACCTCTCAGCCACGTTACCCGCCCACCCTACACTACTTGTTTGTGCTTCTACCGTCGGTTAAGTATGTTGTGGAAGAGAGCTGAAAAAAATAGGTTTCAAGGAGAAGCGCGGCCGTAAAGGTGGTTTGTGAATAGGAGCTCCGGCAAAAATCACTTGTCTGACGATCTGCTCAAACCAATATATGACGCCAACCCAGATCTAGGAAAGAGAGCTTGCAACCCCCTTCATAGTACCTAGAGCTTTCACTAATATGATCTGGGTTGTTTGCTTTTTTATTCGGCTCAAGGAATGGAAAAAAAATTGATTTTAGAGCAAACGGCGCGCCCCTCCTCAGTAACCAATAATGGTTTATCCCAACCATATATATAAGTGGGCGAGGCAGCGTGCTGAACAGTCACAAACAGGAGGTGCCAGAGTTGGTAGTGAGGAGCAGTGGACAGGCACAACTCAGTGACGTTTTGCTCTTTTTCTTCTCTCTCCCCCCTCCCCCCGCGTCCTGGGCACAAACCCCGTTTTTAAGCCAATTCTTGCAAATAGGGTTTGGGACCTGAGTAATAAAACCGCAAGGAGAGGGGAGAGCCTGCTCTCGGTACCAGGCAGCCTGAAGCTGATCAAGCTGCCTCCCCGTCAGGCTATGCGCTGTAAAAAAGCTTTGGTCAAGAAAAAATCGGAGCGGATTGTGAAAAGGTAGAAGGAGACAGGTGAAGGCCCGCTGGCTGTGGGGATTTTGTCCGAGGGGCTCTAAGCTCCCGAGAAGGAAACCCGGAGAAGGAAGGAAGGTAGGACAGCGCGGAAAAAGTTCGGAAGGTTTGGCACCGGGGTCCGTTGACAGCTGTCCAGTCCGGGCTGCCCGGAGTATGTGAGCAGCGAGCCCTTGCTATGCTGAGAAGGGAAGAGCTGCTCATGTGCGGCCAAGGAGCTCTCGGCACCCGCCGCTGGGAGCCCACCCCGCTTAGGAGAGACCGAGAGGTGCCGGAAGGGGCGTACCACCGCGCGCAACAGTTGAAGGACGGGCCGCAGCCCAAGAGGGTCTTCGGGGGCGGCCGGGGGCGGCCCAGCGGGCACCCCAGGAGGCGAGGCAGGAACCCCGCCCGGGCACACTGCCGCCAGTCCTGCTCCCACCAGCAGCAGAAGCAGCACGAGACCGCGGCTTGGTCCCGGTGCTATCGACCTTCCCGGTGCTATCGACCTACCCGGTCCAGAGTGCTGCTTTCCCTCCGCCCCGTCAACATGATGGGCATGCGGGCGCCTCGCAACACCAACCAGTTTCTGATGCGTGAGAAGTACCAGCTCATGCACCTCCGCTCCGACTCGGTGGGCACCGAAAGCGGCGGCTCGGACTGCGAGATGGACCCGCTTGACATGGACTCGTACTTGGGCGTGCTGGAGAACGCGCGCGGGGCGCTGATGGACTGCCCGGGCGCCGAGGAGTCGCCGTCGCCTCCCGCCTTGCCCCTCTCCCCCTTCCCCGCCGGCCTCTCCAAGCAGGCGCCTGGACTGCGCTTTTTCGGAGGCTGCGTGGAGGCCGGCGTCCTCCAAGACGACAGCCTGCAGTATTTTCCCTCCGAGGACGACGTCATCGAGAGCGAGATCTTCATGGAGAGGGACTTCCACGAGTTTTGTAGTACAATTGCTTGACCCACCTGTGTTTTTCTTTAAGGGGACGCCGGTGAGGGGGATGAATCGCTTGTAATGTTCTTTCTTTGCCCTTAATCCCTTGGTCCGATGGATTTGGGAAACTGAAAGCTATTGGGGAGAGTGAGCCTGCAGGACTGAATCCTGCTGGATTTTAAAGAACGCCCCCTTGAATTCGCTTTGCATCTGAAATGGGAGGAAGGGGAAGGTGCCAACAGTGAGATGATGGCTTCTGTGTAAATACATGATCAGGATTGTCTTATGATCCTACCTACTGGTAAATAAAAAGGAAGTATCTCTACCCCCCCCCCATTGCCATATGGTGACAGTCCTGTCTTTGATCTTCCATGTCTCCTATCCCTGTGAAAGCACAATAACACTGCTATTAATATATTGTGGGATATGGTTTAGTTGCTAAAAATAATTAAGTAAAATTCTGATTGATCGCAGTTCTGTTAAATTTCTGCAATGAGTTGCCACTATCTTTTTTTTTTTTAAAAAATGTAGTGCCCAAATATTCGAACTCCTGAATGAAAGGTGGGGTATAATCTAACCAATGAATTTTTTAAAGTTACATTTTGAAAAGGAGGGAAGGATGGGAAGAATATTATACTGAAGCTCAGGTTTTGTGTATTTGACCCATTGTGAATTAATGCTACACTTGGAGCAGCTGCATTTGTTTTGTACTAAACAGCAACATTTGTTGTGTGAAGTTAAAAGAAGCAATTTAAATTATTATGGTCTTTATTTGTCTGTTTTTTTTTAAGATAATCAGGAAAAATGCACCTATATGCCATTTACCTTTTAACTCCCAGTGCTTGGATTGGGGAGTGATGATAGAAAGAGGCTCTATTGGGGCAGATAAAATACTTGCCTGCTCCCTCTTTGCATTTTTGTCAAATGAGGCCAGGTCATTTGATATGCAAATTCTATAACAACTGTAAAAAAAATAAAAGCAAATCACTTATGAATGTTTTGTGATTTATTTTCTGTGGGAAAATCCATGGCTGGAGCATGTGATTGAAACATTTTTGTTATAACTATAAAAATGTAAGAATTGCCAATGCTGCAAGGCTCATTCTGTGAATTGAAGGAATTATAACTGGGCATAGTCAAAGTTCTGTTGCTGTGTTAAAAAGGGATAGCTCCTTAAAATAAGACACTTAAGAAGCTTCACTATCAGAATAGAGGTAGTGTGCATGTGTACAATACAGAGCAATAAAAGTGGCACAATGGTATAAACTACCTAAGTGCCTGCTCCTGAAAGATAAAAGCTACAATAGCTGACAGTGGAATGTGGCTGCGTAAGAGGGCTTGGTGTTAAAGGATTAATGTTGAAGATACAAGAACAAAGAACTGGTGCCATTGACTCAAGGCAATGGACTGGAGTGGTTAAAGTCGGAGGTGAATAGGATAGAAAATCCTAGCCTGCTTTAAAAAAAAAAAAGTATATACCAAATCACTTATTTGACACACATTCTGCTAAGATAAGTGATCCAGTTCAGATTGGAAATACCCTTACTGTATTTTGGGCATGGTTTATGCTAAGGGCTGTTGATAAAATGGAATGGACAAAAACCAGCATGCCAAGACTGAGTTCACAACACTAGAGGAAAAAATACAAATTATCAAGAAGCACATATTAGCAAACAGTTGGACATGTAGCAGTGAAATAAATCTACCCCGATACCTAGTTTAGTTTTCAGTGCAGAATATATTTTTCAGTTTTTAAATAACCACACTTAAAACACAGAATAATTAATATACAGCTTCTTGCCAATAATGAAAATACCCAAAAAAATGAAGTTACTTCGTTTTCCAATATCTACGTGAGAAATGTTTTAATTTTTTTTATAAACAGTAGAGGAGGTGATAGGAATGAAAAATAAGAAATAGGGCAGGCTGGCTGTCTGCCAAATATGCAAGCAGAGGTGTTTGCAAGTTCTGGAACTGAGCAAAGAAGGGTAAAGAAAAACAGTTCTTACTAATATTACTAAATCTCTACATGCATATATCATGTAAGCATGATCTTCTCTGGAAGATCATGCATACATGGTCTTCCAGAGAAGCTTTCCCTCAGTTTCTCTGGCAGGGCATAATTTCCTGTTATGTGACAGGCAGTGAAATAAGACTGGCAAGCAGCAGTAAAGAAATAGTGAAGCCGTTGACTCTGAAAATGACTTTTTGTGACCTGTTTTATTCAGGGGAATCTAAGCCTAATAACATCAGGTGTCAATAGAAAAGAACTGGGAAACTGAGCATCCTAGACCAAGCCAAATCCAAAAATGCTAGGGAATTCCTGGAAGCTTGGTATTCAGACAATTCAGTCATCAATAGAAATAAACCATAGAAATAAACCATATCAGACACATTGAAATAAACCATATTTACGGACCAGTCAAAAGACAACAAAAAGCTAAAAATGAACCAAAAAAGACCAGAACACATCTTCAGCAGCCAACACCCAGATAAGCAGAGATTAACACCAGACAACAAAGTGGAGAAAAATACCCTAATCAAGGAACTACCAAGGAGAAACCCACACAAACCCCAACACTGGCAGGGCAAGCTACTGTATATAAGCAGGGAGCAAACCCCACACTCACCAGCACTGATGATGTTACCTCCTTGGGTAATGAAACAACTGCAAACAAACAAGCTCAGAGAGCGCCAAGGACTCCACAACATGAGATACGAATGGCAGTTAATGCAGTCATCAGGGATCATCTATAGTGTTAGGGTAAGCAACTTCCACATACTGTACTTCCCATTATACTTTTAAACATTTCCTGCATATGATACAAAATAAATATAACAGGTAAATAAACATGAAAAGAAAAAAATTGTAAATAAAAATCACAATATCCCATAAGATACAGTCCAGCATGGAGATATTGAAGTTCACACATCTTCAGGCTGCCAAGGTTCAGAAACACTGATCTAGTCCATGTACAGTTCCGAAAACGCCACACAGTTTTGAAATCGTCTAGTATTTCTTCTCTTATTTATATTGATTCATTGATTTGCTCTACATCCTGCCTTTTCTCCAGGAACTCAAGGCAGTGCACATAGCAGTGGCTGCTCCTGTTTTTCTCCAGAACAAGAATTCTGTGAAGTAGCATGGGCTCAGAGAGTGACCAGCTCAAGGTCACTCCATGGCAGAGCGGGCACTGGAACGGGGTCTTCCCACTATGTAGTCCAAACCCTTTTATCCCTCAGGCTTTTTTGTATGTATGCCAACTGATCTGAGATCTTGATCTGAGACTGCTTAGCCTTTCTTAGCCTGACTTCAGCAATTCATGGAGCGAGAATTGCCAGATGTACAAGCTGGGTTTAGAAAAGGCAGAGGAACTAGGGACCAAATTGCCAATATCCGCTAGATAATGGAAAAAGCCAGGGAGTTTCAGAAAAACATCTATTTCTGTTTTATTGACTATTCTACAGCCTTTGACTGTGTGGACCATAACAAATTGTGGCAAGTTCTTAGCGGTATGGGGATACCAAGTCATCTTGTCTGCCTCCTGAAGAATCTGTATAACGACCAAGTAGCAATGTAAGAACAGACCACTGAACAACGGACTGGTTTAAGATTGGGAAAGGAGTACGGCAGGGCTGTATGCTCTCACCCTACCTATTCAACTTGTACGCAGAACACATCATGCAATGTGCTGGGCTTGAGTAATCCAAGGCTGGAGTTAAAATCACTGGAAGAAACATTAACAATCTCAGATATGCAGATGATACCACTTTGATGGCTGAAAGCGAAGAGGAACTGAGGAGCCTTCTGATGAAGGTGAAAGAAGAAAGTGCAAAAGCTGGCTTGCAGCTAAACCTCAAAAAAACCAAGATTATGGCAACCAGCCTGATTGATAACTGGCAAATAGAGGGAGAAAATGTAGAAGCAGTGAAAGACTTTGTATTTCTAGGTGCGAAGATTACTGCAGATGCTGACTGCAGTCAGGAAATCAGAAGACGCTTAATCCTTGGGAGAAGAGCAATGACAAATCTCAATAAAATAGTTAAGAGCAGAGACATCACACTGACAACAAAGGTCCGCATAGTTAAAGCATAGTTAAAGTTAAAGCAATGGTGTTCCCCATAGTAACGTATGGCTGCAAGAGCTGGATCATAAGGAAGGCTGAGAGAAGGAAGATCAATGCTTTTGAACTGTGGTGTTGGAGGAAAATTCTGAGAGTGCCTTGGACTGCAAGAAGATCAAACCAGTCCATCCTCCAGGAAATAAAGCCAGACTGCTCACTTGAGGGAATGATAGTAAAGGCAAAACTGAAATACTTTGGCCACATAATGAGAAGACAGGACACCCTGGAGAAGATGCTGATGCTAGGGAGAGTGGAGGGCAAAAGGAAGAGGGGCCGACCAAGGGCAAGGTGGATGGATGATATTCTAGAGGTGACGGACTCGTCCCTGGGGGAGCTGGGGTGTTGACGACCGACAGGAAGCTCTGGCATGGGCTGGTCCATGAAGTCACAAAGAGTCGGAAGTGACTAAATGAATGAACAACAACAGCCTTTCTTTGAGCCATTTTTCAGGGTTCAGTCTGGATGTGTTTCAGGACTTCTCACTTGACATCTAATGTTGATTGTTGCTAATAATGGCTTACAAATGATACCAAACAAATGTGTGCTTATTAGGAGGAGTTGAGGATGATGATGATGATAATAATATAATAATATCCCTAGTAATGTTGTGCTATATTACACATCCCATGGGATAGATTCAGCCCTGAAAATCATATGCATGTACGCATATATTTATTTATTAAATTCACACCAAGCCATTCCTCTAGGAGTTCAAGGGGGTTTACACTGGGATCTTCCTTTCTTTTTTCCCCACAACAAAAAATCCTATGAGGTAGGATGAGCTGAGAGACTGATCCAAAGTCCAGTCACTTAATAGGTTTCTACGACTGCGGGTAGACTAGAAGCTTAGTTCTAATAAAATGCAACCAAATGTAGGTCCTAACTGGCATCAAGATTCAGGAACCCTACAAAACATGTGTGTTATTCAGATGAGCACTAACGCACTGCAGCAACCCAGAACACCAGAAAAAAGAAACAGATCAACTATACAACATCTTCCAGCAAAATGGATACCCCCTCAACTTTATCAAAAAGTGCCTCACCACCCAACCCACTACAACCCAACCAACAGAAGCTATGAAAAGGATAACTCTGCCATACATCAGAAACATCTCAGAAACCACCAACAGACTGTTACAACCACATGGCATCACTGTAGCACATAAACCAACTAAAACTCTTCAAAACATCCTAAGTAACCCAAAAGACCCAGTAGCCCAAGAGGAAAAAACAGGAGTTATCTACAACATACAGCATAAGGACTGTAACAGCCACTATGTAGGACAGACAGGCAGAAGACTAGCAGAGCGCATCCATGAACTAGCAGTCAGAAGACATGACGAAAACTCCTTAATCTCACAGCACATGGACAGACTCAACCATAGTTTCAACTGGGAAACTGTGAGCATCCTAAACCAAGCCAAATCCAAAAACACCAGAGAATTCCTGGAAGCCTGGCACTCAGACAAAGCAGCCATCAACAGACACATAGAGGTAAACAACATTTACATACCATTCAAAAGAGACAATAGAAAAGCCAAGCCAGAACACCTCCTCACCAGCAATCAACACCCACATATGCAAAGATTAACACTAGGATTAACACCAGATGAACAATCAAACAGCACAATATACCCTAATCAAGGAACTATTAACTCAGTCAATCAACCAAGCAGCAAACAACAGCCCAATCAAGGAACTCCCAAGGAGAGAACAACACCCCCACCAACACAAGCTGGACAAAGTACAGTATATAAACAGAGAGCAAGGCTCACTCCCCTTTCGAACTGAAGTTGTTGTGTAGTCTGGCAATGAAACATCTGCAAGAAAACAACAAGGCTCAGAGAATCCATTTCCCTCCCTGATATTTTGCTGTCCCACAGACCAATGGTGGGATGAAACAGAAAACTGGATTGTTGTGAGCTCAACAAATACAATTGAAGGTAGAAGTTCCAAAGGCTCACTCTTGTACCTATTTCACTGAGGGATTGGTTTTGCCTGAGTAGAGCCTCAAGATGCCTATTTCCGCATAGCAGTCTGATCATAGCACAAGCAATACCTCCATTGTACAGACACTTTGTACCTTTCCACTGCCCCATGAGCATTTATTACATGCATGGCAGTGATCGTTGCACATCTTCATCTGCTTTATATTCTTATAATGCCCTACTGAACAACTGGCTGTTAATGGCCCCCACCTCAAACCTTTCTTTCTTCCATCATGCCCAGCTCCTGAAAACTGTTTCTCCTTGCTGAACAAATCTCTGAACTCATCTTACAGTGCATAGGAGCCCATCTAGATTCAAGGATGGCAAGGACATTTCTTCCTCATCACAGGGCCTTTGAAGTCTTGACCATGGTGTCCAATATCAGCTTTTCATCTGCAAGTCTAGCTTCTAACTAAATAATTATTTGTAGTATGTAATGTCATTTGGATATCATACTATTCAGGGCTAATGGGCATCAGCTGAAAGATCATATATCAGCTGTCTGGAACTCCTTCTGCTTTTCAAGGCTCTGAGTGCTTTTGAGCCTCTCTTGCAGTACTATTGGTCCATTATATAAAAAGCAGGTAGTTTGATCCAATACTCTGCTCTTCTAACCGTTGCAACTTTGGAATTTGAACATTGCTTGGAGCATCTTTTCTGTAGCAATGTATTTGTGGGTTCCAACAGTACACCTGCAGTTGCCTTTTGCCAGCAGCATACACTATCTTACAAGTAAATACTTCACCTTACCATGATTCAAGACATTTCCCAGCAGTTGAGGGGCATCCACAACAGACTGCTTTATATAGCAGCTAATAAACAGTGCTAACTTTATGCAGCAAAGCAAAACATCATTCATTTTCTCTAGGTGATGTGTTTCTCCATGACTGAGATGAACAACCACAGTGTGCATTCCCCCCATTCCAATAATTATTAAAGTTGTCCACAGGATGCATTTGATCACAGTATTCTTCTAATTCCATGGTGTATTCTAGTAGTTCCATGGTGCCCGAGAAAGCTTTGTTTCCAGTTGTACAGGCTGTCCAGGAGACCTATCTCTGACTTCCTTGGAGGAAAGATACTCCATTTCAACCTCCCAGTGGTTGCTATCAAGCATCAGCTCAACTCCACTGCTGCAACGTACCACTGAGAACGACCACTGAGGCACGGTTCCCATCAAAACTCTTCATAGCTATAAAAGGCTTTTGATGGGGCTTCTGCATGGCAGCGAACTTCTGTGTATGATGCACTAATGATTACCCGGAAAACAGGAAGGCCAAGAGATGTTGGAAGCTGGGTTTGCACAAAAAGGGATTTTGTGAATGGTGCAAGGACATGGTACAATGCTGCTTATGTGTATTGCTGTACCTCTTCAGGAACAGCTCCTGAATAGAGCTAATAAGGTACCGTCCTCATCTGAGAATTTATACTCATCTCATTGTCTCCTTTGTCAGAACAACCAAATGCTCAAGTGTATGCAAAAAAAAGAAAAGAAAAGAAAAGGAACATACAGTATATTAGTTTTTTCCCTTAGGGCTTTTGCGTCACTTAATACCCAAACAGATGGCTTAGAAGCTAGTCACATGTCTCCGTGAATGGTGGCAACATTCATTCCAGTCAGAACAGATTTTGTTTCCATCTATTTGGCCATGAGTCTTTCTTACAAAGACTTGTAGTTTCTACTATCTTAAACCTTACCTGGAATATCCGACAAGCAAAGTTATCTGGGACAGCATCCCAAAAGGTTTGTTCTTTTGCCTCCAGTAGGACTCAGTGAACAATGGGAAGGCTACACTGGTTTCCACGGTATTGTTACTATTATATCATATTATATTATAATTTTGGAGTCTCCTGATAAATTTGCTTCCACTGCTATATTTTAGGAAGGAAGCCAAGCTGCTATTGGTAGAAAAAGCTATTTGCCATTTCATGGTAGTAGCAGCTTCCAAGAGAGTTTGAAGATTATTTTTCTAAGTAAAATAACCAAGGAAAAGGATTACTCTCTCTACTTTGTCATGTGGCCCTAATCCAGCCCAAGATTTAGAAATGTGATAATCTAAAGAATTGCCCAATTATTTCAAACATGTTTCCCTTTCCTCCCTCCCTCCCTCCCTTCCTTCTTCCCTGTTTCATTTTGAATTGAGCTTGATAATGGTCATAATTATTTTAATGCTTTGCAATCTATTTTGAAAAATCCTTTGCAGAAACAGATGATATAAACCTAATCTGATGTTGCTTCTTTCTAATGCAAAATGCTTAAAGTGAAAGATTATCCCATGATTTGTCCAATCCATTTATAACACAGTGACAGTCTTAAGGCCAAGAAGCATTGGTGTGGTATATCAATCCTTAGAGCTGAATTTTGTACCTTGTTATTACTTTGAAATGACTAAAGTGGAGTAGACAGACCTTTGCTCCCCTGTGCAAAATGCAGAGGTCTGCACATAGTACATACCACAACACTTCTATCATCCAGGACAGAATCTTTAACTCGTCTATTTTTAGAGGGCCATGACTTTGCAGCACAAATTGCAGTATGTGGACCATAAGATGAATTTTGTGAGTCTGGCTGTATTTTCCCTAATACAAATTTTTTGAACCAAGAGTGAAGCATATGAAACTTCTTAGTTTTAAAAGTCTATTTAAAAACTCCTTTGTCCTTCCTACTGTGCCAGAAAGTTTAACTCCTAGCCAATTCAAACAAATTATGCTCTAGAAAACATAAATAATTGTCAAACACTTTTTAGCACAATAATTCTGTATTATTTTATTTTGTGTAAAGTATGCAGTTTCATAGACATAATACCTGAGTTGCATATAAGGCATACAAATTTTACTGCCATTATTAAACTGATTTTTAGAGACCTTAAATGTATTTCACATGTATTATTTGCAGGGAAGTGATTGTGTATAAATTTTAATATTTTATAGAGGAGAGAGAGGGGTATAAGGAATGGCACAAGGAAGAGCTTCCAACAGGAAGAAACAAGCGTGAACATTAATGCAACAGAAGACAATGGAGGCTTCCTTTCCTATCTATGCTTGGGAGCATCCCATTTTCACAGGGGACATTGAGGCTTTGATGCAGCTTTCTCCAATTATTGTTTACATGACAAAAACAAATGAATGTTAGCTGCACACATACCACTAGTTTGACCCCAAAGACGAAATTTCAAGTCAAATGGGAGTCAGCTGAAAAAAGAAATAGAATCACAAAGAAGCACATTTGTTGCACGCAATATGCATTTAATGAAATAACTCTTCAACTTCTCATCATAATTTTGCATTTTCAGTACATGATATACTTTACAAATGGGTCTGAAGTTACTGATATTCTTCACTGAAATATACAGATTGCTTGCCAGTAACAGGAGTTATCACATACAGTGTGTTATGGAATTAAACTTTGCTGAGGTTTTATTAGACATCCTAACATTTTGAACTGCAGTTGCCCTCACAGCAAGGAAAATCCATGGTCATAGGCCAAGATATGTATATCTACATTTTTGTCTTTCACACTCAAGTGAGCTACCATTCTGAATAAATCCCCATTTTAAACCACCTAGTTTGATATAGTGGTCAAAGCATCCAGCTAGAAACCGGGAGACCGTGAGTTCTACTCCCGCCTTAGGCACTAAGCCAGCTGGGTGACCTTGGGCCAGTCCTTCTCTCGGCCCTGGGAAGCGGGCAAGGGCAAACCACTTCTGAAAAATCTTGCCAAGAAAACTACAGGGACTAGTCCAGGCAGTCACCAGGACTCAATGCTGACTCAAAAGCGTGCACGCGCACACACACACACACAAAGTGGAAACTCACAATTGATTTTACAGATACAGCTGCTGTCCTATGCACAGTTACTTGAGAGTCAGCTCAGTATGTCCAGGACATTTTAAGAGCAGCCTGAAGTCCGAATACCCATTTCCTCTGATGATTCCCTGTTTTTCCATGAAGATAAAGGTCAAGGCATGCTCCAGAAAATGAAAAAACCCAAAATATGGGAGTAACTCTTGGCCTGAGATGGATTCATCTGGCTTTGCTGCCTTGAATGAAAAGTTCTGATCAAGTGCTCATTTTGAAAACTGAACCGTAGTTTAGATGGGAATCCTGGAAATTTTTTCCATCCCCTAACAGGGGATACTTGCAAGCCTTGTAATAACCCCATTTGCTTCCATAGCAATAAGGTTTGTCAGTTACTCAGGCTCAAGGGGATCTGCAGGGGCGGTCAAAGTTCTGCCACTTTTTGCATACAGTGTGCATGCACAACGTCCCCCTTCCAAGTGCTTTATAAATGACATCATCCAGGAATGTCTCCAGGAAGGGGGTCAAAAAAGTCAAGATGGCAGACACACTCATGCAATCAAAGCCCCACCCCTTTTTTACACGTGTCACAATATGCAATAAAAGGGGTGGGGGTTGATCACACAGTTGCAGCTGCCATCTTGACTTTTTGACCCTTTCCCTGCAGATGCCCCCAAGTCATTATCTCTCCTGCTCTGAAAGAAGACTTGGAAATATGCTCCCTATTTCTCCTCTTGTACATCCTGGCTTTCAAAATAATAACATAAGTTGGATTCATACAAAGAGTTAAGCTGATGTCATTTAGCTGGAGCTGTTTTAACATGGATTTGTGAATATACAGCAGTGTTTCTCAACCTTAGCAAGTTTAAGAATTCTGGGAGTTGAAGTCCACACATCTTAAAGTTGCCAAGGTTGAGAAACACTGATATCAATCTTGTGCCTATGGAAATTTATTGAAAAAAGAGAATTACCCAGTGTGCCAGAACCTGGTTCATGGAAATTGCTTTTGGGCTGTTAGTCCATCCAGTTTGTTTGTTTGTTTGTTTGTTTGATTTCTATAGCTGCCCATCTCAGCAAGTGACTCTGGGTGGCTATGGAAATCAAACAAATAAATAAATAAATAAATATCCTATGGATAGATAGGATGTCCTCTATCTATCTATCTATCTATCTATCTATCTATCTATCTATCCAGCCATGTTCATATAACTTAACACAAATGACATCCATAATGCATTTTATTTTATTTATTTATTTTCTATCCCGCCTTTATTATTTTTTTTATAAATAACTTAAGGTGGCAAACATTCCTAATACTCCTTCCTCCTCCTATTTTCCCCACAACAGCAACCCTGTGAGGTGGGTTGGGCTGAGAAAGTGTGACTGGCCCAAGGTCACCCAGCCGGCTTTCATGCCTAAGGAGAGACTAGAACTCTCGGTCTCCTGGTTTCTAGGCCTTAACCACTAGGCCAAACTGGCTCTCTTCAAAGGAAATGCTATCATTTAATTGCTCTTTTCTATAACCCATTGTGGCCTTTGCCATGGAAGAAGAAAGCAGGGTCTTTACAGCGGTTTCTGTTGGCCATGAATGTAAGAGGTACTTTCCATTTCTTTAATTGCCTCATCTTCATTAGCCATAGCTGTTCAGTTTAATAGTTTCTCATTACAGTAGCAGATGTGTTTAAGTGGCACTTCAGCACAAACAAAACACAGTGAACTTGGTGCTTATTGTATCTTTATGTTATACCACAAGATGTTCGCTCTTTAGGGATTCTTAAAACCCCTTTCCAGCCACACTGGTTATACTCCATTTCTTTCCATTATTACATTTCAGTTGCCTTTGGTGTTAAGAATGAGCCCTATATATGAAGAGGCAGAAAAGTTTTAATGATTTTATACATTACACCCAAAAGGCTACTACCTGCAAATGACTCCTACATCAACAACAACAACAACAACAACAAAAAGCAGAGGGTTTCCAAATAGGAAAAAAAAAAGTATAGAGCCAATCAGTGGGAGGGTTCACTCCATCAGTAATAAATTAAGATAAATATAATCTTAATTAACTCCTCAGAGAAAATTGTGTAAATATATTAACACCTAAAAAACTGTAATTGCTTAATACATACCGTATATACAAGCACACTATTTCCTTTTGGGATAAACAGTGTTATCTAAAGCACAGAAAAGGACTAAGAAATAGTAACCCAAAGAAATTAAAGGTGTTAAGAAAAGAAAATATATGTAAATCTAGCTTAAACCAACAGTATTCATGCCTCTCTTTCAAGCCATCCTTCCTTCCACCACATCAACAGACTGATTCACATGTGTTGCCTTTTGTTCTTTCAACTTCTCACCTCTTTATTTTGAGGATCTCATCAAGTTCATTCAACCACAACTTCCCCTTCTTGATGTCTTTTGTCTTCACCTTCCTTCATATACATGAGAGCTGGAACTTGGGAAGTCAGAGGCAAAGGGCCTGAGACTATTGTAATTTCTCTGAGAAATGAGTAGTTCTCACTCTGTTAGGACATAAGAGCAGAGGAAAGAGAGGTAGGGTTTTCGTCAGGGGGCTGATGTAAGTAGGGATTGAATGCTAGAGTTTGTTGTAGGCAATGTTGTTGATGTTGTTGTTGTTAAAGGCATTTCTAGTATCTGCAGTTATCAGAACTATATCCTTGAATTTCTGCTTCCAACTCCTTTAATTCCAATACTGATCTGGGTGAATCCTAACAATATATTTATTTTGCAATTCAGTCTTCATTCATTTTGTTTATATGACCAAATCACCTCTCAACATACTTTCACACTGGTCCTTCATCTTCGAATTCAATCCATATTCATTAATCATACACTCATTCTAGACCTTACTTCTCCTTGGATTACCATACACATTACCTTAGTATCTCATTTCCACAGCACAAAACTTTTTTTATGTATCTCTTGACATACTAACCCCCATTTCCATATAACTGTGGGAAAAAGTGTGCTCTTATACATTACCATTTTTGCTTCTTTTGATACATGTTCATTCCCCACACTACCACTTTGTATCAGCATTTGCAAGTATTAAGATTTCTCCAAATGTTTTCTGATCTTTAGTAAACATTCTACTAGTTCCATCTACTTGCTCTAGTTTTTTGTCATTCATCTTTAACTTGCTATTGTCAATTCCATTTTCCCTGTCAAATACACCTATCTTGATCTTTGATACATTAATTGTTAGACCCTTATTCCTCATTGCATCATGCAATCTGTTTAACATTCACTGCAAATCATTTCTGTCCTCAGCCAACAACATGGCAGTCAATGGGAGTTGATTTTGATTGCATCAGTCCATAAAGTAAGGAGTAAGTAAGGAAATATATAAATAAATGTCTCCAGACAAAGGTACACATGCACCATAAGCCACTGAGTCAAGCAACTCAGGTAGGGAAATGGCTGCATAGTAGGGAGGCTGGTATACAAGCAGCAATCTCACTTGGTCCCTATGGCCTAACTTCTCAAATAGGACCTCCCATCCAGTTATCTACAGAGTAATGTCCCTGGAAGCCACAAGAGTCACCACTAGCCACATCCCCTTCACTGCCCCAAAGTCTCAGCTGATGCCACACCCAAACCCCAGGTGGGCACATTTCCAAGAGGGGGAACCCCCACCCAACAAGCCAGATCTCTGTAACCAGTGCCTAGCCTGCTTTCCCATCTGTGATTACGAGGGACCACCAGAGCTCCAATGTCCAAACCTGAGGGCTGAGTACAGGGGGCTGTCACATGGCATCAATACCAAACACCAAGGCTACCTTCCCTGTGAGCAGCTGTTTCCAACCGTATCCCCCTGTGCCAGTCATATATGGTGTATTTTTATCATGTACTACTCTTACTGCAGCCAACAAACACCCATCAACTCCATATTTGCACAAAAAACTCCATAATCTAAGCCTAGACACTTTTTCTAAATCAGCATACATCCAATAAACTTTCTTTTTCATATTATTCATATTATTCATATTTTTCATTCTTCTTAGCAAATAATCTATTGAATAACTTGTTCAAAGCCTTCCATCATTGCCTGATTCAAGATGGAATTCAGTGCATGTTTATGTGGGAGCAGGTTTTTCTGAACATAGTCCAGCTCATTGCTGAGTAAGAAAAAGGTTAGGGTGGAAAGAGCTGCGTAAGGTAAAAACTTGTTTTGTTTGTAATCAACCAATATAAAATGTCAGGTTATATGTCTGATACATTTGGTTTGCTTGCTCACCTCTAATATTGTAGTATAAAGAATGCTAAGTCCAGTTTGTTCTTACTCTTTTACAAATATTAGCAAATAGAATTGTGAAATTCATGAGAATGAAGCAGGCCTTTATAAAGCTGATTGCCTTATTTATAGCAAAGTTTGCATTCTACTGTTAAATTTTCATTTGCTTTCTCATCAGTGATAGTTCAACAGGATTTTTGTTGCAATTAGGACTCCTTTTCAATATTCTTTTTTTTCCAATAATTTTATTGCTGATTATATTAAACAAGTAAAACTAATACAACAACCTAATAGAGAAATACATTAAAAATTATATATATATATACACACACACACACACACTGTATGTATGTGTGTGTATATATATATATATATACACACACATACACATACACATATACATATATACATATACATATATATACACACACACATTTATATATACATATACTGTACATATACATATTCAATACATATACATATACATATACATATACATATACTGCAGGGGGAAAAATAAAATAAAAAAAATAAAAGAAGAAACTTCCCCCTTCTTCCCCAGCAAGTATAGTCTAGATTAACAATTTATCACTGTCTCTTAAAAATACAACCAAATAATTCTTCATTCCATGCCTCACCCCATTTTCTATAAACCCATCTCTAAATCTTCAGCTCTCCTTATTAATCAGCAAAAGTCCAGTAAGGGTTATCAGAAATAACAACTTAAATATCTATATCTCCATTTCCGTTTAAACAAATTCCCCTTAATCCCTCTCTTCCAATAATAAAAGTCCAATCCCAATTAAAAAAAACACAATTAAACATTACCAGAAATAACCACCACCCAATCCCAATAAAAAAGCCATCATCACCAGAAATAGTAACCCATTATTTATATATAAAAATAACAACGTAAGTATTACAAATTAATCCATTACACCCAATTAAACATTACCACTTAGACATCACCAGAGATAGCAACCCATTATTTTAACCATGATCAAATAACCAATTTCGTATTTTTGTCTTCCTTCTCCCAGCAATCTTGAAATCCCATGAATAAATTCTAATATTTGCTTTCTCATACTCTCTTTGTCTCTTCTTTCAAAATTCTTGTCATCTTCGTCGAAGTCCTTTTGTAATTCCAATGTAGTAACTCCAGTTCTTTATATTCCAATATAAGAAAATAATCCATATCACTCTTTTGATTTATTATATGTATATCTTCTTTCATTTTAAAGTCATCATCCAATTCCATTTGTAAACAGCGTACCGCATCAGCTATTACAAGGTTCTATCATTCCAAAGGAGCCCATTATATTCCTGCAGCTTGCAAGGTCTTTCAGGCTAAGGTAGTCCCTCAGCTTCTCTATGGCTCTCAAATCTACTCCCTTGCTAACTCAATTCTGTTGAAACTATCCAGAATAAGTTTATTAGAGCCATATTGATGGTATCAAAAAGTATCAAGAATGCCATCCTGTGGGTAGAAATAGATATAGTTTCACTGGATGCCAGAGCATGGTTCCTTCTTCTTACCTTCTGGCTAAAGTTAATTAAGTTGCCTATAGGTTTAGCCCCATTGATATTTAGAGATCATTTTAAGTAATCTTGGCTAAAAAACGCTTTAGACAAAATTAAATTGCTGGGCTTCTCTATGGAAAGTCTGTGCTCGTTAGGATAATGCTAGAACCACCCTGAAACAACGAATCTGGGATATAGATCTCCAAACAAATTTAAGTAAGGTGCTACACCCCAGTATCTGTCATTTTCTTCCGGAAGGGTTTGTTCCAGCTTCTTATCTATCATCTATCACAATTTTGAAATTTCGTAAAGCTTTCATTTTAGCCAGGCTGGACGCACTGCCTTCCGCAATCCTTTTTGGACATTTTAAGGGTACTTCTATGCACCTTCGACTATGTCCATGTGGTGATGGCTCAACAGAAACCTTAAGCCATATGTTGTTATATTGTTCCCTAAATAAGGATTCTAGACAGATCCTTATATATCCATTATTGAAGAAATTTCCAGGCAAGGAGTGTGACTTCTAACTAATGTTACTTCTTTTGGACAAGGACCCAAAAATATCCTCCCGGGTTGCCCAGTTTTGTGCTACCATCTGCACAATACACCACACCATTACTTAGATTTTGAATTTCTTAACATAGTATTTTATTTCAATTCATTTTAGTATTTTCATTCTTAATAAATTTTGGATTGGAGTATATTAATTGCTTTTGTGTATGTGTATATATATGTGTGTGTGTGTATTGTTACTATTGTATAGTTTTATTGTGTCTGGCCTTAGGGCTGTAATAAACGTGCTGGCCTTATAAAGCCTCAGAAAATGTATAACAAAAAAAAGAAAAAGAGTTAAATAGCTCAAAAACCTCTTGGACCCAAATATCAAACAAGGGGCTACACTTGAAGAGTATCCAGAAGCTTCAGCTGGTCCAGAATGCAGCCGCGCAGGTCATTTTTGGTGCCCCTAGATTGGCACATATAACACCTTTACTGCGTGAGCTGCACTGGGTGCCAGTTTGCTTCTGGGTCCAATTCAAGGTGTTGGTTATGACCTTTAAAGCCCTACATGGCATGGGGCCAGGCTACATGAGGGACCGTCTCATCCTCACAAGATCGACTCGCCCCACCCAGTCAGGCAGAGAGGGCATGTTACAGACCCCGTCAATAAGAGAATTCCATCTGGCGGGATCCAGGAACAGGCCTTCTCTGCAGTTGCCCCCGCCCTTTGGAACATCTTGCCCCCAGAGGTGAGACAGGCGCCTTCACTTCCGACCTTCAGGAAGGCCCTGAAAACCTGGTTCTGCCGTCTCGCATGGGGTGGGAAAGTGGGCAACCATTCATGGGGTTGGCTCATGCCTTAAAGCCCCTCCCACCTGATCAGAATTTTTAACCTCTTGGATTTTATACTTATTTATATTGTATTTTATATTTGTAAATTGTTTTTATAAGATCTTAATTGTTTATTATTATAGTCTTAATTTTATTGTAAATTGCCCAGAGTCCCTCTTTTGGGGGAGATGGGCGGTAGCAAAATTTGAATAATAAATAAATAAATCAGCCTTTTGCTGATTATTGCAAAAAAAAAAATTCTTACAAAACTTCAAACATGTAACTTTCTTTCTAAATGGATTGAAGAGAAACTCACCCAGCAAATATAGATGTGTGGTTCTGAAGATATGTCAGTCATTAATAAACAATAAGAAAAAAATAAACTCCAAAGTGATTAAAAAGATGAGGCTTTGTCAAACTGCCAACTTAGCAGTTCGAAAACATGCAAATGTGAGTAGATCAATAGGTACCGCTTCGGCGGGAAGGTAACGGCGTTCCGAGTTGTCATGCTGGCCACATGACCCGGAAGTGTCTATGACAACGCCGGCTCCAAGGCTTAGAAACGGAGATGAGCACCGCCCCCTAGAGTCGGATTCGACTGGACTTTACGTCAAGGGAAACCTTTACCTTACCTTGTCAAACTTTGAGTCCATAAAAGGCTACATTAACGGCTATGAGCACAATGGAATCCTGCAACTCCCAGCTGATCAGAAGAGACCACAAAATATTAGTTTCTGCCATCTACTCACAAGACAAACTAACAAAAAATAGCTGTCTGGAGTACACATGGGTAATCTCAAGTTCTCTCCTTGATCCAGAGAGAATTTTCGGCACTCCAGATCCACCATCCAGCTGCCTTTTTGGCCGTAATGTCTTCTGCAATCTGCAGCATGTCAGTTGGCCATTCCTCACCGGAAGTGACTCCTCCTTTTCAGTATTCTGAAATAGTGACCCCCTTTCAGTATTCAATCATTTCTATGATTGTTCTGGCATTTTTTTCCTGGGTGAAAGATAATATTGAAAGTAATCTGCTGTGCATTACAACTAAATCTCTATACTTTCTCTTTTATTGAAGTTGCTACTGAAAGATGGTATAATTGAAGAATTGTAGCATATATTATAAAATGTACAGTACAGTACCATGAAAAGGAATTTGAACGTAGTTATCAACAGATTATTTATTTAGTCTCCAAAGAGTTTCTGCATTTTTCTCCTGCTATCATAGGTATTCTTTTAGATGCATTGTTAGTTTTTATATTATTCTTTTATTATAACATTTTGTTGTTTATTTGTTCAGTCGCTTCCGACTCTTTGTGACTTCAAGGACCAGCCCACGCCAGAGCTTCCTGTCGGTCATCAACACCCCCAGCTCCCCCAGGGATGAGCCCGTCACCTCTAGAATATCATCCATCCACCTTGCCCTCTTCCTTTTGCCTTCCACTGTCCCTAGCATCTGCATCTTCTCCAGGGTGTCCTGTCTTCTCATTATGTGGCCAATTATAACATTAAGAACCTAATTAAAAGCGAAAACTAGTTTGCTTATTTTAAGATACCAAAGATTTTTATCAAGAGGGGAGTCTATGCGTGCAGCAACCAACTCACAATGCTTAGTTAGATAAATGTGTCCAGTTTAACATCTGCAATTTCTAACATTTTACTGATTGAGCTCACTTATAATCACCTCTGTTCTTGCTCACATCAAACACCAGAACTCCTCTCTGAAGAGAGAAACAAGGAAAGGCTGATCCCTCTTTTCTGGAATAGAAAATACACAGTCTAGTTGTTTTTTAACTGAAACACCCAAGTGAAGTTCCTGGCATCAAATCAAAGAAACCTAAATGGTTGGGGAACCTGTGACAGATGTTGCATGAGTGACACACATAAAAAAGGAGCAGGGCTTCAGTTACGCAGGCATGGGTGCCATCCTGACCTTTGATTACCCCTGCAGATGCTCCTGAATCCTAGTCAGCATGAATACTGGCAAATGCGATTCAGCAGTATCTGGAGATTCCCCACTCCTGATTTATATCACAATGAATCTATTCTTACGATATCACGAAACATCCTACTTTGTGGCCTTCCATAAAGAGGAGTAAAACTTTTAAAAGTTCACTTACCTTTTAACTTAAAAAGAGTTTATTATACTTACTGCTTGCATTCTTTATTTATAACTTGTTCTGATTTACTGTTAAATTTAAAATTGATTTAAAATATTGTTAATTTAATATTGTGTCCAGAGGAATAGTTACATTAGTCTTTTGTAGCAAAAACAACAAACAATTTCACAGAACCTTAAAAATTAACACATTTATTTTTAATCTTTAAGGTGCCACAAGACTCCTTGTGTTTCTGTCCATACTGTTATAAATTGCATTCTCTTTTTTTATAGTAAATTTTATTTAAATTAAAGAGAAGAATAAAAACTACAAAGAAACTACAAAGAAAGAAAAAAATTAAAAAGCGCAGAAACACTAAAGAATTTTTTTTCAAATTTACAAAAAGATGTGACTTCTGACTTTTAACAGTAAGGATATACAAAATTTTTTCCATAATCAATCTCTTACTCTATATTAGCCCAAAACACCACATTATTTCTATAAGTCATTCCACTTTAACACAAAATAAAAATCACTAAGTACAGTTACTCCTCCCCCTTATATTAAAATAAAGAAAAAAAAGTTCATATAAACCTCCTAAACATCTTTCTTCCCTCCAAAAGATAGCACATATTTAATTATTCCCTTCCTACCACTATTCTGTACATTTCTGTATACTATAATAAGAATCAAATTAAAAAGCACATAGATTGTCTGCTATTATACTTAATAGTACAATTTTAATAATCCCAATCTTAATGAATGCAAAAAACAAAGACAATTCAAAACAGTAATTCCATATCTTTAAAAGGGAATAGCATCAATCAAATCTTTAAAGCAAACCAGATAAACATTATTTAACCCTAATACAACAGTTTTAATAATTTTCATCTTAATAAACCCAAAAATCAAAGCCAATTCAAAACAGTAAATCCAAATCTTTAAAGGCAAATAGCATCAATCAAATCCTTAAAGCAAACCAGATGAACATTCTTCAACCCTTTTCCCACTTCAAAATAAACCAGAAAAATTACATATCCTCACAGTGTGCACAGAGCTTTTCTCTTGAAAGAATCAAACAGCCCAACTGCCCCCCTCAAAGATTCCAGGTTCTTTTCATGGCAATCCACCAGGAGATCGATTTTATTTATGGCTTGCAGATCACTCTCTCCCTTAGATTTCTCCAACTCCATTATCCAATCTTCATCCAGCATCTTGATAAAAATCCCAATCTCACTCTTAAAAAAAAACCTTTCTATCACTCTTAAATTTCTCAATTTCATCCACCACATCCCCAACCTGATGGCACATTTTAGATCTCATATTTTCCACAATGTCCTGAATGTCTTGCATAAAAGCTTGATAGAAGTCAGAAGAGAACTGTTTAAAAACTTGGTGGAAGTCAGAAAGAATCTGTTTGAAATCCTCCATGTCTCACACAGTAGATTATGGCGCCCCCTAGGAGCTTAAACAGCGAAAGTGGAAGATATGGAAGAGTTCTGGAGTGTGTGTACATAAAGTGAAAGTGAGAAAGCAGACTGTTCTCAAGGGAAAGTGAAAACAGAAAGCTGTTCTCAAGGGAAAGTGAAATCAGCCGATTCAATGTGTAGGAAAATGCTAATATCTTCAAATTTAATACAAAAATAGTAACAGGAATTGTTTACTCTCAATCCTCCTTTATATTTGGAAGCAAAATGAAATCTAAAACTTAAAATATTTTTTTTAAAAAGTAATCCCAAAAATAACAAAAAAAAAATTCTCCTTGCTGTAGAAAGCCTCTCTTGGGGTACATATATGCGTTAAAAAAATACAAATTGTTGACTTAGAAATGGAATGGCCAGTCTTAATGTCCCTTTAAGGCTACAGCATGGCTTGGAAAGTGATGAAATCCCAGCTTCCCAGCTGGCTCTTACCAGTCGAACACGAACGCAGTTTGCAATCTTCTGGGTGCAAGCAACTGTCCAGAGGACTAATGAGATGATTCGAGGTATTCTCCATTATTCAGAAAACATTTCTGGGCTTCAGGAAAACTTGACTGAGCCCCCCAAAATTACCACATTGTCAGCTCCACCTGCTGAACCCGTGGGCACAGCTGCTCAGTCCGCCAATCCCACTGGAAGCCTCATAAATTGCATTCTCAAAAGGACAGATTGCAGTCTCAGAAGTTGGCAAAGAAAAACATAAAGAAAATTAATAATATTTATAAATGAAGTGGGATTATGCTGATACTAGGTAACAATTCATCATTTTATATAAGGACCCAGTGTTGTGTGGTGGTTAAAATGTTGGAATAGGAATGGAGATACCATTTAGCTGAAAAATATGCCTTACTGCCCAAAGGCACCCTTTTTGTAGCTTTTGTGGATTTCAAAACAGCTTTTGATCTGATTCCAAGGGAGAGACTACGGGAAAAACTATAGCGGTCCTCAATAGATAAAAGACTGCTCCTTCTTATCTTTATACTAACACCTCATTGAGAGTCAGATGTTCCCCTTGGGAGCATCTTTCTGGAGCTGTTCCCACCCAAAGAGGGTTGAGGCAAGGGTGCATACTAGCCCCCTACTTTTCAATATGTATATTAAATCAATAATTCAAGTTCTCATGTCTCTGGACTGGAGACATGAGAACCTGGAGACTCGGAATAAGGCTGAGAACTCGAAGCAAGGCTAGACTTGACTGAAGATACTGGGCTGGGCAGGATACTCTGGACTAGAGACTCGGAGCAAGGCTGAGGACTCAAAGCAAGGCTGGACTTGGCTAGAGATTCCGGACTGGGCTGGAGACTAGACACATGACTAGGCTGAGCTGGAGGTTCTGGATTAGGCGAAGGGCTTGAAACACAACTGGATTGGATCACAGGTCCTAGGCAAGGTTGAAAACTTGATTCACAACAAGATAGATGTGAAGTTCCTGAACAATGTCAGGTAACCAGGGCGTGGCTAGGCTGGGCTGAAGATTCAAGGCAAGGCTGGAGGTTGAAAGCACGATGAAGCTGTACTGGAGACTTTGGACAAGGCTGGGAGCTAGAAATGCGACAAGGCTGAACTGGACACTCAAAGCAAGACTGAGGGCTTAAAGCACAACAGGGCTGGACTGGAGACCTGGACATGGCTGGAAACTTGAAGCAAGGCTGGAAGCGTGCCTGGAACATGCACAAGGACGATGAAGAGGTCCGAAGCTGGACACAAGGCTGAGACTGCTGGGTTCGGCAAGGAGAAGATCCTCTGTGGCAGCAGGTGTTACAGGTGCTGTTTCTGACACGGGTAAGGAGTCTTCTGCTGGAACTGTGAACTCGAAGGATCAGTTGTCTCCGGCAGCTTGCTCTTTGTGCGTCTGCCTTTTATGCCAATCTTTTGTGCACCTATTACCTTCTGAAGCCAATTGGGCTGCCTTCTCCTTCGCGCGCTTTTCTGCCCATCATTCACACATGCTGATTGGAGGATTCAAATCCTCCTCCGAAGACTGACCAATCAGCATATGTGAATCCTCCCATGCTGCTGACTCATCTCTGGGTTTTGCTTTCCTGGTTTCAGCCCAGTAAGTTTCTGTTTCCCCCTCTGATTCAGAAAGAGTTTCATTTTCTGAGTCAGAGGCTGGCTGGAATCTCACATTCAGGACCTTTAGACCTATCTTGTTGTGATCCAGGTTCTCAACCTTGTCTAGAACCTGTAGTCCAGTTCAGTTTTGTTTCAAGCTCTCCTCCTAGTCAAGAACCTCCAGTCCAGCCTAGTCGTGTGCCAAGCTTCCAGCCTAGCCCGGAGTCTTCAGCCAAGTCCAGTCTTGTTTCAAGTTATCAGCCTTGTTCTGAGTCTTCAGCCCAGTGTACCCAGTCCAGCCTGCCTCTAGAGTCAAGCCTAGCCCAGTGGTTCTAGTTCAGTCTCGCCTAGCTTCCAGGTGCCAGCCTAGTTCTGGTGGTGTTCCAGATTGTGGACAATCGTCTCCAGTTCTAGTTATGCCACATGTCCTAGCTTCTTCCAGTTCCACAGCTCTGGTCAGCGAACCCTGCTTAGCTGTTTTGCCACAGTCTCCTCCTGTGACCTTGCTGGTCCTCCTGTTGTTGCCCAGGTGATCTTGATCAGAACCAGCCTACCTCTTGACCACAAGGACTTATTTATTGTAAATAGCTGTTTTAATAAAGAGTGGTTTTGATAATAAACCTGTCTGGCCACCTCATAGTCTGAACAGGACAGTAATAAAGGTTTGTTGTTAATCTTTGAAGTTGCTGACAAATAGATATGGGGGAAAAGAACATACTCTTTAATATGCATCAGTTAGCTAACACTTCATTTAGCAGCTCTACACAGTAATAGTTATTTCTATTACATCAGCCATAACAGCTTATAACTCATTTTCACTTCTTTAAAATGCTCTCCTTTAGTTTGCAGTATGTGCTAATAATACAGGTCTGCATTACAGGTCTAACATGCTTTAATATAATGTTATACATCAGAGAAAAGGAGCAAAATGACAAATAATAGAGTAGGGAATGATTCTATTTTACAGGGATATCTATGTAACTATCTATTGGTCCTCATTTCCATAGATCAGACCACATATCCCAGTGAAATTCAGTGAATCTGATGTATGTTAAGTGTGAAAGACTCCTGGGTCTAATTGTAATGGTTGCCTATTCTGACAAACTCAGTCTCACAAGCAGGTGCTTAAGGATAACTGATTTATTGAAAGAATAGGATGCAAATACAAAGAAAGCTGAGAATGAGCAAAAGCGCGCCAAATACAAACTAAAAACCCTCGCTTCAAACCCGGTTCCGCCCTCGCTCACGCTTAGCAACCACCCCCTCCCAGGTGTTAGCAACCGTTGCCCACATCGGCCTGAGAAAGTAACCTTGAACACATTCCATAACCCAAACATACATTCCACAGTTACAGCAAGGAGATTACAGCCTGGCACGGCTGGAAATCTCCACCCAGCAAACACGGATCAGGAAAGTGACATGCGAAACGTTACGATGTATTCAGAACATTGGAACGATGAACATGACACTAATAGGGTTATCCCCACATAAGTATGATGTCATGAGTAAGGATGGCGAGCAGGGGGCTCCCTTCCAGACTGTTAAGCGCATGCGTAGCACTGAGGAATTGGTGAGCCATTCCAAGAGGCACAGATTGGGACCGCCTTAACCTGCGGGGTCTATATGGCTGGGTTTTCCCACGTTTGTTCAGTTTGTTAGGATTACTGTTATGTATTAGCAATAAAACATTAGAGACCAGTTCCCTGTCTCAGAGTGTTTCCTGGGAGTCAGGACATATGATTTGGGTTGTAGCCTTACAGCTCTGCAGAATGTATTGCTTTGGGGAAACATCTTGAAAACCTAATGACAGGCCTTAAGGCAGTTTGCCAATTGCTTATTTTGACATAGAAGGGCAAGCAGAATAGTTTAGGTGGTATTAACTGTATTAAGCAAAGTAACAGGCTGCAGAATTGTGCAGAAGTTTCAAAGCAAGTTCTATCAACTGAGGATATTCCTCCCTTGGCTGCAACTGGGCAGCTTCAGGCAGATTTGGAATTCATCCAAAGTAAGGCAAAAGTTCACAGATTGTTCCAGAGTAAATCTGAGTCCTCTTGAAGCTTTCAGAGAAATTTGGTGAGATGTAGCACATAAAGAATGTGTGATATACCTCCTTCTCCTCCTCCCCCACCAGAAAACTTCCCTATGGATGTGCTGTTCCAAAGAACTGCTCCCATCCCAAAATTCACTTTGCCATTATCTTTACTTCCATTCAGTTTGTTAGGGACAAATATAGACAAAACTTATCAGAGGCAAGTTGTACATGTCTGTGCATTTTGTAACTGGAATAGGATTAGTT
This sequence comes from Candoia aspera, assembly GCF_035149785.1. Taxonomy (NCBI): domain Eukaryota; kingdom Metazoa; phylum Chordata; class Lepidosauria; order Squamata; family Candoiidae; genus Candoia; species Candoia aspera. Next base: position 55,359,003 of record NC_086154.1, read on the forward strand.
TCACATATGGTCAGAATTTGCTTAACCATTTTTGCAGTTGGGTGGCTCACAAAATATGAAAAGCCACATGGCTTGCAAATCTCCATGGCTGGTTCATATGCCACATTACATCTAGACCAAATCAATGGTGCAATCCTGTATCTGTGGCAACTCTTGCAGAGTGTTGGAAAGCATTTGGCCCAGAGAGATCAGAAAAATCACACACCAGGCATTTCTATAAAAATAAATTTATTTACAGAAAGCACAAAAACATATTTACAGGCTTGTGCATTCACACATGCTCTCAGAGAAGAGCCGGGAAGAGAGCTGCTTACTTGGCTGCGAGGCTAAAAACGAAACAAAAGTCCTGCAAGCTGCCTTCCCCTCAGGCAATGCAACTATTAACACCTAAACTGAGGACAATTAAATTCAACTTCTTCACCCGGCCGATGCTTAAGGAAGTACTTAATTACCATGGTAGCCAAGAGCAGAAAAAAATGCCAACAGCAACAACCAACAGCAGTGCTGAACCCTTCCAGGAATTATACTATTCAAGCACCAGCATTAACCAGGTGATGTCTGTTATTCAATGAACTGCTACTGATAGCCCCAACTCCCCAAGCAGGTGTTAAACACACACACCACACCAGCATTTTCAATCTGGCTGCCCACAGAGGGAGGACACTTTCATGTTTCCTAGTGATGCGGGGCAGGAACTTACAACAGAAGGTTATGCGTGAGCTGCAGTTTATAGCTAGAGGTGACAGGAAGAACTGGTCCAGCCACTTTGGAGGATGGAGATTGTGTGAAGTTCCTTCAATCCTTCTGTTCAAGTTTTGGGAGGTTGGCAAGAAGTCATAGGACTGTGAGGCAAGTGAAGTCCATACAGAAGTGAACTGACTGATGTGGATTGTGGCTGTTGAGTGGATGCGGTGTTTATTTCTTTTAATGTCTACTCTTTTGAACACAGTGTTAAGAAAGGAGGGAAAATTACTCATTTCCTGTCCACCATACCACTCCATCTGTCAGAGGTAAAGATGAGGTAAGATGTTTGCCAAATTGGTCCACAGACTAAAATCACTCCTACTATTCAAGGGTAACAGCAATGATATTCTTATCACCTCAAATGCTATAGTCACAGAGCCACCCATCTGGGACATGGGCCATCCCCAATAGGCAGAGGAGTTAGCTCTAGACCAAACAATCAAGGAACAGCTACTATATTATTGCCAAGCAAACTGCAGAGTTGCATCCATGAAGAGAACACAAGAGGAAACTTCATTTTGGAAATTTTGAAACTGCATTTTTTTTATTCACCAGGACGTTTTGAAAGTAGTTTCTGGGACTGATCCAGAAGATGGGGCTGGGGGGGACAGAGAAGCGCTTGCGGAGATAGCTAAGCTGGCAGGAAACTATTTCTTCAGTAGGCAAGCAAAGGAAAAGAGCAACTCACAAGCAGATGCATTTGCTTTCATCTGCTAGATGGAGGATTTTAAAAAACTGTTCTTTGAGGGAGTAGTTTGTGATGCTCCATGAAGTACTGTAACTGCTTTGCAGCAGCTCCTGTGAGAATGTTGGGGCAGGGGGTGCACAGATGTTAAATGTGTTTTTTTCATCATGTGTGAAAACGGTGTGCTCATGATGAGGTTTATTTGGTTTGGGCTTATTGTGCTATGTGAACCCTGCTACTGAGGTTTGTCAATCATACAGATAGTTTAGTGCGGTTATCGGGTCAACCCCAGATTTCATCTGAAAGCATTTGTGAAGGAAGGGCATAAAAGGCAGATAAATCAGGGAACAATAGAATGACGTACAGAGGAGCGATCTCAGCTATTATACATTAGCTGTTCTGGATGGCTAGCAAGACAGAATGGGCTGGGGGAGGGGAGCAGAAGGAAAAATCCTGCATGGGCTATCCCCACATCCTGGAAATTGCCAGAAAAAGGAACGTGTGTTTGAGAAGTTCAAGTACAATTGCCTAGCAGCAGGAGGGGAATTGAAGAAAACTGCAAGAAAGAAGACAGGAAAATGTATCTTAATAATCCACATTGGAGAGGGAAATTCTACTATTACAGCTTGCTTTGGTGGCATTCTCATCATCTTCATATTTCTGCTGTTCTGTACAAAAATTAAAATGAAAGGATGTAGCAAAAACTAGAATCTCTCCACTGTGCTAACACTATGGCCTAACCCCAGTTATCTTATCATCCTGAGAAATGGTTAATAGAACATTGCTGATTTAAACAGATCACTCCTCTGTTCCATATTCCATACTTTATTCAGCAGCTTACTGCTTTAATCTAAGAAATGTAACTGGCAGGGCAATCCAATGTGTAAAAAAAGAATTGCAGTGGGATAGGCTGAGGCACAACATATGTGCTATTTTAAAAAAGTAGTGGTGAAAGGATGGGCCCATGCCCACACTGGGTTGAAGACTAGGGGCTTACCATTATCACCACAGGTTGGCTGCACTGATGTGTAATAATAAGCCAAAACGATGAAGTCTGCAAGTGCAGCACAGCCCATTCTCTTCCACTTCATCCTTCTCTTTGAGCGGGTTACCAGGTTTAAGCCAGAGTTTATTATGAGCTTGATGATGACCTGTGCTATAAACTAGATTTAATGAGCACCTACTTCACCATATTCTTGCAAGATGATGCTGTCAAGGTAATGCATGCTATATGCCAGCAAATTTGGAAAACACAAGAATGGCCATCCGATTGGAAAAAATCAACTTATATCTCCATACCAAAAAAAGGGAAACACTAAAGAATGTTCAAACTATCGAACAGTGGCACTCATTTCACATGCCAGTAAGGTAATGCTCAAGATCCTGCAAGGTAGACTTCAGCAATTCATGGAGCGAGAATTGCCAGATGTACAAGTTGGGTTTAGAAAAGGCAGAGGAACTAGCGACCAAATTGCCAATATCCGCTGGATAATGGAAAAAGCCAGGGAGTTTCAGAAAAACATCTATTTCTGTTTTATTGACTATTCTAAAGCCTTTGACTGTGTGGACCAGAACAAATTGTGGCAAGTTCTTAGTGGTATGGGGATACCAAGTCATCTTGTATGCCTCCTGAAGAATTTGTATAACGACCAGGTAGCGACAGTAAGAACAGACCACGGAACAACGGACTGGTTTAAGATTGGGAAAGGAGTACAGCAGGGCTGTATACTCTCACCCTACCTATTCAACTTGTATGCAGAACACATCATGCGACATGCTGGGCTTGAGGAATCCAAGGCTGGAGTTAAAATCGCTGGAAGAAACATTAACAATCTCAGATATGCAGATGATACCACTTTGATGGCTGAAAGTGAAGAGGAACTGAGGAGCCTTATGATGAAGGTGAAAGAAGAAAGTGCAAAAGCTGGCTTGCAGCTAAACCTCAAAAAAACCAAGATTATGGCAACCAGCTTGATTGATAACTGGCAAATAGAGGGAGAAAATGTAGAAGCAGTGAAAAACTTTGTATTCCTAGGTGCAAAGATTACTGCAGATGCTGACTGCAGTCAGGAAATCAGAAGACGCTTAATCCTTGGGAGAAGAGCAATGACAAATCTCGATAAAATAGTTAAGAGCAGAGACATCACACTGACAACAAAGGCCCACATAGTTAAAGCAATGGTGTTCCCCGTAGTAACATATGGCTGCGAGAGCTGGACCATAAGGAAGGCTGAGCGAAGGAAGATAGATGCTTTTGAACTGTAGTGTTGGAGGAAAATTCTGAGAGTGCCTTGGCCTGCAAAAAGATCAAACCAGTCCATCCTCCAGGAAATTAAGCCAGACTGCTCACTTGAAGGAACAATATTAAAGGCCAAACTGAAATACTTTGGCCACATAATGAGAAGACAGGACAGCCTGGAGAAGATGTTGATGCTAGGGAGAGTGGAAGGCAAAAGGAAGAGGGGCTGACCAAGGGCAAGGTGGATGGATGATATTCTAGAGGTGACGGACTTGTCCCTGGGGGAGCTGGGGGTGTTGACGACCGACAGGAAGCTCTGACGTGGGCTGGTCCATGAAGTCACGAAGAGTCGGAAGCGACTAAACGAATAAACAACACTTCACCATATAACTCTGTAACTTCATAGACATAGTCTTCCATATACTAACTTCTTATGCTCCCCTACAAACCTCTAATGTTCCTACCTCTTCTTTTAGATACTTTTAGATTGTTTTTATATATACTTTGTTTTTAACTAATAATTTTTTAAATATCTTCTAGCTTTTCAAAAAAAGTTTTAGATTTTTATTTTTACCCTGAAATATCCTCTATGCTTTTTAAGTACCCCATCCGCCTTATGCTCGTCTATGACTATAATAAAGATTTGATTTGATTTGATAGCTTGAGATTCCTGTTTTGCTTGGTTTCAAACTTCCTGTCAAGCTCTCTCTCATCCTGGTTTTTGTAAGCACTGTTTTTGTAAGTACATGGGGAGGAGTGAAACAGAGTGGGGGGGAGGGTCCTCTTCATCCTGTACATGTGCAGCTTTAAAATGTTGTGAGGGGGCAAGCATGCTCACAAACCCCACCCTCAGCATCTGTAGGCAGGGAGGACCCTCTGAAGTTGGTGGAGGAGTTGGGAATGAGTTTGACTGAATGTGTTTAGCTACATCAGTTGCTTCTATAACTTTAAAAAATGAGATAGTCAGCTAAGCTAATATTCCATTTTATCATTTTGGCCCCCTGCCCTCCAAAAAGCCATTGAAAGAAATTGGTATAATATTATCTAGCACACTAATGCATAATTCCCATTGATTTTGAGGACCACACTGGGTTTGATGCAGCATATCAAGGACTGCACTCCAAAAATGTGTGTGGCCAGACCCAGTTTTGTGGTTCAAAGAGCTGAAACATTCCTTGATTCCCCCTAGCTACTTTACTGGACACTGGAGCTACAAAAGGAATGCTGGTGGGTCATAGGTAGCTCCTGGACCACACTTTTTGTACCCTCCCCTAGTAGATTCAAAACTGTGGGCTTGATGAGGAACTGAAAAACATTCTCCATATGATTTTGTAAGCTAATCCTCTTATTCTTCTTCCAGAATCATTCAATCATTCTTGTGCCAAAATAACAGTAATGAGGATTACCAACATTACCAACAGTGACACTAAAAGCCCCTACTGGGGAAATGACCTTAGCGGAGTATATAAATATTTGGGCACTCCAATACTGCACCTTGCTTTATTCCTGTAGCGTGTGCAAGTGCATATTAGTAAAATGAAACTGCATATCACTGGCTTCACTTGTGCTGATAGAATTGTAAATCTTCTTGTATAAATTTCAGGCCAGGTTCAAATTATACTCATCAGTGCCTTACTACTACGATGGTAACCAGGAGCAATAAAATATGAGCTTACAGTGATTTCAGCACCATGTGAAAAAGGAGCCCTCCTGGGCCTACTGGGAGAATAGAATTGGGGGGCGGGGTTTACACAGTAGTGTGCAGGAAGGGGGTGTATGTATTTATTTGAAGGCTTGATCAATACAATAGCAGAGCATTCTGTTTCTTCCCTATGAATTGCCCTCAAGCAGCAGATTGCTGTTTTATCAATGGTTTATCTCTTGAACAATGGAAACATACTGAGGCAGACCAAAAAGCCAGGTCTTCTAACCTTGAAATTCAAACACTTGGCCAAAACTGCTGGTAGTATGACTTGTTTAGCAGCCTACCATTTCCAAGAGATAATTATGTGAAAATTGCCGCTCTTAGGACACTTCTGTCAAAAGTGAAAATTAAAAATGATAATGTTCTTGGACTTAAAAAAATATATACCATAAAGTAACATTAGCGGAACATGAAAAGAAAGAGAAAATCATTAGAAGATCCTTGCTAGAAACAAGTAAAGATCTTCCTAACTGAACATTTGGGATCCCATCTTTCTATTGCCTGATATATTCTAAAACCTAGAATATTCCCTATTGTCAAGATTGCTTTTTAAAAGAAAAAGAAAACCAAAAACTTTATTAAAAGCTGTTTTCCATTGTTCTGCATTAACCTCAAGCCAAAATTGCTTTATGATGATGATAATAATACTAATAATAATAAAGCAGGTTATTTCTTTAGCAAGTTTCCTCTGCCATAATTAGGACAAACTCAAGGCAGCTTAGGAAGAATAATTAATCCAAATTAATGATCTGAGGAAAATGGTTTCATTAAATGGTCCCTCCTTCAATTTTGTTCCTGTGAACAAAATTCTTTAGCACTTTAACTTGGGAGTAAGACCAAATGAATTCATGAATTAAGTGTCATTGTATTGGGCCCAGCTCTTGAGGACTATAAGGAAAATGCCCTCCATTTTGACTTATCCTTGGGATAATCCATAGCTTTTTCTGGTACTTTCCAGCGATATCCTGATACTGTCCATCCATCTTATCTGTCACCTTCCTTTTTTTACTGCCTTCAACCTTGCCAAGCATAACTGTTTTTTTCCCCCTTAACATATCATTTTCTCACAGACCTAGAATATTAGCTAATCATCACCTCAAGGGAATAGTCAATCTTTGTTATTTCTAGGACTGATTAATTGTTTCTTCTTACAGTTCATGGTAGTCTTAGTAACCATCTCAAAATCTATACTTCAAGCTGTCTTCTTTCTCTCCTACTTTCTCAGTGTCCAGCTGTTACAGCCATACATTACCCTTAGGGCTGAATTATTAATCTTGGAGCCTTTTCTTACTTGCTTCTCACTATGGTACAAACTTGTCACAGCAACCTCTTTTTTTCTGCTGCCTTCATCTGTTCACTATCCAATACCTGAAGCAGCCTTAAGTCATCCTTGCCATACAATTTTTGGGGTGGGGCTTTTCCTCATACCCTGATACAGGTTTTGCTATGGATGCAACCTGACATGCTTCACCAACCACTCTGTTGATGGTGGAGTCAGATGACTCCTAGGAGTTGACATGAATCCTGCATCGATTGGCTGCTTTAGGTTTGTGCAGGGGGTATACCCCTCCCGTCTGGTCCCCAAGATTGTCTGCCAGGGCCATTGTGCTTTGGGCAGTGGGAGAGTCCAATTCTTTCAACCAGGATCAACCCTGGTACCCACCAAATCTCTGAGCCAATCCCCACATCTGACTAGCAGTGGTGGTTGGCAGAATCTGCATGGTGAAGAGGAAGAGAGAACCAAATTTCTCTGATGCTTCAGGGCACAACCCTCTCCATGCTTCTCAGCTGTTGCTGGGCTGCATTTGAATTTGGTTTTAGTATTATTCTGGAACAGTACTAAACCCATCTTCAAAAACAGCCTGACTATCCACTGAGAGTTTGGCTCCCTTTGAATGAACTGTGTAATATCAGAAAATACAGATGTCAAAACTCACTTCCTTCCCTAGCCCCCACCTGTGTTAAAGACAGTGATTGATGGATGTTTTCTTGCTAGCTGGTGACTTCCAGAGAAACAGCCAAGGGAATCCACTAGTTGCTGGCATCATGTCCTCACTATGATAGGAATCAGCAGTAAAGTCATCAAATTTTATGTTTATATAATGTCATGGCAGCTAAGGACTGCTGGATAGCACTTTAAGTAAGGAATTCATACACCTCTCCACTTGGCAACCATCACACATTTACAATGGTCGCAACATCCCACGGTCACATGATTGCCATTTGTGACCTTCTAAGCTGGCTTCCAACAAGCAAAGTGAATGGGGAAGCCAGCAGGGGGTTGCAAGTCACAGTCACTTAATGTCTCACTTAACAACCATGTGTGATTTGCTTAACGACCACAATGGGACTGCTGGGACTGCTGTCGCTAAGTGAAGCAGTCACATGGTGTTTCACATAATGACTGCTTCACTTAGCAATGGATTTGCCAGTCCCAGTCAGGGTCATTAAGCAAGGACTACCTATATTTATGTGGCCATCATACTCTCCATCCATTCTTCAGTTGACAGCAAATTATTTGGTACAGTGTCGTTATTGTCTCCATTCTGATCTCTATCCTGCCTCCCTTGCTTCTTTATCCACTGGCTGCCAATTGCCTAACTTTCTTCCAAGATAATAGTTGAAAAAGTCATTTTGGTGCATCTTGAGGGTGCCCTTGGATGGTTTCAGAATAAGGAGGGAAATACTATTATCATACTATCTCATGCATAGGCTGTGGACAAGATTACTTCCACATGTGGAGGGAGGGGAGCAGCAGAGAAGAGGGTGTTGTCTGGGCATACTTCTACCATGGTTAGGTGCTGAGAACTTTGCTAAATATCTAGGGTCAAAAGACAGCACAGAATGCTTACAGCAGAAAGTAGCATAGTCAAGGTCCTATCCAGAGTTCATATCAACAAGGACCAATGCCACTAGCAAAACACTGGTAAGTACAGCCAAAGTCAGGTGTGGTTAATCAATTGCAGTAATATTAGGTAACAAACATTACATTAAGGCTGCCAGATCTTTGCTGCAAAAATCTAGATTCTCATTAGACGGCAGCAAAGAGATACAGAAACCCTAACTTTCTACCACTGTCTAGCAGTCATCTAGATTTTTGCTTCCTACATGTGGTAGGCCTAGTTATACTTGAAAAAATAAATAAAATTCACAGGACCGTGGGATGCTGTGACCATTGTAAACGTGCGACAGTTGCCAAGTGTAGAGGTGTGTGAATTCCTTACTTAAAGTGCTATCCAACAGTCCTTAGCTGCCAGGGATTATGTTTTATAAACATAAAAGTTCCCAGGGGTTTGGTTTTAAATACTTCCAGGCTACTTTTCAAACCAAGCAGTTACATTAAGAGCAGTGCTGTGACAAACTGTTTATAAGAATCCAAATTGTACTGGTGTTGCTTTTTAGGATTTTGCCTGGTGGTGCCAGATATTTAGCTGATTCTGTCCACATTCCCTTGATAGAAAAAGATGCAGAAGTTCTGCACAATTTGATGCCATTCCATTGGCTTTTCACCTTTGCCTGGTGCCCAAATATATGGCTGCGGCATATGCCACGGTGTAGCATCCATTTCAATCATTTCCTAGGGATGCTGTCAGCACAAGGCAAGCTATTTGTGTATATTTGCTTATCTCAAGACCAGAGCAGTTTTCTGCAAGCTGAGCCATACCTACTTCTCGAGGGCTGCAGCTGAATCTCATTTTTCAAGAAGCTCTTGGCTGATTTTTCCTTCACCAATTAGGCAACATGTCTGTCTATCAGAGCAAAGGAAGAACTCTTTCTAACAATAAAGAGGTAAGCATTTATGCATCTGCTCCTCCTCTGTTTCTTCTTTTTGAGAGAAAGAGACCTTGGGTTCACACAGCACATCAAGCGGCAATGTTAGGCAAACCCATCCCACTTACTCTGTTAAACCATGGTTTTTCATAATGTGAAGCTCTGAGGGTAGGTCTTCATAGCTAAATAGGCCACAGGCAAAATGCACAGGCAGAACCCACAATTATGAGTGCACTCAGTCATTGTGGCTTTCCAACAAGCCACGGTTAGCAAACTTGTGGCTTAATACACATGTGAACTGAACAATTGTTTCTCTCCTCCACCCCTGCTCATATTGGACCCAAAGGATGGCAGCTTATGCCTGTACTGTAGCTGAAGAAAAAAAAATATTCCAGAAGGGTGGATTTGGTATAGATGCCTATGTTACATTCCTGATTGCCTAACAACTGCAAGTTGTAATTGCTTTCTGCAGAGAAGATACATTGGAGTGTAAACAGTTTAGCCCTTTTGCTATCATTTATCCATTCCAAACTGCCCATTTCAAGCTTCTTCTCCCATTTGAACATAGACATGTTTTGATCAGAATGTACAGCTGCTTTCCTTTCTTCCTTCCAATTATTCAAGGGGTGGAAAAGGGACTTTCTGGCATATATAATGCACTGAGCTGTTTTGTCGAATGGGTGTGTGCTCACAACGAACATGACTAAGACTAAAGAGAGGAAATTAGTGCCTCAGATATTTCCACTTGCTTCTTTAAAAAAAAAACTGGGAAAGCTGATTCTTCAGGACAAGTTTAGACTCTGACTGCAGGATGTAATTGTAACAAACTTTCTAGTAGGCTAGTGTTTGTGTTCGTTTTCTGCCACAATGTTCCGCATTGTGCTGCTTGCTAGTTTCTCCATAATAAATTTAAACCAGTTGCAATTTGCTATTTCCTTAAAGTTTTTAAATATTTGCTTTACAGATTTGCTCAGAGAGAATGAACACAGATACAGACCAACACATGCAAAAATATATAGGCCCAGTGGTAGGAGAAAAGCCTTGAAGCTATGAAACTTTTATGTTAAGCCCTATAAAGTTCTCTTGTTTTGCTTGTTTCTAAAGCAACCAACAGATTAAACTCCTTCTGAAAAGAAAAAAATGCTTGATCATTTTTTTTTAATTGGGAAAGAGGGCCAAGGGAGATTGCTGCTATCCAACAATATATTAACAGAAGTCATGGCACAAGCTGTGTGCCACTCAGCAGTGTCCCTGAAAAGAGAGGGGGCTTGCTTTTTTCTGAATCCACACTGCCTTTTGAAAATGACATGCATGTGGGAGAAGGCTATTGAATCCTATAAGCCTGAACACATTCCTGTTGGTTCCTTTGTAATTTTAAAAAGGCCAATGTTTTCATATATGCTAGAGAGACAGATGACAAATGTTCAACAAATGATGTTCCACTGTTGGTTTTGTTAAACCAATCTTAGAGCCTCATATTTGCAAAACTAAATTCAATAGGAGTAGCCTGAATAATGCAATAGGGGTATTGTTTGATTCTTCTTCAGCCATCCAGAAATATCCTACTTCCCAGAATATTTGTGTTTGCATCACTGTGTATATCTGTAGATTTTATTTTGTAAACCAGTGGGAGTTATTTGGAATTGTGGTGGTATAGAAATATAATAAATATAGCAATAACTAGAGATCTAACCATGCAGGGTACACTGTAAAGGAGTAAGTAACCCTGCAGGTAATTGGGCCTCAGCTGCAGAAAGCTTTATAGATCATAGACAGTGCCTTCTCTTGGGCTCAGAAGGCAACCATTAAGCTTTTCACCCGTAATGCTGTTGCACCTCATGGAAACACACCTTTCCACCCACATAGCCACATTCTGGGCTGGTGCAATTTCCAGACTAACGAGACTGTTGTTGTTTTATAAGAGACAGTAACCTGTATGGATCTCTTCCATTGCCAAGACAGTGAATGGAGTGGCACACCAATGTTAGAGGGAATGATTGGAGATGCCTTCACCTCATGATAATTTAAGATGTTGACCTGAGACTAGGGTTACCATATATCTGAACAGGCAGAGGAGGACATGGAGAATTGGAAAGGAGGACAAATGGGGGAAAGGAGGACATACTAACCATTTAACTTCCTAGCATCTGCAACAACAATTACAGTGAAAAACTGCAAAAAAACAAAACAAAAACAAAAAAACTTAGGCCTACATGTACATGAAGTTATTTTTCCAGCATCAGAAAGACTGGTTTTTTAGTTGCTGGAATGTGCTAGAGCTGGTTAGGGGGCAAAAGCCTTCAGCCTGTAAGGGATTTAAGGTCTTGTCAATTTAAAGCAGGAGGAAGGTGGGCCTGAGGGTTCTAATCAACTAATTAAGGTCAGGGATCTGAGCTTGTTAACTTGTGGTTAGCACTTACTAGGGAAGTGCTGCTGCTAAGGAAGAGATAGCTTGTAGATACTCAAAAAAGTGGGACAATATTTGATTTTAAGACTATGCCTCCTGGATGGAGGACATGTGGATAAAAAGGAGGACATGTCCTCCTTTTGCCAAATGTCTGGTAATCCTATTTTTAGATTTTTTTTTAATCTAAAGTTAACAATATCTGTAAACAATATCCTTGTGGGAGCTGGGGGTGGCATCGACTGACAGGAAGCTCTGGCGTGGGCTGATCCATGAAGTCATGAAGAGTCAGAAGCAACTGAATGAATAAACAACAACAACAAAAACAATACCTGTTCTCCAGGATGACCCTTACAAGAAGATTGTACCTATTGGGTAGGACAGAGGATTCTTATCCTTTTTTATTTCTTTGCCCCGGTACTGACAGAACATAACTGTTATCTGTTCCATCCTCAGTACAATATTTTAAAATAGTTTTAAACAGTGTTTTGTTTTGTTTTGTAAGTTGGAGTATGGTACTTTCTGCAATTTGGTAGAGCATTAATTCTCTAATCTATAGGCTCTTTCATGGACTGTTGGAAGATATGCACTGCAAACTTTTTTACATATTTCGTGTTCTCAAATGCTTCCCTACTTCAGTCTAATTTTTTGTCCAGGTGCATCATGATTCAGTTCAAATCAAATTTTGCTGCCTTCCAAACTAGAATCTAAAATTTAGAATTAATTTTGCCATCTTCAGATCTCAAAATCAAACCAAATCTTGGCTGGTTTGTATACTCTTATCGAACTGTTACATGGTTGCTGCAGGCAAACAAATACTTTATTTCCCCTTTCACTAAGTACAGTTTTAAAAATATTGTTTAAGGGCTATTATGAAATACTTCTAATTCTCAGGACCAACACATCTGTGTCTTTTACAGCCAATGACTTCAGCTTCCACTGGTGGTTTAATTTTTAACTTTTTGAGGAACTAAGCTTCCTACAAAGCTCTTTAAGAAATTCAAGTAGGTGAACAAAGGCTGCTACTATGAGATGGTCAAGAGAAAAATAAATGCTTTGGTATCTTCTTAAATAAACTCTTCTAGGATCCTAGAGCATGTATAAATTAACCACAAACATTTAGGTACATTCATTTGTTGCAGTACAGAATTCATGTACTGGGTTGACCAACAGTATTATAAAACCCTGCTCCTGGGTGCATGCTCCTTTTTTAAATTTAAAAATGCACTGTTTGAAAGTAGAACATAGCTCTGAATCCTTCCAATGTGCTTTACTGAAATGTGATAATACCCAGTGGTGGCAGCTGATAAAACTATATTACTTTAAATGACCAAGGAGCTTCACATGCTCAACTTCTGAAAGTATGCCAACATTATTATCATTGTATTATGCATGAGAAAGCAAGAAGGGTCTAAATCTGAAAGCTTGATTAAGGATGTTCCTTTTTATGATTAAGCTGAAATGTTAATGTATACATTTATTTAAATGGACATCTGTTTCTCTCAGTGAGGAAAGAACACCATATGCTCTAGCTTTCTCCAAGATCATGCAAAATGGTTTACATCTGAATGTATTATCAGATATTTTTGTTCACTTTCAAGGAGCTGCAGCAAAAGAGTGCTTTAGATTGGGGTATATGATGAGTTGCACTCGTACTGTTCTAGTGAGATGACAATAAGTAGATAGAATCTGTTCACTCTTATTTCTCTTATTGATTCAGAACTTAGTACAACTTCAGTCATTAACTATAATTCAAATGCCATTTTTTGTGTTTTGGCATTATCCATATTCTAGTTATCTAGGAGATAATGTGAAGTGTGAAAATAAGCCACTTTATGTATGAGGCAACTAGCAAAACAGTACATTTTCTGCTTCTTTAGCAGCATCCTGCAAACAAAAGGTTTCCTTTGGCAAAGAATCTCCCAAGTCTCTTTGCTGTCAGCTTTTTAAATCAGAGGAATGCTGAACTCTGAGCTTCTGCTAAGCTGGTGGAGATCAGTGGTGCTCAACAGTTACTTCCCAGTTTTTAGATGATAACAATCCCTTTATATGAGCTGCTAAGCTGCCTCTGTGTATATCCTGCAAATTTGCAGTGGGTTTTCCCTTCAGGGTATTTGCACAGCTCAGATGGCCATCCCTGGAATCTTGGCATGACAGGCCCTTGCCAATTTTGCTCCTTGGCAAAAGGAAATTCCTTCCTTCTTTTTTGTGGGATGTGGGGGGGGGGGGTTGCTCTTTGCTGTTGTATGATCTTGGATGCTTGCTGCAAGTGCTGCCTACCTTCCTAGCCCAATAATATTACAGCATTTGTTGGCTGCACCGGCATGCGTGAATAGGCTTGCAATATTTTTTTTATATTTTTGCAAGGTCAAAGCAAAATAATCATCAGCCCAGAGAAATGGGAGAAAGCAAGAAATAAAAATTATTAAAAACAGCTTAATTATAAAATTATTTAGAATATTATTTTGAAGGGTGGAGGAAAAGCAGAGTGATATTTTCAAATATGAGTGATATGTGATATGTGTCTGCCGTCAAGTCAGTCTCTGACTCCTGGCAATTGCCTGGACTAGTCCCTGAAGTTTTCCTGGCAAAATTTCTTAAGTGGTTTGTCATCGCCTGCTTCTTCCTGGGACTGAGAGAGAGGGACTGCCCAAGGTCACCCAGCTGGCTTTGTGCCCAAGGCAGGACTAGCACTTACCTTCTCATTTCTAGCCTGATGCCTTAGCCACTGCACCAACCTGGCTCTCTTAGACATTAATATAAAACAGAGCTTGCTTTCATAGCAATCAGCACACTGCCGTGAGGGGGGGGGGCATTTTACCAATCAAATATGCCTTCTCCATTGATACAAATTATCATAATGATACATTTGATAGCTTGTAACAAAGATAGGCAAAATTGTCACATCTGTAGTCAATTTCTCATTTTTCCAGTCTTTTTTACCTGTTTTCTCTTAAGTTTCAAAAATCCAGATGAACATTTTTGTGTGAAGTTCTCTTTATATACAGTACATTTCTGAATGCATTATATTATAAGTTTGCAAGCATCATCATCATTATTATTATATTTCTATGAGACTTCACTCCAAACAGCTCTGAACCAATTTTTTACCTCAATATAATGCATTTTGCTGTGTGCTTTCCCCTAATAAAATATATACATTTTAATTTAAGTTATAAACTATTGCAAAATTCTGAAAAGCATGAACATATAAATGCTTTTTTGTTTACAAGAAGTCTGAATAGAGATATATACTTAAAAATGAAACCCAATCAAATATCTTTGCCATACCTAGTTTATACAGGTAGTCCTTGCTTAATGATAACTGGGACTGGAATTTCAGTTGCTAAGCAAAGCTGTTATTAAGTGAATCTGACCCAATTTTATGACCTTTTTTGCAGTGGTCATTAAGTGAATCACCATGGTGTTAAATGAACCACATGGTCATTAAGCAAATCATGCAATCCCACAGTGATTTTGCTTGCCAGAAGCTGGCCAGGAAGGTCAAAAATGGCAGTCTTGTGACCATGGGATTCTGTGATGGTCATAAATGCAAACTAGTTGCCAAGTGCCCAAATCATGATCATGTGACCATAGGGATGCTGCAACAGTCATAAACATGAGGACTGATCATAAGTCGGTTTTCCCAGCACCATCATAAGTCTGAACCATCCCTAAATGGATGGTCATTAAGTGAGGACTACCTGTAGCCAGTGCAATTTAATATAAATGTATACTGAAAACTGTCACTGTCTGCAACTGTTCAAACTTTGTAGTGTCACTAGCTTATGCTACTGCAATATTTGTATAATAAATACTGCTTTAAGAATCAGTCTCCCTCTTTGTCATTCTTTCATTATAAGGTGGAATGTTTTACAGACTTCCTAGAGTGTATGTACTCATGAGATATACATGGTTACAGATATGTTAGTTTCATGCATGTGCTTTATTTTTATATTCATGTCTATAACTAGAGCCAGTCTGGCCTAGTGGTTAAGGCAACGGGCTAGAAACCAGGAGACCGAGAGTTCTAGTCCTGCCTTAGGCATGAAAGCCGGCTGGGAGACCTTGGGCCAGTCCCTCTCTCTCAGCCCAACTCACCTCACAGGGTTGTTGTTGTGGGGAAAATAGGAGGAAGGAGTATTGGGTATGTTCCCCACCTGGAGTTACTTATAAAAATAGTAAAGGTGGGATAAAAAATCTAAAAAAAACCATTGTGAATGTAGCTATAAAAAAAGTATGGGCAAGTATCCAAAATACTTCTTTAGGCAGGCTTAAAGCTTTGGACCAGGGAAACTATTTTGTATCAAGTTAGACCATTTGTCCAACATCATCTCAACTCTGAGTGACTGTTAGGATTTCAGATAAAGCTTTTTCTCCTAATGATTGTTTTTAATTTCAGATACCTAGGATTGAACCTGGAATCTTCCGCATGCAAAATATGGGCTTTATCACAGTCTTAAGCTCACAGGCATTTTTTCATTATTATTTATTTATTTGTCTTAATAAGTTTTACAGAAAGAAACAGAAAAGGAATACCAAATTTAAAAAAAACTAGAAAAAGAAATACAGGAAAAACTACAAAAACATAGCTATCCAAGTTAACAAAAATATAAAAAAAGCAAAACAAAAATTTCTTTTAGAAATGTGTTTGACAATGGATTAATATGGGACATCGATTGAGAGTCTGCCCTTCTTCTGCTTAGACTCACAGCCATGTGTGGAGGGTAGCCAAGGATCCCACCAGAAACTGCTCATTGGTATTTAGCATCTAAAAAGTGGGTATATACTGTATGCGAAATGTATTACATTTTAACTTGAATGAAAGGCTATCTTCACACAAGCCAAGGTTTTCTGAATAACTGTGATTTATAACCTGTGATAGTTGAGCTTACACATGGCTGACTAGGAATTCTGGGAGTTGTACTTTCAATACAGTTGGAGGCCACCAGAAAGGGTAAAATTCTCTGCGTTAAACACCCTCCAGAGGTAAAGACCTGCAGCACATTTCTTTATATAGACCATTTGGGCCCACCGTATGATCATAGAAATAGTAGGAAATCATTTCTTTAATTGTTTATTTAAAAATGGGAGGCATTGGAAATAGAAATCCATTGATACAGGATTGTTACTAAGGGCGTTCCTTAGTGAAAGGAATATGTTTTATCAGATTTTCATGGAAAACAGGTATGGAAGAGAAAGAAAAATGTGAAAGAAAGTGGAATGAATACAGAAAGACTACAGGAAGAGAAAGTATGCATCCTGTATAAAAAAGGATTACAGGTAGTCCTCGTTAGCAACTGCCTCATTTAGCTAAAGTAAGATCATAAGCACAGTTGTAGTTTCACATAGTGACCACTTCACTTAATGACCAAGTTGCAAGTCCCAATTGTGGTTGCTAAATAAGGACTACCTGTAGTAGATTAGATGGAAAGTGGCCATAAGGAATGGGGATATGAAAGCTCATTGGAACAAGTTGAAAAAATTATGTGACAGAGAGAGCCACAGATGTGTCTATAGGTACTCTAATGGATGTATGAAAAATAATGCTTGGTAGAAAGATGACTGCAGAAAAAAAGCCACATGTAAGAGAAGATTATTGCAAAAAATAAGGGTGAGAAATATTGTATAATGTATATGTAAGGAGGAAGTTGCAAAGAATGTAGTCCAAGAGAGCAAGGAATGGTTACAATTCAGAGGCCAAGAAAATGCTGACTTATTTTTATGGAAATTTTAAAAATGTTTTAGAAGTGGATGAAGAGAGCTAAACTGCCCTTTTGAATGGAAATAAAAATAGAAGTAATGAAATTACATAGAATGAAATTGAAATGAGGGAATGCTGGAAGGAGTATTTGAGTGATTAGGAATCATAATGATTATGACAAAGAATGGAATTGGAATTGGTACTATAAAAGTTAGTGTCCAAGAAATAAATGTTAAAAGGAAATAATAAATTATGTACTCTATTGTTACCTTGTATAAAGAGATAGTGAGAATGAATGCAAGAACCAGAGGAGGATACCTTTGTTATGTGTATCGGTGGAGGTGTTTGGCAGACTTTTGACTGAAAGTGTAGAAGATGTGACAATAAGCAAAATTTGAGAAGTGCAGTCAGCTTTACATCAGGCAGGAAATGCACAGACCAGATCTTGGCTCTTCAGCAAGTCACTGAGAAATGTATGAATATGAGAAATTTTATTGTGCTTTTGTTGATTTAGTGGAAGTGAACAGGCTTGAAATATGGAATGTTTTTGCATGAATGTGGAGTTAAAGGTTGTTGCTGTATGAGTGAAGAGCAGAATGTGGTGGGCAGAGATGTGGGGGAGATAGGCAGGTGGGTTCAAGAGGAGGCAGAGGAGACAGTCCCTTATTTTACCAAGGCTCGGAAAGACCAAGCTTGTAATGGCTTGGATTGTGGTAGGTCCTTGCCTAATCACCAGTGGGATTCAGTTAACAGCAGCAACCAGGACTGCTGGGATTGCTGTCCCTAAGCAATGCAGTCACGTGACATTGCGCTTTACAACTGCATCGCTTAGCAACAAAAATTCCACTCCCAATTATTGTCGTTAACCGAGAACTACCTGTAGCTCTGTATAAATGCGTGCTTCTGCCTACTAGCTAGCTATGTCCAGATCAAGAATTAATGAATATGGATTGAATTAAAGAATGAGTAACCAGTATGAAAGAAGTATGTAAAGATGGTTTGGTCATAAAGAGAAAGCCAACTCCACAGGGTTGTGGTTGTGGGGAAAATAGGAGGAGGAAGGAGTATTAGGTATGTTCCCTGCCTTGAGTTTTTTATAAAAACATTAAAGGCAGGATAAAAAAATCTAAAAAAAAAACCCCATGCAAGAATAGTTAAAAAGTTAAATGTCTTCTAGAGGCCTTGACCAACCTGGTCAACCTCCAGTAATTTAATTGCAATTACTACAGTCCTCTGCCTGCATCAACTATAGGGCATGCAGTACCTTTGAAGGCTAGGCCAGTGTTTCCTAACCTTGGCAACTTTAAGATAGGTGGATTTCAACAATTAAGATAATGTGGATTTCAACACCCACAACTCCCAGAATTCCTCAGCCAGCCAGAATTCTGGGAGTTGAAGTCCACATATCTTAAAGTGGCTAAGGTCGAGAATCACTGGGCTAGACTGAAGTCGAAAGAATGTCCCGGAAGAGATCAATGGCAAACCACGACGGTGACACTGCCAGGACAATTGCGGGAAAGTAGTCGCCAGGGGTCGACCTTTGATTTTACTATTAAAACCTCCTATCGGAGAGGGAAGCCGGCTGAGAAACGCCGACCTCAAGGGAAAAGGGAAGACAGCCGACGTCCTCGCTTTTCCTTAAAAAACAAAACAAAGCTCTGAGTACAGAACAGAGAAAGCTTCCGGCCATTGCTTTTTCTCCGCTCCAGCCGGAGCAGCGGACCGGGCTCTGGGGGTGGTACCAGACCATCCCGTTTCCAACCGGATCGCCTCTCCTTTTCCGCAGGAGGAAAACAAACCGCGCTCCAGCTGGCCACCCGCCAGGATCTCAGTTGCAAGCCCAGATCCGTCGCTCGAAAGCAGGGAGGAGTGGCGTGATCTGGCCAATGGCCGGCGAGGAGGGGAGGCAAGACGACTCGGCTTCCCTCTTTTAGACCCCGGAGGCTAGAAAACGGCACGGGTGGAGCGTTTTCCTGAGCTTATAGCTCCACTCGGAGGGCGGGGCCCTGGCTTGGGGTCAACAGGGCGGGACAAAGTTTTGGAGGTGGGGGACAAAGCCTTGGCTCTTGGCTCCGCGCTGGGCTGGTAAGTTGTCTTCCAACCCAATTGCGCAGGCAGGAAGGGAACGCTTCACTGTTTTCCACACTCCTTGCCATTCTTCTGTTTATTTTGAATACTCCCTAAAAGACCCATGATAAGAAACAGGTCCACCAGATCTGGGCTTCCAGAATCTGGACGGCCACTAAAGAGCAGCACAGAATTAGGATATGCTTCATGCTGTTCATCTGGAAGGAAGCCCACCGTATTCCTGGATTTTCAAGCTTACAATGTAGAACGCGTGCCGCTCTAAAGTATCATTCCCCAATCTGGTGCCCTCTGACTGTGTTGGTATCAACCTGCATTACTCCCTGCCAGGGTGGTCAGTACTGGAAGAATTTTGTTTCAAGAGTTAATAGTTATAACATGACTTTGCAGATAGAGTTTTAGGATGAATTGACCAATGGTAACTAAAGCTGACCTGCTGAAGATGGGCAGGTCATAAATATTAGAGTAGAAAACTAGCATGCCTAAAAACAATTCTCTTCTAAAATGGAGCATAGACCAGCCAATTTTTGGAGCAACACGTTGACTTTGAGACAACTGTTCTCTGTGCAACAGAAAGCATGGAGTTCTGGCTGTGTGGGGGTGTATGCACAGCAAGCATGTCCTGAAAAAAGGAAGTAGCATTTTTACTTCTGCTATTGCTAGCACTTTCTCCACCCTGACTCCCAGTTTTACATGCGCAAAGGCAAAGAACAAAACTAATTTGGCGATTCTGGAGGATGATTTTCCAGTTGACCGAGTGCAGCCTTTGGCAACATTTTCTTCATTTATATTATTCAATGTGCTCAGAAAGGTATATTCTGCTCAGTAGTACTAGCATTAATTAATGCTGCTTTACAAACAATCTCTGTGGAGGCTGGCAATATCTGGAATTTTTAAGAAGGCTGCCTGAAAGGGCATCAGGTTTAGGGCAGTGAAAATGCCTACAGTGTATGATACTAAGATCAGTGTTGTACCCTTTCTTTGGGGGCTATTTTAAGTCCAGCAGCTGCTTTTTTGGCTGCTGTTTTCTTGCACTATCTCAGCTAGTCCTACTCAATATCACCATCTGGAGGTGAAAGTATGCATGTGTCACACAACCCAGATGAGCCTATACCAGCCTTTCCCCAATTTAGGTGCCTCCAGAAGTGCAGACTACTACTTCCACAATTCTCAGCAACAGCCAGGATGTCTAGGAAATTCTGGGAGTTACAGTGCTGACATTTGGAGGTCATCAGGTTGTGGGATGCTAGAAGACCATGGAATAAATATTTTGAATCAGTTATTTTATTGTGCTCAGCATCAGTAAATAAAAAGTACTACTTTTATTCAACGTACTGGTTGTTATCTGTAAAGGTCTATGTGGCATAGGGCTTAGTTACTTGAGGGACCACCTGTCTCTCATAGTATCTGCCCAGCAGATCCAGTCTGGAAGGGTTGGCAATTAAAACAAGGCCATTTATCAGGAGCCCAGAAGTGGATCAGCACCTGCCCTCTGGAAAAAGGTTTCCCCTGAGATTCAAATGGCCCCCACCCTACCAGGTTTCTAAGGGCCTTGACTTGGCTCTTCACCCAGGCCTTTGGAGAGGGTGATTGAAGCCCTCTTTAGATTGTGGGGGTTGGTTTTTTTGTTCCCATCTGGTTTTGTCATTTTTACTATCTTTATTATTTACTTTTGTTTTCCTTGTTTTTAAATATTTTTAACAGTTTATAAATCGTTTGGAGTCACTGGGAGTCAGGCAGCATATATTGTAAATTTAATCAATTAGGAGGAGGAGGAGGAAGAGTTGCGTGTTAAAGGGCCTCATAATGATTTCTTTGACTTTCCCTGTATCAGGACACTAGTTCAAAGATGTTTACAAATTAAAGGCAATACAAAGCAACCATAATTGCAGGGATCAGTTGGGGATGGGAATTAAAATGTACCAAAATGCCACAAAACAGCATGCAAGCCTTTGAGTTTCCCAGAATTCAAGAGGCTAGGTGGTGCAAAAAACACCATCACCATAAAAAACAAGGGACAGGAAGCTTGCAGAGCATAGCTCTTGGGATTTTTTCCCTCCCCTTTCCTGTGGAAAGCCCAGGATAGGCTGTATACATTCAGTCTTGGGTCACGTGATCAGGAGGGGGGCTTAGGAACGGCACAGTCACCACCATTCTGAGCTGCTGCCCGACTCCTTGGAGGACTTATTTTGGATTTTTTTTTTTCTTCGCAGCCCTGGCCTGCCTGGCCTCTTTTTGAACACTTAGCTTTCTTTTGCCAGTTTCTTCCTCACCGCCAAATTTAGTCAACTTTAGTTCAGTTTGGGGGGAGTTATCCAGCTGACAGATACACTGATAGAGACCTAAGCCCTTTTACATAATTTTTTCCAACATTTCTATGGGTTGGAAAGATGAAGGGGCTACATAAAAAAACAGAAAACTCTACAAGCAGCCTCAAAGGATAGATTAAGAGTACTGTAGACTGGTGTATTCACCTGACACTTTGCTATGGTTAACTGAATATGGATTACTCAATTTCACTGGCATTGAACTGTAAACTAATTTCGTTGGCTGGGTTTGCGTAACATGCGGGGATAGTTTGTGGTTTGCAGCTGTTGAATGTATTAGCCAACAGAGTAGATGTTGCAAGCATTTACACCTAGCATTCCAGGACAATGAACCAATGGCTGATTCCCATTTCCAAAAACAACGATCGACAGTAACGCAGATGTGTCTCTTGCCTTCAGCAAAACACATGGATTTCCAAACAAGGAAGAGAACAGCAGTAAAGAGGAACAATAGTCTTTGCATTAGCAAAGGCAACCAGAGTTTACTTTTGTGTAATGAATTAGCCCTAAAATCCATCACAGCCAAATCGTTCATCACCTAGTAGCTGGGAGAAATAAAATCCTAAAAATGCCTCTTAATTCCATCGTTTTGTACTGTCATATTTCCTTTTTCCCTGAATTGTGGTGGTAGATAAAAAGAAGCTAAGACGGTCAGTGCAGTAACATGAGATGGATCCATATTGTAATTTTCATTAAGAACTACCAGCTTTTAAGAGGGTTGCACAACCCAATGATCTGAAGCCTAATTTACTCAACAGCACTGAAGCAGGAATAAAAATGAGGACATGATACAGTATATTGCCTTGTATCTAGAATAATTTGAATGAGGAATATCAATGCCCAACAGAAACCCCTTTTTTCTGTGCCAAGCAAGAGCCAATTATTTCCTGGATAGTGCCTGAATTATCCAGAACTGCATCAGGATTCTTACTACACATCTGCAGTGAGGTAGATAAAATCTTCTAAGAGAAACCATTTAATACTTTTACTGCCAGGTCTGTTTAATTCTTGAAGGAATATACAATAATTTGCTATTTGATTATGTAGAAAACATGAGCATGGATAGTATCAGCCAGGGCATGGCAAAGACTTCCATTCAGTTCTGGAAACATGTATCATACAAGTGGGCCTTTAAAAATAACACATTAACGGAGACAAAAATCTACCCTTTTTTTTTTACAGCCTTAATTGGGTCAGATAAAGTAAGTTGCCTTAGATACTGGCTGGTGCAGTTATAACCTGGATATATGTATCATATAAAGTTGTGATTTACTGTGACCCATGTTTATTGAATAACTGAGTTTATGCAGTACATTAAACCATAAGATAGTTTGTTTGATTTTACAAAGCATGCTGTGTGCCCAGCTGCTGGAGTTTAGTCACTATATTATGTTTAAATGAATTATGGCTTAGTGTGGTGTGCAAACGCAGCCAAATGGTAATTGTTCAAGTGAGAAACTAAAATCCTAAAAGTTTCAAACATTTTCCTGCCCCTTAATTGCTTTTCTTTCATCCCTATTTCAAATCCACCCTGTACACTAAGAGTTACAATGGGGGGTGGGGAGGTGGAATTTAACTAATTATTTGGTGGGCCTGCTATATTTATATCTAGATTAAAACTTCAGAATAAAAGGTGAAAAAGCAATGAATTGCCTACCAATGATCATGCAACAAGCTTTGGTTTCTGAAAATTCAGCATTTATTAATCCTATGCTTTTAAACTTAATGATTGATTCCTGGATTTCACTTCTTTTCAGTGTCTATAGCTAACAGGAAGCACATTCTTTTCTAAGCAGTTTAAGCAGTTCAAAAACTCTAACCTCCCTGTTCAAGTCAACTTCTTCGAATATTTAATTTCAGCATTCCTTCTCCTGTGCCTGGGATCGCTCCTTTAGTGAAGCCTTTAACCACATCAGAAGGCATGCCAGCATTACTGTACTGGTAAGCAAAGATATGGTAATTTATATCTGTGCCACTAGTTGGAGGAAAAGAAGCCTACAACATCCAATTATTCTGTATCTAAAAGCAAAATTCTGTAAGATTAAAATTCAGAAATATCACTTGTACAGTTTCCATAAAGATGTTCCATTATTTACATATTCTGTTTTTGATAACAATGTAATTTACAGTTTTATTTTTCAATCATCTAACTTTTTACTGTATTAAAATCATCCAGGGATGTATTATGGACACCATTATGCTTGTGAAAGGAACTTCCAGGAATCTAACTTTTTCAGCTTCTTCTTTCCCAGTGGCCTGGATTCAATCTTTCAGAGTATAAAAATAATTTCGTATTAACATAAATAGTAACAAACATTTTTGTACAATTTAAACTGAATATATTTGAGAGGTTAAATATATTTGTGTAATTACATACACAAAAACTGCCTGCCTTTTATCACTTTAATCGCACTTGAGTTATATAAATTTAAAATCCACTCATTCCATAGTATTATATTTGATCCTTGCCTCTCTTGTTCTATACCTAGTATTCCCTAGAAAAGAGATCAATTTATAACAATTCCCATCAAATATTGCTTTTTGGTGGCATGGAACCTGCATGCGTATGAAATCCTAGCTGCCTTCTTTCAAAATATACATGACGTGAGGACTATAAAAGACAGGTAATAAGCATAAATGCTAATTGTGAAGTGCATTGTCTATCATAATATAGAATTTTAGTAACGAACATGTTCATACTGGATAATGCAAACGTAAGTAGTAGAAACTTCAGAATTACAAATCTATTCTGATTTCACAAAGTCGTTTATTCATACCAATTTAGACTTCCAAGTTATCTGTAGATGTGTTTTCTCAACGGCTTCCATTATCCCAGGATTCAGTCCAAGTATATGAACGTTCTGAACCATCCTTCCTTAGCAGAACTGTTATAGTTAATGTTTTGCTTTAACTTTCCTTCTTGCATCTTTATGTTTCTTCCGACAATCCTGGAAATGTTGAAAGCTTAATGTAGTTATGAGAGATTCAATATTACAAATTATTTAATTAGCATTTCAGCTTTAGCATCTAAGCAGGTCCACAATACTATGGATAGCAAGTTTTTGAAAATGAGGATAGAAATCATCCTCCTCCTCTCCCAGCAATGCTTCACAGTGAATCAACATGGGCAAAATGCAGCTTTCTTACCAGTTGGGTTTCAAAGTGGAACCAGGGGACATACTGACAAATGAGTATTATATAAGAATGATATGGAAGGTAGAATGAATCTTAGATTGTGATTTTGGTTTTCCAGGATCCTGGATTAAAAGTAATCCTAAATGAACCACAGCCAGAAACTTCCAAACTTGTTCAACTTTCCCTGGGCAGGATGAACCAAGCAGGAGTGACTGACTGTCAATGCAGGAGCACAGTTGTTTGATTCTGATGAAATAGAATTCAACTAAAGATCAAAATTATATCTGAAAAAGGCTTTTGACTCTGCTTTTCAACAGATACTCTTCATCTTTTCACAATTACTATTCAATATGTATATGAAGACAGGCAGTTTGGTGTAGTGGTTAAGGTACCAGGCGAGAAACCAGGAGACTGTGAGTTCTAGTCCCACTTTAGGCATGAACTCAGCTGGGTGACCTTGGGCCAGTCCCTCTCTCTCAAGCCCAGGAAGGAGGCAACGGCAAACCACTTCCAAAAAACCTCGCCAAGAAAACTGCAGGGACTATTAGAAAAACGCAACTTGTCTTATATTTGTTGCAGGATGAAAGATAGATATTGTATAATATGCATTTAGAAAAAAGATAGTTGCAAAAAGTGTAATCAAAGATTAGGGGTGCTTATGATTAAAACAGAAAATGCAGAGCTTTCTGGATGAAAATTAAAATGGTTTTGGAAATGGGTGAAGAAGGCTAAACAAGAGTGAATGGAATTAAAAGGAATGAAATGATTTGGGATGCAACTGAAATGAGGGACTGGAAATTTTAGCAATTTATATGGGAAGGACAACACAGTGTGAAAAAGTAAATTTGAAACTAATTCTAGAAAATGTTAGTGCCCAAAGAAAAAACTGATAAAAAGGAGTAAATGCAGTGAGAATGTTGGAAAGTGATAAGGCTGTAGCTGTAGATGGTATAACTGGAGAAATGTTAAAATATGGATGTGGTTTGCTTACAGAGTGCTTGTGTGACTTGCTTAATGTCTGTGGCAGACTGGACCTTTGTATGGACTTCCTGGCTCTGCCCCAAATACCTTTAGCCACATACCTGAAGTAGTATTTGGCGCCTGCTTTCCCAGTCCTCTGTTTCTTCATCAAGATCTGAAGCTTTATAAAAGAGCTTGGGGCCCTCTAGGAAAGGAATAAAGAAAAGTTTAGACTTTTCTATTTGTAATCTGCCCACCCCGTGAACAAGAAAGCAGTAAGTGATCCATGCCAAGCCAAGGTCTAAGGGGTTGCATAGATTTAACGGTTGTGTTTTGGTGGCTCAAGGTTTGACGATGTTTTCTGTCCTGCTGTTGCCATCATCTGCTTTCATCCTCTCGGCTACAAGAAATGGCATACATAAAGTTCATGGACCATCAGGTTTAACACAGCTTAAAACCTTAGGTTTGCAGGAACATTTCTCTTCTACAAGGGAAAGATACCCTCTTCTCCTCATCCTTGTATTCCTCTTCCTCCTCAACATTTGCTCCAAAGGGTTCCCCAATTCTTTGAGGCAGAATTTGGAAGAACTTGGGAGAGGTGAATAGAAAATTTTACCCTTCCAGTGCCATTGATAGAGGCAAAATCATAAGTGACTGTCAGCCACAGGATGCTCCTGAGATTGTATTGGATCTTTTAAAAACTGCTGGTTGCTACAATACAATATATTGCAAGATTGGAGAAATCACAGCCTAATATCACCTAATACTAGCTTTCTAGGAAACTGCAACTATTGTTCCAGATAAAAAGTTTTTTTAAATCACATATTAGTTTTAATCATTCTTAAGCTAGACTTCTTTGGTAACTAAAATAGTTCCTATTTCCTGATTGCAATCTGAACTCCAGTTTTAAAACTGTCCAAAAATGTAGAAAAGCTTACAGAAACCGTGTGCATTGAACCCACACCAAAACAAGACTTAATGGGCCTCTGACTTAAAATAACTTTGGTGTTCATATCTTAAGAATAAATCTGAAGAGTAAGCATACTGGTAACCAAAATAATTAAGAAGAACTTTTCTGATTTTCACCTTTTAATCTGTCATCATCTTGTGAGAAGAAGAAAAATCTAGTATTTGAACGTGGTTCAGCTGGAGAACTGAAAAAGGAACAAGAGTATTATCTTCCAAAAAAGAGAGAAAAAAACTACTTTTTCAAGCCTGAGCAATGTATTCATTTTGAGGAAGAAGCATATATTTTTATTTCAGAGATGAATTAAATATACAAAGTATCTGGTACCTTATATTTGTTTGCATTAAAAATCTGAAGAATTCAAACTCTCAGAAACGATCAGGGGATAATCATGTTTTTTCCAAGCATAGGACACATAAAATAATGCCGACTGATTGCACTTGCAAGGTGGATATTTAGCAGCTTTACTCATACACTGTGAGGGAATGCAAGGCCACACAGACATTGGAGTTTCCTGTCTCCTCCTCCTCCTTGTGCAGTCCCGTATAATCTTCAGGAAAAGCATGAAGTATATGGGAAATGCAATGGGAGGGGAAAATCACCCAACTTTAGTTTAAGCCTTTCTGGCTGCTGCTGATGAAACCATACAGTCTAGATTAGTGTTTCTCAACCTTGGCAGATTTAAGCTGTGTGGACTTCAACTCCCAGAATTCCCCAGCCGGCATTCTGGGAGTTGAACTCCACACAGCTTAAAATTGCCAAGGTTGAGAAACACTGATCTAGATAAATGTCTTCATTTGGAAACAATTATTTGGCAGTTGATCATCCTAGAGAATGTGTACTTGGTTCACTGTGTTAACGTTGAGGTCTATCCTGTCTAATGTTCTATGAATACTTCAAAAGTATAGTTTACCTTTCCTTGACATCTTGTCTTTCAGCTACTTCTGGCTCTTCGTCTTCTGAACTACTATCTTGAAAACGCGGATCTTCTTGCCAGGCAACTCGCGAAGGTTTTAGTAGTTCAATTATGTAGGGGTCTACAAAAAGGAAAGGGGGAAAAAAAAAAAAGACCCAACCCTTTTCAGTATATAAAAACATTTATGTAGAAAGAACAGCAATGTAGAAAACACTTCTTGTAAAATAGGATAGTATTGCAAATTGAAATATTTAATCCCCAGGTTATTACATATTAATTAATTTCGTACATATTGGACTCTAGGTGTGCAAAACCTGGCTTAGCATATTGTTGGTTATGAATAATCAATATGCTAATAAGTCTATTCTCCAGCTGCCTAGAAAATACAATTTCATAAACTGTAACAACTAAGTGATGTTGTGCTGAATCACATTGACAGGTCTAATTAGAATTGCAGAGTTGGTTGTGACCTGGGAAGTCATCTAGCCTGACCCCCTGTTCAGTGCAGGATCTACTGAAGCATCTCTGACAGATGACCTTCCAGCCTCTTACTTAAGACCTCCAATGAAGAACTCACCATTTCACCTGGCAAGCTGTTCAGCATTTTGTTCTCATAGATAGCTCTGGGAAACCCACGAGTCAGATTTAAACATTTATTTCTTGCTCACATTTATTTGGCCGCCCATCTCACACAAGGTGACTCTAGGTGGCGTACAACAATATATTTACAACATATTACAATATATTTACAATATATTAGCTCCTCTGACTTGTGTTCCCAAGCAACTTGTCTTATGGCTTCAAATACTGGAAGGTAATATGTAGCCACCAATGGCTTCATTCTGATACCATTTTAAAAGCCATGGAAAAGCTGCTGAGAATATATTCCCGACAGTCCTTGTATGCTTATAATATTTCTGGGTACTATTAAAGTTCCCACAGAAATAAAAGATGGAAGCAACTTTTGGATATGAGCAAATTTAGAATATTATGGATCATTTCCATCCACTAAACCTAGCAACCAGTGCAGGTATACAGTATTGATATAATATGTTCCTAGTCATCTATGTCATCAAAATGAAATCACTCTATATTCTTTCAAAATGTATAAAGGGAAGAGCTACACAAATTGTAGTACCAAAAATATGTGTTCGAAATATTGAAACTATGGTTTAGAATATGCAAAGACACCTTCTTTAATAGGTGATCTCTCCACTTCAGGGCCAAAAAAGGAAAATGTAAAACCACTGTTTTCTTCTTGTTTTCCAGCACGGAATTGTGGTGTATCAGTTGAAGGGGCTTGTTCAGCATCACCATGCTGGTCCCATGGTATTATTTCTGCTTTCTCATCATGTTCTGTAGATCCAAGTGCTTCTTTCAAGTCCACTGCGACATTGTAAAATATATCTTTAGACACCTCAGGCAGTTTCTGAGCTGCTTCTTTCTTCTTCTTCTTCTTTTTAGCTTTACTATTTGATGTAAATAAGAATGTGTTAATTGCTAATATTTGACAGATCAAATATATAATTTTATACAAATACTTTAAATTATGTCAGAAGCTTCCAACAAAGAAATACAAA
This sequence comes from Candoia aspera, assembly GCF_035149785.1. Lineage (NCBI taxonomy): Eukaryota > Metazoa > Chordata > Lepidosauria > Squamata > Candoiidae > Candoia > Candoia aspera. Next base: position 55,388,225 of record NC_086154.1, read on the forward strand.
TACAGAAGCTTCCACCATCCATTTTTGTTAATAGATTCAATATATAAATCCCAAAGTATAACACAATTGCCTCACTAACTTTGGTTATCTTTTCACATAGTAAAATACTTGCACTGGTTTATAACCCAGTTCAGAAAAATCACAACACTTAGTTTCAACATCTGATGGATGACCAATACAGCATGCTTCTAAAAAGGGGAATCCATCACCTTTGGAAGTCCTAACTGACAATCAAGAGACATTTTGAAATTGCAACTTTCCTCTGAAACTTCTCTAAAGTCAAGATTTTTCTCTCATTTCAACTCTTGATTAAAAACTCCAACCTCCAGTCATCTGCTGAATAAAATAAATATTTGAATCTAAACTGTCAAAGAGTTGAAATAGTAAACTGCTCAACCAAAGGACAGCTTAGTTCTCACAAGCAGCTACTGATGGAATCGTTACCTCTCTTTTTCAGTATTTTCTGGCTTTTTTTCAAACACTGCATGATCTTGCCTTGTGGGGTCATAGCGTAAGGTATTCATATCTCTATAAATGATAATAAAAAAGAATTAAGTATCCTTAAATAAATTTAGATATCACAATAAAAATTCTGAGGGACCAAAATTTCATTCTATGACAACATTTCTAAGTATGATGAGGCAAACTGTATATAAATCAATAAAATGAAAAAAAAATTACATAACAAAAAATCTACATACCAGTCTACATTTCTACTTAAAAGCAAGCCCATTGAGTTGAATGGGCTTAGTCTGATAGAAATGGGTTTAGGATTGTAGCCTTAGTTAACACTATGCTATCTTTGTTCACAATCAGCTAGAGATGTCTTTTTCTATAAGCATCAGGAAATAATTAGCTTTCACATGAAACCGATAAAATGATTAAAGGATTACAATTATTTAATTATTTATACCAATGTTTCTATGTCACCCTATTTCCAAGCACTCAGGATGGTTTACAGGACAAAATCCTACAGTACTAAATAATAAATAACCTTAAATCAGTAGTTAAAAAAGCAATCCACCATCCATACCAACATTTCAGTGGAACAAGATGGTTTTAGTAACCACCATGCAAAATCAAATACAGTGGAAGCTCCCCACCCCTGAAATGACTGTTCCTCAGTAGGTGAGCCTTGCAGCTCATGAGGAATGGAGACCCTTAGCAGCTCCTCTCAGATGAGCACCCAGGAAGGCTGAATATGGGTAGGAGACATGGCTCTGTAGGTACACTGGGATCGACTCCTGTAGGGCTTTATAGAATAAGACCAGCACCTCGAACTGGATCTGCAAGTTTAGCAGCAGCCAGTGCAAGAACCAGAGTGCTGATGTAATGGGACTGAGATGACTCCCCTCTATCAGGTAGTCCAGCCGTTGCCTTCTGCACCAACTGCATGGCGATGAGGGCATCAGTCACTGCTGTAAGAGAATCCTGGTCTGGGTAGTCCTGCAATTGCTGCACTACATGAAGTGGGGCAAAGGTTCCTTGGCAGTAATATTCATCCATTGCTTTAGCAGGAGTTGTACATCTGGAAAGGACTTCCAATGACAGATTTGTTCCTTTAGGAAAATTACAACCCCATCCAGAGCTCATTATTCTGATTAGCCAGTCTATCTCGTGGAAATTTACTATCACTTTGTTTTGACCCATCTAGACTTTCAAAGCATCCAGGAACTGGCCAGGACCTCTATCCAAGTCATCTTGTAAAACTGCATAAACAGCATCTAAGTTGGGGTTAATGTGAGCAATTTTATCCATGAAGAATCACACAAACATGTCACAGCCACCCACAGGAATATCTCCTCTACCATTATTATCCTAACAGTGGATGGATAAAAGTCTGCTGACATAGTAAGAACATGGTTTAGAATTCTTGATTTTAACAGGATGTACATACGCATTCAAATCCAAATCTGCCGATTTCTTAAAACTTGTAAATACCCAAAGGAGGCAGTTCATTTATTTATTTGTCTATTTACCCTCCAAGGCCAAGTCACAAAAATTTAAAATACAGCACACCATTAATAGATACATACGTGGATATACATACATACATAAGAGGAAAAAAACTGGTAACATACATACATACAGGCCAAAGAAACAAGCCCAGACTTCCAGTCTGAAAACAAGCACAATGCACAGACTTAATCTTCAGAGTGGCAGTGACAGTCATTAAAGACTTCGCTAAAAACAGCCTTGTTGCAACATTAGGTGCTATTGCTCTTTTGCTGTGTATTTCTAATTCATAACGATATCCCAGAAAACCAGTTAAAAGGCGCAGCATCGCTAAACTGAGAGACAGCCCCGGGTCTGGCCGTAAATAGCCGCTTTATGATACATCTCCATCTTAGGTTCAAAGTTCGAACCTATCTGGAAAAGTTTGCCTGCTATGCTAGATTTCCATGTTCAGTTAGTGTTTGATTTAGGGGAGTACTACAAAAATAATGATAATCTGTACAACTTTAAATCAGGCCTTAGTTTTTCAACTAAAGTAATTTCCATACCTGAATTTCTGGGCATCTGCAGTCAGCTTCCTACGTTTGGGAGGTTCTATACCAATATGTAGAAGATTTTTCAAGATCTCAAGATTCTTCTTTTTTTCTAAAACAAGTTCCTCTTCTTCCTGGGTTACTGATTTCTTTGATTCCTCTAACAGGAAAAAAATGGAACAGGCTTAGTTACTGACTCCACAGAACTGATTCCAATTGCATTCAGCTATCCCATCAAATCACACATTATTTTAACACATGAATCCATGCTAGCTCAGAAGGTGAGCAGGACAGGGTACAGCGAGTACTTGGATTAGAGACCAAAAAATAGCAGGGCTGTAGCTTAGGATGGGAAGTTGAAAAAATACCCAGAAAGAGAGAAATGGCAAACCACTTTTATGTTTTTACATATGCATATTATTGTAGTTTGATTTCAATCATTTCGCCATCTATTTAATAAGCTATATTTTTCATCTTAGTTTATAGTTTTAGTCTTAATGTTAAGAATGCTTACATAAAGATCTTAGTGCTTTAATATTATAGTATAGTGTTGGTAATGACAGCTTTTAGGTATTTTTAAATATCTCATTAGTTTCATTGTTATTCCTGAAATGGCTTTAATTATTATTGATGTTATTTATACTGATCTATGACCAAAACAAAGATTAGAATTTGATCTCTATATTGGTATCAGAAAAATGCATGGCTGGATCCCTGTAGTCACCTACAGGGTCAACTTGAAGGAGGCTTTACTTGAAGGAGGAAAGCTCAACTTGAGTGTCTTTACTTATTAAGATACATGATGGATTTACACTGATTTGCAACCAATTTGTGTAAACTGTGGTTTGCTTGTAAGTCTAGTTACAGTCACTGTCCAGCCTTAACAGCTGGCTGCATGAGGACAACATACATTTTATTTATTATTTATCAAATTTTATCACTGTCCATCTCCCTCCCAAGGAGGGACTTAGTTTATAGTTTTAGTCTTAATATTAAGAATTCTCACATAAAGATCTTAGTGCTTTATGTAAGAATTCTTAGTACCTCCTTATGTAATGATTGCCTATTCAAAATCACCATCAGACTCACACGGGGCTTTCATGGATATCTGATTTAATAATGGATAGTATGCAGGATCACAAGCAAAGCTGAGGATAGTAAAAGCGTGGGATGTCTCCCAATAAAACCCCAAACGGCTTCCAGTCCCAAAGTCAACACAATCCCATGCCCACAGGTGCCCCTAACGGTTCCTGCCGGTCTGCGGGAAAAGTCCTTGACAAGGTGAGGTAACCCAAACATGTATTCTTCACTCCTCGCATCGCAGCCTGGTGCAAGGAACAAGAGCAGCCCCCTCCTGTACAGCAACTCGTGTCAGCACCATGACATGGGAACCCGTTACGATGTTTTCCAGGAAAACTGGAACAGGGACCATGACACCTTATGAATCTGGGTGCAATGCAGATTCAGACAGAGAAGCAGCTCCAAATTTGTCTCTGTTGATTAAACTATATTTCATGGTCTAAAAGTACCTTCTTTCATTAAGATTAGCCATAATTTCCCCATTATCTATGCTCAAGAAAGGAGAGAATGAATTCATGGAAGTCTGATTCTCACAGCAACTTTTTTGTAAAATGAAGAAATAAAGTTTTGTTACATCCAAACCAATGTTTCCTTTCTGGATATATTTTCTTCATACTTTGGTTAGGTTTAATTTAAGATGCCTATTTCTATTTTTCAGATCAAAGACAGATCCTCAATAATCACTATTTATTGTCTATATATCATTGTTGTTGTTAGGCTTTTATCCCACCTATTATATATATCTTCCTGTGAGGAAGTTATATATTAACTCAAGGTGGTGAACAGATCTAATACTTCAGCTTTCTATTTTTGTCATGAGCACTGATGGTGAGCAGGAGGGGGCCCCTATCCAGGGGGGAAAACGCATGCGTAGTAGCGAGAATTTGAGTTGTCATTCAAAGAGACACAGAACAGACCCACCTTGACTTTTGGGGTTTATCTGTATGGGTTTTCTCATGCTTCTTCAGTTTGGTAGGATTGATGCCCTGACAAGCAGGAACCAGGCTGAGACAAGGAATAAGTCTCTAGTGTTTTATTACTGCTACAGTAGACAGAAAATCCTATCAAACAGAAGAAGCGTGAGAAAACCCATTGTCCTAACAGTCGGGAACCACGCATGGCTGCTTGTAATGTGTTGATCTGGAGATCTACTTGTTGTTGATGTTGTTGCAATGCTGCTGCCAGTTGTTGGATGGCCTGCGAATTTCCTGGTTTTCTGAAGACATTTTCCCAAATTTCTCTTCCTTTTTTTTTTGTTCCTCCCTCTTTCAATGGTAGTAGTAGAGTTTGTTAGAATTGATGTCCTAACAGTCAGGAACCATGCTGAGACAAGGAATAGGTCTCTAGTGTTTTATTACTGCTACATTAGACAGAAAATCCTAACAAACTGAAGAAGCATGGGAAAACCCAGACAGATAAACCCCAAAAGTTAAGGCAGGTCTGTTCTGTGTCTCTTTGAATGACAGCTCAAATTCTCGCGACTACGCATGTGTTTTCCCCCCTGGATAGGGGCCCCCTCCTGCTCACCATCAGTGCTCATGACAATTTTCCCCACAACAACCACCCTCTGAGGTGAGTTGGGCTGAGAGAGAGTGACTGGCCCAAAGTCACTCAGCTGGCTTTCATGCCTAAGAGCAGCCTAGAACTCACAATCTCCTGCTTTCTAGGCCAGCACCTTAACCACAGGCTCTCCAGAGAACATGGCCAATAGCAATGCATTATAGGAGGTGTAGTCCAAAAACAACTAGAAGGTCTTAGATCACCTTCCAAAGGTGTAATCCATAGCTTAACAAATATAATTAAAGATACATATCCAGTTAAATGCTTTCAAGCATTTTTCATTATTCCCAGTTTATGGTGGAAGACATTTTAAAGAGATTCTGTGAAATTTTGTGTTAGTCCCTGTTAAGTACAAACTGTAAAGTATGTGTAGATGTATGTATATTAATATACTTAGTGATTTTTTCAGGGAAAAAAACCTTTTTCAATGGAAACATGTGTTACTTCTCACTGAAAGCTAAGTAACAAACAATAACAAATACTCAACAGAATTATAGAAAAAGGTGTATGTAACAAAGGCTTGCAAGCATTCTATCAGCAATCAACAGGAGGGTATATCTTACCTTCCTGATCACTATCACTTTCAAGGAAACGAGCATCCATACGAAATCTTTCATCTGTGCCAAAACGTGACTGTAAATGCATAAGCTGCAACAAGAAACAGTAACAGAGAGGTTGTATTCTTTCTTGCTTAGTTCAGATAGTCATTCAACCTTAATAATGGCTCCTTGACATTATTGGATCATGAATGCTGATCTAGGTTATTCATGTGGCAAAGTATCAATCAAGAGAACCATAAAAAAACACAGGCCCTGACAGAAGGATATATATGAGAGGTAACAAAGCTAATGGCACCCATGTTTTGGACTACGGTCCAACAAGTTCCATCTTGCATGGCCAGCAGACTGGCATAATGGGAGATACACACTGCCTACTATGGCTTATACAGATAAAATAAATACAACATACAGAACAGAATTTAATTAGGAATAATCCTGAGTAAGAATGGATCAACAGGTGCTAGATGGAGCAGAAAAGATAAAGCTGTAGGAATACAATTAATTTTAGAGAACGGATTAAAATAAAGTGGCTAAGTTCCCAAAAGACTGACCATTGTACGTAAAGTACAGTGACCGTATGTCTTTTATTATAGAGGACAGTCCTTTATTTCAGAAAGCTGTCCTTTAGATTTATTTTTGAAAAACTCACTTTTGTCCTTTATTTTGGTCATTTACCATACAAATGTACCACTTAATGCACAATCTTTCGCATTCATGTGAAAAATATGGAAATTGAATTGTCTTTTTAAAATAAATTTACATATATTGTTTGATTTTAGATATTTTTATTAGAATATGCATTTTTGTAAAGTTTTTTCTTGGTTTTGCTCTTGAATTTTCTTTTGTAAAGCAAAGTTATAAACATAAACAATTTTTTTTATCTTTATGCACCGCTTTCAGATTTGCCCCCTTTTCAGGTTTGTCCTTTATTTTTTCCAAGAAAGTATGGTCACTGTAACATAAAGGGAAATCAAGGGACAGAAAAACTATTCATTGCCAGAGATGTACTGGCATATAGAAAAATGCTACCATGATGAAATGAACAAGGTGTAATGGTTGCCTAACCTGATTGAACCAGACTCACAAGTGAACTTTATGAAATCTGATTTATTGAAGGATTAGTATGCAAGTACAGAGAAAGCTGAGAATGAGCAAAAGCGCGCCAAATACAAATTAAGAACCCTCGGCTCAAAACGTAAGACCTCCCCCCACCCGGCCGTTCTAACCCCTCCCCCCCAGGTGCCAGTAACTGTCTTCACCATCCCTGGGCAAGCAACCTTGAGCAGTTGAGAAAACCCAAACACATTCCATTCCCTCAGCCCAGAGATAACAGTCCGGGGTATGGAAGCCTCCCTTCCCTGCAAATCAAACACGCAATTAGCAAATGACATGTGAAGTGTTACGATGTACCAGGCACATTGAAACGGTGAACATGACACAAAGTTTATATCTGGAGCTTAGAGATAGGAACTTGTGGCTTTCCAGATGCTTGTATGCTGGAGAAAACTGCTGGAAACTGTACATTAGGAACATTCTGAGAGCCAGATTCCTCATACCTGGCTCAAACACCAAAATATATGGATTTGCCAGTCTTCCACATGGAAATAAATTCCTCGATACATAAGCAGCAGCCATTAAAATAATATACGAATGTACTAACTAGTATTAAAAATAATACACCAGTGTACTAACCTTCTCTCCAGCTTTGCCCTCAAACTGAGGTTTGATTTTGAACCGATCATTTTCTTCAGCTGCAGAGTCTGATTCTTCATCACTGCTCTCAAACAGTTTTCCAGAAGTTTTGGGGGTGAATTCCTTGGGCACAGTAACAAACACACATTTCATTTGAACCAGCTCATTCTTGGGGTAACACCAAATGTTTTAGCAAGCACTCCATTAGTTAGTATGTGGGGAGCGGGTGTCGAGGCAAGATAAGAGGTGAGGAGTTTCCTTTTCCCCCCAAACATCTTTTCCTCCTTTACCAATGTTGCAAGCCATTCTCTTCTACCATAAATTGGGTGGTAATGGTGTCTGAGAAAGAAGGTACCTGCTTGTCGGCCCCTGAATTATTTGCAGGAACTAACAGAATTTTTCTGTTGCATTTTATAGGAAAACTCAAGTAATTTCTGATTTAATTCAATGGAAAATTGCAGAATTTCTTCACCCCAACTTGGGAGAGCAGGCCTGTTGTTAAAACAGTAATAGTAACAGCAGTGGCGTTTGGGACTACAATTGTTAAGTATCTGGATTATTTTATTATATTTACTTGTGTCTTTTGTAGCCCAGCCTCTGCTCTTCTATAGTACCTGTTTTAACTGTTTAGCTTATTTGGTCCCCCCTCTTTTTTTTCTTTTCAGTAATTCTTACTGTATTTTTAGTGGCAATAATAATTTAAAATAGGTGGGCATGTGCAATTTTTTTCTCCACCATACAGAAAATCTTCTTGGAGATGTGAAGATAATCTCTAGGGATAGAATAAATTCCCTTTTAGTTCACTCACCTTTACTAGGATCTTTCCTGAAGACTCTTCTTTAGCATTCTCTTGAACTTCGTTTTCATTATCTGACTCAAACACGATGTGCTTCTGTTTATTGGTTGACTGAATTTGCTAAAATTACATTAAACATTAACTGGGGATTATTAGGGACAGAAATGATATAATACCAATGAGGGAAAAGAAACAGAGATGGACCCATTAACAAAAGGTCTTACGGCATCTTAAAAAACAAGAATATTATAGTATAATTTTTTGTAGATCAGGGTCAAATTCATTAGATGTATAAAGCACATATATACAGTACATACTCATTACAACATTTTAAGCACAGAAGCAGAATAACAAATAGTAGGATAAAGAAATTAAAGGCATAAGAAAAGAACATATAGCTAAATATATTTTATGCCAAAATCATTTGTTACACCTCTCCACACCTGTCTATCCTTGCTTCTGTCAAATTCATACACTATTTTGTATGTTGCCTTTTGTTCTTTAAATTTTTTGTTTCTTTTCAAAGATCCCATTACTTCCATCCAATCTCAAATTTCTCAAATCTTCACCATCCTCTCCATCCATTCATTCTTCCTTCATAAATTTATTTTATGATTCACTCCTCATTCATTCTTTCTGTATCTCAACTAAACCATCTCAACTTCTTTCATATAGGTCACTCATTTTTCTATTCAATTTTGTATCAATTCTAACTTCCACAGAGAGCAGAAGTATCTTACAACTGAATGATCTGCTAAGAATGAAACAACCACAAATGGCTGTTTCCTACCTGTGCTGACTGACAGATGGAGACAGTAAGTGCACTCCACGTCAAGCCTTTATTTTGGCTTTGATGATGTCCAAATGCTGCCACTATGTTCAATCACATCTACTCTCTAACAAATGTACTTGTGTTTCAGTTTAAAATATGCTGCCTAGGAATGCAGCATTACTGAAACCAATCCCTATTTATTATAGTGGAATAATAAATAAAATCTTACTTATAGCTCTGTGTACTCTTAAATTCAGGTTGTTATGATGAACAAGAGTTATTCCACATACATATATTTATGAAAAATATTTCTATACTGCTGTTCATTTAAGTTCCAAGTTATGTAAGTACTGTACAGTTCCTCCCAGCATTAGTCAATCCAAACTAAATGAAATAAATAGGGGGAAAAAAATTACCTGGCTAGTCAGAGCTCCCTGAATTATCACCTTCTGGAGCTCCCATTCTTTCTGCCTCTCTTGTAGTGCTGCTAATCTTTTCTCATTGTCCTGCAGTTGCTTTCCCATCTTCTCTGATTTCTTTGCTCTTCTGGGAGAACCTGAGCAGCCTTCTTCATTTTTCAGAGAGTCATTTAAGTCTTTATCCTGTGCCAGTTTGGAAGGCGCTGGTCCCGTGGAAAGAGACTTCCCACGTAAGGCAGGTTCTCTTTCAGGTGTAAGACTCACATCCTGGCTTCTTTTCTCTGCCTTTTCAAGAGTGCACGGGAGCTGGTCAGAACTCTCACCTGAGTTTCCAGGAAGACTTTCTCTGTGAATGCCCAAGTGTTTCAAGGAAAGTGGTTTGGAGTTAAGCTTCTTACTAGCAGCGCTTGAGAGCCTCACTTCCGTCACACTTTTCAGAGACTCCAGCTCAAGTTCAAAAGAAGAGCGGCCCTTTTCACTCACGTGCACGTTCAACTCACTCTCAGGTAGTGCTCCAATAAGTGACCCCAGTCCTCTGAAAGGCTGAATGTTCACTTTTGCCTGTTTTTGTTTCAAATCATCTTTGTCAGAACTTCCTTCTTTTAAAATGGCAGAAAGTATTTCTTCAGGGCAAATACACTTTTTGGGAGTGTTGGTAACTGCGGGCATCTTTGGGGTAGTCTCAGTTTTATTGACTGGGCAGTGATTAGTCTGGGGCTGAGTGGCCCTTTGAACGATTTCATTATCTTCCTTTGCATCCTCATTACTTTCACCAGCTAATTTCTCTAAATCTGCTAAGGTAAGTTCTAATCGGCAGCCACTTTGCATCATGGATTCATAATCATCATCCCCTTCAGGCTCACTTGTGTCTGAACATGAATCTGAGTTTTCCTCGCTCTCAGATCTGCATCTGTCAAAAGCAGCTTGGGGATCTGATGGTTTTCCAGACTCTGCTCTTTTTCCTCCTCCTGCTTTAGACCCTTTTGAATCAGAAGATGGAGAACTTGCAGCACAGATGATTCTCTTTGGCTGGCCACCCTTTGTTTCCTTAGAGCCTTCCAGAGCTTCATTTCTCTCTTCTTTACCAGACAATTTAGTCACAGCTATAACTTCATCAGTGTCAGCTGAATCACAATCAGATTCATTTTCTGCAGGCCTTATCAGTCCATTGCACGCTTGGGATTTATGCTTGTGTGCTTTCTGTAAAGACCAATGAGTACTGTATTTCAGCTTAAAGTCATCACCAACAACCTCCATATTACCTTCAGGTTCAATATTAGCATCGACTTTGTGCTTTTTTTTCTCTCTTGCTTCTACAGCTCTGATTTCTTCTTCTGAATCTATATCATCATCACACAGGTTGTTTATATGTCTAGAGGATATGGTTTCAGCTTTAAGCTTTTGACCTGAAGAGTGCTGACTGTGTCGCTTCTTGGAGTTAGAGATGCAGTTCTGAACTAGTTTTGAAGGGACCACGTTTGCTGGCTTTGATTCAACTTTGCTTAGGCTGCCACTGTTCTGTATTCTTTTTCTTGGTAGCTTCTTGGCTTCAGGGAATTGTCCTTGCCGTTTCTTACTCACACTATTGTCAGCTCCTTCCAGATGCCAAGTGAGCTGCGAAATGGGAACCATATCTAGAAGATCTTGATCTAGTTTTTTAAGGTTGTGGCAATATTTGGAAGGGTCATATTTTATTACGTTAATTTTTGAATTAAGGAAAATCTAAATACCACTCTACAAGTAAAAGTTCAGAAATTCTAAAGAGAGGTTTTAAAAAATAAAAAATAAAAGGCAGAGCATTTACCTTTACAGAGCATTCATTAGAAATCGTACAAATGACATACCTCACTATATCCAAAAAGGAAAGCAGCTATATAAAAAAGGCAGTCTGTTTGAAGTTAGTAAGATTTTGATATATTATGTTGTTATCTGTCTGATAGAGAAAAAAGCCACTGCAGTATAGTGGTTAAGGTGCTGGACTAGAAGCAGAGAGGCCTGAATTCTAGTCCTCCCTTATGCATGGAAGCCTGATTGGTGACCTTTGACCAGTCACTCCCTCGCAGTCCGATTCAATGTCAGGCTCTGCAACAAGCTGGCTGATAAACAAAACCACTCACTGCATGACGCACTGATAGTTTTGCTGTAAGAAGCAGGCGAGCACAGTGCAAAAACAAGCAGGCCCACAGTCAAGCAGGATAAATGCTAATGAAAATGATAAACAACCCAGAAATAAAGTTTAATACAAAGCCACCATTTTATGGTGTGTTTGAGTCTGCTTTCAGCTGTGCAGAGTTGCAGTGAACCATATTTAGACTGTCCAAAGATCATTTAGGGCATGATAGTCACTGACAGCATCACTGAATGATGTTAAAAGAGGAATAAGCCACGCTCACTGAAGTGGATCCAAAAGCTCTTTTTCTTTTGAATGCACATGATTGCAAATGTTGTAAGAGTACAAAGATATCCTGTTAGTCTAAGTAATAAAGAACTTTTAAAACAAAGTTGGGAAAATTTCAATATGAAAATGTAAGAATTAGTCTCTGGTCAGTGAAAAACATGATACCAAATCTGATGGTTTCAAAAACAAAGGTTTCAAAAACAAATGACAATCCAGCCTGCTCAAAAGAGGGGACTAAGCAGCCCCTGACATTGGGCAGAAAGGAGAAGGAAATGCCAGAGTTGTTGAGTATTGCTTCTACCTACAGGACTTGTTCTTGAATCGCAGCAGTTGCTGAATTCTTTGATGTGACTTCCTACTTTCTTCAATAAATATTATTTATCTGTAGTTCTTGGATTTCTTATCAACTTCTTCATTAAATGGTTAATTCCTGCCTGTGGAGTGAAGCCCAACAGAACTTATAAATTTCCATGGCCACTGAACAGTTATTTCAACTGATCATCCTTGTCTGGCATTTTTTCTTGAATGGGCAGCAAAACAGAGCTCCTGAAATGCTGTTATTAGAGAATATGAAGAATTGGGGCAGTAAAAGCTTGCAGAAAAGGATATTTTGCTTTTGTGTTGATGTTTCAGATGAAGGATAGGTAAAACCCTGCCAAATTTACTAACCACCCAGTCCTATTAAAACAAAGAAAATATGTATTGTTTTGAGAAATGTTTGCAACAACTTTTACAAAACTGTTTGCAACAACTTTTACAAAACAACTTTACAAAAAGAAAGTATTTAAGCAGTTTAGCAGCTTTAGATAGCATTTATTTTGAATGAACTAAGCAATAAAATCTGGAATTTAGTCCACTAGTGTTTGTGAACAATTAATAGCACTTCTCTCCTTGATATTTACCATACCTTATGATTTGGTATTTCTGTTCCTGGTACTGCTTTCACATGGAAATCTACAATTCCAGATTTCTTCAGAGATTCTTGAATGTCTGTCATCCCATTATAACCTGTTTCCTCCTTCTTCATATTCGCCTCTTGGCGCTCCCGTGCTAGTCTGCACAACAGAACGGGGTCGCAGTTTAGCATTGATAAAACAGGGTGAGAAAGAGAACAAATGAGTGGAAAGTTCTTTCATATTTGCACAGTAACTCCTTCTACTTTAGGAGTGGATAGGGGGCAGATCAGGACCTACTGGCTGATAGCTGTGTGGCTTGTGAAAATTACCAAGAGCTTCTGTCCCCCATAATGGTAACAATAACAGCAGTGTCAATTCACAACAAATCTTGCTCCCATCCCCCATCCCCTAAATTAGGTTCCTAGAAATAAATGGATTTCTTTGGGAATGAAGTGTGAGTTTAATTCCGCAACTGGAAAAAAGATCACCTATTCTCAATTCAAAGTATATGATTTCCTCTTTCCTTAACTGCATTTTGCACGTGGACTCTTCTCTCTATTGTAATCTTGCAAGCTCCATTTGATGCAAATTCCTTCCTTCCACACAGTCTATGTCCCCAACTGTCAGGTTTCACCTAGCTCTACTTAGACAAGTCACAAGAAATCCAAGAATTTATGATGCATAATTATAAGTTAAAACCAAAAAATTTCAGCAACTGCTATGTTTCACAAACAAGTTCTATAGAAAGTAGCAATATTCAAAACCCCTGTCATCTCCTTCTCTTTCCCACTCTGTGTAACAGGCTGCCTGGCACCCTGTTTTGAGCAGGCTGGACTCTGCATCACTCCTCTGTTTTTGCAGCAGTCAGATTTGCTATCAGGTTTTTCACTGCCTGTGTGAGAAGTAACTCTCACACTAAATATCTCCTATGTCACTCACACAGTATCCGCTATACGTATCTAAAGTTTTGTTAAAATCCATTGTAGAATCTAACTCCACACTGAGAATTTTAACCAGAGAAGCAGGTCTTCTCTTCCATTCTTCAGTTCTCTGTGATCCCTCCAAATCTGTTCCAAAAGATTGAAGGATATTCAAGAATGGATTGTGAGATGAATGTAGGATTGCTGGGAGTGACCTACCTCTATCCTGCTTCTTGCCACTAATGGAAACATACAATCAGATTCCACCCTGAATTATCTATACAGATGAAATTATATCTTTCTGTGAAAATCTATATACTGTATTTGTTCACATATATGCAGAACTCAATAGTTTTCACCAGAAACTGTATACAATATGCTAAGTACTACCTGTGTAAAAAGCTCTCTTTTGCTAATTCGATTTGCAGTGTCCCACCTTTCCATTTCGTCTTATTTAAAACTGATATACCTTTAAAGACAAAAAATAAATACCAAAAAATGATTAATTTGCCCATTATTAAGATATTATAAACCACAAATTCTAGGATGTCTCAAAGAAAAGGACAGCAAGTGTACAGCAAACAGCCATTTGGGAAATATGGTGCTAGTATCAGTCTCATAGGAAATTTTCTCTTGTTTAGATAGTGGGAAAGGAGAATGCTCAGCATGAAAACTCAGTCAACAGAAAGGAAGAAGAAAATGTTTCAAATGTTAAAGGACAAGCATGCTTGGAAGGCTGATACCAGTAAGGAGTTGGGTGGAACCTGATCACATAAGAATACATGCAGTTGAATGAGTGGAGATGGTGGGGCAAGCAATGGCTTAGAGGGTTATTTGAAAGATATGTGTATAACACTGTCCTGCTCCTATCATTAGGATATACATGAAGACAGAGATGTTTACGGGTGACTTGTACTAAAATTAAATAACATATTGTTTGGAGTTCAACAACCCAACTAAAAAGAAATGGTTGCAAACTTCATCAGACTTCTCCTGTCCACAGATTTCAGTATGATTAACCAGTTTTGGTACAGATAATGACATTCACAAGGACCAAGAAAAGCATTCACAATTTGCATACTTACATTTTTTAAGTTCTTTTTCTGAAAGGAGGATGTCGAGGTATGCAAATGTCTTGGTAGGATTCCCTGTTTAAGAATAACAGTCTGATTATTCCAGAAAAAAAATCTGATTTTTGCATTTTTAAAACAAATAATTATTGCCAAAAGGGAAGCAGAAATAAGAAATTAACAGCAGAATTGAATGTAGGTTTCCTTAGCAGTATATCTGATCAGAGCTTATTTTTGATTGCAGCCTAGGGCTGCTACTACAAAACAGATGAAAAAATTTTTAAGCAATCATAAAGTATTACCATGCTCATCCTTCCGGCTAATGATTTCAGTCTCTGTAACATTTCCAAACTTGCTAAATCTTTCACACAGTTCATTTTCAGAAATTGAATGGCCAAGTCCTCCAACGTATAATCGCCTTACGAGTGAGATTTGTTCCATATTCAGAAATTCAACAAATGTCCAAGACTACAACTTTTCTGTCAAACGATAAATGCATAACAAAATATTTTGAACAATGTTAAGGATTACTGTGATACAAAATACCTTCAAGTCAGTCCAGTTCATATAGTTTTGTAAGATCCCAACTTAATGTTTGTTGTTATGACTCTCTAACCCTTCATGTTAACCATGAGAACAGATGCTCTGTGTTATAAACAATTTATTACTGATGATCAAGCCCTGTTGTAACACTTTTGCATATAACAATTAACCATAATTCAGTACTACATATATGAATAGAAAGAATCTTGAACAAAATGCCAGGCTTGTCCACTGCTCCTACCTGTGACCAGGAAGACAAAGAAACCCAACATTCAGTATTGCTTTAACAGATTTCCAGTTTACTGTTATGAATGAACCCAAATTGTGGTTAAATAAGCCAAACCAACAACAGAAACATAGGCTTTGTCTTAGCAATTCACTACAGTAATGTCGTTAACACAAATCCCTGACTTGCCATAATGGCAAGCTAGAGACCTGTTTCCGGTCATATGAGCGTGGTTTCTTTTTTCTTTTTTAATCTGTTCAATCGTGTCCGATTCTCGGAGACTGACTGGACAAGCCCCTGCAGTTTTCTTGGCAAGGTTTTTCAGAAGTGGTTTGCCCTTGCCTCCTTCCTAGGGCTGAGAGAGAGTGACTGGCCCAAGGTCACCCAGCTGGCTTTGTGCCTATGGCAGGGTTAGAACTCATGATCTCCCGGTTTCCAGCCTGATGCCTTACACCAAACTGGCTCTCTATTCATATGAGAGTGGGAGACAAGAAATACCAGCTCCTCTTGTGCTGTTGCCTGTATGACTGAATCACTGTTCAGCACTGCCCACAAATATCCCACCAAGTCTTCAGTATGCTTCAAATGGACTGTTTGCAGCCGCACACACACACGCACACAGTGTGTGTGTGTGTGTATTTATATAGGTTTTGGAACTTAAGTTAAAATAATGGGAAGAAAACATGGAAGAGGAGACATATACACAAAGGATAGCCACAATTCAAGCTAAGAGGGAGGGTGGGACATTAAAAGAAGAGTTTTTGATGAACCTTTGCAGAAAGAGAAAATAATACAAAGCATCCTAGTACTGAAGCAGAATTCTAGAGAGAGTAATTAGCTTAACCCATCCAGAACTTTTAACAGTTTAAAATTTTAGCAGACTTCATCAACCCTGTTCTGAAGCCTATCTTTTCAAAAGAGAGTCCTTCAAGTTTTGAAATCGTCATACAGTACACACTAAGTTTTTGGGGCTCTGCTCAACCTTAACCAGACAGAAGAGAGCAGCCCCCGCAGCTGGCATTTTATAAGCTGGAACGGCCCCACTTAAGCCATTTAGAAGCTCACCTTTTAAATTTAAAAATCTACAAATATCTACGTTGCATCGCATCGGGCTACCAGAACCGGGGCTGCAAAGATCCGGCCAACTCTGAGGTGGCAGCACAGCAGTGAAATAGGGCATGCTCTCGCTGCCGCTGTCTAGCGGTCGCCCGGGTTTCTGCATTTTAGATCTGGTAACCTTACCTTGCATTTGCTCGGTGGAGCGACGTCTGAACACCACGATGGGAATCGGGCATCAGCTTTCTAACTCGCCACTAAATGCATCTGACTTACTGGCGGGGAGAAAGCCACATCCAGCACCGCTAAATGATCCCTCGCTTCGAGATACTCCACCACAGAACCGCTCCAGACCAAACGCGGCGCCCAGCGCGGGCACAACTGTTGCTCGTCGTTTGCTTTTCCCCCTCGCCTCACTTCCGCCATGCTGACTGAGGAATTATGGGAGTTGAAGTCCACCTATCTTAAAGTTGTCAAGGTTGAGAAACATTGGCTTAACGTATCGTAATGGATATTTCTTCTATTAGTTTTGCATTTCTCCTGAAAAAGACGCAAGTCAGAGGGACTTTGACCTGCGGATAGACAGCAGCGATTAAGTTCAAGCAGGCGCGATACGCTTCTCCACCCAACCCGGAGTTTAATCTCTACAATTGCGTGGATCTCTAAGCGGCTTTATATTGTTAAGCGGAAGTTCACATAAGTCGCTCTTTTTTGTTTTTGAAGCTCTATGTTCTCCGTCTCCTAGTCGGACGCATTTTTTGAGGCACAATTTGGTCGAACTATTGAATGAAGATAAAACGGGAGAGATGGAGTAGAGGAAGGAGTTTGTAGGCAAATTCTTCTCCGTTGCAGAAATCTTTTGCTGCGGAGTAGTATGAAAGGTAATGTAAAGTCACCCAGAAAGGGGAAGACCTACAACTGGTTCTGAGTCGAAACCTCTCTTGTCTTTCTCCGCCTCCTCTCCCCCGCATATATTCTGGACAATGGTGGCGCCCGAGACGCGCTTTCTTTGGCGGCTCATTCGAAGCGGCGCAGGCGCAGAGCGTGGCTGGTCGGCTGTCGGCGGACTTTGGAGAGGCGGAGGGGTTGTGACCGGCGAGGTCTGGTCCGGGCAAGGTAGTCTCTGAGCATGTCCCGCTGCGGACTGTTTCGCTTCCAGGACGTTCTTCCCACGATACAGAGATCTCTCGAGATGTTTCCCCCTTCCTCGCTGTTTTCCCTTCAGCCCCCAAACTCCGAACTGTTTCGTGGAGTCCTCGGTGCTCTTTGAGCCTGGTTGTTTTCTTGCAGACGTTTCATTGCCAGACTAGGCAACCTCTTCAGTGCCACTAAAGTTCTTCAGATGTTGCCTAGTCTGGCAATGAAACGTCTGCAAGAAAACAACCAGGCTCAGAGAGCACCAAGGACTCCACAGTTCAACACTGAGCTACAAATATTCTCTTCGTTTGTCCCATCTGTTTCATCATGAGGATCCACAGACCTAGGCGAACAGATTACTGGCTTCACGTCTCGGTCTGTTTTTGAAAGTCCATCTCCTGTCAAAACTGGCCTACAGTTGTGGAGTTGGATGCTCCTGTCCAGCAAATACAGACCCACTGTACAGAATTAGGGGTGTAATTTTCTAGACCATGTGTCTGTAAATATATACCCTGGTAACAATTACAGGCTTGTGAAAATGGATGTGAGCAGACAAATACAATATGCACATCCTAAATTTGCTTCAGATAAGCCAACACCATCTTTAGTTGTGTTTTATTTGAATCGTGTTTTTGCTTCTGACAACTTAGAGTACTTAGGTGCATGAAGTATTACAGTTCATATTTTAATCCCCAAATGAATGACTTAAGATCTTTAGAATGATGCTGTTTTAGTGGTATTTTCAGGATAGTTTACCACAATATCTTCCGAGAAAGCAAAAAATAATGTGTATTTATTTTCAGTGGACTAATGTATATAAATTGTAATCTTTAAGTTAGAAAAGTGCTCTAGGAGGAAAAAAAACTCTGCCTAACTGCTGTATTTATATTATTTGTTTTTTTTTCTCTAGGAAGATCAGTGTGTGAGAAATGAATAGCAATGAACTTCAGGCTTGTGAAGATGAAATTAAATCTTTGGAAGAAGAAATTAAAATGTTAACAGAAGAATATGAACACAGTCAACATCAGTCAATGGCATATACTGATGGAGAAATAATGGAGACTATGTAGGTCTTTTTTTGTATATTTATTTATTTAAATAATCTATATGGCCTCCCATCTCGCAACAGTGACTCTGGGCAGCATACAAAGATTAAAACCCAACATTTAAAATAATAATTTTTATGTATATTTTAATGGTAATTTTTAGATGGTTATGTTTTAGTGTTATTTTATTGTAAACTGCCCAGAGTCCCCCATTGGGGGAGATGGGCAGTGATATAAATTTAATAATAATAATAATAATAATAACCCATGGTGCCCCAGGTTCAGTGACACCTTCCAATTATAAAAACACATCAGTAACAACATGGCTAGCCTAACCTCCTGACCCAAATGCCTGGGGAAACAGCAAGGTCTTTAGAGCTTTATAAAAGGCTGATTGGGTCAGCGCCATCTGGATATCTGCAGGAAATGCTGTTCTACAAGGCAGGTGCTGCCACATATTTGGCTTGCAATCACCAAGAATTTGCCTATGGTGAATGTTATGTAAAAATCTTGGCTTGCAAATTACGTTGTATATAAATCTGTCCAATGACAGATATTTTGGTAAGAGTTTTTATTAAGTTTTGTCAGTCTCTATAGAAAATGCAGTTTTCTATAAAGTTTTCTGTCCTTTTCGTTAAAAGGTAGGCCAGCAATTGGATTGTTCCATCCCCAAAGGATAAAGCGTCTTCTTAAATTTGTCCTTGAGAACTGTCAGGATTTAGAATCCTTCCAATATATATGAGGTGTTTTGTAGTCCCTGTTTTAGTATGCTGTAGTGGCAGTTAGGCAGTTAGAATTGTTGAGATGGCTTGCATAGCTCCAAGGTCAGCTCGACTGGTGCTATCAGCGCTTGTTAGCAGAAGAATTTGCAGCTGGGAGTTAGATGAGTTATTAGAGTGAACTTAGATTGTAGGGACGGGCTGGCACGGAGGGGGTTTTTGTACCAGCAGTTGTGTGAGCTTTCCTTAGTCTGATCACCTGTACTAATAAAGAACTCTTCCACATCCTTTGAGGCTTGTGATTTCAGAGACTCTGAATTAATAACTGAAGACCAGGACCATCACAGTAGCATAAGAGTTCTGATATTTAAGTACAGTAAGTTGACCAAAATACCTAATGATTTGATACTACTAAGTTGGCTTCCTAAATCACTATCATGTGGTAAAATTGATAGATGAGTTAATTATATTCCACGTAGGAGTTTTGCAAGAGTTTTCGCCTCAAGTATCTCAACTGGAACATACCTGACCTCTCAAAAGTATATAAAAATAATTGTTGTACTCTTTGGGGCACTGCAAGAGCTGTAAAATGCATGGGTGTTCCATCATCCTATGATTTGAAGAATACTTCACATCACTTGTTCAGTCCTAGACCCATCAATATTCTCAATTCCTTGGTCTTTTCACACAGGTAAAAGCCTGGAAAAATAAAATTGTTTGTTCATAAACCTGGTTTCTGTGCCAATGTATCAGAGCTTTCTCATTTAGATCTAGCTGATAAAAGATTTTTTTACTGTAGGAAACTATTTAGAAAAAAGCCTGAAGAAGTACTGAAGCAATCTGAATCTTCTCCAGATCAGGAAACTCAACTCAACTTGTTAGAAGCTGATCTCTCATTTCTAATGAAACTTACAGGCATTTTCTTTACATGTTATTCCCGGAAACTTGTGGAAAAAAGTAGGTATTTTAACAATTGTTACACTATTTATATACTTTTTTCACACTTCATATATTGTTCTGGTTCAACATTGTACTTCTAATATATCTCAAATATTGATATTGCTGTATTTTAATAATGTTAAAATTATTAGCTATTATTCAGTAGCTAAAACAGAGCCAAGTATTACAGTTCAAATTTGGTTATTCCTATCAACCAAATAGGATCAAACTGGATCAAAGTATTGGATGAGAAGTCAGGGCAGTTACTACATATCTCCTTGTGTTTCAGTCACAAAAGAGGACTAAAATTGTCTGTAGTTGATTAAGACATATTCTGAATTAAAAAAAAAATCTTCATTATATCAAAAGTATCCCAAAAACTATTCTAATATTCAAGAATGGCTGACAAATTCTAGAATGTTGACATATTAGTGGAAGCTGTCAATAGTTATTTGTCCCAAGCAGTTAAAGAGATATTAGCCTTGTTTACATGTAATGCTAAATCCTTTTTTGTTACTTTAAACTTAGTTTTGTTTTGTTTTGCATAGCCTTGAGTTCTTTAGGTGATATTAGATTTGGTTCATGCTCTGCTCCATTCTTAATAGTCATCAACTTTTTGATATACCATTTTCTTTAATCTTAAGATCACATCTCTTATTATGGGGATGCCAAATTCTCCTCCATATTCCAGTTGTGATTGTTATACAGAAAGACAGATAGATAAGGCTTCTTTGCAGATTTTAACAAGTCCATGACAGTAAGGGAGTCTCTTAGATAGTTAGGACCCCAGTTGCTTAGAGTTTTAATGGTGTCAGAACCAAGCTTGCCTCTGACTCAGAATTAGTTTCACTTTCTGAGTCAGAGGAGGAATTGGAAGCTTCCCAGGCTGGAATTGGAGAAACAAAACTCCAGCATGACTCAGCAGAGTGGGAAGAACTTACAACGCTGATTGGGTGAGATCCGGAGGAGGATTTGAATACGCCAATCAGCGCGTGCCAGAGACGGGCTAAAAAGTGCGCGAAGGAGAAGGCAGCCCGATTGGCTGCAGGAGACTCAAAGTGCGCCAAAAATCGGGATAAAAGGCAGCCACGCAGACAGCAAGCTGCCGGAGACAACCGTTCCTCTAAACCTGCAGCTTCAGGAGAAGAGTCCTTACCGGTATCGGAATCAGCATCTGTGGCTGAAGAGGAACCAGCGTTCAAGCTCCACTCCGAAGACGAATCAAATCCTGCATCTGCTGTCAGCGAGGAAAGAGTCAGCTGTGCCCAGCAGCCTTTGCCTAGCTTCCAGCCATGAATCTCCGCAATATCCTCAACAGCGTGGGCAAGCCTTGACTTCCAGCGCTGCCGCTTGTCTGCAGTTCTATGCAACCTCACTTCGCAGACTCCAGCGTGTTTCGAAGTTACACACCTATCTTGTTCAGGATCTGGGTTCATGGCCCATGTGGGCCTTCCAGCCAACTCCATCCTAGTTCCCAGTTCCAAGCCTTGCTCCAAGTCTCCAGTCCAGAGAATCCAGCCTAGTCCAGGCCTTCCAGCCAAGTCTAACCTAGTTCCCAGTTCCAAGCCTTGCTTCAAGTCTCCAGTCCAGAGAGTCCAGCCTAGTTCCAAGTTCCAAGCCTTGCTCCAAGCCTCCAGTCCAGAGACTCCAGCCTAGTCTGGGACTCCCAGCTGAGTCCAGCCTTGCTCCAGTTTCAAGCCTTGTCTTCAAGTCTTCAGTTCAGCATACCCAGCCGAGTCCAGAACCTCCAGCCAAGTTTAACCTCACTCTGACTTCAAGTCCTGCTCCAAGTCTCCAGTTCATCCTATCTGCTGTTTGTAATCCTGTTCCAGGTCCTGTGAGTGAGAGATTCAGCATCAGTGCCATTCCAGTACTGTTCCAGTTCAAGAACTGTTGCCTCCAGTCAGCCCAGTTGGGCTTGCTTAACCAAGTATCAAGGACTTCATTATTGTAAATAGTTTTTTAATAAAGCTTGTTCTTTGAGAACCTGTCTGGTGCTTAGTCTGAACAAGACAAATTGTCCATAAAGGTAAAGATTCTGTAAAGGGTAGCTTAACTCCTGGTGGCTATAGCGGCACATTTTTTGGTGACTGTGTGGAAATGCTTTGGTGTTGCCTTCTGGGAAATGTTCTCAACTTCCCAGTCTAGCCTACAGTCCTGGATTTCCTATCCAAGTACTAAGCAGGTCTGATCTAGCTTAGTCCTTTTAGAGATCAGCCAAGGTTGGCCTAGTGTTGCCTCTGTCTGGAAAGCAGTTGACAACAAGTTCATATGATACCAGGACCTTGCACTGGTTAGCAGCATTATTGCTACATTGTACACCAGTGCAACTTCCTGATGCTTGTCCATGGTCACTGAAGGCATTGCAGTTATCGAGTTATAATACTACTCGCTACTCAAAGCATGGGTGATTATTTCTAAATCTAAAGGGTGGTAGCTGGTGTGCTAGATATAAGTTGAGAAACCTTTTTTTTTTTTGCCACAGCTGCCACTTGTGAATTCACAAAAGGTTCAAGAAACTCCCAGACTGTGATCATTCTGTTTCAGAGATAATGCAACCCATCCGAAACAGGCTGAATCTCTGCCTCCAAGTCCAGTCTCCTATTTACCAGCAGCATCTCTTTCCTGTCTGAATTTATTTTCAGTGTGCTTTCCATCATCCAGCCCATTTTCAAACTTTAACAATATTTGACACAGCTCATTTATCAGTTGGAAGATTCCAAGTTGGAAGAATGGAGTCTGCAGAGTGGAGAGCAGGAATGCAAGGAATGTAAGCAAGCACCTGTCATCAGTGAATACCATGAGGACTAGAGATAAGAAGTCCAAATTTTTTCTGAGAGAGCAGCCTTGCAAGGGAGCATAAAAAGTTTGAGATATCCTCAGATATAAATTCTGCACTACATTTCTGGTCATTGCCAACTAACTTGGATTGAGGTGGTGCATAAATTTCATTCATAAATAATAAATATGGCTTCAGGGAAACTTACATGGTTTCCTGGAATACAATATATACAGTAGCTATCCGTGTTCATCCTTGTCTTAAAGGGCACCAAACACGACAGTTTCTAAGTGAGCAGGAGCAGTAGTGCAGATTTGTTCTCAAGTGCTCTTTGTACTTTCTTGCTCTCCCGTTCAGAAAAGTCCACTAAATTAGGTTGGAATCTTCAAGCCACAAACTAATCCTTGCCAATATTCCAGGTTACCAATTGTTTTCCTGGAGCTGGATAAGAAGGAGTAATAGAGTTGGATGCCGTCCCCTTCCAAACCTCCAGAAGACAGAACCACCCAGAGTTGCTGGGAGTTGGGCAGCATATACATTTAATTTATTATTATTATTATTATTATTATTATTGAACAGTTTCATTAGATATTGAACAGAACAGGGAACAAGATGAAATATTATGAGATGCCACGGGTTGAACAGTTGTTTTCCAGTCCCACCCAAGCCTGAGGAGAATAATTAAAACCTCCCCAAGCCCCAGCCTTACCAGATGGTCCAGAATGATAACATGGTCAATGGTATCACAAACTGCAAAGAGTCAGGCCAGGTTGCATTCCCCTATCTAGTTTCATCCACCAAGGTGATGGAAGCAGGTTCTGTACCATACCTCAGCCAAAAGTCCAACTGATATGGGTGCAGTTAATCAGTATTACTGAAATGGCTGTGGAATTTTGCTTTAGCACCTTTCTCAGAAAACAGAATATTTAAAGTCAAGCTGGGTTTGTATCTTTTTTGTCAGGCAGACATATTTGGACTTTTGAGAGCACAATTGCCAAAGGGAGCTAACCTATTCACAAAATAGCCCATGGTGGGTGTGGCCAGTTACATTTACAGAAGGCAAATCAGTGACCTGCTCTCTCCCTATAGCCACTCAGGGTATTCTCTACCAGTCCCTTTGTCTTTTTTTGAGCGCACAGGAATGTTTCCAAGCACAGCAATAGAGTTGAGCTATGTATCATTTTAATTGTCTAAAATGCCAAAGGCACTTTATAAAATAAAGTTGCCGGAGGTTATAGTTTGCAGCTTGCTAACTTCCCTTTTTTTAATTAAAAGAACCGTTGTTGTTGTTTTTTAAGTCAGATGATATAGAGAAATTGGAGGAAGTCTCTCCAGCCACATTGGTGCCGATAGTCATCACACTACCTATGTGTATTTTAGACAGACTGCTGCATTAATGAACTGACTATCTTATATTAAATATGGTTAGGGTTAAATGTTATTGATAGAGATTACATATGACTGAAAGATTAAACAGCTGATGACTCTAATGTATATATTTTAATATCTCTTTATTATAGATGGATCTAAAACTATTCAAAGTTACAGGCTGTCAGGAAATTGTCAGTCAATCCCATTTCATTTGGAATTTAAACTCATGGAAGAAAGTCAGGTAATGGAAGATGTTTTTAAAATAGAGTATTTTACTAAGCTTCAAAAACTAGCAAAAACAAATTGAATTGATGTCTGCAGAGGATCCTGAAGTTCTGCACAAGAATGCATTCTGATAAAATTAAATATATACAATTTTGCCAAAACTTAGAACTTGAATGTATTCTCTTTGTTTGTTTTGGAAACACACACAAATAAGTTCTGGTAATACTGTCTTCAGTTAGCAATACAATATTATGCTTGATCTCTCAGAAACAAGTTAAATTGATAAACAAGCAAGGGCTAAACCATTGTAAAGAAATTTAAATTCCAGTAGGTGGCATCATTTTTAATCTATGACAGCATAAAATTAGTGTCAAATTATATATCCTGTGGATTTATCTTTTTAATGAAGAATTAATTCTCATAAGAATATACATTCTCTTCTAAAAATTGGTTCTATTGGTAATGGCTCTCACATTAGAATTTTCTTTCTTTTCTATGTTGAGTTAAAAGTCTATGTCAAATTGTTTTTAATTCTTTAATCTATTGAAAAGTTTCACAAGGCATAAACAGCTTTTTTTGTTATATTATGTTTATGAAATATTAATATTTCTCACATGTTCAGTTATCTCAGCCATTATGATTATGGTAACGATAATCTGTGGCATGCAACACTTGTATGGAAATAGAATTTTATCATTGACTGTTACAATAAGATACCAAGAGCAGGCATGCTTCTCTTAGAGTAACCTACATCCCCACAACTTAACAAACATGGTGTGTATTATTGCTGACAACGATTGTGCTTAAATTGATTATTTATCTATCTTGTGAGTTAAAAGAAATCTGCTGAAGTATTTTCAGATTTTATGTTCAAAAATTTCAGAACACAAAACTGCTTCTGCAATTTCAAACAGTGGTGAAAGAGAAGAGCCAATTTTTCTTACATACTTGGGGAACAGACTTCGGAAATAATACTTGGAAGTGCCTTGAAAACTAGGTGCTCTTCGATAATTTACATTAAGCAAAATAGGCCTTATTCCTGGGCTTATAAGGAATGTTGGTTCCTGCTAATAGTGAGAAAGATGCGGTTCAGAAGCTGTGTACTGCTCCTGGAGGAAGCCAAGTTCCACTGTTTATGTAAAGTTGTTCTTATGATTAAGAATTTATTTTGTCTCTTATAATGTATGAAATGGCTGAAGGAGCAATCAATAACTTTTCATTTATATTATGGAAGTACAAGCATTCTTTTGCTCCATTTTTGGATGCATGCCTTGGTGCTGATTATTCTGCCTGTCAGTCCCTTGGTAGAAGGTGTTTACTGAATATATTGCTAGCTAGCATTTTTAAAGTGCATACTAAAGGAAAATGCTGTGTGTGTGTCTGTGTACTGCATATATACATTAGTTTGTGATTCTGAAGATATCTAGTTTATCACTTCTAAAAATATCTTAAATAATTAAGCCCTTGCTTCCAAAGGCATTCCCAAATCTAATTTTTTCAAGGGGATTTGTCTATCTGAATGTTGTTATGGGATGATATCCTTCAGAAAAAGCAGTATGCATATCTAACTTAAGAGCTAAAAATCACCTTCATATTCACATTC
The DNA here is from genome assembly GCF_035149785.1 of Candoia aspera. Classification (NCBI taxonomy): domain Eukaryota; kingdom Metazoa; phylum Chordata; class Lepidosauria; order Squamata; family Candoiidae; genus Candoia; species Candoia aspera. The sequence goes on from NC_086154.1 coordinate 55,414,521, forward strand.
CTGCAGAGGTGGGGTTTATTACTTTCTGTCTCCCCATAGCATGTGCATGTGTACCAGGGCTATGCAGTGTTTCACATCTGAAGGGGAAGAGATGCTTCAGAGTACCCAAGAGGTTCATGTAACATCTGTTGGCAACTTCTTAAAGCAGCTGTGTGTCTTAGGATTGCACAGCTGCCTTCTGTAGTGGCAGCATGATCCCAGGAAAATATGTGTTTGGTTTAAGGAGTTGTCAATAGGAAGTGTTTGCACACTTGTACTCCAGTACCCTTTTTCCTTTGAATCTGAAGTACTGCACAGCTCTAGTACGTACCCACAGTACATAAATATCTATCATAAGTTTTGGTATTTTCAAATGTTTTGTATTTCCTTCTGTTGCCCTGTTTTTTTTTTCCTAAAGGATCCATTTGTTTTTACTGCTTTAATTTTTTAAATCTTTGGAATGGAATGGAGGTACAGTATATTATAAAAGCTCTGAACTGCTTTGAAGATACATATAGAAAATAATTAAATTGTTCTTTCTTGGTAATTTGCTCCTTCAATCAAGATGACATCTGGATAATAAACTATGATATTCAGATGTCTATAGTTATCTAAAATATTGTACCATTGATAAGTTTTCTATCTCTGAGCACACAGGAACACTTTCACAGCAGCAGAAGTTTACTTTGAAGTATCCTGTTTATTTTTGGTTTGCTATGCTGTAAATTCTTCAGCAAAGGATCGTTACCTTGTCGTGGTGCCGGAGCTTGAGCACCTCAATGATGCCATCAGCCAAACCGTGAAGGGCCACCCAAGATGGGAAGGTCATGACAGAGAAGTCAGACTAAATGCGATCCCTGGGGAAGGTAATGGCAACCCACCCCAGTATTCTTGCCGTGAAAACTCAATGGATCAGTACAACCAGAGATATGTCGGTATACCATAGGAAGATGAGACCCCCAGGTCGGAAGATGGTCAAAATGCTACTGGGGGGAACAGAGGATGAGTTCAACTAGCCCCAGACGTGATGACGCAGCTAGCTCAAAGCCGAAAGGACGGCTAGCGGCCGACGGTGCTGGTGGTGAACGGCGAATCCGATGTTCTAACGAGCAACACACCATTGGGACCTGGAATGTAAGATCTATGAGCCAGGGCAAATTGGATGTGGTTATTGGTGAGATGTCAAGATTAAAGATAGACATTCTGGGCGTCAGTGAACTGAAATGGACTGGAATGGGCCACTTCACATCAAATGACCACCAGATCTACTACTGTGGACAAGAGGACCACAGAAGAAATGGAGTAGCCTTCATAATTAATAGGAAAGTGGCTAAAGCAGTGCTTGGATACAATCCAAAAAACGATAGAATGATCTCAGTTCGAATTCAGGGCAAGCCATCTAACATCACCGTGATCCAAATATACGCCCCAACCACGATGCGGAAGAAGCCGAAGTAGAGCAGTTCTATGAGGATCTGCAGCACCTACTGGACAACACGCCTAAAAGAGATGTTATTTTCATCACGGGAGACTGGAATGCTAAGGTGGGCAGTCAAATGGAATTACAGGTAAGCATGGCCTGGGAGAACAAAACGAAGCAGGACATAGGCTGATAGAATTTTGCCAAGACAACTCACTCTGCATAACAAACACTGTCTTCCAACAACCTAAGAGACAGCTTTATACATGGACTTCCCCAGATGGACAACACCGAAATCAGATAGACTACATCCTTTGCGGCCAAAGGTGGCGGACATCTATACAGTTGGTAAAAACAAGACCTGGAGCTGACTGTAGTTCTGATCACGAACTTCTTATTGCACAATTTAGGATCAGACTAAAGAGATTAGGGAAGACCCACAGATCAGCTCGATATGAGCTCACTAATATTCCTAAGGAAAATGCAGTGGAGGTGAAGAATAGATTTAAGGGACTGGACTTAGTAGATAGGGTCCCGGAAGAACTATGGACAGAAGTTTGCAACATTGTTCAAGAGGCGGCAACAAAATACATCCCAAAGAAAGAGAAAACCAAGAAGGCAAAGTGGCTGTCTGCTGAGACACTAGAAGTAGCCCAAGAAAGAAGGAAAGCAAAAGGCAACAGTGATAGGGGGAGATATGCCCAATTAAATGCAAAATTCCAGAGGTTAGCCCGAAGAGATAATTATTTTTAAACAAACAATGTGTGGAAGTGGAAGAAGACAATAGAATAGGAAGGACAAGAGACCTCTTCCAGAAAATTAGAAACACTGGAGGTAAATTCCAGGCAAAAATGGGTATGATCAAAAACAAAGATGGCAAGGACCTAACAGAAGAAGAAGAGATCAAGAAGAGGTGGCAAGAATATACCGAAGACCTGTATAGGAAGGATAACAATATCGGGGATAGCTTTGATGGTGTGGTCAGTGAGCTAGAGCCAGACATCCTGAAGAGTGAAGTTGAATGGGCCTTGAGAAGCATTGCTAATAACAAGGCAGCAGGAGACGACGGCATCCCAGCTGAACTGTTCAAAATCTTGCAAGATGATGCTGTCAAGGTAATGCATGCTATATGCCAGCAAATTTGGAAAACATCAGAGAACAATGGCCATCAGACTGGAAAAAATCAACTTATATCCCCATACCAAAAAAGGGAAACACTAAAGAATGTTCAAACTATCGAACAGTGGCACTCATTTCACATGCCAGTAAGGTAATGCTCAAGATCCTGCAAGGTAGACTTCAGGATTCATGGAGTGAGAATTGCCAGATGTACAAGCTGGGTTTAGAAAAGGCAGAGGAACTCGCGACCAAATTGCCAATATCCGCTGGATAATGGAAAAAGCCAGGGAGTTTCAGAAAAACATCTATTTCTGTTTTATTGACTATTCTAAAGCCTTTGACTGTGTGGACCATAACAAATTGTGGCAAGTTCTTAGCGGTATGGGGATACCAAGTCATCTTGTCTGCCTCCTGAAGAATCTGTATAACGGCCAAATAGCAACAGTAAGAACAGACCATGGAACAACGGACTGGTTTAAGATTGGGAAAGGAGTACAGCAGGGCTGTATACTCTCACCCTACCTATTCAACTTGTACACAGAACACATCATGCGACATGCTGGGCTTGAGGAATCCAAGGCTGGAGTTAAAATCTCTGGAAGAAACATTAACAATCTCAGATATGCAGATGATACCACTTTGATGGCTGAAAGTGAAGAGGAACTGAGGAGCCTTATGATGAAGGTGAAAGAAGAAAGTGCAAAAGCTGGTTTGCAGCTAAACCTCAAAAAAACCAAGATTATGGCAACCAGCTTGATTGATAACTGGCAAATAGAGGGAGAAAACGTAGAAGCAGTGAAAGACTTTGTATTTCTAGGTGCGAAGATTACTGCAGATGCTGACTGCAGTCAGGAAATCAGAAGACGCTTAATCCTTGGGAGAAGAGCAATGACAAATCTCGATAAAATAGTTAAGAGCAGAGACATCACACTGACAACAAAGGTCTGCATAGTTAAAGCAATGGTGTTCCCCGTAGTAACGTATAGCTGCGAGAGCTGGATAAGGAAGGCTGAGAGAAGGAAGATCGATGCTTTTGAACTGTGGTGTTGGAGGAAAATTCTGAGAGTGCCTTGGACTGCCAGAAGATCAAACCAGTCCATCCTCCAGGAAATAAAGCCAGACTGCTCACTTGAGGGAATGATATTAAAGGCAAAACTGAAATACTTTGGCCACATACTGAGAAGACAGGACAGCCTGGAGAAGATGTTGATGCTAGGGAGAGTGGAAGGCAAAAGGAAGAGGGGCCAACCAAGGGTAAGATGGATGGATGATTTTCTAGAGGTGACGGACTTGTCCCTGGGGGAGCTGGGGGTGTTGACGACCGAGAGGAAGCTCTGGCGTAGGCTGGTCCATGAAGTCACAAAGAGTCAGAAGCGACTAAACGAATAAACAACAACATGCTGTAAATTAAGTCACTGTGGTTCTAAAAGATGGTTTATTATGATTATTTATAGCTTAGCACAAGGATTTTGAACCTAAGGCATTGTCCTGATCTGCAAATATGGAGAACAAATGACGCTTACTAGGCTTAAGTTTTTCCTTTACCAAACAACAGGTGAACCTCATGGACAAAGGAGTTTTCTGACAGTTACAATATCTTAATAAGATTGATCTTAGCAGCAATGATCCTGAGTCAATTGCCTTCTCTTGATGTTGTCTGGTAATTAGAAGCTTGACAATACAAGTATGACAATGACTTGCTGGATTGATAAACAGTTTTTAGATTGAAATATTTTAAAATTAAATAGCCAATGCAATTCTTTGCAAATGCCATATTCTATCATATTTTTAATGAAATAATAAAATAGGATCCTGTTTAAGTTTAATATATTCCATAAAAATAACCTTCGGAAAATTAAACATGAGAATACATAAAATATCTAAATATGGATTCCAATATATTCCATTATAAATTCACAATGACCTCTTAATAATAAAAACAAAATTTAACAAAAATAGAAATACTATGGCAACCCCCTTCCCCCCACAAAACATGGTCATATGCCTACAATCATAACATAACTTAGATTTGTAAACAAAACTTTTTAAACATATTGGACACTGACGTGAACACACATTTTTATCGCTCATAATTTCTGCCTTTAAATACAAAAGATAAAGGAAATCAAGATTAGTAAAAAGAAAAATACCATAAGAAAATCCAAGTCCACTATATATATGGGTCCTGCTAATACCTGACCTAACTGGCAGAATTATTCAAAGGTTCTTTTCTGCTGCCTATTTACATGCAAGAGCAACTTGAAGGAGCAAAAAAGAAGAAAGAAAAGATACGGAAAAGATACCCAGGAAACCAAGGAAGAGAAAAGACGTCAAAAGGGCAAAGAAAAAAAACAATGAGTACAGGAAAAAAACAATGAGTACTTGTTTAGCGACTGCCTTGGACAGCAACTGTTACAACAGTGATGAAAAAGTAACTTTGCGATCAATGCCCGCATTTATGACCTTCACAGCTTTTCTCTCTCCGTCACGTTTCCCATTACATTCAGTCAGTATGCGTTGTCCTGTGCCTGACCCTTTTGTTCTCTTTTTTCTCCCCTCACAGAGCAGAGAGATTGTGTAAGCAAGCTATCTCTTCCTGAGCCCCTCTTTTCCCTGCAGCACAACAGGTCCCGAAAAAGTGCTAACCACAAGTTAACAAGCTCTGCTCTGTGACCTCAATTAGTTGATTAGAATGCTCCCTCGCAGCTGCTGCCTGAAGTTGACAAGACCCAAGTCAGTTTCACGCTAAAGGCTTTTGTTTGCCTCCGAAGCGGCTGTGGCTTGCAGTCATGAGCATGCTTGGCAAACAGCTGGCGCTCGTGCGTTCCTTTCCATGTGTATTCCCCATTGTGTGCTTGCTTACTCTCTTGTAATCCCCTCCTCTCCAATGAATGTAAATACAAACATCAGTTCTCTTCTTGCTAATTATCCCAGTGCTGGGGTGAGCATTCCAAAGGGCAGGGGACTGAGGAAAAAGGGCTATCAGATTTGCTCTTTTACCTGGCTTCCTCATGAGCCAAGTTCCTAAAACCTTCCCTGCTGTTTGGGGTCATATCCTGATACTGTAAGCAAAGGAAAGCTGAAATAAAATCATAAGCACAGTTGCGGTCACATGATTTTCACGGAGTGACCGCTTCATTTAACAACTGAGTCACCAGTCCCAATTGCAGTTGCTAAACAAGGACTATTTGCAACTGACACACAAATGCTTTCACACACAGGATCTGCAATATTTACAGCCTGAACCTCTGGCCTTGACAATGGCATCTAATGGCACTACATAACAATTTTGGACAGTTAATCCCTTTAATTATCCCTGTGCCAGTATTCATGGACTTTCCCCACGAGTTTTAAAAGCCAATAACCTGGGGGTTGGCATTCCAGGGCACTTTTTTAAACCTACACTGATATAATGGCTATGTATAATGGTTCTAATTAAATCCCTGAGCTATCCAAATTCTTGTAATTTATTCCATACTTAAATTTCTTTTATACATTACATACATTAAGGACATCAACAAGTCAGCAAATTATGCATTCTTTAAGCCTGCAAAGGATCATAAAATGTTAGAATTAGTTTTAACTGTTAACTGCCATCTGCTGTGGTTTTGGCTCAAAATCCCAGTTTAGGAAATAGATGCAGACGCTGTATATATTTGTTGAATGTTTATATACTTAACACACACAAACACAAGTAAACAATATAGAACACTGGATTAAAATTATCCTCTTAAACAATATAAAAACACTTATGTTAAAATTGTATGCTCTATGTAGGAAGATATTTATGTCCCTTGTCACAGTTGCACACAAAAGCCATACCACACACAGTGTCCAGTTTAGTTTTTTTCCTTGCCACACCTACTTTCTGGAGTGTGAGTTTTAACATGCCTTCAGGTGTTTGAAAAATGTTGTGTATTTTTGGCTTATTGAGTTGGAGTTCATTTACTAAATAAAGATTTAATAAATAATGACTTAGCATCCATATGTGTACTAGTTCTGCATGTGAAGCTAGTTTTAATATGCAGTTTCTCTCCCCCCACCCCCCACTATTGGATCCATATGAAATATGAAGTTGTCCATCTAGTCCATTCTGGTATCTGGTGCTGCTTAAATGTGCTTTATGTCTATAATTGGAGATATCATGTGCCACATGGAACATGAGACAATTCTTTGGATTTATTACTGAGAACTGGGGAATCAGTTTATCCTTTCTACACATTTTTAAAAGTTGCCTTTGTGAAGATCTTAGATCAAAGGAATGTACAAACCTGAGTGCACGGTCAGAAGCTCTTTGCTGCTATGTCATAATCAACTTGATCATGCTTTACCAGTCAACAGTTATTTTGGGGAGCATTTAAATTTCAAACTCATTTGAAGTTTCTCTTAACATTTACTATTAAATATTAAGTAAATTGTGACAATCTGATAGATTTATATATAAATTTGATTTGCTCTTCACTTATTACTAATAATTAAACTTTTTTTTTCAGATGAACAGAAATGTTTCAGCTATAATAACTGACCTTAACATTATAATAGAATGTGACACGCACTGTGATTTAAGCAAGCTTGTTTCAAGGTAAGATTTCAGTTAATAGACATGTTGCTGCAGGGTAAGTGGGAAATAATCATTGGGAAATTATGTTATTAGGGGCAACACAAATTTAAATTTCTCGCATGCACCCAAAAGCAGTGGCTGACTATTTATTTATATAGATATAGATATAGATAGACCAAAAAGCAGTGGCTGGCAGTTATTTATTTGTTTGTGTATTTAAAAGATTTATAAAGCCAGGACTCTGGGCAGCATACAAAAAAGAAAATTACAATGCAAAAACTCAAAAACCAACAGAATCAGAACATAATCAACACCTACTTGATCTTTTTAGGAATATACTACCTGCAATCCCCTTCTCCTCCTTTTTTTGAGACAACCACTGAACTTTCATCCATTCAGTGCCAGCTAAGATTTCTTCATAATGGTCCATGATGAGAAGCCAGCTGAAGAGTAGACTCACAGTTTGATCATACCAGTCTTCTTTAGGCATTAATTCTGCCATAGACTTACCTCTTTTATTCCTTATATTCTTCATTGTGTTGCACGCAAATTGCGGGTTTCATGGTTCTTCGCCCAGCGCAATTAACAGCCAATTGATCACACAGAGCGGGGGAATCAAACAGCTATTTACTGAAGACATCTAGAAGAAATAGGGCCTCCCCATGAAGAGGGAATGACCCCGAGCACATCACGAGCGGCAATTTTAGACAGTTTGACAGCAGTTATCAAAACAGTTCATCAGCAGATCAAAGCTTCTTATTGGTTAACTATTTCAGCACTTGTGCAGTTTCTTCACATACAGCATACATCCCACATGGTATCCCATAATAGTTCTTAGCATATTCTATGTTTTCCCCTAAATCCCCGCCTTGTGGTGGAGACTTTGGAATGGTAATTAGCTAGGGCTCAGTGCCTTGTGGTTAGGGAAGCTTGGTAGTCACATAGCCTTCCCCACCCCAGAGTCAGGACCTGATCACAGGCACATCTGGGAACAGATAACAGAGACCCCAGCCCTTCTCCAGCCTCCTGGCAAGTGCGTAGATAAGCCAGATCCCTTGCGTCCATTGGTTCAGCTTCCAATTCCTTTCCGATATTTCTTGGTCCAATATCACGTTCCACAATTGTTCCCCTCTTCATCCTTCCTTTCAGCCTTTAACAGGTCTTAAAGATTAAACAAATCTTACCTGAGTTAACAAGATCTTACCGTGTTAACAAGATCTTTTATTGTAGGGTTATATATTTGTAACTGAAATCCTATTTCTCCGTGATGCCTTCTTCTCTCCTGCCTTCTCCCTCAGGTGTTGCAAAGACACTTTCTTACCATATTTCTGCTTTAATATTCAAGCATTTGGTTTTTCTTTTGTTATATTTTTGGGACAATGGCTTCAGACTGGTCTGGAACACTTGTTCTTGCAGTAATTTGAAAGGAAATGGCACCACATATCCAAAGCACTTTTAATATTAACAATTCACTTATACTGGTTTTGAGTTACTAAACACATCTACCTTCTATTTTGTTGCTTTTTAAAGAATATGCATTAATTGCCACCTGTTTTTTTAACCTTAGGCCTGGAATGGGTAATGCTTAAATAACCATGTTGCTAAGACACAGTACAAACTTTTTCACTGTCTTTTTAAAGGTCAAGCATTTAGTTTTTGTCTCTCCGGTAAATCAGGGAGACAGCAGTATTGTTTGTTTTCTTTCAGAAAAGAACATGTCTGTGCAATTATACAACATGCATTAAGCCAAAATGTGGCTTGTTTGATTTTATAAACCCAATAATTGTGGTTTATTAGTAAACCATACTTAGTATGGTATGTAAATCCAATCACAGACCTGATTAAAATATGCCAAGTAATACTTTGTTTTAACAATTGTCTCTTGAAGAAGCCAAAATCAGTATTTGCTTAACAAATACGGTTTCTTTTGGGGGAAGGGAGTGGATGGTAAAATTGGGGAGGAAAAACTGAATGTCTTTTGAACTATTGATTTAGCTTTTTAAGAGCTAAAATATGCTGCTAAGTCTTTATTAGATATGTGTAAAGTTTATTATTATTATTATTATTATTATTATTATTATTGCTGAGGACGACTTGTCAACGAGGGGTTTGGCGGGGAAAAGAGATTATTGAAAGCAAAATGATGGGAGTAAATACATTTTCTAAAGCGCTGCTGTGAGAATGAAATTGCGTGAGCGCTTTGGTTTGCTAGTTGCTGGTCTGTAACATTTCTGATGCCAAGTGCCCTGAGGAACGGAACCTTCAAAAAGCTTAATTTCAAACAATGGTTTAGATATTAATTTCAAACTGTGGGTTATAACACTGTTTTCTGGCCCCCAAAACCGGTTGGTTAGCCTGGTCAGGTTGGACGTACATGTAAATAAATCAGGGCTAAGCTGAATAAATCAATATAAATATTAATATATTCAAACTAGGCTTCAACCTGTCAAGATTTATTAAAATAACAAATGATCCTAAATAGAACATTCACAACTTTATGAGACTGTTCAGCAGTTTAGTTATGCAAAAATGTTTCGGACCAATCGTCTCTGCCACTTTTTTCAGCATTCAAGATCTTTAAGAAAATAATATGGACAAAAACTATCCATGCAAAATATATATATATTTTAGGGCTGAAGAAAATGGGAATCTCTTGCTGTTCTTCAGAAGTCTCACTTGTTTCTCTGAATGGTGTGAACATCGGAAACGTACTTTCGCTCATTTTAAGGTAGGGCTTTTGAAACGTTAGTTTTGTTGTTGCATTAATCGGTGGGGTTAAATGAATGCATAACGATGCCTTGGTTTAAGATATTTTTGTGATATTTTGCGTTGTGAATACATCAATAATGTATTAATAATCATTAGGTGATATGTTTATAGAGGTTGCAGTGTTTCAAAATTATATTGTTTATGATTTCCTGGAACTGAAGTGTGAATTTTTTCTCTTCCAATGACTATACAAAGCATCAGCTTGAATACTGTGACACTAGCCTGAAGACTGTATTAAAAATGAATGGCCAGAAAGTTTATCTCGGCCAGTGTAGTACTGAAGACTAGAAAATGATATTTTGGCCAATCCCACAATTTTAGAAATTATGTTGTCATATTTATTTATTATATAGCTGGACTACCATCATCAGATCAACTCCAGGCATTGTACAAAACGATTCAAAATAACCACGTAATAAAATCTAAGTATAAAATAATAATCCATAAAACAACATAACAAAACAATAAAATAGCTATCACAAAATACAACAGTGGCATCAGCATAGTTTAATGGCAGCAAGAGGTAGATCTCAGAAATTTTGTGGAAAAAGCTGAATCTTTATAGCTGTCATGAGCACTGATGGTGAGCAGGAGGGGGCCCCTATCCAGAGGGGAAAACGCATGCGTAGTAGCGAGAATTTGAGCTGTCATTCAAAGAGACACAGAACAGACCCGCCTTGCCTTTTGGGGTTTATCTGTATGGGTTTTCTCACACTTCTTCAGTTTGTTAGGATTTTCTGTCTACTGTAGCAGTAATAAAACACTAGAGACTTATTCCTCGTCTCGGCATGGTTCCTCCTTGTCAGGACAATAGCCTTATAAAAGGATTGGAAGACAAATCCCAACCAGACCTGTATTCATGTATCTCACTAAGTAAAAATAATTCATTGATTCACTCATATAGAGAAGTTTCCAGTTAGCAACAATCACACCTCAGATAAACCTCATTGTCTATGGTACTGCCTACTACTAAATAGTAGATGCCTTATGAATTGCAGGAGGAAGAACATTCTGAGTGTAGTTGCTACCACAGAGAAAGCCACTCCCCTGAGTAACTGCAAAATGACTCTCTGTCAATCTTGACACACACAGCAGGACTTCTGATAATTTTAATGGTACCAATAGAAAATATACGTAGCTCAGGGTTGAAGTGTGACGTCTTTGGTGTTCTCTGAACTTGGTTGTTTGCTTGCAGATGTTTCATTACCCAACTAGGTAACATCATCAGGGCTAGTGAGTGTGGGGTTTGCTCCCTGTTTATATATAGTAGCTTGCCCTGCCTGTGTTGGTAGGGGTATGGTTTTCTCCTTGATAGTTCCTTGATTAGAGTATTGTTTTCTGTTTACTTGTTTGTCTGCTTGATTCTTTGTCTCCTTGGTAGTTCCTTGACTGGGGTATTGTTTTCTGCTTGATTGTTTGTCCAGTGTTAATCCCTCCATATCTGGGTGTAGCCTGCTGGAGATGATGTATTCTGGTCTTTTTGTTTCCTTCTTAGCTTTTTTTTAAATTGTCTCTTTTGAATGGTATGTAAATGTGGTTTATCTCTAGTGTAGACTGATGACAGATGTGTCTTAGTGCATTAAGTCATTTAGACAGATGTTTTGGAGGGCTATGGTGGTTTGTGTGCTGTGGTGATGCCATGTGGCTGTAACAGTCTGTTGGTTGTTTCTGAGATGTTTCTGATATATGGCAGTTTTATCCTTTTCATAGGTTGTGCTGGTTGTGCTGTAGTGGCTGTAGTGTATTGAGTCGTCAGGCAATTTTTGATAAAGTTGTGCAGGTATCCATTTTGTTGGAAGATGTTCTATAGGTGATTTTTTTCCTTTTTCTGGCATTCTGGGTTGCTGCATTTGTGCTCATTTGAATAATGTTCTTACACAGCTCCTCCATCCATCTTATTGCTCATTGTCCTCTTCTTGTCTTTCTTTCCATCTTTCCCAGAATTACTGACTTCTCAAGAGAGTTAGGTCTTTGCATAATGTGTCCAAAATATGATAGTATGAGTCTGGTCATTTGTGTTTGAGTGAGAACTCTGGATTGATTTGATCTATGATCCATTTATTTATTTTCATGGCTGTCCATGGTGTTCTCAAGAGTAGTCAATTGCTGCTTGGAATCATCAGAGAGTGATTAATACGAGAATATCCCCCAAATGCCCATAGACTTTACAGTAGGAAGAATGGGGAATCATGTGATTTCAGTCTGAATGAAGGCTGGAAGGAAGCAGCTTAAAATGTAGCCTAATCCTGCTGACTGTAGGAGGAATTCAAACAGATGGATTCACTCAAGTGTTGTTTGAGGTAGGGGTGGGAGAAATGGGCAAACTATAGGAATTTATCATTTTACCTGGCTATGCTAAGTCAAGACACCTACAAAGGAATAGTAAGGCCTTTTTTTTCTTTATAATTACTTGTTTATTAGGAATGGAGAATTCTAGACTACAGGAAGCACGTGCAGACTAAAATCAATCAGAAATCTCTGTAAAGGTTTCACATCATATAAATTCACCATATAATTGAAGTCTGATATGTTAAATTGCTAAAAGAGTATGGTTACAGCAAAGGCTCATAGCTGTAAAATAGTCTTCAATATTGGTGAATAATTAAATCAGAAATAATATATCTGTCTTAATCAAACATATGCAAAGAATGAAAATGAGTGCAAATAAGACTTACTGATGATGTTTCTGAAAAAGCTTTCATCTGATGCATGCATACAAATTATTTGACTGCTGTGTGGAAATCAGCCAAGCTGACTTTTATGAATTAATTCAGTTGATTACAATCCAGATATCACACCAAAATTGTAAGATGATGTTGGTTAAGTGAACATGCTTTAAATACAACAAAGATTTCAAAAATGTTACCTATTCATATTGCAAATACCATGCCACATTGTTGGACACAAATTTCCACAAACTCACTAAAGCTAATTTAGGAGTGTATAATCTTCAAGGTTTAAGGCATCTATTTTACTTTTTAAAACTTCTGTACTCACCCCCAATGCACAAAAAGGCCCTATTCTGGGGTTTACAAACGGGATGCAGGCAGGTCCCATGTGGTTCCAAAGCTGCAGTTTTTGTACCCCTGGCTTAAACTTTCTAAACACGTATCCATCTATCTTTCTGATGGATATTTGTACCCCCAATTTACAAGTTCCCTAAACAACTTAACACTATTAATACTATGTTAAATGGCTAACATTTAAGCAAAATCCTCCCTGCTATAGCATAAGTTGATCTGTTTTTTTTTTTTCCCTTTCATTTTGATCAATGTGATAAACACCTTTAATAATCTAGGGTCACTTTTTTTGATATCCATAAAATATATTAGAAAATTTAAACTAGAACACATTGCATTTCTCTTTATTGAATAGCTTTATTCCAATAGTTGTAGAGTACAGATCAGATTGAAAGAGCATGATTAATTTTTGATTTAATTTGCTGTTGTTATTTTGCCAGACTAATAAATAGATTAGAATAGATTGCCAATGTATTTGAAAATGATACTATCTTCTTCCATCAATCTCAGAAGTTGAATTGTGGAGGGCTGTTTGATTTAAATAATCTGTGGTGCAATTTCAGCCTATATACCTCTATATTACATTGGTTCTGTCCTATATAAGTGTCTGTCAGCAGCATGAGCCCATAACCTTGTCTGTCCTTTCAGCAGTCCTAACTGTGTCAAAATCTAGCATTTGGAAAGTTGTCTTAAGAATTGTTTGCCCTTCCTATCCAGCCAGTGTGCTGCATTGGCTAAGCAAGTATCAAAGGCTTGCTCTACCTGTTGCCCCACATTCCTTGTATTTTTCATTATGTGCAGCACTTGGATTTGAAGGGGAAAAGATAGTTTGGACTGTGCAGGGATGCTCATGTAGAACCTGTCAGTGACTTATTAAAACAGCTAAGTCTTTTCCCAGGATCACATGGCTGCCCTCCACAGCTACAGCATGATCCTGAGAAAAATGTATTTAAGGCATTTCAAGAGGTCCTATATGTGTTCACACACAGTATGTACTCTGAAGCACCTGTTCCTCTTTAAACCCAAAGTATTGTACAGCCTATTTACAGTACTTCCTTAATCAAATCAAATTACACTGGTCCCCTAAAAGAATGCATTCCCTTAAGATTACTGTGCATTCTTACCCTCATAACAGTGACGTTTTAAAACCAATTTTTAATTCATTTTGTAATCTGATTACTCAAAAGGAGTCAATGCCTTTTCCTGGTTTCATACTTGAGTCTAAGGTCTAGAAGTAACAAAATTCTCATAATTTTTAAATCAGAAGGTGCAATATCACCAAATTAAGGCAGATCTAAATACATCATTACCATTAACAGTTCTGAATATATGTCAGAGGATATTAATATGAAGACATGTTTAAACAGTGATATAACAGTAATCTTCATCTAATTTTTACATGTTTCAGTTTGTTAGCAACTAAAAGTATTGGCCTACAGGCAAAGTCTTCAAGCAAATAAAAGCATTGGGGTACTTTCCCAAGATGACTGGGTTGCCTTCCATTCTGATCTCATCCATGCGCTGACGAACATAACGGGTTTGATTGTTCCCTTTGCAGAAGGTTTCGTCTGTGACGCTGGTTATGTTGTTGAACTGTAAATCAAAACAATGAGTTTGAAAAATCTAGACATCTCCTTTGAAATTTTGTTTTTTTCCCCTTTTATTCAGATATTATTTCTGTAATATTTTTGCAAAGCAGTACAGAAATGTATGCTAGCATTATTTCCTCAAACAGCTTTCATGAATTTATAACATCTTAGTAGCTCTTCCTATGCAATATCTATTCAAATAATGTGATCTAAAAGTTTATTGGTTCATAGTAAGTCAAATTTTTATGCCAACTAGCTGCCAACTAGCAAAAACTATTGCTGGAACTCCTCCACTGGTATGTCAGTTCATGAAAATTTGTATCTTACCGGAGAGAAATGTTCCCTGCTGAACAAGTTATGTAGTATTAGCCAAATCTGTTGTGCACTGCATGAATTATCTACTACATTTCTATACTGCTTTCTTTTCTTTTCTTTTTTGCATTTTATAAAGTACGAAAACAAAACAAAAATAAAACAAGTAAACATTGCAAAACAAATTTCAGGCTCATCAGAAGTCTCTGAAGGTGCTGATGGTATGAGCTCTCTGCCAATGTTTTTCATTTTTCCCTTAAAGTGCACAACTTTTTAAAATGGCCTTTGGGAAAGAAAGTTGCTAGAATTGTTTTGAAAGTTTATATTTACTCAGAAGTAAAGTCCAATTGTGTCGAGAGAAGTTACTTCCAGGTGAAGGTGGATAGGATTGTGGTCTCTGATTCCAGGGATATATCTTGTTAATTCCTATACTCGTAAGTTCTATTTTACATTTTCTCCAAGAAAATTCATAAACCTAATTAGCACTGCACTTAACATGGACATGGGAATTTTGATATTCTTCCTCAGTTAAGCAATAAATAAGTTTAACCAATATAATTCTAACAATTTCTGTTTTCAGGCCATTTTAAGTTATTTGAAATGAAGTTTGCATATCTTCCTCCAGCATTCTTCATCCATACATTGTAATTACTACAGTAGTGTTTGACAATGTTCTTATATCATAACCTTTAACGTCAGTTAGGTAAATCAGTATGGTAATTTTCAAAGTGCTGTCACATGTATTCTTGCTATTTTTTCACTGCAGCACATTGCAAATCTACAATAATGATGATACTATGCAACCTTTTCTCAGAGATTGGGAATGTATTTTAAAGCACTAAGCTTGTAGTAGTAATATTTGGGCAACAGCAAAAAAAGGGTTGAGAAACCTGAAGATGCAGAATACGTAGGCTTTCCGGCAAATTAAGAGGAACAGACTCAAGTGCATTCTGTGCTAAGTAGAGATATGACAAATTTATCAGCTTCTGTGAAAAGAAGAGGAATATAGATTATTTTACAAGCAGTAAAAATAGGTAGACATTTAAACAGTAATTGTTTAAAATCAATTTATAGGCATACCCAAATTTATCTACCACATATACATACATACACACAGAGAGAGAGAGAGAGAGAGAGAGACTGACTGACTGGAATAATTACTCAAAAATTGAAGATTAATAATCATATACTCGTTTTAAAAAGTTGTTTCCTAAATACTACTGTATTGTTTAGCAGCTAAATTGGGTCAACAATAATCTGCTTGATTCTGTATAAAAATGGAAGTGAAATGCATTCCATGCATAAAAGTTGCATAGTACAGCTGTATTCTTATTTATTTTAGTTATTTGTTTTGCCAGTTTATCTCCTACACAATCCAAAAAGCTCTGGGGGATTTACAAAAATATATTCAGATGGTACAATGATAAAATTCTTTCTAAATTAAAATTAAAAAATAAATTCTGCATGGTCTAATTGAATTACATTTTGAAACCCCCTCTTAAATTGTCATGCATAGTAGCCTTACATTCTGTAATTAAGCCCACCACAACATGAGCCAGATTAGAGGCCCAGAATTAACAATAGTAAATGATGGCCCATTAAGTCATTTGGAGCACTATCCCACCATGTTAATTCATCCCTACCAGTTCACTTCTGACTGTGTTCATGTGATGGCACTGGGTGTCATCACATGAACTCCTCCTTAATTTCTTGTTGTTGCTTTTAAGAAAGACAGCTAACAAGTTCCTCCCTATAAAGACTCCAAACACAGAAGATATTCTCCCTACCACTTCAACAGTCTTGAGGGGGTTGGGTGGGTAGAGCTTCTTTCTGCCTTGGAGAAGCAATGGAAGAGGAGAAATAATAGGGAAAAATAAGGGATTTTTAAAGAAAGGATCTTAGAACATCCTTATACAGTGCATACAGAACCTCAGAAAGAATCCCTTACTTAAAAAGAACTTTAAAATGTGAGAAAATCAGCTAGATAGACAGGATAGACAGAACCATTTTGTGTTCAGAATACTCCCAGAATGATCAGAACAGCATTGTAATGCTTCTAGTAAAATTAGAACAACTTGAACTGTTTGGGAATCTATGATTGATCATGGAATACTTCAAGTGGAGCTGTTTTATTCCAAGCTTGAAATGAAACACATTCTTCTTTTGTAAACACCCTTACATATCATCCATTCAAAATAACTGCTGAAATTTTACAAAATCACTAATCTCTCAAGAGATGTGGCATCTTGAGATATGATAATCTTGTCAGAACTTCAGGAATAAAAAAATAGCTTTTGGGGGGTTCCTTTGCTATCACACAAGAGTATGGAATGGAATTCAGCATCTACATTTTTTTACTTCTGTCTCAAGACCTAAATAACCAGTACCTGAAGTAAGTATAATATGCAAGAATGCTAATAATATTTCTGTGGTTATTGCAAACCTATTTTATGCCTACACAGCATTATTTTCCAGCTGTAATACATTTTGCAGTATTGTTTGAAGACTTAAAGTAAAATTATAATATTGTATATCAGTACATTACCTTACTTAAAAGTAAGGTCTTTTGAACTCAGCAGGATTTATTTCCATGTAAACAGATAGAGGATTGGGCTTTTGTTCTCAAATGTTTTTTCTAGCTATATAGTCATGGGATGGGCAAACTCCTTCACCACTATAAGATAATGATCCATGAAAGGCGCTCCCTTCAGCACAAGTCAGTCAATTCAGCAAGCTTGAAATTTAAATCTTAGAATGATAATCATGCTAATATATTAGTCCAAAAATGAAAAGGACTCTTAGCACTTACTAGTTTTGATACATTCCAAATTTTCTTTTAAAAATGAAATAAAATTGTCTCTAAGTGGCTCTTTTTGAAATAATTCAGACTGGCTTCATTTAGTAGTGATTGTATATAATAAATTTTACCTTGAAAGCATTTGCTTTAATTCCTCTGTTTTTAATTTTATTGTTATTTACATTCAGTGAAGTTAGTTTGGGAGGCAAAACAGGGAGCTTGACAAGTCGATTATCAGCCAATGAAAGTTCTTCTAGCAGTAGTAGCTTTGCAAAGGCTCCGTCTTCAATTTCTTGAATTGCATTTCCAGTCAAATCAATTCTTCTTAGGGTGGCTTAAAAATAAACAATTTTACAATTAAAACATCCTTTTTGCAGACATTTACTGCTTAAATGTCTGTAGAATGTGGTGAACTGGCCAAGGAGAGAACAGAAGT
This sequence comes from Candoia aspera, assembly GCF_035149785.1. Lineage (NCBI taxonomy): Eukaryota > Metazoa > Chordata > Lepidosauria > Squamata > Candoiidae > Candoia > Candoia aspera. The sequence goes on from NC_086154.1 coordinate 55,432,523, forward strand.
CAATTCTACATGTATGGTTGAGATGGTTTCTGCCTGAAAGGTAGATGACTTTTCCAGTACAGCCACTGAAAATTTCCTCCTTTGCAAAAGCACCACCGCCACCACCACTGTAAGTAATTAATTCTCTGGAAAAGTAGTAATATTTTTTAAACAAAACTGTAGAACAATCGATATCAGAAATAAAAGTGTATATCCTTCCTCTCAGTTTTGAAATAAGCCTGTTGGCCATGTCTTCCTCCAGGATACAAATGGTAAGTCTCAGGTAAATTTACTTGCACTTCCTTTGCATTCCCAGATTGCCATTATTATTTCCAATTCTGTGGCTCCCGGTGATTACTCTTGATGTCAGGAAGGAGAAGGCATTGCTGTACTTTTTTTTTTTACTTGGGGGAATATGGAGTTAATACTTCTGTCTTGTTTTTCAGTAGAGTAATTCCCCTTTGTCTCTTAATCCTGTCAGCAATTAACCACTGAGTTTACAATTAGAGGAAGCATACAGGAGCAAAGCATGTGTTCTGCCTCTTAAAGGTACCCTCCAGTTCATGGCTCTAGGCTACATGAAACAAAAACCTTAGAAGGCACTTCAAGCTTTGGGCTATGAATTTCACTAGTGAGAAAACTTTTTTAAAAATTCCTCTCTCCCTGTGGTCTTTCTTTGTTGTGCGGCTTAAAGCCAATTGTGACTATCAAAGAGAAGGACCAGCAAGGTGGTCCAGCTCTCAGCAGCTGCACAGTGCTGATTCACACAAGAAAGAGGAATATAGTCTGCTTAATTTGTGTTTCTTTTAGATCAGGAGTGGCAGCAGGCTACTTGCAATCCTCAGCCTAACTTCAGTCTTCTGCCTAAATTCTAAAGGCATATACGTAAAAACAAATAATTTGGATTTCTGATAAAACAATCCATTTTAACATCCAACATGGAGAGAAGAATGAAAAATGGCATTTTAAAAAGAGACATCATGTATCATTCTGCCTATTATGCTTCTGGTCCTATATGCTACTTTCTGGTACCTCATCTGCCATTGACCTATAACCCCCTCCACCATTCACCTCCAAAGGAATATAGTCATCAGCAGTTTGGAGTGTTTAAAGTATTATTATTGATTAAAATAATCTTCAGAAGTCAGCATATGCAACAAACATTAATTTGACTTCTGAATTAATTTGGCCACTAAAATTAATTTTCTCAGGAAAAACATTCCTTTCTGTAATAGCTAGTGGTCCAGAAAATACAGATAACTGAATGATAACCAAGGTGTGTTTCCAATGATTGATCATGGTGTTTCCAAGAAAGAAATAATTTTTATGGTGTACTTACGAATTTCAGCAAAATCAGATACTTTCACCTTCTTGATTTTGTTGAATCGTGCATAAAGGTAGCCTGTTTCCTTTGGCAGAGCAGGGATACCTTCAATATCTGTTTCTTCACAGTAAACGGAACCACTTAAACAAACACATAGTAGACAAGTAGCCAGCTCTGAAAGAATATAATTTTGTTTCAATTTAAGTAGAAGCCTGATGAAAGTACCAACAGTATATAATTAAATTACCTTCCATACTTTTTTGCAGAGTCTAGTTATGCAAGCATCCTTTTTGTTTTTTGGATTTTTTTGTTTTGTTTTGTTTTTTGGTTACAGATGCATATGATGCCTTCTGACAAATCTATCCTTTGGGGAAAAAAGTCTATACACAGTAGATATAAAAATTGCTTGGAATATATAATTAAATGCAAATGGTCAGATTGTATACTTCAATGAATCCTTAAGTGAACAGAAGCTGGTGCAATCTTTACTTGCTACAGAGTTAAACATCTTGCCTTTGTTAATATCTTTCTATAAATGTAAGTGTATACTTAATATTTATGTGCAGTTGCTTACAGATGCAAAATTGGAACATATGAAAAAATTTCCATGTTGTGACCCTTGAGTTAATAGACTTTGAATTTGAAACTGCTGTTCTAAATACAGGCTGACTGATAAGCTGTTCTTTCATATTTAGCAGAAACAATTGCAAGTAAAAGGATTTATTATTTGGGGAGTGATTAGACAAAGGAACTGCTATTTTCCTATGTTATTGGATCCAATAATAGAGCTGCCTGAATAGATATGGAGATAAAATTAGCTTCTAAATTTAATATTTAGTCCTTTGAATTAATGTATGTTCGTTAGCTATGCCTGCCTTTAATCTATATTTTACAACTTGCATTTTCAGTCAAGAAAATTAATACAAGGAAAAGTATTCAGTTTCACATGGTGATAATCATATCGTCTAGGAATACATGTGAAATCATACAGGATTAAATCCAAAATGCTCCTTCTATGAATGAAAGGATTCCTATTGGTGAAATGGTCTGAGAACTAACAACAGAAACAGCTGGAAGAAAGGGGGAAGGCTATTTTCAGTTTTCTAGTGCTCTTTCCCATGGTCTTGCAAAGGGTTCTTGTACCCCTATAGAAGCTCTTTAGATGACACCAGGTACTACAGGTGGTAGGAGTTACAAGTGAAAAACATTTTCTCCTTTGGATTCACTGAAACAACAGTCTTGTATTTTGGTATACTTTTCTGAATAAATAGGAATGAAATTAGGATTATTCTGTTCTTTTTGAACGAGAGAGGTACCTGCATTTAAGTAAATACAACCAATTGTTTTGCCTGTTTACAAAGAAGTTCACAAAAGCTGCTAATCTGCTTTTTTACTGGTTTCCTTGCATACTTATATCTATACTACCCATTCATGGGTATTCTACTTCTTTAAAAGCACATCATTAAACTCTGGAATTCACGGTCATAGAAGTGGTTATGGCTGCCAATTTTTATTTGCTTAAAATGTAAGCATTAATGTTTCACTCTGCTTTTAATTTATTTTGAATGTTTGTATTCATTTTAAATAACCTTAGGACTGTTTGTGGTGAGGAAAAAACTGTAAACATTCCCTCTAGTTAAGTTCAACTCCTGGTCATTTTATGACATACCCAGTCCATGTAGTTTTCTTGGCAATAATGTGGTTCCTATTGCTTTCTTCCAGGATTTTTTTTAATTTTCAGTCCAGCATTTACAAATGATATTTCCTTGTGGTCTCCTTGCTTAGCTTTTCAAATTAGCCAAGTTGGGCTTGTGATGAACAATAGATTCCACACATCACACACAAACGAATATTTATTTCTCTCTCTCTCTCTCTCTCTCTCTCTGTGTCTGATTACATTGGTTCTCTGTAAAATCAAAGGAATCTAAAAGTTGTATCCAACTGAATCAATATGCCATTGTTAAAAGGTGCTGCTAGATCAGATTTTTTTTTCCTCTACTCTTTGCAAAATAGTTCAGAATGGTTGTTGAAGCCTCTAGAGCAATTATGGACAGTGAATTTCCATGCAATTCCGTGGGAGAATTGCAAGATGGTGAAAAAATGGCAATTCATACCATGGTAGCGGAAACCTCATCCAGTGTCTTTAGATGTAGTCCTGTTATAGTGACAAAGCTGTTACCTTTCCTACCCTGGGAAAGTGACAGGTGATGTGATAGATGAGATGTCTTCATCTGTTTACCAATCCATATTGAACTAGTATGGTAGATTATGGCCCATAACATTCACTGAAGAACCTTCATCCTGCAGTGGATTGATTTGAGCTGATACCAATTCTGTATAGAATTGCTATCAAATCCATTTAATTCCTGCTTGATTGCTTAACCAAAGAGTTGTTGCTTGTTTAAAAGAACAGGCATACTTAATAATGTCACTGACCCTAATACTGTCATGCTTTGGGAACTGTTCTATTTATTATAAGCTTGAAAAACATACCTGTATAATTTGTTGCTCCCTCTGCACGTTTTTCATCATCTCTTTGCAGTCGCACTTTATTTTCATTGAATATGAAAGTGTTGTCTTCCTTTTAAATATATAACATAATACATAACATATAATGTACAATATATGTAGTGCAGCTGATAATAATAGAGTAGTATTCAACTATTTTGGTAATGAAGTCTTTACATGCCAGTAAAAGCATACTTGTCTTAACATTTTGCTGAATGATTGAAAACAATGTAGAAAATTCTATTGTAAACTTAACTCATCCTTAGGTGAGTTTCCATAAGATAGTTTCTGTTGAGAATGAATGAGTGAATGAATGAATGAATGGCTTTTATTACAGACCCACCAAACATACCAAAATAAAAATAAGTTAGAGGAAAAAAAGGAAGAAATACAATAAAATCAGAACAATGCAACGTTCTAATGTTCTAACACAATATTCTAGTCTATCCAATATAACCAGTTATCAATCCAAAATTAATTTGCCATTAGTAAAGCACAGGTTCTGCAAGTTGCAAATGCAGATTTAGCAGTGGCTTTTCTTGTTTTAGGGTCCTTATCTGCCAGAAGGAGTTTTCCATAAAATTCATCTGGACATCTGTGAACTGGCCTAATAAGGGGTGTTAGAAGTTGATGTCTCTCTATAGAAGTTGCAGTTGAGTAATATATCAGTCATTGTTCCTCACTGACTGGAGGGAGTCCTTTCTGCACAGGGGTTTTTCTGAAACTTGCCTTCCAATATAGCTCATGGCAAGATGTCAAATTGCAGCAGTATGAAGGCCCTAAGAAACCAATTAACTGTGATACCGGGCTAGTTTGAAACAAATCTCATGTGTTCCAATAGCATTCCAGGTGGTACTATGCTGTATTTGGCTTGCAATTCTGTATCAAGGATCCTTTGCCTAAGAGCTGCCATAGCCTGCTTTTGTGCCAGTATCAGATGTGCTTCTGGTGCAAAATATGATTTCTGAACTTTGTCTCCCATTTGCTGTTTCCAAGTAGATTTGAATTTGTCTTGAAAGATAAGAGATGTCAACCCTTGGGGTTGAGAATTAATCTATAGCTATTATTTGAAAGTACTTAGCAGGATCAAATCATAACTTGCTATCCTGACTTTAAAGAGTGTTTAGGTGAATTAGATATGTTTTTGTAATATAACTGAAGGAAAAAAGCTCTGTAGCTGCTTGAATACATTTTACCTTTCATGCTGCTCCATATCGTCAGCATTAGAGTGGAAAAACTAGTAAGTGGTACAGCTTTATATAAGTGGAAATTCAAAATTTGCTAGAGGGATAATGATTTTAGCTAAGAAATCTTTTAATTTTATAGTTGAAAAAGAACTTTTAGATTTTTAATTCACACTATATAATTTTAATTAGGAAAAATGGATATCCCTGCATGGCTTGGATAATTGCAATCCAACCTGTTCTACATAATGATTTTGCAAATTTTATTGGATTACAGGTAGATCAGATTATTGCTGGGAATTTTAATTTAATTTTGGATCCTTATTGGATTGGAACAAGATTCCTAGTTTAAAAAAAAAATTCCAGAGCTGGAATGTTTTTCAAGCTTGCCTCTAGGAATTTAATTTAGTTGAAACATGGTAACAGGATAAATTCAAACAAGCCAAAATGTACTTTCTTACCTACTTTGTATGGCACATGTTCATGACTGGACTATTTCTTAATATCCTGTGCATGTTTAGTTAAGGGACAAATATGTTGGAGGTCTCAGCAAATCAACATGCCTCATTAGCATGTGGATGAGTTCGTTCTAGGATGCAATTCTCTATGTGCTTCTGGAGGAAGCTGTTTGTTGTCCCTCCCACATTCTTCACTTCCTCCTTCTTCCACCATCTGGGAAGGATGCATGCGGCTGCTGCTCCTTCCATCCTGGGCACCATGCATGCGCCTGGAGTCAGGAAGTTCCCCCTTTTTGTATGCAGCCTTTAGCAGCAATAAGGGCTAGGGGTTAATTCAGTTTAGGGAAAGAAAGAAGAATAAGGATCATTTTTATGAATGGATGTAACTGGACCAAATAAATGAGTAAGACTTTTCTTTGCTTACTTTGTCTAAGTGTGTAATTATTTATGCTTGGGTGGGCTAAGCATGTAAGATCAATAACCTATATTTCTCTAACGTGCTCATTAATGCTATTTAGATAATATTTTTTTCTGTGCATGTCTTTTCGCTGTATTAAGCTCTGCTCCATTCAGTGGTCCTAGCTGTCTGCTAATGGCTTCAAAATGTAGTATTTGACCAGTTATAATTTCTGATCATGCATTGGTAACAATATCACTGCGAAGTCCCTAACAGTGCTTACAACCAAGAAAGCTAAATTCTCACAGAGTCTCAGTAGTGGTTTATTGCAAGGAAAAAGGGATTAGGATGCAGCAGCCTTTCTCAACCTTTTGACCCTAGAGGAACCCTTGAAATATTTTTCAGGCCTCTGGGAATCCCTACACATTCAGGCTCAAATATAGGCCAGAAGTTACAAAATTATTCTATTTGTTTCATGTATAGGCCTGCATATATTCATTAACAGTGTTCTTAAACTAATAATAAAGAATGAAACTTGCCTCTTTAATGTGAAGTTGCCTGAATTTGAAATAATTTTTTTAATAAATTGTGATCTCCCAGGGAGCTGCTAGTGACCTCTCATGGAACCCTAGGGTTTCAAAGAGCCCTGGTTGAGAAACCCTGGGTTATAGACTCTTGGAAACTCGACATGCCTACTTTAGCCCTCATTTAGCAGTCAGTATATTAAGGCATGAGACTTTTGACCTTTTGGTCCCTTGATTCAAGGGAAAGGTTGCTACCTGTTTAGAAGGTACAAAAGGAATGTTAAGGCAGCAGGCTAGAGACCAGGAGACAGAGTTCTAGTCCCACCTTAGGCATGAAAGCCGGCTGGGTGACCTTGGGCCAGTCACTTTCTCTCAGCCCAACTCACCTCACAGGGTTGTTGTTGTGGGGAAAATAAGAGGAGGAAGGAGTATTTGGTATGTTTGCCACCTTGAGTTATTTATAAAAATAATAAAAATAATAAAGGCAGGATAGAAAATAAATAAATCTTTTTCTGCGGTATTTTGGAAATGCCATTCCCATTGCCAGGCTCAGAGAATTCTATTACACTCACTTGTTTTGAGGACAACAGTTCAAGTAATGGGGAGTAGTAGTATTATTAGATGGCTCTCAGTTCATTGAACAAAAACAACAAAACATATAGATTTTTTTTTCAAAATCACAATTGCCTAATATGAGAATAGCCTGGAATGCATTTAAAACATTTATATGTGTAAGACAGTAGAACCTGGAGGGAAAAAAGAGAATCACACTGTAGAAAATTAGAAAAAGAAGAAAAGAATCTTGAAACACATGTGCTAGGAACCATATTCTGTAAACATATCAATTAAATTGGAGCTTGAATAATTAAATGGAGGGATGTATGCAGTGGAGTATCTCAGGATTCTGTCTTGAGCCTAGTGCTTTTCATAAATGACTTAGGTAAGGGTTGCTCATCAGATTTGCAGATAACACCACCTCCATCCCAGAAGTAATGCACAAGCACAATCAATGCTAGTCTCTGTACTACGTTCCAATCTGTAATCTGAAAAGAGTCCAAATAATCTGTTTCGTGCAGAGCCTTCTGGAGTTTCAACCCAACTACTAGAAAGGAAAGGTTGGAGCCTAGACAAAATTTGTCCAGAACTGTTGGATCCAGTTATGACTTTTTGAGTATGAGGTGCACATTGCCTATTCAAGGCTAGCGGGAAACCCTCTTCTTCAAGGAGGATGACGCCACCACATTGATCCAACCATAAGTCATCTCCCAAGCCTTTTCACATGCCAGGAGGGATAAAGATCTAATAAACAGGTGACTGGGTTCACTATCCCAACAAGCCACAGGCATCTAAACCCGCAAGACTGCCAAATACACTTCGACAGGTCTTGCCCAGTCAGAGTCCAACTTTGAACGAATCCAAGTGATTCTATCCCTCAGGTAGCTAGAATATTCCTCACTGCAACCCTAAAGATAGTCCTGAAGCACATTCCTTCCCAGCACTGAATGAATCACCTTAAACAGGGTTGCCAAATGGCTATCTACAGACACGACCAGATGGGAAAAGTAAGTATCTTTTGTTGCCCTTATCACTATTATATAATCCCTAATAGGGGCTCTTACTTGGGCTTGAGGCAATTCTACTGTCGTTTGAGGCAATTCTACTGATGTTTCATCTCCTGGAGCTCCTTGGAAAACCAAGGTGCACCTTGGAATCAACGCACTGTGAAAGGCCACATATGAGCAATCCAATCTAAGAAACTTGTGACATGCCTATCCCAGGCCGCAACTAAAGCTTTGGTCAAACTGCCCATCAGTTCATCAGCCTAAGGGAAACATAAAGCTAGTCAGCATGCTTGTCCCTTAGTTAACTCTTACGTTGGAAATAGAATAAAGTCTATGGAAATAATACTTTGTACATACAGTATACCTTGAGGTAACATTGTAGCTTGTGTACACGTTCAGTAGAAAGAGAATTAACTTATTTTAGCTAGATGTAACAAGTCAAGCTTGTTCAATGTCTTTTTCTATTGCTTATCAAAGGGGGATGGGGGACGCAATTATAGTGCCTAAGTTATTTCCAGGCATGGAAAATAAGTGCTTAACTTTGATGTTACTGAGAAAAGAAAAAAAAATAACAAAAAAGTGAATTGTATGCTGTAAGTTGGAGAGAACAGTGAATTTCCATTTTGAAAGGAAACAGTATATTATGAGTACAGATGTGCTAAACAGATTTTGTCTGTTGTCTGGAGTACAGTCCATTATTGTCTGGTCAAAATGTTTGACCATTAAATTCAAAGTCCACTAAACCATAGGGTGTACTATACCCCAGTTTTGCTTAAGGGCTTCTCAGGAGCATTCTGATTTTTAAAAAATGTGAATTCAGTAAGCATTTGCTTTCCTTCAGGTATCATTTTTGTTCATTTAATAAAAAAGCTATTTTGCTGATGAGTCTCTAGCTTCATTTTTAAGTTTAGTCTCACCTATGGACTCCATAGACATTCCTAGGAAATAAAAATGGTGGCTGACTACAATACAGTGCTTGGTTTGAAAATGTGGTCCTGTTTCTCAGAAGAACTAAAGATAAGCTGGGAATGGCAAGAAGCAACCTCATAAATTGCCAGAATGGATTTTGGGGATTAGGCATATTTATCTTGGCAGGCATTTTGTGAAAGCACACAGTATATGCTCCCACAGGTCAGAGTAATTACTAGAGTTGTAGAGTTGTAACAGCCAGTTAACAGAGCCAGTTTGGTGTAGTAGTTAAGGCACCAGGCTAGAAACCGAGGGACTGTGAGTGCTGGTCCCACTTTAATCACAAAATCAACTGGGGGACCTTGTGCCAGTCACTATCTCTCAGTCCTAGGAAGGAGGCAGTGGCAAACCACTTCTGAAAATCTTGCCAAGAAAACTGCAGGGACTAGTCCAGGCAGTCACCAGAAGTCAAAACTGACTTGAAGGCACCCCCCCCCTGCAAAAAAGTTGCATTACTGTGAAAAGCTATGACAATGATTTATTAGATTAATGATAACAAATAGGTATTCTCAAGGAATGAACAGTAAAAGCTATTTGAGTATATATAATAATTAAACTGCTTTCCTTTGAGAGAATTAATTTGAAATGCCATTGAAAATATATACCATTTTCTTATTTTTAGGTGTTTCAAATGAACATGTTCTGTCACACAGTATAAATTCTAAGTCTATTATTCTTGGTATTGACTGAACATCATTATATGGGCTCAGTACACTCTAGATTTCCGTCTGGATGTATTGTGAATGAGTGGATAACATGATCCTGTTGGTTAGGATTAGATTGTTGTGTGGTTAATTCAGTGTAAACTATTCTATTTATTCTTACCCAAAGGCAGTTGAGTTAATGCAGCTTGCTAACAGTACAATATTCTGTTTCAGCCTGAATAAGTGAAGATCACATTGCAGCAGTGTATGTAGTGTACGCATTTATTTTAATCTGCCTCACATAAAGTAGCTCACTATTAAATATATTTCCTGTATCTGACTGGGGAATTAGTCTATGACTTTCTGAGGCCAAAAATTAGTTAATAGCAGCAGGTCCCCCAGGTAAGTCAATTATGACTCTCAGGAGACCAATCTGAATGCTTGGTGTACAAGTGAAGATTGTTAATTCCTTGCAATTATACATACCGTTATAACTGTGTATGTTAGGAAAAAAGCAATAGTTATAGTGGATTGAGGCAAATTTAAGATGAGCTCACAGCCATATTACATATTTCTACAAACATAGGGATTTGGATGAGGGTAAAGGATAAAGGAATAAAGCATAAAATAAAACAATAGTATATATGTATTATGCTCTTACTTTTGCATCTCCTTGCATTACTTTCCCCCCCCCTTTTTTGGCTATTATTAATTAGCCATGAAACATGCATACATGGCTAACTCATACACTGGCAGAGTGGAAAAAGGAATATAGAACTTGTAAACTACCTTATTTTTTACCCCGTCCTGTGGATTGTCTTCATAATCTTCCTGAAACAATGCATCTTCATAACTTTGCTGGAATATTTCATGAAATAGGGCTGAGTGTTGTTGATTAGGTGGTGCTAACTTCACCAAGGGCATAAAAAAACAGAAGAGATAAAATTTCTGCGAAGTCTTCATTTCAGGAGATCAGACTTGAATTTTGCTGAAAGAACTAAGGAGAATGATTCTTTGTAACTGGAAACAAGAAAACAGTCTGTCAGAACAATATTTAAAGCCCTAGAAGAGTAGCTGGCAGCAATTTTCTAATGCTCAGGGAACGTGGAAAGATGATTTAACTCTTAGTATTCTTTATTTAAATCCTTCTATTGTTTAAAAAGTTGGTACTCTATAGTATAACAAATATATATATACTTGGTATTATTTCAGATTCTTATATTTTGTGAGTTTGCATGCTGATTAGAGGTAATTGAAACCCCATATTTTGAGATCTAATACATAAAGTGAAGAAATAGTTAAAAAGTGGAGCCAGGCTAAGCCCAGCCCTGGAGTGAAAATAGTGTTTTGTATTGTCTTAAAGATCTGTGTTTTCCAGAAAAATAGGAATTGAAATGTATATAAAATGAATAAAAGCATATTTTAAATATAAAGCACAACACACACACAGTTCAAGAAAGGTATACTGATTACAGTTTCTAGACAATCTATTATGCAATCAAAATACTTTTACAGTAACCTGTAACCATTTGGTATACATTAAGATAATTTATTGGAAAACAACACCTACCGTTTTGCTGATTGAGATCTCTTGTGTGTCTGTTTTCAATATTGTTTTCTGTGCATTAATTCCAAATGGCCAGAGAAGAGTAGAGTTATGGATTATATTCAAGAAACTGAAATGATGCAGCTTCAAAAACAGATAGACTTTAGATGCACTGTCTGTAGGGTGAAGAGGGCTGTGTCAGCATTCAGGCTTATGTGCAAAATGTTACATGATAAATCAGTTTTGCTCTGCTACGATATGGAACGAATCCAGTTTAAAATAAGTTAAACTAGTTGCTCATTGTTGAAAGCATTTACTAGAGCAACTGCAGTTTCATGCAATAAAGACTTTAGCAAAGTCATATGCTTTTCATTTAGTCCGGCATTTAATGAGAAACAAGAAACTGACTTCCATTTCAGATAAAGCATAAGCATTCCACTTTTTTTGTGCAGGAAAAAGTTGCAAAACCTTTAAATGTGAGTTGGTGGGCACTGTTTTTCTTTCACTATCTTGAGGTCTTTCTTCAGCAGTGTCAGGGTTAATTACTTTTACTTTTTGGAAGACTGGCCAGCATTCCAGCCTTAACAGATCATTACAGAAAACAGTGAAAAATACTCATTGAACATGTAAGTTTTAGGGGAAGGAGGTTTGCATTATAAAGGATTTCAGTAAAAATCTTTGAGATGTCCTGATATGAAATATTATTTCAGAATATTTACTGTTTTATACATAGGCAGTGAGGATAAATAGGATCTGGATGTACAAAGAGCATTTAATGTTGAAGAACATAACTGTTTCATTTACTGATTTTTGTTACATCTTTTTGTTTGACAGTCCTGCTAAAAATATCAGTTGAGATTTTTATTTCTTAACTTTAGAGAACTTTTTAAAACAACAGCTGCCCTGAAGATTTTCAGTTGTACACTGCTTATTGCTCCACAAAAGCCAAAGTTCGGAAACCAGCTGTTTGCTCTGGAATGCCATCTCAGTTGGAATTGGATGCTTTGGATTTCAGCACATCTGTGCTCAGTTGCAACTTGATCCATGTTTAACATAACTGTGTTCTCTCCATTCACTGTGCTGACCAAGAGTGTTGTTAAATGCAAAACTGAAATCACATTATGCTAAAATGTTTTTGGTCTCTTGCTGATTTTGAATATTAATGCAAATGAAGATTTTTTTTTTTAGCATTCTGTCATTTGTTCTGTCTTCTTTTTAATACATTCAGTGGTTATTGAATATCGCCCTCTCCTTTTTTATGTTATCCTTTCATCCAAATCTCAAGTCTGGAAGAACGGAAATAAACACAGTTGCTTCCAAACCAGTATTCAGGGAAGGAAAATTCCCATCCCATCCTCCCTGTTGCAAGCCATACTTCCTTTCCTCCTGAAATTTTCTTCTGAAGTTTGAGAAATGTGGAGTCACAGTACATAACTGGAGAAAATCAACAAATGTAGCTTCCATCTGTTTAAATTGATGCACTCAATTTAATAGGCCTAGGGCCTAGGGCCTGTTTAATAGGCCTAGGGCCTATTACTTTGAGAATGTCCATCTTCTAATCTTCAACATGTTTTCTAAGGAATGAGTTAATAAGCAACACTTCATTCAGTACTCCATGTGAATAAGCATAATTTTGGATTTTAGTCACAATTAGTGACTAAATTGAGGCAGTCTATAAACTTGTTCTGTTTATTTGTTTACTTAAAGAATTTATATGGCTATCCAGGTGGTACACTGCAGCTCTGGGTGACTTACAACAGCCAAGAAAACAAGAAAATTTTTGAATGAAAAGGCAAGCAATCATGTTCCTACCCCCTTCCCGATGGGAACTATATTCATCCCAGCCCCAATGTCTGGGGAAATAGGTTATTAAAGCCCTTCTGAAGGCCAGCACGGTCAGGGCCACCCAAACATTGGAAGAAGGTGGGTAGATCATTTTGCAGGGTAGGGACTGCCATGGAAAAAGCATGCCTCCTGGGTTCCATCAGGTGGCACTGTTTCAGGGCAGGGACCCAAAGTGTGCCTACCCAATATAATAAATGGGACTCGGAGATATCACTGGGAGGGTCCGTCCTGCAAATAACCCAGTCCTGTGCCATGTAGGGTATTATAGGTGACAACAGCACCTCTAATTGCTGATTGGGGGAAGAAAAGCAGTTGCAATTGCATCCTTGCAATGACCTCTTTACATCTTTTGCCTTTGTTTTGCTTTAATTTGTTCTTTTACTTATTGTATAAAGGAGAATCCCAGAAGGGCTTTGCTAGTTCACAGTGAATAGGCTGCTCATACTATTCCATTATAAAGCAAAAGGGTTTCAGATATTTAGGAATCCACTGTCAATTTTCCACCAGTTATAACCACAAATTTGAGAAGATACAATGTGTGCTGAAAAGGCCTCTAATACTATACTTCAATTCACTAGTTGCAACAGTTACACATTTATAGCCAAAGTGCTAAGCAATATGTGCAGTTTTCCTTCTTTACAGATATGATGGTTTAGTAGTACAGGTAGTCCTCGACTTACAACCATTTGTTCAGTGACCATTCAAAGTTATGAACATGCTGAAAAAGTGACTTACAACTAGTGCCCGAAGTTATAGCTATTGCAGTGCCCCTGCAGTCACGTAATCAAAATTCAGGTGCTTGGCACCCCACCCACACTTACAACTGCAAGGGCACTTCAACACCCCCCACCTACCTATCTCCCCCATCTATGCCCTTTTGCCCTCCTGCCACCTTGCACTCTGCCAACCTGGCTGATCTTTTCCATCTTCTTGCTCCTGCTGCTGACAAGACATGCCTGGCCTGGCTGCTGGGATAGGGCGGGCTTTGTGCTGAGCTGCAGCTCTGGGGCTGCTTTCCGAGCTGCAGCATGCCAAAACACCCTTTTGCGGGGTGGGGCTGGGCTTTTGACTTTTTTTTTTCCTGCAGCACGAAGCAAAAGCCCAGCCCAACCCTGCCCAGGACCTTTTTGTAAAGGGGTGCTTCAAGAACTTTTTCCAAAGGGACTTTTTGGCACACTGTGGCTCTGGGGCTGCAAAAAGTAGCCCCAGAGCCGCAGTGCAAAGCCCAGCTCCAGCCCAGCCCAGCAGCCAGGCCAGGCACACACCGTCAGCAGCAGGAGCAAGAAGATGGCGAAGGTCAGCTGGGGCAGTGGAGCACAGGGCGGCAGGGGTTTTCAGTTCCCTAAAGTATTAAGGAAATATTGTTTTCTATAGAATGTGTGTTTTCTTTGATTTTTCACCATAACATACATTCAGTGAATGAATGAATGAAATAACTTGTGCAGTTGCAACTTGAATACCAGCTTTAAAGTATTAAAAGTACTTAGAATATATCTAACCTTTCCCAGGATTAAACATTATTTGTTTATGAAAATACCGCCTTTTTAAAGACTGCAGATATTGGCGATATTCCTGCTACATATACTAAAATTAAATGTATTTTGCTAAAAACTAACATTATACTTCAACTGCTCAAATATCCTGCACATGGAATACTGCCACTACAGAGGAACCAACCATGAGCCGTACATATAAACTGATAACAATGAGTTTTTCATTTCATGGAAATGAATGACCATATGTTCTGTTCTCTATTCTCAAATGTTGGAGAGGATGTGGAACATAAGAGATATTGATCCACATTTGGTTCAGTTGATTACAAATGAACATTAGAGATTACCAGATAATATGATATTCTACTTTCTGGAAAATTGCTTTTTGTCTTTACTTTTGATGGAGATAATACTTACTATGGAATAGAAATGACAAAACAGTAAAAATCAATTGATAAAGTATAAAAATTGCTTTGGCTTGAACATTACATGCAGGCTGAAGAAGATTAAGTCTTGATTTATAGGTATAATTTATAGGCATAAATGTTATATCTCATATTTGTTGTTGTTTATTCATTTAGTCGCTTCCGACTCTTTGTGACTTCATGGACCAGCCCACGCCAGAGCTTCCTGTCGGTCGTCAACACCCCCAGCTCCCCCAGGGACAAGTCCGTCACCTCTAGAAAATCATCCATCCATCTTGCCCTTGGTTGGCCCCTCTTCCTTTTGCCTTCCACTCTCCCTAGATGTTGATCTTCTCCAGGCTGTCCTGTCTTCTCAGTATGTGGCCAAAGTATTTCAGTTTTGCCTTTAATATCACTCCCTCAAGTGAGCAGTCTGGCTTTATTTCCTGGAGGATGAACTGGTTTGATCTTCTTGCAGTCCAAGGCACTCTCAGAATTTTCCTCCAGCACCACAGTTCCAAAGCATCGATCTTCCTTCTCTCAGCCTTCCTTATGGTCCAGCTCTCGCAGCCATATGTTACTACAGGGAACACCATTGCTTTAACTATGCGGGCCTTTGTTGTCAGTGTGATGTCTCTGCTCTTAACTATTTTATCGAGATTTGTCATTGCTCTTCTCCCAAGGATTAAGCGTCTTCTGATTTCCTGACTGCAGTCAGCATCTGCAGTAATCTTCACACCTAGAAATACAAAGTATTTCACTGTTTCTACATTTTCTCCCTCTATTTGCCAGTTATCAATCAAGCTGGTTGCCATAATCTTGGTTTTTTTGAGGTTTAGCTGCAAGCCAGCGTTTGCACTTTCTTCTTTCACCTTCATCATAAGGCTCCTCAGTTCCTCTTCGCTTTCAGCCATCAAAGTGGTATCATCTGCATATCTGAGATTGTTAATGTTTCTTCCAGCGATTTTAACTCCAGCCTTGGATTCCTCAAGCCCAGCACGTCGCATGATGTGTTCTGCATACAAGTTGAATAGGTAGGGTGAGAGTATACAGCCCTGCCGTACTCCTTTCCCAATCTTAAACCAGTCTGTTGTTCCGTGATCTGTTCTTACTGTTGCTACTTGGTCGTTATACAGATTCTTCAGGAGGCAGACAAGATGACTTGGTATCCCCATACCACTAAGAACTTGCCACAATTTGTTGTGGTCCACACAGTCAAAGGCTTTAGAATAGTCAATAAAACAGAAATAGATGTTTTTCTGAAACTCCCTGGCTTTTTCCATTATCCAACGGATATTGGCAATTTGGTCTCTAGTTCCTCTGCCTTTTGTAAACCCAGCTTGTACATCTGGCAATTCTCGCTCCATGAACTGCTGAAGTCTACCTTGCAGGATCTTGAGCATTACCTTACTGGCATGTGAAATGAGTGCCACTGTTCGATAGTTTGAGCATTCTTTAGTGTTTCCCTTTTTTGGTATGGGGATATAAGTTGATTTTTTCCAATCTGATGGCCATTCTTGTGTTTTCCAAATTTGCTGGCATATAGCATGCATTACCTTGACAGCATCATCTTGCAAGATTTTGAACAGTTCAGCTGGAATGCCGTCGTCTCCTGCTGCCTTGTTATTAGCAATGCTTCTTAAGGCCCACTCAACCTCACTCTTCAGGATGTCTGGCTCTAGCTCACTGACCACACCATCAAAGCTATCCCCGATATTGTTATCCTTCCTATACAGGTCTTCTGTATATTCTTGCCACCTTTTCTTGATCTCTTCTTCTTCTGTTAGGTCCTTGCCATCTTTGTTTTTGATCATACCCATTTTTGCCTGGAATTTACCTCCAATTGCTTGTTTAAAAATAATTCCTTATCTCTTCTGGCTAACCTCCGGAATTTTGCATTTAATTGGGCATATCTCCCCCTATCACTGTTGCCTTTTGCTTTCCTTCTTTCTTGGGCTACTTCTAGTGTCTCAGCAGACAGCCATTTTGCCTTCTTGGTTTTCTCTTTCTTTGGGATGTATTTTGTTGCCACCTCCTGAACAACGTCACGAACGTCTGTCCATAGTTCTTCCGGGACCCTATCTACTAAGTCCAGTCCCTTAAATCTATTCTTCACCTCCACTGCATATTCCTTAGGAATATTAGTGAGCACATATCTAGCTGATCTGTGGGTCTTCCCTAATCTCTTTAGTCTGATCCTAAATTGTGCAAGAAGAAGTTCGTGATCTGAACCACAGTCAGCTCCAGGTCTTGTTTTTACCGACTGTATAGATGTCCGCCACCTTTGGCTGCAAAGGATGTAGTCAATCTGATTTCGGTGTTGTCCATCTGGTGAAGTCCATGTATAAAGCTGTCTCTTAGGTTGTTGGAAGAGAGTGTTTGTTATGCAGAGCGAGTTGTCTTGGCAAAATTCTATCAGCCTATGTCCTGCTTCGTTTTGTTCTCCCAGGCCATACTTACCTGTAATTCCAGGTGTCATTTGACTGCCCACCTTAGCATTCCAGTCTCCTGTGGTGAAAATAACATCTCTTTTAAGCGTGTTTTCCAGTAGGTGCTGCAGATCCTCATAGAACTGCTCTACTTCAGCTTCTTCAGCATCTGTGGTTGGGGCGTATATTTGGATCACGGTGATGTTAGATGGCTTGCCCTGAATTCGAATTGAGATCATTCTATCGTTTTTTGGATTGTATCCAAGCACTGCTTTAGCCACTTTCCTATTAATTATGAAGGCTACTCCATTTCTTCTGTGGTCCTCTTGTCAACAGTAGTAGATCTGGTGGTCATTTGATGTGAAGTGGCCTATTCCAGTCCATTTCAGTTCACTGATGCCCAAAATGTCTATCTTTAATCTTGACATCTCATCAATAACCACATCCAATTTGCCCTGGCTCATAGATCTTACATTCCAGGTCCCAATGGTGTGTTGATCCTTAGAACATCGGATTCGCCGTTCACCACCAGCACCGTTGGCCGCTAGCCGTCCTTTCGGCTTTCAGCTAGCTGCATCATCACGTCTGGGGCTAGTTGAAGTCATCCTCTGTTCCTCCCCAGTAGCATTTTGACCATCTTCCGACCTGGGGGTCTCATCTTCCAATGGTATACCGACATATCTCTGGTTGTACTGATCCATTGAGTTTTCACGGCAAGAATACTGGGGTGGGTTGCCATTACCTTCCCCAGGGATCGCATTTAGTCTGACCTCTCTGTCATGACCTTCCCGTCTTGGGTGGCCCTTCACGGTTTAGCTCATGGCATCATTGAAGTGCTCAAGCTCCAGCACCACGACAAGGTAACGATCCTTTGCTGAAGTATATCTCATATATTTATTTCAAAACAAAAATGACTTTATCTTTAAAACCAAGATGCTACCTCAAATATACTAGCTAATTTAGCTAAGCTCTTAAAAGAACACAAGTGCGGTTAATGGATTTGATAGCATCCTCATTTAACTCAAAATCTACAACTTATGGCATGTATTATCAGTTAGAGGTACATAATGAGATGATTCAGTATTGTATGTAATATTTCTATCAATAAAACTATGTAATCCAATTTTTCTAAAATGTCTTTTGCTGTTAGCTTGTACATCAGTCTTCTGAAATGTTCCCTAAAGGATGGTATGTTCAGTTTTCAATTCATAGCTTTATAAAATAATAAACAGAAAAGAAGTTCTGAAAGATTATTTATTTCTGTGGAATGCTAGTACATTATATGTAATCTTTAAGAGTGCAGAATATCTGTTAAATGTTAAAGTCATTTTTTTGAACTAGTATGGTTTATTAAGTATTTCAAGACAAGATCACAAAAAATATGTTTAGTATTTAGAAAAGCAAAATAAAGATTATCAAAATTAAATCCCATCTTTTTGGTGGACCAATGTTTATTGATATCCCAATTTAATGTAGAGGCAAAGTAATTTGCTAGAAAAAAGTCTATGTTCTTGAATCATATCATAATTTATTAACATCTTATGCTTTTCTAAACTCAATATATGTTTAAATATTTATTGTTACCTGATTAAAACCCTTATATGAAAGTGAAATAAAAGTGAGTACCCATTAAAAATACCATTTTAAAATAACACTTTTGATAGCCTTGTATTGTCACTGAAGTGAATATAAGCCACGTCTGTTGATTTTTCCCTATGTTGCAATATGTCTGTGTATGTTCTTATTTGTTGATAATTTAATTGTTGTAGACTGAATCCTAAATATATTTTATATTTTGTAATAAACACAAGTTATTTATTAAATGTACTTGAAACATTATAGCAAGAGTGAACAGTTGGACTTGTGGCAAAGTGCTCATGATATCAACAATGACTTTACAGGACCCAAAAAGGTAATTAATGCCTCTGGGCAAAAAGATGGTGTGATGATGATAGTGGACCAAAATCTCCTGAAATATTAAGCAGCAGTATGAATTTTTGATTATTTCTCATGAGAGGTAGCGAAGAACTCAGGAATAATGTTAGAAAGATTGTGTGAAATTTGATGATCTCTTAAGATTTTAGTCAGTTTTCATTTTTATTTTTTGGTGTCCTGTCAACTGAAAAAATTGCTGATCCTTTTATTACTGATATTATTATAAATATATCTTTGGATTCAAATTGTTTTTTGGGTTGTAATTCCTACTAGCCATTTGTTTCACTTGAGTATTACTTCAGTTTATTCTTCCTGAATAATCTAATATTTATGAAATGGCAAAATGTGAATTTTAGCAAAAGGTATTACTATATGGATTTTAAGTTTATACACACACATACCTACATATATATACCATAAAATGGTCAAATGCCTGATAATTAAAATACCAAGAGACTTTTAAATCTACTAATGGTTTTGCTGCAAGCCTAACTGGGATTCAGACTAAAATATAATTTCTATTTGAAAATTTATTCAAACTAAAAATAATATGCATTTTAGATAACATTAGCATGTCTTATTGCAGTTTCAGATATATCAGGATTTAGACATTGTCATTATGATACCAGCATTATAGAAGCAAAATTGTCATGGCATTTGTTTTATTTACCTGAATGTTTCTATGATATTTAAAATATTTTCATTAATAGTTTGAAGATCTGAGAAATACTATTTCAATGACTATTGAGATTTGCTATATAAAAATAGATTCTACATGCTACAAAATATATTGATTGGCTTCAGATGGTTTACTGCATTTTCCAGTTAATTCTGTTTTCTTTTATAGTTGGCTTTATTTTTTTTTGTTAGTTTTACTTCCTCTTAAAATTATTAATAGAAGTAAGGATTAAGGTAGTTGTCATTGTCATGTCCTCTGGATTCATGACTTTCACCATGTTCTTCATGAAAATCTTCTGCTTCTTCATATTCTTCTGGAGTTAGAAATCTTCGGAACACAGGGGTTCTCAGCTGTGTTTGTTGATCTTTGCTAATTTTTTGTTCTCCATAATAAATGCTCCGTACATGTGGAAAGCAGAAGAATGCATAGGTGCTTATTGGAGCTGTAAGCTTGTTTTGGTCCACTCGTATATACGTTAAATGACTGAGGTTCAGTGGATCAATAGTAGGGCACATTAAAGTAACATTCATGACTGTAAAAAGACAAAAACAATGTTTATTAAGGTACAGACGTTCTTGCCAGATATTCCAAAATACTGTTTTCCTATTATGAGAGCAAAACTGATAACCAGAAATCTTCTATCATTGTTGACTTACTTAAACTGAAACTGTTTTTTTTCAATCTTATTCATTGTAGCTATTATTTTTCTTATTCAATCTTATCCTAAATATTAGTATTTGAAGTGTTAAAGTGAAATCATTTTTTGGCATTAATAATGCTAAGCTGAAATCCTAAACCCATTTACCTGGCAGTAAGTTAAAGGTAAGGCAAGGTAAAGCCCTAGTGAACATAATAAAACTTCTGTATAGTATATTGCATGTGTGTGTGTGTGTGTGTGTGTGTGTGTGTGTGTGTGTGTGTTATATGGTAGGTAGGTAGATGGACAGATACTGCATCTATATAATATATAGATTTGTAGTTTATATATATGTGTGTGTGTGTGTGCTTTTTTGTCATCTAAATCTCTAGGAGTTTTAATGTAAAATAAGGAACAATTTTTAATCAGTTTTTCTTAAGATGTTCAGTTTTCTTCCATCTCTTATTTAACAAAGGATTCCTAGTTCATATGTATCTTATAGAAGCAAATAGGACTGAACTTCTGAGACACTGATGTTAAAATGTTTTTATTCCCCACAAATGTCTACCTCTTACCATTCTGATATATGGGTGAATTTAAACAAATTTTGACAGATAATTTTGAAATTATATGGAAATTGCTAAAATTTAAAGCAATATAATGGAGAGGTTTTAGATGATCAAGTATTATACTAGGCATTTTCTTAGAAGAGGTTATCTTCTGTGGAAGAAAAAAAAATCAATTAAAGATGTAGTATTTCAAAGATTTAAGAGTCCATTACAAGCCATAATGACATTAATGATGATAGTGTGTTATGATGTCATTGCATACAATTTGATAATTGTGGTGTGACTTTTGACACAAATATGTAAATCACATCATTTGCGCAATGGCATCATAATACGTGTGTCATCATTTTCCCCCACTTGGCCCTCTTTTTAATGCCTGTGTAATGTACCTTTTCAATTAAGGTAAAGCTCTTTTGATTAATTCATCTAATTTTGCAGCACTAGTTTTCAGCCCTATTAAATTCAAAAGAATGTACATGATTTTTAATTCGTGAAATTTCTATAAAACAAATTATTTTCAGATATTTGTTTATTTATCATATTTATATTAAAAATAGCTTTTAAAAAAGTGACCAGCCCACTCTGACTGAAGGTGCAATACCTATATAAGAAGGATTGCTACCTATGATGTTCCCTACTCTGTAACATAGGCCAGCAGCAAGGAGGGATTGAAAGGATTGTTCATGTTCAATAGAAGCCCATACTTAACCTGAATAAATAATTAGGTATTAAAAAAAACCCATTAAGGAGGTGTCCTGATTAAACTTCTCCAAGAGAAGAAGCCATAATAAACGCTATTCTCGCTGAATATGATTTTTTCAGCCCATGAGCTGCATTGGTGCTGTCTGCTACCTGCAATTTCTGAACTGTTTCCAGCAGTAGTTTACCACAGAATGTATGGTAATAATGCCTGTAGGCGAAAAGGTAGAATTATATGTCCATATATAACTATGATACTTCAGGGGAAGGTTCATCTAGTATATCAGAGGAAGCCAATGAAGTCCTTGACTTCCCAGGTACCTGAGCTGGGAGAATTTCTAAGGTGTTTCCTAGTTCTGCTCTAATTAGTACTGATGACAGATGTACCACACTAAAGTCAGATGAAAAAAATTGATCATGATGATGATGATGATGAACCACCTTTGATATAATGGACCTTAGTTTAGCAGATTTGGATACAATGGACAAAGCTTGCGTTTGGAATCACTTCAGAACAACAAACAAAATCCATTATATCCAAAATAGTCTTGATTTATTCATTTATAGAAAACAATCAAACAAGGAAAAAAGATGGCAAAAGCTGGATATCAACAAGAAACAAGCCCACACTATCCAGAAGGGGGCGTCAGTCACTCTCGCCAAAGGTTTGGGTGCAGAGTCAGGTCTTCAAGGCCCTCGGAAACACCTGCAGGGTGGGTGCCACCCAGGTCATGGGGGGAACCTCATTCCTGAGGACAAGTGCTGCAACAGAGAAAGTGCACTTCCAGTGTCCTGATAGATGGCATTGTTTAATCAATGGAACCTGGAACATGCCAACCTTTCCAGATTAAATCACTTGAGCAGATACTGTGGGAGATAGGCAGCCCTTCAAGTAACCATCCCTATGCCACGTAGGGCTTTATAGGTAATGAACAGCACCTTGAATCACATCCAGAAACAAATTGGCAACCAGTGCAGCTCATGAAGCAAGGGTGTTATATGGGCATACCACTGCCTGAGCCACTGCATTCTGGACCAGTTGAAGCTTCTGGGTGGTCTTTAAGGGCAGCCCCATGCAGAGCATGCTGCAGTAGTCAAATCACCAGGTGATCAGGGTATGACTATCTGAAGGGCCTCCCTGTTATGAGTACGGATGGTGAGCAGGAGGGGGCCCCTATCCAGGGGGGAAAACACATGTGTAGTTTAGAGGCTTTGAACTGTCCAAAGAAACTCAGAGCAGACCCACCTTGAGTTTTGGGGTTTATCTGTCTGAGTTTCCCACGCTTCTTCAGTTTGGTAGGATTTTCTGTCTACTATAGAGGTTAATAAACACTTGAGACAATCTCCTTGTCTCAGCACAGTTTTTTGCTTAAGTCAGGACACTCCCAATGATAATATAAATTGATGCAGATGAAGTAACCTTGGTCTGTTAAATTGGGGGTTTACCTCTATCATTATTACTATATTTATTATACTATATACAGTATAATACTAATATCAGTAATCTTAATGAGGATGTTCACCACTTTGTAAAAATTGGTTCCTCAATCATTGATATGGGACAAAAAACAGCATCAGATAAGATCTTAACTGAGGGTTTCAGAAATTGTGGCCATATTTTACTAAATATAGTTATCAACTGTGTGCCTGTATCTATCTGTAACAAATCCTAAAATAGGATTTGTTGTGCAATCTTGTTTTGCACAACAAATCCTATTTTAGGGTTTGTTGATATTGGAAAATACAGATTGCATGTATATCTTTTTTCAAATGTCAGGATACAATTTTTAGATGAACAAGGCAGATATTCCCTTTTTCTCATCTTCCTTTCTTTGCCACTCAGGGAGAGAGATGATTCTTGTTTAACCAGAAGGCTAATTGCAACAAGCGAATTCGTTGGGTCACAGCTCCTATTTGCTATCTTCCCATATCTAATACTCTAGTTAAAATACCACATGGCTGCTAGCTAATTTAGTGCGACGTGTATTTTAGCATAAGATACCCATCCCACCCAGTCATGCAGAGAGGGCATGCTGCAAATCTTGCCGGTTAGAGAATTCCACCTGGCGGGGTCCAGGAGGCGGGCCTTCTCTGCAGTGGCACCCGCCCTGTGGAATATTCTGCCCCCAGAGGTAAGGCAGGCTCCCATGCTCCTGGCCTTCCAGAAGAACTTGAAAACCTGGTTCTGCCACCTTGCTTGGGGTGGGAGAAGTAATAGCTCGTCTTGGGGGTGGCTAGCACCATAGATCTTTCCCACTGAATAAGAAAGTTCCCCCTTGGATTTGGTATTTATCTTATTCTTATTTACTGGTGTATTTATTGTAATTTATATTTTGTGGTTTTAATTCTGGTTTTATTGTAAACCGCCCAGAGCCCCCCTTTTTGGGGGAGATGGGTGGCAATAGAAGTTTGGAAAATAAATAAATAAAAATAAGAACCTTTTAAAAACTAATACACATTTACAGTGTATAAAATATATTTCAAGTGAAGGTAAATGTTAGAACAACTACATTTATAAAAGCAATTAAACTAACCTTCTATTTCATTATCTTCTAAGTATAAATGTTCTAGGCTTCTTGGAATATAGAATATTTGTTTCAATTTGTTATGTCCAAGATTAAGTTCCAGAAGATTAGAAAAAATAAAAGCATTATAAGGAATTTCTTGGAGATTATTGTGTGACATTCTTAGAGCAGTAAGATTTGGAAACTTGTGGAAGTAATTATCTGGAATGAAAGAAACTGAGTTATTTTCAAGTGAAAGATACATAAGTGAAGGTGGTAGATCTGGCAGCATAGACTGTAGTTTGTTGTTGCAGAGGTTAATCTGCATTAGGTTTCTCAAGCTTGAAAAGTCTATTCCTTTGAGCTGGGAATCCTCAAGATTGTTATTGCAGAGGTCAAGCATTGTTAAATGTATTAAACCTTCTAAGGCTTTGCTCTGTGACTTCGAAATTTGATTGAAACCCAGGATCAACCTTTCTAAGCTTCCAGGTAAAGGGAATGGAATTTCTTCTAACTGATTATGTTCTAAATGAAGTTGCCTGAGGTTTGCAAGTTTGGCAAATACACCCTTGTCAATCTTATGAGACTTGATTTTGTTGTGGCTGAGATTAATTTCTCTCAAAGCTGTAGCATTAACAAAGGATTCCAGAGGCACTGCTTCAATATCATTATACTGCAGATAAAGTTGCTGGATGTGAGCAGGAATGTTTGGTATTGTCAGAAGCTTGCGATGATCACAGTACATGGATACTGGGAAAGCAGGTGGGCAAAAGCATTCTTTGGCACACTCAGCAGGTAAGGTGGAATAAGGAATGTTATATTCTACATGGGGAATCTGATGAAAAATAGATGGATATTCACTATCCACTTCACGTTCATACTCATCCTCAAAGTCGTCATTCTCATATTGGCCAAATACTGATACTTCAAAGAGAAGAAAAATAGTTAACAGTTGGCTTGGTTTTGCCACATTCATTTTCTGCATATTGTATCCTGCAGAAAGAAGAAAACAAGATTAAATATGTTAACATTAAAAAGATGATAATACAGGAAGTACTGGTATTTATGCAGTTAGCAGAACAGTGTTGTCTTTGTTTTGTCTAGGACTAACACTTCTACATATGTAAGATTTAAAATCATCCTAAGCTTGGAATTGAAATTCTTCTTCCATTTGTACACAGTTTGAATGAGTACAACGTTCAATAGACTAAGCTAAATACTGTAACATTGAAAAGATTTGTTAGCACTTAGTGGCATGCAGAAGGTAATGCATACAGCCTTCTTATTTATTTGATTGATTGATTGATTGATTTCTATAGCTGCCCATCTCACCAAGTACTTTAGGACTCTGTAAATATATTTTCCTGTTGTCTATTTTGACCTATTCCTTCAGTTAAAGTTCTCCAATATGAGTGTTCAACTTAATAACATAAACAGTTATATATCATATTATAAACATTTGTGTTAGCACAATAAGACACAAGAATATTATGTGTCCATTGGAATTTCTTTGCCAATGAAAAATGGCTGAAATTTTAAAGTATATTGTTCTAATAATAGTAAAGATTTATAAAGCATATATAGTCTGAAAAAAATCTGGATGACCACTAGATGGAAGTAAAGATTTACAGTATTCTGTATCTCTGTGCTGTCATCTAGTAGACATCTAGCTTTTTTGTAGATCTAATTTTCTGTGTTTAACTGAAATATGCAAAAACTTAAGTAAATCAGGAAGTAGATTGCAAGATTTTTCTTCTAATATATGGTTTAAAGGATCTTATGTATGATATTATTCTGTGCATGGATTTTTATATCCACTTAAATTGTAAAATAAAAAAAAATACAGAGCAATGTAGAGGAAAACATAGTCCAAGCTTTATTTAGTGGTAACAAATGGTAAGAAAAGGAAAGAGAGACATGGTTGTACCTTGTGGGCATTCTAAACTAAGTTGATGAAACCCTCTCTGGCTGGGCTTTACAAAAAATACAATGTAAAGATAATACAAAGTCTGTTCTCTCAGATAATAAATATGATACATAACTAAGAGAAATATATAGTCTTGAAAAGAGTTCTTGTGTTTCTACTTGTGATTCAGGGTTCACCGACCCATTTATCATTCAGCTTGTAGGATGTACGGTAAGCTATTTTATTTAGGAGAAAGCTTTATCTGCTCAATAAAAATAAAGCCTAAAAGAAATCCAAGGGCTCAAACTCAGAGTCCAGGAAAGAAACTGACAGCTAAATAGGTGACAGAAGACTAGTGCCTGTGAGCACTTAGGAGGGGTGGCTAATACTTGGGAGAAGAGGAAAATAATTAAAAATATGTCAATAGGTTAGAACAGTGAGTTGAAACAAGGAATGAAATTTAACAAGGAGAAATGTAAAGTCATGCATCTAGGTTAGAAAAATACAAGAAACATGTACAGGAGGGGAAAAATTTGGCTCAAGAGCAGCAGACATGAGACAGACTTAGGTGTACTAGTGGATCACAAGCTCAACATGTTCCAGTAGTGTAATGCAGCTACAAAGAAGGCCAGTGGCATCTTGAAGAGCATCAAGCAGACTTTAGAGTCCAGATAGCAGGAAATAATTTATCCTGCTCTATTCTTCTTTAGTCACTTGGAGTATTGGGTTCAGTTCTACACACCCCGGTTTTAAAAAGATACTGATAAATTGGAGCAAGTCCAGAGAAGTGCTACCAAGATGGTGGAAGGACAGGAAGCCAAGTCTTACAAGGAAGGTTAAAAGACCTAGGTATGATTAGTTTGCAGGAGAGAAGGTTGAGAGGGACATGATAGCTGTCTCCAAGTATATGAAGGGCTGTCGTATTATAGAGGGTTCAGACTTATTCTCACTTGCTCTTAACACTAGAACTAATGGGATGAAACTCCAAGGATGTAGATGCAGATTAGATACTAGAAAGAAATTATTGACAGTAAGAGCTGTCAGTCAATGGAAAAGGTTACCTCACGGAGTGGTTTCTTCACTACGGATTTTCAAATACTGCGTAGATAGGGGAACTTTCACCTTTTTTTTTTCAGTCATCTATCGAGGATGGTTAGTGAATCCTGCAGTCTGCAAGGGGTTTGATTTTATGACCTCTTAGGTACCTTCCAAGATACCTATGATTCTAGTGAATAGATTTTTGTTTGTTTGTTCTCAGTCTCACCCAATTTCAGAACAGGCCATCAGACTGGTACTTTTGAAATTCCTTATATACAAGAAGTAGTGCTTTGGGTCTTTCAAAAAAAAAAAAAATTCAATGGTTAGCAGATAACTTCAACAAGAACCCCGATTCTGGTGCTCAACATTCTTCCAAAATAGTGTATGATTAACTTTTGTTTTATCAGTCTCCTATCCCAGAAATAGAGTATTTGAGATTGACTTATAATTGCATAGATCATCTGAGTCAAGAAAAGTTTTCTTTAGTAGGGATCATACAACTTTATTTTTTAGGCAGGAGTAGGCTGACCATATTTCCTTGAGACAAAAACGGGACAGTGGGATGGCAAAACGGGACGGGGTTAAACATGTAATATTCAGTATTCACGAAAAAGATGATAAAAAATGTTATCAACAGTAAGCTGGGAAGGTGCAGGAGGGGGAGGTGCGGCAATGGTTGGGTCCGGAGAGGCTGGTGCAGGGGTGGCGTTGGGCGGAGAGGTTGCAAGAGGGCTGAGGGCAGCGGCGAGCTGGGACGGGAGGACAGGAACGAGGCAGCAGGAGGCTGGAGAAGCTGAGGGCAGCAGCAAGCTGGGACGGGAGGACAGGAATGAGGCGCCAGGAGGCTGGAGGAGTGCAGGAGGGCTGAGGGCGGCAGCGAGCTGGGACAGGAGGACAGGGACGAGGTGGCAGAAGACTGGAGAAGCTGAGGGTGGCAGCAAGCTGGGACGGGAGGATAGGAATGAGGCGGCAGGACGCTGGAGAAGCTGAGGGCGGCAGCAAGCTGGGACGGGAGCATAGGAATGAGGCGGCAGGAGGCTGGAGGAGTGCAGGAGGGCTGAGGGCGGCAGCGAGCTGGGACAGGAGGACAGGAACGAGGTGGCAGGAGGTTGGAGAAGCGGAGGGCTGAGGGCGTCAGCGAGCTGGGACGGGAGGACAGGAACAAGGCGGCAGGAGGCTGGAGAAGTGCAGGAGGGCTGAGGGCAGCGGTGAGCTGGGACAGGAGGACAGGAACGGAGGAGTCTAGCGAACGGTTGTCCCTGACAACCTGTTCCTCTCCAGCGCGCCCTTTTATTTTATTTTCCTCCCGCCATTTTGGCCTGAGAGCCAATTGGCTTCTTTTCTGCTGGGCGTGCTTTTCCGACAGTCTTCCACTGTACTGATTGGCGGCGGCGACTCTTCCTCTTGCTCACCACCAATCAGTTGTTCCTGTGGTTCTGCTCTAGGTTTCTCACTGGATTGAGAACTACTACCAAGTCAGCCTCCTTTTCCATTTCCATTTCATTTTTTTCCCGTTTTTCCCAATAACGGCTCCAATGTTTTTAAAAAAACAGGACAAAATTGACATTTATATTAAAACGACGGGACGGTCAGAAAATGTTAAAAAAACAGGATTGTCCCGTTCAAAATGGGACGTATGGTCAGCCTAGGCAGGAGGAATATACCTCACCAACAAGGAGGCATTGGTGTTCTCCTTAACCATTGGGCCACTCCCATCCTTATTTAATCAGCCAGGAGGGCAAGAATTGAGTAAGCCTTTATTTCTCTACACAACTTGTCCACATCCTTGAAAACTGCCAGCAAAAAAGAAAAATCCAAAATATCAGGACGGACAATTCCTTAGATTATCTCCTTATCACTTGCCACAACCCTGGAATTATGGTTGAGGTGTATCCAGTCAATTTATTCTGCAAAGAACAATGCAAATTTTCTGAGTTGACTCACCCCTGCTGCCCCCCATATCTTGGAGAAGGAGAGGCAGCACAAGGCTGAAGTTATTAGCCTCAGGGGTTCCTAGTAGCAAGTTTTACCTCAGAGAATCCAGGATTTTTTTTTAACATGTTTTCATAATCTGTAAATTTGGCATTTAAATCTCATGTGGACTCTAAGGAAAGTAGATACATGAGGTAAAATGAAGACTAGAAATATGAGTTTGTGGAGATCCTAGGAAAAGTTTGGAGCCAAGACTTTTGAGGGAAGTCACTAGAAATGCAGCATTTAAATTGGAGCATGAGAAAGGCATCTAGTAATTCAGAAGAGACCAAAAGAAAGTTGTATCTATTTAGCTGACTCAGTTCCTTTCCTAGGTGTTATCAGTGCTCAAAGGTCAAGGCCCAGCAATTTAAAAAAACACAGCTGTGCCAATTGTAAATCTTACACTAAAAATATAACAATACTAAAATAGCAACATCAAGAAGAAGACTTGAAGAAAATGAAGCTAAAGAAAAGGTGGCATGTAACAAGAGATTAGTGGTTTAAAACAAGAGAAATATGCTGTTAATATTGAGATGACTAAAAATTAATTAATAAGTGAGGTAAATCAGATTAATTTATATAGGAAAAGCAGAGATTAAACAAACTATTGGTGGTAAAACATCTAGTTGTCAAAGAAAGATATGTTGAAGAAAGTAGTAAATGATATAAGTTTAAATTTGATTTTATATATTTTGAATTTTAGAGTTTTGGGCAGAATACTGCTCATAGCAAGAGGAAGTAGCATAAAAGCAAATAACAAGACAGCTGAACTTGATATAATTTGCCATGTTCTATTTTGAACATCAGATTCAATTCCTTGGGAATGCTTTTCTCACTTTTATGTAAACAATGATTAATGAAGAATGATATAATATTCAGCAAAAGCAACAAAATATTTTAATAATATAATGTACAAAGATTAAAAAAACAGGATCAAAACCACATCAGACAAAATCAATAATTTATTGTTTTCACTTTTTGAAATGGTGAAATTAAAGTTGCTTGACACGCTTTTCAAATTTTCTAGATTGTAGAGCTTGACGTTTAGTTTCTTACCTTTGTAGTTTGACTCACTTTTACATTACTATCCTATAAAATAAATCAAAATGAAACTTCTGCAGTATAACTGCCCCTAACAGTAGAAATATTATTACTTGTTAGTCTCATACACTGAGTAAACTGAAAGTTAACTCAAGTTAATTTAGGAAGAGAATGCATAATGATGATCAAACCAGCTAGCATAGTTAAAGGACTAAATATTAATCAAGAGTTGTGTTCTATAAATCAGTAAAAGACGAATCTAGATCAATATTTACAAGTTGAAATTCTGTAAGTATTATATCAAACAGTTAACTACAATATCAAATAGCACAAACTATTGCTTACATATATATAAAAATAAGACTTTGTTCCCTCCCAGTGTTGAAGTGTTAGATGCTAAAGCAACACAAGAAACATGGAAAAATAATCTAAACAGGTAATAATTTCTACCTAATTCAGATATGAAAATAGATTTGTTTTATATTCAAGCAAATGCCCACTATTATTTGCTCAAATAATAAAAAAAACAACAGCAAAAGTTTCTATGCAGAATATAAACTAGGAAATTGAGACATAGATATATTAACCTGTAAACATTCACTTCTGCAGCTTTTGGATAAATTCTGTTCCTTGCAATTTTCTGTAACAGAGGTATGAGAGAACTCTTTCAAATAGGTAAATGAGAACAGTCTCTATATTTTTTGTTGTAAAAGTCTATAACGTGTATTTCATGTATTCCGAGGGATAGGAAATATTTTTCCTGGCAATGTTATGTTTTCCTTTTCTATCTACTTATATTTGTTTAATTCATTTTAACCACCTTTCCTAAAATTATTAAGAAAATTAAATGCTTACTTTTCAGCATAGCTTATCTAAAGCAAGAGGGTAAGTATATTTTTTTCACCAGCACTGCTACCAAAAACACCATCCACCCACACGCTCCCTCGTGTTCAAATCAGTTTCCTTATGCCTCATGCTTTCATTATCTAGATTTGGCCTTGTTATCAGCTTTGAATATCTCTAGAAGAAGTTTTCATTTTGGTTTGTTTTACCAACTGCATTAAAAGAACTGGAAAAGTATAGCATTGGTTTAAGAATATGAACCATTAGATCTGAGTATAAACCACTAGATGAAGTTGTTGACTCCTAAATAACCGGCTAGCTTGATGACTGCTCCTTCAATGGAAAGTAATGAAGACAAGCCTGCATCTCCATAACTAAAGCAATATCTTATATTAGATGTGTGAAACAAGGCATACAGTTCTGTCCCTGTATACTTCACCTTCTGAAATATATTCTTGTCCTCTCCAAAGTCTGTTCTGGATGCAGCTGAGCAATCAGCGGGCTTCCTGGAATAGTAGCTTAAGAGAACTGGAAAAATAGCTGTGTCGTAGTGCAACACCAAAGCAGCTAGGCAGCAGATTCAAAGCTATGTTAGTGTTGGGACAGGGGAAGATAGGATTCAGTTGTAGCTAACTTTTAGGAAATTTGCAGTATCGTTTAATTTTACTGTTGTCCAATAATCTGTTTTCTACCAAACCTATGCAGAATAATCAGGAGTGTCTTAAGAAGTCTCCATACAATGTTCTTAATTCATGCATAAATCAGACTAATTCATAAAGGATTTATATTTATTATAAGGTATGTCCTTTTAGTTAAAAGTTATCTGATATTACTAAGAATAAAATTTTATAACAATAGTAGATAAATTGGATTTGCATGTATTTATATAGTAATCAAAGGTACATTGCCACAGAGTTAATAGAAGTTTTAAAAACAAATAATTTCCTACCTGAAAATTGTTTGGTGGTTTTCTGCCAGTGAATATGCCAGGGAGTCTAGAAGGTGATGCCCTCAAGATGTAAGTGTTGTCTTGTAGATATAAGTATTTCATGAAGTATAATTTGCTGCAAAAGGTTCTGGAGAATGAAGTATTCCTTGTTGAACAGAATAGATTATTCAAGTAAGGGTATAATTTTGCTCTGGTGAAATTATGTGGCTTAGCTGTCTTTCTCTAATTTTTGGTTTGAGGTGTGGTAGGAATTTCCTTCACTTGAGGGGATGGCTGAAGATTATTTTTAGCATTGACCATCAAACTATGTTTGTTTCCTTGTCAGTGCCAGCTCTTATGCTCATTCAATTTGTTTACTCCATGAAAGTCCAATGAAAATATATTAGCATCCAATCTTTTGCAAGGGTATTTAATGTTAGCATTTTTAAATGGTTAAATATTTTACATTCTGAGTTTTGTAGCTCTTACAAACAAACATGAACTTTTTTTCTGTTTCTTGAGTCACTGAGTATGTAAACTTATTTTGTGAAAACACAAGTAACAGCTAACATAATTAAATGGGTTGACAGTGTAATTCTATGTATACTTTTCAGACACTAAATAAACCTTATTTCTTAATAAGTAAAGTATGTTTAGCCTTGCAGGTCTAATCTCATTAATTTCAGAATTGGATGTTAAGCAAATTAGTCATGATTAACTTTTTACACCACCTTTATTATCTATCCATCCATCCCAAATGTATAGGCTGCTCCAAACAGAGCTGATTTGAGTGTGATCTGTAATTCAGAATAAAAACAAAAGCAAAATACAAACTATACAAAATACAATTGATAAAATCACATATATAAAACCCTAGGAATAAATCACACTCAGCCCAGCTATAGTTAGAACAGCTTGCATTGCTAGAGAGAACAAACTGTTCCACCTCCAGGGCCTTTTTAAATAGCCAAATCTTAATAGACTTTTTGGATGCCAAAAGGGAAGAGGCAATTTGAATGTCCCAGGAGCTGCTATTCCAAAGGAGTGGGGCAGCAATAGAGAAAGCATGTTTCCATAGTCCCTGGGTGACGGGACTTGGAGAGAGCCTATCCTACTTAAGGTGGGCAGATATTATTGGGATCATCCATTCCCATAGATATTTAGGCCCTGAACTATTAAGAGTTTTAAAGATGACAAGTAGCACCTTGAATTGCTTCCAGAAGCCAACTGGTGGCCACTGTAGCTCCCAAAGCAGCAGTGTTATATGGGCATAATGAGGAGCACTATGATTATTTGAGGTGCTGCATTCTGGATCAGCTTCCAAATGGTATTCAGGAGGTGGCATAATTGACACATCAGATTGTGCTGTGCAAAGACCCTTCTGGCCACAGCTGCTACCTGCTCCTTGAGCAAGAGCTGTGAGTAACAGAGGTACAAGCCAGTTCAATATAGGAGAGCCTGACTCTGACTAGAACTATAGATGGAATCTCTCTGGAATCAGGTGGCTTACAAACTCAGGTGCACACCATCTTTCTGGGATTAAGCCTCAAATTGTCCCTCCCCATCCAGAGCCATCCAGATAGCACTTCAACAGCATCACCTGTTCAGACTATGATCAAGATATACAGTTAAGTATCATCAGCTTACTGATAATACCTAATGCCATGTCAATAGTTGACCTCACCCAGAACCTTCATGAACAGGACTGGGGAGAGCATCAAGCATTGCAGCATCCCACATTGCATCTGAGGAGCCTGGAATTTCAATCTCTCCCCCATAACTCCACCAACTGGAACTGCTACTTTAGGAAGGAGGAGAACCACCCCTCAGAAGCAGGCTAAAATGATACCAAGAGTAGCATATGTGAATGAATTGTCTGGATCTAATTTCAGGACTTTTGGTGCACTTAATTTACTATTTTATCCTATAAAAAATAACACTCTTTAAGGTCAGTGAAGTTTACTCAAAATTAAATTGTTCTATAATTATAGTTACATAGTTTTTGAGTTGACAGCTTTATTTATTTACTAGTATTTATGTACCACACAGCTCCCATGGGAGTTGATTCATTGGTGAAATTGATCTCATAAATGAAATAGAGAAACAGGAAGCTGTGTGGTACATAATAAGGGAGAGGATATGACAGGTTTGCATAGTCTCCTAGTGAAAGTGCAGCTTACTTGCAGGTTCTGTTTATACCTTCTAAGTGGCTCCAATCTAGAGTTATACAAATCAATCCATTATTTATTGTATAAAACACTGCTGAGATGTTTAACAATATTTAATAGAGTATTTCCCCTCTAAGTCTTCAAGTAAAGTTCTTCACACAGGCTAAAACTTGTCTCTGACGAAACAGGAAATAAATGTGAAAGGAATTAAAAGTTTGTATTATCTAGATTGAACAACTTAAGATGGAATTTGAAAATGAATTGTGTACAAATGATGAGCATGTGATTGTAAAATGTATAAACTTTTGTTGAAATTTAAAACAGAAGACGAACAAGTTAAAGTTTGCATGATAAAATGGGAAATGGGCTACAAAGGGTTACATTTTACAAATGGGTAACCAAAATGGGAATTTTGGTTACAATATACAGATGAATCAATGGGAGAGCATGTGGACAAAGAGACTGAAATTCACACTGTATTGTATTTACAAAATGATGTACTGTTGGTATATGACCCCAGAGAAATTATCTAAGATGTATGAAGGTAGTTCTAGTCAATGTTGGAAATGTGAAAAACATGAAGGGACATTTTACCATGCATGGTGGACTTGTGAAAAAGCAAAACAAAACTGGAAACAAATACATATGAAGATACAAAGAATTTTGAAGACTAATATTGAGATAAAACCAGAACTCTTTTTATTGGGACTTAGGGATAGTCAATTAGAAAAGACTTATGGAAGACTGATTTTATATATGGTAACTGCAGCAAGATTATTATACACACAATGATGGAAAAATGCTGAAATATCCACAATGGAAGAATGGATTGTGAAGATGGCAGAACTAACAGAGATGGCAAAACTGACCTATTTGGTCAGGGACAAGACAATAAGTACTTTTATAAAAGACTGGAAACCTTTTATGGACTTCTTGCTGAAAATGGAAAAAAGTGAAATTGTGATTTCTGGATTTGACACTTGAAAAAAGACTGAATAAGGGGCTGAAGGGATTATTGTAATGTTAAGGAAGGAGGTAATAAGTTTGTAACTGCTGTATAGAAGAAGGAAAATCACTTCTTTAGCTATCTTTTTTTCCCTTTCTTTAACTGTATTCTTTTCTGCACTTTTTCTTTTTTCTTTTTCTTTCTTTTCTTTCTATACTTCTGTATTTATCTTTTAGCTATGTAAAAACTTTTAATAAAATTAATTTTTAAAAAGTTTGTATTATCTAAGAAACTCTGGAGCTAAATTATAAGATAACAAACGAGTCTTCTCAAAAGGAGATATGGAAAACAATGCAGAAGATGACTTTGACAATTGTTAATTAGGAGGGAACTAATTACCTCTTCATATAATAGAGCTGGCATAACCCCTGCTGAAAGCAATGTTTTTGTATTTGCTAAATGCACCCAGTATTTTCTTACACCAACTGTGATGCACACAATGCTAAGACATATGCATCGACTCATACCTCGCTGAGCACTCTGTCAATATTGGAGAGAAACAAATTGAAATTTATCCAGACACAATAAAAGGAAAATAATTACCCTTCTGGCTTGTACTCTGTATTAATTACAGTTTGTGTTGGAAAATTTCTGTATACCACAGCAGAATCTTGGCAGTTTTATCTTTGGGTGGACAGTCTGATTCAGCTAGGATTCATTCAGCTGCTAACCACCTGGGAAAGCTCCTCTGGATGACACTGAGCAGATGGAATGGTGTTGCTGAATAGGAACAAAATTTACATTACTGCAATATCTTCACATGGGGTCTGTGGCTGCATACAAGCTTGGTTTTTCATCTTCTGTACTTTGTTGTGATTTCCACTGACTTCTTATCAACCCCAGCTTTTTAATTAATTAAGACAAGAAGGTAATGGATCAGGACTGATAAACTGAAGCTAGTCCAGATGAAGCAGGGAGTTTGGTTGATCTGTCCAGGTTGGTGCCGCTTAACCCATTTTGAAACAACAGGTTGCGCTTTCCTTATTTTATGACTGAAAGCTACAGTTGGCCTCTCAGTGGCTTGTGAAGGCTGTATTCCAAAAATTGAGCAAAGAGCTTGGTGAGGAAATTTAAATTCAAATTTAGTTATATTGTTTAAAACAATATAATTATTCTCCCATGTATTTAAAAAAAATCCCTTTCACATTACATTATAATTTACCAGCAACTTTCAAAGCAGCTTTGGGGAGCTTCATGTGGTTCTGGCTATTAGATTACAAAACTCCATTTAGGTAGAGACAGGCCCAGATTCAGTGATCCATGTCCAATTAACTTTCCCCTTTAATTGCTAGAATGAGTTGCATATTGAGTGCCCCTGAAGAGAATCCAGAAAATTAAGGGCTATTAGCCACTAGGGCATTGCATTAGAAATGGGTCCTATGGTTATATTATCCTATATTTTAAACTTAAGTCATTTATCCCTTCCTGTAGGTGTGGAAGATTCACTAAAATGACCCATCCCCAGTGACTTGTGGCATCCAGTAGATTCTTAAATGTTTCAAGGGAATTCTTAGGAATCAAGTCATGGAATAGAGAAACACAGCAGGTCGTTAACAGATTACTTGAAGAATCCTTTCTGAGTTGTAATCTATTCTTTCAAATGGTCTCCACCTCCCCTAATATTGGAGCCATCTCCTATGAGGTCTTTTAGATCCATATTGAAGACTCATACTGTATGTCCATCCAGCCCTTCTTCCTATGAATACAATGGATGATTTTTCCCCCTTTCAACTGACCTTTATAATGTCTATGTTTTATATCAACTTTTTAATTCATTGTAATTTTTTTGTGGTACTATGATTCATTTTGTTATTTTAATTGTATATATTACATATGTATGTGGTATAACAATAAATAAATATTGCATGGTCATTACTGCCTTACAAGTCATGTTTTGACATAAAGGCCTTCATGGCGTATGGCCAGAGTCCCAAAGAATATCTTTTTTTATATATTCTACATGGGCCATGATGAGATTACTATCACAGTTCCAAGTGTCATGCCAAGATAGTCCTTCCATTTATGAAATACCTTACCCAGATTCTTTTTCATACCTTTTCAGTACTTGACCGTCCCTTTTTATGTTTTCAGATCCTTTAATCAGCTGTGTATCTTTGCTGTGTTTTTAAGTAAAAACTGTAGGGACTTGTCCAGGTAGTCTCTGAGAATCAGACACGATTGAATGGATTAAAAAAAAGCTTAATATATTTTAAAATTTTGCAATGTCTGTTTTAGCTTCAGCTCTATGTAACTGATTCCTGCTTTTGATTGTTTATTCTATATAGAATAATTGATTATTCATTCTATGTATAATGAGTAGTAAATGTTGGAATCAAATAGAATAAATAAAAGACAGCAACTTGGAGAAGAGCTACTCTGTTCATGCTTCCAGTTACCTTCTTCTTTCATAATTCAATCAGGTCATTATCACTACCACAATTATCGCCATAAATGATTAGTTTTTCCCTGACTAATGTTTTTTCCAGCATCTTATCCTGGTGCCTGGAGGTTGTGAGGGTCTGGATGGGGGACAACTGGCTTCAGCTGAAACCTGGCAAGACTGAGTGTGGCTTTGGGTTTTGTGTCCTGCTGGTTCTGGGACTATGCCATCTTCTGTGCTGGATGGGGTGGCACTGCCCCAGACAGACCCAGTGCGCAATTTGCGGGTCCTCCTAGACTCACAACTCCTGCTTGAAGAGCAAGTGGCAGTAGTGGCTAGGAGGGCCTTCACATAGCTTCGTGTTATGTGCCAGCTGTGTCCCTTCCTGGATCAGGAGGCTCTGCTCACTGTCACTCATGCCTTAGTCACCTCCAGATTGGACTATTGTAACACGCTCTACATGGAGCTGCCCTTGAAGAATATCTGGAAGCTTCAGCTGGTGCAGAATGTTACATATTACAACTTGGCTTCGCATTGGCTGCCAGTTTGCTTCCAGGTCCAATTCAAGGTGCTGGTTTTGACCTTTAAAGCCCTTCATGGCATGGGGCCGGGTTATCTGAGGGTCTGCCTCTCCCTGACTACATCAACCCATCCCATTAGATCTGTCAGGGAAGGCATGTTACAGGTTTGATCTGCCAGGGACTTGCATTTAGTAGGTCCCAGGAGGCAGGCCTCCTCTGCTGTGGCCACCTCCTTGTGGAACATTCTCCCCCCTGAAATTAGGCTTGTTCCTTCCCTGCTATCATTTAGGAAGTCCCTCAAGATCTGGTTATGTTGTCAGGCCTGGGGGTCTTTGGGACGGGAGACATTCTTAGATGGCTGTATTATGATTGACATTCTTGCTCTCTCGACGGGGTTGGTATAATTTAATTTTTTTAAATACATTCATCTTTTAATAATTACTTTTATCTTTTTATAACAATAGTTTTTTACTTATTACTGTTTTTATTTAACTTGTACGCCACCCAGATTCGCCTTGTGCGAGATGGGCAGCCATATAAATGTGAGCAATTAACAGATGAAATTTTGATCTTATTGCTTTTACTAAGTAATTGGACAAATTTTTGATTTTCAGGAGAAATATACCTGTACAAAGATATGGTTTGCTTCTAAGCATACCAGCAAATCTCTTTTTAGGAGAAAGAATTTTACTAAGGAACAGGCAGGTTATAATATAGGGGCGTGCATAAAACAAAACGTGTTTGTTTCAAGGGGGAACAAAACAACCCCACTTTAAATACACAGCTGAAATGTTTCAAGTTCCCTGTGCTCTATTGGAATAAAACATGAAACGTTTGAAATGTTCAGGTCATAGGAAACTGCTGCTATTCACTTATTTTTAACCCCAGAACTGTGAAAATAGATAGGACAGTACTCCATCCTAATTGATGTATATCAGCCAATTTGCAAAAAATTCAGTCAAGGGGATAATTTTTTCTATATTTATGAAAATATTAAAATAATATAGGAATATTGTTTCCTGACTAAAAACAATAGAAAACCATTTCACCAAATTAAAATTATTATTATTATTATTAAAAATAAACCCTCAACCAACATATTGTAGGACAAAGAAAACAGCTAATCTTAATCCTTTTAATTAGGCACTGCTTGGGGTTCCACACCCACAACACCTGCCTTCCAGGCGCAAGCCACAGAAAAATAACTGTTGTTCTTTCCTAATTATTTTGCTTGCACATAGAAATAGCTGCTGGCTGCAGAGACAAGCAAACATTTCAGAGCCTGCACAGAGTTCACATTCATATAAAAGTTCAACAAATCAACTTTCTATTAATTGTTTCTATTACTTCTTTACATTTATTTAACATCAGCAGCTTTACTAATGCTTGTACGTCAAGTAATCTAGTGTATGTGTGAATCCAAACACTATTGAATAAGGTTTCTGTAGAATAAAGCACAACCATCACAACTTACCCATCCACCCACATGAAAGGTTTTTTTTTTTTTAAGAGTGACTTCTTAGGCAGGTTGACAATTAAGCAGCTGCAAGCTGTCTTCTTCTATCTGGCCATGTGCTTAATTACTTCTTTCCTCTACTCCCACATCATCCCATCAAATCTAAACCAGTAGCAGCAAGGACATGAGTTGTACTGAACATCTAGGCTGGAAAAGGCTTTGGGGAAAAGTCCAGTCACATGTTGCAAAACAAGGCCCAGTTGCAGTGTTTCGAAGAGTTGGAAAACTGAAAACAATGCCTCCTGAAAGAGCCAAGTTTTCTTTCATGCCTGGAATAAAACACTCAAAATGGGTACTTGGATGCCAGAATATTCAAAGTCAAAACATTTTGCATCTCCCTGTATATATGCTGTATAGCCTAGGATATAAAAGGCAAGAAAACAGCCACAAAAGGAGAGAGAATGTGAGACTTGGCAATAACTTAGCTCTGAAGGATTTGTTGTTTGCTGAAGAATATTTCTGGGATAGTTTAACCATGGGGGACAAACTTAAAGAGCATTTGTCGGAATTCTTCTGTTAGGAGGGGAAGATGACTGGGGTTAATATAAGCTGCGCCCTCAAGCTAACTGCAGAAAAAGTAGGGAGGCCCGTATGCCAGCTTTGCTTTGCTTTCGAACTGTTGTAGAGTGAAGTTCTCAGTGTCATAATTTGTAGTTAGACTGGAAAATGGAAAAGCAAATGTTTTTTTTTTCCTGGTAAGATAAAGAGGCCAATTCTGTTATGATGTTGGAATTCCTGCAAATGGTGGGAAAATAAGAAAATGGAAAGCAATAATTCAGTATTTTTGACTGAGTGAAAGTGAATTGGAATATCACACATGTAATCATAACATTTTTATAAATTAATGGTTATAATCAGTTGCTTACCATTCATTTTTTCCAAACAAAATAACTTGAACAGTTCTTTAAATTTACTAGTTTTAATTAAATTCTTCACTAATTAAATTCACCCATTTTGATTGAACTAATAAATTATTCATGTTATATCCATGAAGAAAACTAATTAAAACCTCTGGATTATATTTGAGAAAAATCAAGTGCATTGGGAACAAACATTTCACTGTGTCTGTGTTCCCAATATTTCACAACTGTGCATTGGTAGCAGTGTTGATGATATTGAAATTCTTCAGTAACTCTGCTCTTTTTCCGGAACATTTATTAATGTAGTCATCCCTTCTGTCCATGCTGGAAGTTTTTATTACTGTCATTTTTGAGAGAATTCTCATTCTAATAACGTTTTTTTTCTGAAATTAAAAAAAACAGAAAACCAGAACTTCTCTAAGAGTCCTGTTTCTGAGAGGAAGAAAAGAAGGCAGTAACTTGCTTCTGCTATTGTTCTTGGCCACTGAGGACTCTGAACATTCCTTAGACATGGGATAATGTCACAAATAAAAGCTTAATACTTGTCCTTCGTAAGGCCAGTGAACACAGAATTGGCTGGGTATGAAGCAAACCAATATTTGTGACCTCATTTTTTAATACTGAACATTTGCAACACTAAATCAGAAGTTTTCATAAATTTAGTGTGAGCTCTGTACGTGCTGTTGAAGTGTTCTAAGACATGTATTAATGTGTCAAATAAAGTCCAGGGAAGGGTAGCTTGTCCTTTGATGGTTCCCTCCCAGCAGTTGTATGGTTAATGACTCTTAACTTACATCTGTACTAAAATGTTCTCATTTTATAAACAAATTACAGCAAGTTTCTCTCCTGGCAGCATATGCTGTTGAAATAGTTTTATGAAATAATTTTTAAGATTGTAATGGCCACCTAGTTAATTTAATGTCTGAATAATCTCTTCAGCTATGTCACTTTAGCAGTCTGTTTATTTTTTTCCTTTGTTTATATTTACTAACCTTCTAAAATCCATATAGCAACTGCACTCTTGTATGATTGAATTTGTAAGGTAAATGCTGCAAGCTTTTCCCCAGATGGTTTGAGACACTGGAATGTGATACGTGGCATTTGGAGTTGAAGTCAGTTGTTCACTTACTGTAGAAGTTTTCCATATGTTTCCTGTTAGCAGCTTTGTTCTCAGACCACAAGTCTCTCCAGAAACAAATAAAAAACAGATTCAAACTTTACTGAATAGGAATGAGTGCAGAAAGTGTTCTCAGTCTATTTTCATTGAGTAACTTCAGTTTCTAACAATACGTATGTAGTGCTGATACAAATAAATATGAAAATGCTTTCAATAATCTGTTCCTGAATTTGACAGTCAGCACACCTGATGTCCCTTCCATTGATTTTCTAGTAAAATATTACTCAGACTTGCATTTAAACTTTGAATGAGAACAATTAATATTTGCATAAATTAGAAAAGTATGAAAAATCATTAAATAATATCTCCTTATATTGTACAGTTTCATGCACACTCAAATACTCAGATGTGAACATCAGTGAGATCAGTTAAACTTATTTTCTGCTGAGTGAGTACTGGATTACAGCTTTAGGTAGGCTAAACTATTAGGATTCAGCCCTGGTCCTGCTGATCAGTTGTTTGTAGTTTGA
This sequence comes from Candoia aspera, assembly GCF_035149785.1. Lineage (NCBI taxonomy): Eukaryota > Metazoa > Chordata > Lepidosauria > Squamata > Candoiidae > Candoia > Candoia aspera. The sequence continues at coordinate 55,474,640 of NC_086154.1, forward strand.
ATCATTTCCACTATTCTAACCTCACTCTATTTAGACAATTTTAAATGATTCTCCATTTACGTAGCTCAGCCCAAAATAATTTACTTTAGCTTTTGTCTGCTGTTGGTGACCAAATGCCATTAGAAATATCATCTGTACAAGTACCAGCTTGCTCTGATGACATTGGGATGCCTTTGAAGCAATTGTGCCAAGCTTTCAAGAAGACATGGCACATTTCTCACAAAGGACATGGAGAGATACTTCACAAAGCAGCCCTGTTAACTATGCTCTTTATTAGCTGAAGCTTGTGTACCACCTCAGCTTATCAATGCTGAATTCCTTTTGGTAGATGGACAGCCGTATCAATTTGTTAAATAAATAAAGTGACACGGCTATTTTTTTAAAATCAGGCATGAGAATACCTGGTCATGAGCCAAATAGAACCATTTGGCCTTCTGGGTTTCTTTCCCATCTCCTGCTCCTTTCTTCCACTCAGGAGTAAGAGTCACAATAAGCCTGTTTCCATTGCTAAGCTAGGTCATGGGGGAAAGCTTGTTTCCCCTCTTTCAGTATTCAGTAGCTTTTTTAAAATAGCCCTTTTTCCCCAAAAAATATTGAAAGAAACATAAAGGGTCCCTTTTCTCACCCCAGCATTGTAAAACACAGCTTTGTAGACTACACTGAGCAAATAAAAGTCACCTCCTGATGTGCATGGGTCAGCTAAGAAAATGGTCTTGGAAAGCTGTTTGTGTGTGTGTGTGTGTGTGTGTGTGTGAGAGAGAGAGAGAGAGAGAGAGGCCAATAATTCTGGCTAGGCATAAATCTCCCAACAACCCAGCCTGAGAATAGTTTGACCTTTTGGTGGGGAACTAGATCTGTCTGGAGGCTGGATTCAACTCCTGTACTTGTCTGAATAGATGAGATGTCATGAGATGCATCTTAAAACAAATGCTCTTACCCTGTAAGGTTCTCTAATTCTCGATTCAGGGAGGAACTACATCCATTGCTCAAAATTGCCTCCTTAATTGGGAAAATAAGTTTGGCTGACCTGCATCTTCCCCTATCAAGGAAGCTGTAGTGTAGCTGAAACATAATTACCTTTCATGATGTGCAAGTGGAATCAATGCAAGGGTGCCTCTTCCTGATCTTTTAATAAAAGTTCAAATACATTGGTTTATTGTAGAAAAGCTAAAGGAGACATTACAAAGAATTGCAGCAACTGCTGTGTACCAAGTGTGACTTCTATTTATAGTGAAATCTAAATTCAAATTCTTGCATCTTTATCCTGCTTGTATGATGTAATATGCTAAAAGACAGTCTGTTTTGGAAGAGAACAACAGTTTCACCTGTCTCTTTTACAGGTAGTCCTCGTTGAATGATCACTCATTTGGCAACCATTCAAACTTACGATGGCATTGAACAAAGGGGACTTACAATGGGTCCTCATAGTTGTGGCTGTTGCAGTGTCCATGCAGTCACGTGATTGCGATTCTGGCACTTGGCAGCCAGCTCGCAATTATGGTGTCTCAGCATCCCGTGGTCACATGATCACCATTTGCAACCTTCACTGCCAGCTTCTGACAAGGAAAGTCAATCCCAGGGATTCACCTAACAACAATGACTTGGACTGCCACAACTGCCACTGTAAGTTGGTGCGGTCATGTGATGTCATGCTTTATGACTGCATCACTTAGCGACTGAGTTGCCATTCTTAACTGCCATCATTAAGCAAGGACTACCTGTATTGGTAGCAGATGAGAGATGGTCACAAGTAAATAGAGTGATACCAGATCATCTGCTACCAATACAGGTAGTCCTCGCTTAATGATGGCAATTAGGACTGGCAACTCAGTTGCTAAGTGACGCAGTCATAAAGTGTGACATCACATGACTGCACCAACTTACAATGAGCAGTTCTCATACCTCCTCAGATGACTGAATTTTTGCTTCTTTAAAGAATGGAAATTGCTATATCAAACTGCATAAATTCATAATAAGAACATTTGAGAATTTTAGCCAAAAAAGACATTGCATGATCTTTTAAAAAAGGTCATATGTGAATTTTTGAGCCCTATTAAATCCACCTAAGGAAGAGATAAAACATTTTCCCCCTTGAAATGCTGCTGAACAGTAACTCCTAATAGACTGAACCAGGGAGCCAATGTTGAAGGTTGCAAGTAGTTATAATTCTGTAACAAGTGGAGATCAACATAAGAATCTCTTTCCTATAATTTGATTTATTATTTCATTATATATTACTTACTGCTGGATTCATTGCTGTAATTCCATTATTGATGGACTTTCATTAGAATAAATTCTTTATTGCCTGCTTCACTCTGCAACTGTCTGACATCCACCCTCCCCCAAACAGATTGGGGTATGTCACTGTGTGTGATAGTGACAGTGGTCATGATTATATAATCAGATCAAAAAAAATTGGCATATAACTTTCTAAGTGATTCCCTGTCATCTTAGAGATATTAATTGTAAATCTATATTATCATTTTTACTCATAATTGTCACACTTTTTTTTTGCACATGGAGACTGCAACTCAAAAATGCAAAAGGAATGTAGGAATTCAGAAGACTAAACATTATTTTAAAGTATGCTAGGTCCTTTCAGTTTCTGCTGTTAACTAGGCTACCCCTATTTACAGAATTCCTTGTTCCTGGGGAGCACATGGGCATTGGCGCAGGATCTGCAGAGCAATTTAATATTAGAGAATCTGTGTTCAACCTCTGCTGAAATACTGCAAGCAAAAGAGATCTACCAACTTTCAAGAAAACTTGAAAGGGAGTGTTGAAGTAACCACCCCTTAGATGAGGTGTTAAAAATATGATGATCAAATTTTCAAATGACACAAAGGTGAGGCAGATAGTAAAGATCTACGAGGACAGAATCAAAATTCAGGAGGATCTGACCAGCTGGAACAATGGGCAGAAACCAGCAGTACAAAGTTCAGTAGGGACAAATGCAGCATCCTGCATTTGGGTAGAAAAATCAAAGCTATAAAACGGAGAGAACCATACTGGGCAGCTGTATATGCAAAAAGGATCTCTGTGTCTTGGTGGATCACAAGGTGAACACAAGCCAACAATGTGATGCTGCTGCAAAAAAATATGCAGTCCTATGTTACATCAAAAAACTATAACGTTAAGACCAAGAGAAGTTATTATTTTATCTGTTCTGCTTTGGAAAGCTCACACTTCCTGTCCTCTGTACACCTTGACAAACTAGAATGTGTACAGAGGACAGCAGCAGCCAGAATGATAAGGAGCCTGAAAGGAACAACTTACAAGGATCAGGAAGAAGTGTTGCGTACTGTATATTCAACCTAGAGAAGAAAAGACTTTAAGTAACTGAAGGGGTGTCACACTAATTTTTATCATTTTAGATTTTCTGCAATACTAATGTTTGTCCCTTTCAGTTTAGTTTTGTGGGAGTTATTCGAGTGGTGAGCAGGCAAAATCCCAAGCATTTTATGACTTTTCAATATTCTGGAGTTGGAAAGAATAACAGGACTTTTTAAGATATGCTTAAAAGAAAAATGAAACAGCACCAACTGCTCAATAAAGCTAACAGGCAAGAAAATGAGTTTCTCGGTTCCTATTTTGCAAGGAAGTAGGTGTTTCCACATAGAACTATATATTCCACTGGGAAATTAGGAGGAGCAGGATCACTGAAATTGATAGAAAATACTCATGAATTACCTGTTTACTCTGAAGTTGTAAGCACCTTGAAAACAATGCAATAATTGATTTCTGGCAATAATTGCCAGAAGTCAGAGTGGATTTATCAAGTACAAATCTTTCCAGAGTAACTTTATCTATTTTTCATAGATAACTTCCTTAACAGTAAGTCCAGTTCAACAATGGAAACAATTATCCAGAGATGTGGTGAACTTCCCTTCAATGCATGTATTCAAGTAGAGGCTAGACAGCCCTCTGTTGGGGGTGCTTTAATTTGAGTTTCAGCAAGTAATGGGATCCAATGACCTACATGGCAGTTTCAGTCTTCATTTAAATCATTTGAGTTATGATAGAGTTAACTCCCAATTTCATAGTGAGGAATTTAAGATGCATTTATTATCTTTAAAAGGCTTAAAAAAGAGGTCTGGAATGCCGACAGGTTCAATTCTGTAGAACAATTGTCAAAGACTACAAGTACCTAGGTAACCACTTCCACCCACCAGAACAACCAACTGAGTGAGACCTCGAACACATTTCTAATGAAATCTTAAAATATGCTAGTCATCATGGCAATAATTACTTTCCTACAGCAAAAAAACCTGGATAAAGCAAAGGCCCTGGGCTTGTTATATGTGCACAATTCTATATTTATAAGGATGCCCCTACTTTAGAAATTGTTTGGTCCAAGTTTCTGAAAGTCACACTCCATGTCCCATACTCAACTTCAAATGCCCTTGCTTGACAAATGTACTAGTCTCACATACAACAATCATGTGTGGTTCTGTTCAGATACAGAGGTAGAGTCAGTAACCGATGTATTGCTAGACTACCTGTTGCACCACCCATGCCATCTGGCACTCATAAACCGATTATCAGAAAGTTTAGTTTTCTTTCTGATCAAGAAATTACAATCTTTCTTTTGCAAGACCTAACTTGGACAACCATTGCAAAGGTTTCTTGCAATAGCTATAGGTGATATTCTCTTCTCATTATTAATTGTTTCAGGGTGGGGTTTTTTTCTTTATTTTAAATTTTATGTTTGTGTTTTATTGGTATACTGTAAATAAATTCAATTCTAGAACATAGTGGACAATTTTTCAGTCTTCATTTTCTTGCATTTTTAAAAATGCGATTTTTTTAGCGCAGTAGAAGCTCCAGTGGTCCAGGCAATGACAAAGTGATATCACTGGACGATTATTGAGTTATGTAGTTGCTTTCAAAAGAAATTAGTGTAGCAAAAAATATTTTCATTGGAAAAGAATTACAAAATTCTTTTCTGTGGGGGTCTCGACAGGGAACAACAGGCTTCAGTGAACCCTAGTAAGACGGCTGTGGGTTGATGGCGCCTTGATATCTGGGAAGTTACCATCTTTAGTTCTGGATGGGGTGGCACTGCGCCACTCAGAACCAGTATGGAACTTGGGGGTCCTCCTGGACTCACAACTCCTGCTCGAAGACCAGGTGGCAGTCATGGCCAGGAGGGTCTTTGCGCAACTTCACATTGTGCTCCAGTTACGCCCTTTCCTGGATCAAGATACCCTCCAAACAGTCACTCATCATCTCCCACATAGACTATTGCAATGCGCTCTACATGGGGCTACCCTTGAAGAATATTCGGAAGCTTCAGCTGGTCCAGAATGCAGCCGCGCAGGCAGTTATGAGTGCTCCAAGATCAGCACATGTGACACCACTGATGTGTGAGCTGCACTGGGTATCAGTTTGCTTCCGGGTCCAATTCAAAGTGTTGGTTATCACCTTTAAAACCCTACATGGTATGGGGCCAGGTTATTTGAGGGACCATCTCATCCCCATAACATCTTTGGTCTGTTACTGAAGAGGAATCGGCGCCAGCATTTTCCATCGGAGAGGACTTGGATCCTGCTTCTGCTGCCACTGAGGATCTTCTCCTTGCCAGACCCACCAATCTCAGTCTCACATCCAGCCTCGGTCCTCCACGTTCACCTTGTGCACATTCCAGGCATGCTTCCAGTCCTGCTTCAAGTTTCCAGCCATGTCCAGAGTCTCCAGTCTCGTCATGCTTCAAGTCCACAGCCTTGCCCCAAGTCTTCGGTCCAGCCTTGCAATGTTTCTAGCTCCCAGCCTAGTCCAAAGTCTCCAGTACAGCTTCATTGTGCCTTGGATCTCCAACCTTGCCTTGGATCTCCAGCCCAGTCTAGCCGCACCTCGGTTGCACAACATTGTTCAGGAGTTTCACACCTATCTGGTTGTGAACCAGGTCTGCAACCTTGTATAGAGCCGGTGGTCCAGTCCTGTCTTGTCTCGAGTCTCTTGTCTAGTCCAGAACTTCCAGTCCAGTCTTGTCTTGCGCCTAGTTTCCAGCTTCGCCAGGAATCTTCAGCAAAGTCCAGCCTTGCTTCAAGTCCTCAGCCTTGCTTCGAGTCTGTAGTCCAGAGTATCCAGCCCAACCCAGTGCCTCCAGCCAAGTTCAGACTTGCTTCAAGTTCTCAGCCTTGTTCTGAGTCTCCCAATATCCAGTCCAGCCTGAGCCACCGAGTCTAGTCCAGCCCTGTCATTAGAACCAAGATTTATCCACAGGGCTCCGTCCAGCCTTGCCCAGCATTTTGGTGCCAACTTAGTTTGAGTGGTGTTCCAGTTCGTGGTCATCCGATCCCAGTTCCAGTAGCCCCAGTTCTCCCAGCCTTCCAGCCTCCGTCAGAGATTCCTGCTCCGCCACTTTGCTACCATCTCCTCCTGCAACCTTGCCAGTTTCCTTGTTGCTGCCCAGTTGGTCTTGATCAAAACCAGTTACTTCTTGATTCTAAGGACTTATTTATTGTAAATAGTTATTTAATAAAGAGTATTTTTTATATTAAATCTGCCTGGGCACCTCATAGTCTGATCAGGACAAGTATATCATTATTCTTTTTTAATTGTGCTTGGTCTCCATTTTACATTTTGCATTTTATATTTATATTTATATAATGTGGTTTGTGATGTTTGGATTTTTTTCTGGTTTATTATTTATTTCTCTGTTGTAATAAATAAATGGAGCACACTAAACCCCCTTGGCCTCTTTTGGTACAAGAATTTGGCAGGGTTACAAAAAGAAAATCATGCTATTCACTTGCTCTGTTCTGGCTTTACTTCTTTTGGCACTTTGCTTGTTTGTTAGGAATAATATTATAGGATACAGTTATTTCAGGAACAATCAGATTAGTTGAGAAGCATTATCTAGCAGTGCAATTAGCAATTAAACCAACATTTATTGAGCAGCAAATGCTGATGGTATTCTCTGACAAGTGAAGGATTTGTACTTCTGTATGAATGATATGCTGATAAGTTATGTGAGAGGGGAAATAAATTGATATTTCTTTAGCATCTGTGCTTTTATCACATTACCAAAGTAGGTTTTCACTTCGGCACTGTCAAGAGCAGTTGTTGTTTTTAATTGTAATGTACTGGCTGTTCGTTTGCTTCAATTTTTAAGCCCGCCTCCCCCTCAAATTCATGAGTCTGGATGGCCAAGAATATTTAAAAAGCAGCATAAAAATGGAAAGATGGCACATGTTATCATATGGGTAAGGAATTGGACTAAGGTTCAAGTCTACCCTCTGCCAGGATGTTCTCTGTTTAACTTTGGGCCAGCACTCCCTCATCTAAGAGAGACTGTGAGAAAGCTGGGGTTCAGGCTTTGAATGTTTATCTCAGAAGAGACATTCCTATTACAGTTTCCTTTGTTTTTCTCTGTCCGTCCATCCATGCCCTGACCTGGAAATGCAAAGGTTTGAGAAAGCAGTGAGATTAGATTGGTGTCCCTGCTCAGACCCCAAGGGGAGCCATGCTTCAAATACCTTTGAAATTCAGTGTGATATCACAGGTGAAATCCCAAGACATCTGCTCCGTGGGGGAAATGATGTGATGAATGTAACCTTTTCAGTAGCTACTAGAACAAGCAAAAATGCTTTAAGTCAGCCCCATAAAGTGACCCAGTTTGGCATAATGGTTAAGGCATCAATCTAAAAACTGGGAGACCAAGAATTCTAGTCCCACCTTAGGCACAAAACAGCTGAGTGACTTTGGGCCAGTCACTTTCTCTTAGCCCTAGGAAGGAGGCAATGGCAAATCACTTCTGAAATCTTGCCAAGAAACTGCAGGGACTTGTCCAGGCAGTCACCAGGAGTCAATGCTGACTTGAAGGCACAACAACAACTGCCCCATAAAATGTCTGGTTGATTGATTATGTGCCATCAAGTTGCTGTCAACTCCTAGTGACCATATAGATAGATTTTCTCCATGACGATCTATCCCTAACCTATTCTTTCAAGTCTCCCAACAGTGCACCCATTGCACTGTGATTAAATCCATCCACCTTGCTGCTGATCGTCCACCACACAAACTGATGTGTAACAGTAGAGGATGGAAAAAGCTTTCATAGAAACCAATAAACATTTGTGTTCTGTTCCTTAAAAAAATACTTTACTCTTAGCAAATGAAACATCAACAGAATATGAGTGTTCCAGTCAATATATGGGTTGATCAGTGCCATATGCATTTTTCTCTCCCCATGGAATGATAGAAGTCATGCCAAAGAATATGATCACATGCATTCCTTGATTCTGGGTGTAAAAAGATAGATATGTGTTTGGTGATCCAGTCTGTATCCTGCAGAATAGGTATACAACAAGTACATTTTATTCATCCATCCATCTACCTATTCATTCTACTTGTATACTGGTAAAGCAATACAGACTCATGGTAGTTTACAAAACAATTGACAAAAATATCCATAACAGTCAAAGCATTTGAGGCTTAAACTCAGATTCTACCTACAGCAGCTTGTGAAAGTCACATGTTCTTTGTGATTAGACAGCACCATTCCCTCAGCAATCATTTTGTGACTAGCCAAGAGTCATACAGTTTGTGGTGGTGCTTATGGCATCTTTTCAAATTTCAAAATCTATGCTAGAGGCTCCCCAAAGTTGGATAGCTTTGAACTATAGAATTAATTTTTATCTATTACTTCAAGGGAATTTGGTAGTGTTTGGCACTTGAATAAAAAGTTTTTATTTATCACAACTTTCATGAACACATATTCTGTGCAGATGACAGCATAATGTTATGTGTATTTTCTCTGGATCAATCCAAGCCTTGTTCCATAGTAAATATATTTAAAAGTAGAGCAAATTGCTGGCATCTGGTCACCAAATTCTTCAGGCACTGCTGTATTGAATCTGAGGGGGGCAAAATATCAGAAGTATCTTCATATCAGCCAGGGTCCACTTTGGCATCCAGATTTATTCTAAATACATAAGATTATGTTTTGAAAAAACCCAATATATAGGTTTGTGTGAGCATATGAAGTATCTCCCATCTTACTGAAAATTATCATCTACTGTCCATTCTTTTCACTGTTTAAAAGCTTTTGATATAATAGGATTATACTGCCATCCTTTGGTGTCACTCAGTAACATAAAGAAAAGAGAAAAATACAGGACTGAAAAATGGTTTAAAATGCAAGGAAAAAGATGTTGGTTGGATACCAGGACAAATTTCCTAATGATAAGAGCTGTTCAACAATGAAATGTACTGCTGAGGGAGATGGTGGACTCTCCTTCACTAGAAGTTTTAAAACAGAAGCTGGATGCCATCTGGGATGCTGTAGCGGCAGATTCCTGCATTGGCCAACAGATTGGCCTGTATGATTTCCAAGATCCCTTCCAGTGCTAACATTCTGTGATTCTATGTTGGAATGTGTAATCCTCTGGGATCAGTGTTACGGATAATCCTGGTACTTTGTTCATCTTATGAGTTTTCCTTGCCTTTGCATGGGAGGGTAATTTTAGAGAGATTATATATAGTAATACAAGTGAAAGGTGAAAAGTCCCCTGTGCAAACACCGAGTCATGTCTGACCCTTTGGAGGGACGCCACTTTTGCGACGTTTTCTTGGCAGACTATAGAGCAGGGTGGTTTGCCATTGCCTTCCCCAGCTGTCACCTTCCCCAGCAAGCTGAGTGCTCATTTGACCAACCTCGGAAGGATGGAAGGCTGAGTCAACCTGAGCCGGCTGCCCGAGAATCCGCTGGGATCAAACTCGAGTCATGGGGAGAGTTTTCGGTTGCAATATTGCTGCCTACCACTCTGCGCCACACAAGGCTCTATAGTAACACAAGGACAGTATAAAATCTCTTGGCTTCCAAACATTATTTCCTATAGAAGGAGGACAGGCAAACCAGTAACTTTTGCATCTAAATGTTTCTTGTTATCTCTTAACACTGCTTTACTAATCTCAACAAAAAAATTCCACAAATACAATAAAGCACAATTTCTAGTTAAACAGACTTTTTTCTCATAGTTTGCAGCTTGGACTAACACCTAATCTCTGAGCCCTAATAGTAGATACCTCTTCCCAAAATGTTTGGACATTTTTTCCTGAACACCCACAAATAGCCCTTCAGTTGCCAGATTAATACAACAAGCAGCATTATCTAACCATTCACACCACTTTCTCTGAAGCTGAGATGGCAAAGGCAGAGCCCTTAAAGCAGAAAAAGTTGCATGTTGAGTCCTCTTGGCAATGTTCTGTACTTAACTTTATCTCCAACTTTATCTTTGCACCAATGGCAACAGACAATTGGTGCAAAGTAGATATGCTAGTAGCCAGGTGATTAACACAATGAAATGTGCTTTGAGGCAATATGTCTCATGCATCTCTATGTTGAACCACAACAATCGTTTAGTCAGTACTGTAATCCGTTCTCCATTTTTAAAAAAACAGCATGACAGAAGGAGTAGATTTATTAAAATGAGCCCAGCCCCTCTAAACCATTTTTGAGGACTAAAATGTGATATTTCTACTTATTGCCAGTCAGTCCTAGAGCAATGATATATCATTGCTCTAGGACTGACTGGCAATAAATAGAAATATCACAAATATATATATATATACACACACACATACGCATGCACGTATGTATGCATGCTGAGAGAATGCCTGAGACAGCAGCAGACATGGAAGGAAGATTAAGCAGAGGAAGTGCCATGGCAAAACAAGACCGTGCACGGGATGTACCATCGACAGATAGCTGAGGTGGCTGACATTGGGAAATCCTACCAGTGGCTGGAAAGGACTGGACAAAAAGACAGCACTGAGACGCCAATCATAGCAGCACAAGAACAGGCATGAAGCACCAGATCCATAGAAGCAGGGGTCTACCACACTAGACAGGACCCAAGGTACAGACTGCAGAGAGTCCTCAGAGACAGTCCAACATACAGTGGCAGGGTGTAAGATGCAGGCAGGAACAGCATACAATGAATGGCACAACCGAGTAGCTGGCACTGTGTACTGGAGCATCTGCACAGTGTATGGGCTGGACTCTCCCAAGTCCAAATGGGAGATTCCACAGAAGGTCGTGGAGAATGACAGGGCTAAGATCCTGTGGGACTTCCAGATCCAGACCGACAGGCAGGTACTGGCCAATCAACCAGACATCGTGGTAGTAGACAAGAAGCAGAAGACAGTGGCAGTGATAGATGTAGCGGTGCCAAGTGACAGCAACATCAGGAAGGAGGAGTATGAGAAACTGGAGAAGTACCAGGGCCTGAAGGAGGAACTAGAGAGGATGTGGAAAGTGAAGGCGAAAGTGTTCCCAGTGGTGGTAGGAGCACTCAAGGCTGTGACTCCTAAGCTGGGAGAGTGGCTCCAACAGATCCCAGGAACAACATCAGAGCTCTCTGTCCAGAAGGGTGCAGTGCTAGGGACAGCTAAGATGCTGCGCAGAACCCTCAAACTCCCAGGCCTCTGGTAGGGGACCTGAGGTTGAGAAAGACACATATGGGTGAGAAGGGAATTTTATTTATTAGTATTGAGAAATTGGTAAAATATATATTGATTTCTTTTAAAACTGTACTGTATCTTTACAAGAGCAAGAATGTCCCTATAGCTATTCTTCAGTTAGATGGTACTATTACATGAAGGAACTCAATCTAGAAAAGAGTACATTTATCTTACAGTAGGAATTCACAAGATATATGGAAAAAGAATCTGTCAGAACAGTATATGGAGTCCACCTTCTCTTAACCTCTCAGATAGAGGGAGATACAGATGTTTCATTATGCCATGTCCCAAATATAGGGTTTTAATTGACTTTTTCTGTTTTTATACAGTATTTATTCTTTAGGTGTTTTCAGTTACATTAACTACCATGAGGCAGTACATGACCAGGTTCATCCTTATTAGGAATCATCAGATGTACAAAGTCAGGTCTTACTGAGAATTGAACTTACTGACCTTTGCAATTTAGATGACAATATAAAGTGCATTAGCTTTAGAAGCTAGCCAGGAATGGCTATAAAATCTATTAGAATGATGTATAGAGTCCGCCTTCCCTTGAACCCCACAGAACAAGATCTGGCTGTGTATGTCTGACAATTCCTAAGCAGGATAAGACTAGTCATATAGTGCCTCCTGATGGTTAATGTAACTGTGAACAAAGAAGTACTGGATATGTGAGATATACTTTTAATATGTCTAAAGTATGCCATGCTGTGTTTTTCACTCAGATAAGAAGGATGGCAAAAGAAAGCCTTCTCTGGAATATATTCATTTTAAAATTAATACACACCAACTGTATATAACAGTTCTGTTGTTTATGTGTTGCATATGCTGACTTGCAAGATGCCAAAACCAAGAAAAATACAAATAAAGGACAAGGAGGTGTGCTACAGGTAGGAGGAACATCCTGAAACAGAAAAGTGGTGCTTTATAAAAGAAAATCTTTACCTCACATACACATACCAGAAAGAAATGAAATTTGTGCATATGTAGATAGTGCGTACCAAGGCCTGAACCTGCACCTGTTGGATTTTGGCTGAAGGGATCTACTTATATATTACTGACTTATTTTCAGGAAGTGATCTAAGGATATTTATTGTCCTTGTACTGGTTAGCAGACTATAAAAATTGGTGTGTATCATATGACAGGGCAGTAATACAATTAGTGTATAGGTTCCAAGAGAAAAAATATACAATCATATTAGAATAAAATAAAGTTTAGTGTAATATAAATCTATAAATCAAATTTATTTAGCTGTATAAGTATGTTATTGGAACACAGAAGTATAGTGGGTATAATTTTTAAAAAAAGAAATACATCTTGAAAAACACAAAATTGACATCTGCAATGATATACTGTATTTATCCAGAAGTGGGGGAGGGAACTGACAAAAGTGCCATGCCGAGCTTCTTCATTTTGATTATATAGGATTGACAACTCCAAATAAGACCAATTCTGGAGAAATTTGCCCTTCCCCCAATGTATGCATATTATATAGTTGCATATTGAAATGTATGATGGTTTACATTTGTCTATTTATGATATCTGCTAGAAATCACATTCTCCCCCCAAAACAGAGCCAGTACCAAAGTATATTACTTGAATCAAAAACTGCTAATTAGAAATAACTGCCTATAAAATAATATACTCCATGATTAAAATTATTTGATTTCTTTTTCTGCATATAACAATTATTCTCTCACACAAACAGAAACTTATTAAATTATTGCACGTACAGCAGAAACCGCAAAAACAGAGGAAGAAATGGGCAAGAAAGGGGAACAAAATTGGTTGGCAATAAGACAAAGGGAAGAGGTAACTGGATATGGAAGAAAAGAGAAAACTGGTTAGACTTTATTAAAAAAAAAACAGGTTACGTTTTTCATGCAAGCAGCCATTCCCAAGCAATGGCTTACTATTCACGCTAATCTTCAAAGGAACTCACAGTTTTGGGCAGTGTTGTCTACAGCCATGGGCACCCCTATCATTTGCTTCTTTTCCATAGTTCCTCTGTTTTTAGTTAATGGATGATGGAAACCTTTCCCCCAATTTATAGATAATTATTTGGGGGCGAAACCTGTATTTTTGTTGGGTAACATATAATAATTACAATATTAACATCTGATTCCACATCTCTGTCAACTAGTGATTTTAGATTCATATTTAAAAATACAATAAACTACAAATGCCAGTAGTAGAAAAATTAAACATAGAATACTGACATTAATTGGGAAGATCAAGTGAAAGAATTGTGACTTAATACCTTTTCTAAAAGTAAAGAAAATGAGGGCCAGGGGTAGTTTTGGAGGAAATCCATTCCTGAATTTGGAAACAACACAAAAGAAAAAAGCCATCTGGTTCATTCACAACCTAGCCTGTTCAAGTAATAATGTCCTCAAGGGGGCCACCTTGGCTTAATAACTGGACAGGCAAGGCTTACTGAAATCTGTCTTCAGCTGAGCCCAGAAAGCGATTGCAACCAGTGCAGCTGATATATTTTGCACCAATCCTGAATCTTTGCGTTTTTGTTCATTACAAAATATCTTGGTATAAATAAGCCACCTTTATTCATTAAAATGTATAAGCAAACAAAGTTTCTTGTAATAATACTCAAATTGTAATTGCAACATACTGTAAGTATGACATATGCTGGTTCCAGTCAGCGATGGGGGCAGAGGTCCAGTCTGCAGCCCCTACTTTGTGGGATGCCACAGGGTTCAGTCCTCCTTTCTCCCCTCCTATTTAACATCTACATGAGACTGCTGGTTGAAGTTATCTGATGGTATGGGGTGAGGTATCACCAATGTGCTGATAGTACCCAGCTTTATATCTCCACCCCAGGCCACCTGAGTGATGCCGTGGACATCACATATCCCAATGTCTGGAGGCTGTGCGGGCCTGGATGGGACACAACAGACTTTGGCTCAACCCAAGCAAGACTGAGTGGCTTTGGGTGTTTGGACCTTCTGGTGCTGGGGCCTTTCCATCTTTGGTCCTGGATGGGGTGATGCTGCCTCAGATAGATCCAGTGTGTAATCTGGGGGTCCTCCTGGACTTATAGCTCTTTTTCAAAGGGCAGGTGGCAGCCAGGGCTAGAAGGGCCTTTGCACACCTTCGGCTTGTGCACCAGCTGCACCCGTTCTTGGACCGGGAGGCCCTGATCACTGTCATGCATGCCCTTGTGACCTCTCATCTGAATTACTGCAACCTGCTCTACATGGGGCTGCCCTTAAAGAGCATTCAGAAACTTCAGCTGGTGCAGAATGCAGCAGCATGGGTAGTAAATGGCGCTGGTTACTTGGTGCATGTAATACCATGATTTTGTGAGCTGCATTGGTTGCTTGTGTGCTTCCAGATGCCAAAGTGCTGGTTGTCACCTTTAAAGCCCTTCATGGCTTAGGACCAGGTTACTTGAGGGACCATCTCTCCCCAGTTGTTTCTACCCATCTGTTCTGGTCAGGCAGAATGGGCATGCTTTGTCTCCTGTCGGCCAAAGAATGCCAGTTTGCAGGGCCTAGAGGACGTGCCTTTTCTGCTGTAGCGCCCACCTTATGGAACATCCTCCCTCCAGAGATCAGGATGGCCGTGACTCTGCTGGCCTTTCATAAGGCACTAAAGACCTGGTTCTGGGCCTGGGCCTGGGGCCCCGAGTGTGTGCAGGGACCCACTTCTGGGTTGTGTTAGTGATTTGGGTTGTTTCTCATATGCCTGCATTTTTTATTTTTATTATGTTTGTTATTGTTTTATTTTATTTTAATTCTGTTCAGTGCCCAGAATCACTTGTTGAGATGGGTGACCATATAAATTGGGTGGACAAATAAACAAACAAACAAATAAAAGCAAGTATATTTAAAATATAAATATTGAATTGCATTGTTAAAACTCTTGATTTTACCAAGAATCAAAATTCTGTAGGAGTAATGTACATATAGACATTAAGTTTTAGATATTTTAAAGCTAAAGTGTAAAAATAGCTTATATATTGCTGATGTCATCTTTTATAATGGCCTTTCAACCTTTATTATTATCAGTGCTTTCTTTTCTGGGGTTGAAGGACACCTATGTAGCTGACTGTGCTATGCTATTGTAATTAGGCCTCCTTCATAAGGACAGGCAACTTGGTACCATTCAGATGTTTTGCATTCCCATCAGCTTAGTCAGTATAGTCAATAGCACAGGGCTGTGGAAGTTGCAATCCCAAACGTTTGGAGAACACCGCGCTATTTCTCATTTGCTGATCATTGCCTCAAGGGTTCAGTCAAACTTTATATGGTTCAGGATTGATTGATTGGTGTTTCTTACAGTCTATAGTAACCATCTCTAAATCCGTAACTCATATTATCTATCTATCTACCTGTCTTTTTTCTCTTGCTCTTTCACAGCTATACACAGACAATTTTAAAAAATATTTTGATTTTTGTTTCCACTGAAATATCCTCATCCTTCACAATTGGGTATAAATTTATCATGGTCTTCCTCCCTAGTGTTATTCTCCTCTTTGCTTTTCCAAACATACTGTTCATACTTATTTATTCTTGACCTCAAGAAAATAAAACTATATATTATCCTCACTTCTTTGGAATAAGTGCAAGTTCACTAAAATATTTTTCTCTTATTAATATTTATCATTGACCCAAATTTTTCATTTTCTATATTCACTTTTGCAATGAGCTCATCTGCACATCAGTGTTTCAACAGTCATACTTCAAATTCTTTACAGTTCTTCCATTCTTATAGAGCAAATGTAAACATATATGAGGATGTATGTACAATATCTTTGTCTCACTCATTCACCTATTCTGAATCATTCTGTTTCAAATTCAATTCTTATTGTAACTTATTCATTGCAAAGATTTGTCAGAAGAATAATCGGGTGGAATTGCACACCTATTACCCTTAATACGTTTCACATTCCGTCATGATCCATACCGTCAAAGACCTTGCTGTACTTAATAAAACAAAGTAAAGCCCCCTTCTACTATTCTCTTGCTCTCCCCATCAATCTCATATTCCTCTGCCTTTTCTGAAATCAGCTTGTTCAGCTAGCATGTAGGAGTCTATTCTTCTTTGTAAGATGACACTTATGTGAAAAATTCATGGAATGGGTAACTTGTATCTCCTTCTTTGGTATAGGTACTGTATATACAGTGATCTTTTCCAGTCAATGAAACAATCTTAATGATCTAAGTAATTCTTATTAGGAATGTAGACCTAGTGAACTTGTTTGCACTGGTCTAAATAAAGATTATTAAAAAACAGTAAAGTTAATGATTTTCTTCTATGAATGGAAGTCCTCCTTCTATACTGTGTTTTTTCTCTCTTCTATAGTATTTCTTCTATGAATAGAAGTCCTTCTATACTGTGTTTTTTCTCTCTTCTGAAACTATTTATTTATTTGTTTGTTTGTTTATTTGTCATTGTCTTCTCCCTTTCTGTACTCGTTGAGCCCAGCCCTTCAAAACAGAGTTTTTAATCGTACCAGAATCAGTAAGGGAAGTCAAAATTTCACTGAAAGAATGTTCCTACCAACGAAGTATTAAGATCCAACTTTATATGTGGATTTATACTATGAATATTTCTCTTAAACATGACAGTAGTATGAGATTTCAATTCAGCATGTTTAATGAAACAACTGAAAGTTTTTCCATTCTCTTAACTTAAATGAATAATGCATATACATTAAATATAGAAGTAGATAGCTGTTTCTATACAGTACTGTCATCAGTTAATCAACCATAACAAAATAGTTCGTATACATGCAAGTTGGATTCAGCAAAGTTACAGTACTAAAGCAGTAATATACACGGAACTGGATCCAGCATTAATAATACATAAGATACAACACATTGAAAAGTGGTCTTAAATTAGCCATGAAAGTATATTGTCTGTGCCATGTGAGAACACATGTGAAGGGCAGGCTAGCCAGAATCCCTATAACTGCTTACGGGAAAGTAAATTAAATAAATTTTCAATTGATTTAAATGTGTCTGCTTGTAAGTATGACATTCTATGACTCCCATTGGTTGTATGCATGCAATAACCTCCCTCCCTCCCTCTCTCTCCCATCTTTATGAGCAGGAAATGCTGCACATGCTCAACATCTCTAAATACCTAAAGTATTTCACTTTACCACAAAATACTATATTTTTCTGATCTCAGATCTTTAAATTCTATCCTAATTGGACTAACCTATACAAGAAAAACTAAGCTGTATATTTGTGCTCTCTGTGCAGAGAATATATTCATTTTCCTTTTAAAAATATTTCTACATGGTTAATATTCAGCATACATATTTTTGTTATAAATGTAGTGTACAGTTCCAAGGCAACACCACATGAATAAATATTAAAGGCTTTGAGGCTAAAGGGCATGGTATTAAGTTTGTCTTTCAATTTTATCCCAAATATTTAAATATTATCTAGTTTCATAATGAATTAGATTATCAGATTAAAAATAAAGTGCCTTTTAGAACTTTTTTTAGCTGGTTTAGTTTACTTTGTTAAATATTCAATTTTTTCCTCTTGAGCTATGATAAATACTTACATAGCATTACCAATTGAAGCAAATGTTTGTAGCTCAGGGTTGAACTGTGAAGTCCTTGGTGCTCTCTGAGCCTTGTTGTTTTCTTGCAGATGTTTCATTGCCAGACTAGGCAACATCTTCAGTGCAAAGAGGGAGTGGACCTTGCTCTCAGTTTATATACTGTGGCTTGCCCTGCTTGTGTTGGTAGGGAGGTTGTTCTCTCCTTGGGAGTTCTTTGATTGGGCTGTAGTTTGCTGCTTGGTTGATTGTCTGAGTTAATAGTTCCTTGATTAGGGTGTATTGTGCTGTTTGATGGTTCATCTGGTGTTAATCCTAGTGTTGATTTTTGCATATCTGGGTGTTGATTGCTGGCAAGGGAGTATACTGGTCTTTTGGCTTTTCTATTGTCTCTTTTGAATGGTATGTAAATGTTGTTTACCTCTATGTGTCTGTTGATGGCTGCTTTGTCTGACTGCCAGGCTTCTAGGAATTCTCTGGTGTTTTTGGATTTGGCTTGGTTTAGGATGCTCAGTTTCCCAGTTGAAACTATGGTTGAGTCTGTCCATGTGTTGTGAGATTAAGGAGTTCTCATCGTGTCTTCTGACTGCTAGTTGGTGTTCGTGGATGTGCTCTGCTAGTCTTCTGCCTGTCTGTCCTACATAGTGGCTGTTACAGTCTTTGCACTGTATTTTGTAAATAACTCCTGTTTTTTCTTCTTAGGCTATTGGGTCTTTTGAGTTACTTAGTATATCTTGAAGAGTTTTAGTTGGTTTATGTGCTATGGTGATGCCATGTGGTTGTAACAGTCTGTTGGTGGTTTCTGAGATGTTTCTGATGTTTGGCAGTGTTATCCTTTTCATAGCTTCTATTGGTTGGGTTGTAGTGGGTTGGGTGGTGAGGCACTTTTTGATAAAGTTGAGTGGGTATCCATTTTGCTGGAAGATGCTGTATAGATGATCTTTTTCCTTTTTCTGGTGTTCTGGGTTGCTGCACTGTATAAGTACTTGTCTGAATAATGTTCTTACACAGCTTCTCTTGTGGGAGGTTGTATTGTTTCTTTGGTAATGGAGCAGTTGGTTGGTTTGTGTAGCTTTCCAGTAGGCTTGTGTTTCTAACTTGCCATCATTTCCTCTACTGATGGGGATGTCCAGGAATGGTAGTGTTTTGTTGTTTTCTTCCTCCCTTGTGAATTTTATTCCATTAAAGATGTTGTTGATGGTTTCGTGAGTTTCTTCCAGTTGTTTATTTTGTATTATGATGACAGTGTCATCTACGTACCGGATCCATACTTTGGGTTGTATGTGTGGGAGTGCTATCCTTTCTAGACACTGCATTACAATCTCTGCTATAAATCCTGAACACCAACTAGCAGTCAGCAGTCAGAAGACATAATGAGAACTCCTTAATCTCACAACACATGGACAGATTCAACCATAGTTTCAATTGGAAAACTGAGCATCCTAAACTAAGCCAAATCCAAAAACACCAGAGAATTCCTAGAAGCCTGGCATTCAGACAAAGCAGCCATCAACAGACACATAGAGGTAAACAACATTTACATACCATTCAAAAGGGACAATAGAAAAGCCAAAAGACCGGTACACTCCCTTGCCAGCAATCAACACCCAGATATGCAAAAATCAACACTAGGATTAACACCAGATGAACCAGCAAACAGCACAATACACCCTAATCAAGGAACTATTAACTCAGTCAATCAACCAAGCAGCAAACAACAGCCCAATCAAAGAACTCCCAAGGAGAGAACAACACCTCCACCAACACAAGCTGGACAACCCATGGTATATAAAGAGAGAGCAAGGCCCACGCCCTCTTCACACTGAAGATGTTGCCTAGTCTGGCAATGAAACATCTGCAAGAAAACAACAAGGCTCAGAGAGCACCAAGGACTCTACAGTTACGTAGCAGTTCTTTCTAGTACATAACTAATTAGTTTAATCCCCTGAATATTGTTGTAGACCTCAACATTATTTTCTCCTACAAAAAAAGGCAACATAGTGTGGATATCAGTGACAGGAAACAACCCAATTCTGTGCTAAGAAACCATTTATTCTAGAAAGATTCCTAAATTACACAAATTGAAAATATAGAGATATAAATGAAGGAATTTAATGGGATGTTATGTTTCTAATTTATTAAATCTTGTATAACTGTAAATTTTTTGTAAAGAAATTGGGCAGTATAATTTAAAGACTTCAACAATTTCAAGTATTGCGATGCTGGTTTTAATAATACTATTTCAATGATACTTTGCCTGTACTATTTTATTTTCCATAATTTGCAATCTGCACACTATTTCTATTTAGTACACAACGAAAAGTTGCTGGCTGGATATCCCAGTATTTGACAGGATTCTTGAATAAGCTGATACCACTATATAATGTTTTCTTCAGCCTTCCTTCTGTTGGACAAAAATCATTCACTCCCACATTTGAAATACTATTCGAGTGAAGGAAGACAACCTATGAGAGGATAAAAATGCATGTCAATAAACACCATATATATATACAGTATATTTAAATATACCACCACAAGTTTGGTATTTGTCACATTTGGCCCCAGATCAATACAATACAATACAATACAAACAAATACAAAATTTAGAAGTATTTAGTACAGAACTGAAACCATTAGTGATGAAAATGAGATACCAACTGATTTCTGCTAGCTATGGTTATTTTTAAGAACTTGGCAACTTTCTTAGTAAGACTAAGGTATACAGAGCCTATCAAGTTATATATTACCTGTAGATATTTTAGATCTGGAAGACCGGAAGGTACTTTTTTCAGTTTGTTCTTTTCTAGATGAATTTCTCTAACATTTGGTATATTAGCAAAACTTCCATTTTCCACATCTTTGATTTTGTTGTTTCCCAAACCCAACCTAGTGGTAAATTAAGAAATAGAAATAGATCAGACACTATGTTTTATAACAAAACTTGAAAACTGCTTAAACTATTTAAAATAGTGTATTTCAGCACTGCATTCTCAAAAATGATTTCTCAAGAACTGCTTTCCAATATACAGTATTCTACTGGGCTATCAGAATACTGCTAAATATAACTTTTAAAATTGTCCGCTATTTGCATCTCTTGTTTAACTTAAGCACCTAACACATTCCTTTAATGTTATCTTATCTCCTTTAACACAATTTGACTTAACCTATGGTATCCATAGGGGAGGCCGTATGTATCCTTTTTTCAGGTGTCTTGGAGGGCATTCTGTTTTTTGACTTCATTCTCTTCATCTTTTATAGACACAGCCAAAACACCTCAATGTATCTGTTTAGGAACAGGGTGTCCTTGTTCCCAAGACCTGACCTGCTTCAGATCATCCTGACTCCTGTTAGGTTCAAAAAAATCAATACCTGTCTTCAACAATATAGTATATTGTACTGTTGTATTTATGTAAATCAAAGGGAAACTGGAGACCTCAGAGGAATAGGAGTTATTGAAAGTGCTCTTAATAAATTAATACAATGTTAAGGAATTATTGTTACAAATTATTGCATTAAATATTGAATTGTTATAATATCAACAATTTTTAAATTTTATTAGTTATTCTACTTTTCTATCCATACGGCATTCAGCTATAAGGCATTTTCTATCCATAAGGCATTCAGCGCAGCTAAAATATTAAAATAAAATGCAAATAATTAAAAGCAAATAAAACAAATTGTTAGTAGTCAACTTCTTCACTCTTTATATTCACCTTCTTCTTCACCCTTTTAAGTAGTTAACTTAAAAGTGGGAAGAAGAAGGTCTTAAATTCTTTCCTGAAAGCTAAATGCAACTCCCAAGGGAATGCATTCCCGTGGTGGGGAGCAAAGCAGGAAAAAGCTTCTGAAACAGTGTGTCTTCCTGCTGATATTAATGCTTAAATATGGTAATATTGATATAAGTCAGTTGATATAAGTCCTAAGTCAGTTATGATCAAAGAAAAAACACTGGACTGTTTAAAAACAAATGGCAACCAGTGCAAGTCTTTCAACATAGAAATAATATTCCACTTTTGTGCACTGATTAGTAGCTTAGCTGCCATATATTTGTACCAGTTGAAGTTTCAGGGCACTCTTCAAGGGTAGCTCATGTAGAATATTGCAGTTGGTTAACCATGATCAAATCAGAGCATGAGAAAAGTTTCAGTGTGCGTTAGAAATAGTTGGGCAAATGCCCTTTAACAACTGGTGCAATCTGGAGAGACAGCTGGGGTAAAGAGTGCAACCCCATCTCCTGTTAGGTTCAAAAAAATCATTACTTGTCTTCAACAATACAGTATATTGCTGAGATGTGTTTATGTAAATCAAAGCGAAACTGGAGACCTCAAAGGAATAGGAGTTATTGAAAGTGCTCTTAATAAGTTAATATGATGTTAAGGAATTATTGTTACAAATCATTGCATTAAATATTGAATTGTTATAAGTTGCCATCTGGGCACAGCTGCCCTCTGGGCACATCTGGTTTCTATACAACAACAGCATCTCTGTCTATGAGGATTTCATTTCAATTTGTTCCCTCATATAACAATACTGAACTTGGGCAACAGTCAGAGAAAGTGAGAAATTGACTGCTTTCTCATTACTATTCCTACAGACAGATCAGTAGTGCTAAATGTTATCAGCATACTAATGGCACCTCACTCCCAAGTTTAAGTTTTACCTCTGAAGATTTTTATATCGAATGAAATCTTCAAGTTCAATTGCAGATATTCTGTTGTCATCTAAGTGAAGTTCCAGTAGACTGGATGGCAACCCTATTAAAAAGGGAAATATGTCTCTTGATTAAGTTAAACATTAAAACATTAAGTATTAATATATTATTATATATGTGGAGATCAAATGTGGCAATAGCAAATATTTTTATGGCAACTATAACTGTGATAGGAAAGTGTAGACACAATGAGCAATGATACTTATATTGTACAAATACTAATTAAAGGAATTAAAACTGCATATATTGCTGCATCAGGACAGGACCACATCCTCTGGGCTGCTTCATTCACAAGCAGGAAGGTCATGATATTCCATAGGTGCAATACAGAATACCACCTTATGCCAAAGTAAACTATTGGCCTACCTACTTCTTTATTTTCATGATAAAGCTTAGGTTTTCAGGTTTCAACTTGTACTTTCTAAAATCTGGAAAAGAGATCTATAAATTGAGTGCAATTTTTCAGCAGTTCGTGGCAATATCATCTGTTCATCCCCCTATTAAAATGTGTGAAATGTATTGCCACATACCATATATGACTTTTTCAAAGGAAATTGCAGTAATTGCAATTTTTATGACTGCTAAAAATGCATAGGTTGTGCAGAACAAACCCAAACCAGCATAGGTTATGGAAAATGGTAAGTGTAATAGTATTCTTGTGCCGTTCTCATGTTGATCTGAGAAATAGTTTTCCAAGTTAAATATAAGGAGCATTTGCTGTTTTAGATCTGTTGGCCAATATGTACAACAGAAACTTGTGGCATCTTAAAACTAACAAATGTACCACCACATAAAATTAAAGAGATGGAGGCATTAACTTATAAATTTTAAAGTCTCACTGCTTGTTATATTCATGTATCTGTTTTCTATGTTATACTATGATCTAAGGCATGCCTTTGGTTTCCATTATGGTCTAGGAAAATATTAGCTCTCCAGAGTATTTCAGTTTGGCAACATTATTATGAAATGCCAAAGAACAGTTTCTTCTTGTTGGTTTCCAATTCTACCAATATTTTTCTAGTATATGTATTAATGTGCACTGCTGTTTCTTAGATTCATAAATTCGTCAGAAATGTTCACACAGGTAAGCCTGTAAGGTTCATTTCCAAAACAGCTTATTACACAAAATATATAAACTAAACTTTTTAAGGTAGAAAAGCCTAATTTGACTGAGACTGTTACTGCTACACTAACCTCAAGCTTGAATGTTTTTTCTGTATTAGGTTAAGCACAGAATTAGAGGAGCCCCTTGAAGTGGATAGACTTGTGCATCTGCTGCTCACTGAGATTTCTTGAGTGTTTATATGTAGGGCTGCACTATGATGATAGCCGTTTCCCATCCTTGAGAACTTTCAGATACATACACTTCCAGAATCCTTAGGAAACACTGAATGTTATTGCAATCCCTTTCCCTGCAATCCTCAACATATTTAATAGGATCAAGACACACAGAATATAGTGAAAATTGATTTGAATAAATATGTATATTATTGCTTATATTTTAGGATTTAAGGTCATCCTAAGATGGGAATGCAAAGATATTACAATTCATCCACTAGCAGTTTTCTGTTCTTGAGATGTTATGAAAATATGGTGTGTTTTTACAGTTGATTATCTAATTAGGAAGAAAAATATTTGCTGAAATGGGAAATCAGCACTTCTGAGGTCTTGGCAAGTTGTTTTTACCATTTGACAGGAAGCTACTTTTTTAAATCTTTGAAAGTTCCTGGAAAGTCATCAAAAAAAAAAAAAGGTTGGGTTAATCTCATAGTGATTTGCCAGCTTAATGACTGTGTGGATTAGGGACCATACTTCCTTTAACTGCTGCCGCCATGAAGTCTTTTTATTGACCACCATAGATGCTGATGCTTAGGAAGTCACTCAGCTCTGGGTATCCTGCCTTTATTATCAAATCCAATTTGTTGGAGTGCACATCTCAAAAGAAGAGTACTATGTCTTGTATAGGAATGATAGACTCCAAAAAGGACATGGAACATGTTTCTCCTTGTGTCACATATCAGTGTTCAGCAAGTTTAAGATGAGCAATTCTACAAATAACTTGCTACAGGTATTTGGCTTACTGCTTAGACTTAATGTTGCCTCCAGCTCCAACAAGCATTATTTCAGGTTTGGGTTCTAACATAAAACAATGTGCTTTTCTTTCATGACTGTCAGGCAAATGAATTGCACAGCTTATTTATTTGCCTTGATTGCTAGTATCGCATGGCTTGATCGTCAACACTGGACAATGATTTATCTATAACATGGGTGCTTTAAATCTGGATTGTTCCTTTTATTGTTTGCTCAGTTGCATAGGTATTTTTTCCATCCAAGAATGGACACTGATGTGTTCCCAACCTTCTGGATCACATTTTCAGAAAGAGAAATTACTGAATTCTTACAATGTGTTATTAAACAAGTTGATTATGGTTGTTTTAACTGAGACATCATATTAATATCAAATTTGGAACATAGTTTATGGTAAGTTGTTAAGTACATTTTAAAAAAACAAATTATACCTTTTGGTATAGATGTTAATTTTGCTTCTGCTATCCTTATATGATAGACTGTCACACCTTCAAAAGCCCCAGGTTCTATCCCGTCATTATCAAGAGGATTTGCACTCATCTCTGGCAAAAGAGAGCACATTCTATTAGTTGAAGGTTCCGGGGCTGCAATTTTTCAAATTCCCCCACCCCCCACCAGGATTTTTACAACTCCAATGAAAGAGTGCCATGATTTATCCTTTATAATAATCTGTTAATCTTTATAATAAAGGAAAATGGCTTCTTTGTAAGTAGCTGTAAGAAACTTCCTTCCCAACACCTCTAATTTACAAAGTAAGCTGTGTCGTATGGCATAAATTCTTGAACAGATTAATTTTTGGAGGAACACACAAATGTGATAAACTAAAATCATATATATCAAAGCTTCTAAAAATGGTGAAATGTTGGCACACTTCATCCTTCCAAAAACAAACATTTGCTAAGGACAGAGCTACACAATGACTTGGGCTCTCAAGCCTGCTTCTACATAGGCTACTACCAACCAAGAGCTTTCCACATATTCAGTTCCAGTAAACAAATGATGATCTGTTTTCTCTCAGTTCCAGGAGGCAGCTGTACTGTTTAAGCTCTGCAGCACAGACAAATAGGAATCTATGTTCTACCTGTGAAGTTTGAACTAGAAGAAGATAGCATTAATTATTTTAAAGGAAAGCTTTCTTTATATGTGTGTTTCATTTGTTTGTGGGTTAGTGTGATCTCAAAAAATAGAAACTATGGCAAGCAACTGTAAATTACATATATCACATTAGGACCCAAACACATTGAAATGTGGCTTTGTGTTAGATATGAAGCAGATTAGTTTGTTTGCCTTCTTTTGTCCCAAGGTCACATTATTTTGATGATAGAAGTAGCTCAGTACCTGCTATTCACCTTTAAATAAAAATTACAAAGTGCAACCTCCCATAAAAATGTTAAACTTAGACCATCCTTACAAAATATAACATTATTTCACAAAAGAGGAGGTTTTGAGGAATTTTGAAATAAGGAAGCAAGACTTGCTGTTTTGATGTTACATAACTGTTGGTTTGTGCACACATCTGTGCTGTAGGATACAGTCTACTTTAGGCTGGAGTGATTATTTTACTAAACTATAAACTCATCTGTCAGAATTCAGTAACTTTTCTGTCCTAGCAATGAAATTTCAGCTTTCAACAGAAAATGTCATGAAGATGGCAAACAAAATTCTGCATGGTAGTTTGAACCTGGGAGCATTTCAACAATATCTACAAGAATAAATTGCCAAAAATATACTGTGGAAAATCTGTAGGTAGGTCAGTAGGTAGTCAGATATAAACAAATGAAGCGTTTAGCCTAGAGAATATTATAGTGAAGCCACCAGTTTTTATTGTGTTGATGGTCTGAATGATATTTATCTTCATAAATGATTTGTAAATCGTCATTCACACAGCTGTCACATACTTATTTATATATTTGCATCCTTCTTCAGCATGTAGACAGTTCTCTTGCTGTCTACCAACAAGTATTACTGCTCTGACCTTTTTTCATTTTAGCTTGTTCAATCTAAATTTCTATTCTATTGGTTGGTTGGTTGTGCACCACCCATCTCCCAGCAACTCTGGGGGGGGTTCACAGAGTAACCTGTCCCCCCCCTCCACTATTATTAGTGGAGTAACTATTAGTAACTATTATTAGTAACTATTATTAATTATATACTAATATATATATATATATATATATATATATATATTAACATTAATATAGTAATACATTAATACATTAATACACTAATTAATATTAATATACTAATATTATTATATAATATTAATATACTAATATTAATTAATAACTATTATTAGTAACTATTATTAGTGGAGTAAGTCCACTATTATTAGTGGAGTAACCTGTCCCTTCCACTATTAAGGCAATGGGGCTAGAAACCAGGAGGCAGCAAGTTCTAGTCCCTCCTTAGGCATGAAAACCAGCTGGGTGACCTTGGGCCAGTCACTCTCTCTCAGCCCAACTCACCTCACAGGGTGGTTGTTGTTGGGAAAATAGGAGGAGGAAGGAGTATTAGGTATGTTCATTGCCTTGAGTTATTTATAAAAATAATAAAGGCGGGATAGAAAATAAATAAATAAATAATGCAGCAGTTTTGTATAAATGATACACTTACCTAAAACATGTAAAGACTTCATTCCTTTAAATATGTCTTTATGAATCTTTTTAACTTTATTGTCATGAATTCTTATCTCAGCTAAACTTCTTGGCAGATTTTCTGGGATCTGAGTTAAATGATTATGGGACAAGTAGAGGCGCCGCAGCTTCTTCGTTGACTGAAAGGCTTTGGGATGGATCTTTGTTATTTTGTTGTTGTTCAAGGCAAGGGCCTATGCAAAACATGAACATAAAGTTAAGCACTGATTTTATTTTAAAGCTCTCACTTAAAAGGAGAGTATGATATTCTTTAATGGGAATGTATTATTTTTGTTTTGTTTTGTATTTTAAGTATTGAAATTTCTGCAAGCCAGAAAGCTCCAACATGAAACTGTTGTATGCATGATTTGAAGAAAGCACAAGTAACACGGAAGGGGAGTCACTGAAGACTTCCAAAGGAAAATAGGACTTAATTCTAATATTACACATAAGATTTTCTTTTTTTGGTTTTACTGTAGATTGATAAAATGATCACACATTGATCAATTTTGAAAATGTTATTAATAGAGATCAAATAATTACTGATTTTCCAAAACAATTATCTATTTATCTGTTTGAACACTGATTTGTATGACTTTTATGCTATTACTCAGCTTGTATACATCAAAATGAAGCATGCTAGAGTGTCCTGAGAGGAAGTTCAGAAAGTAAGCTTACATATAGTGATGAGAGTCCTTTAAGATCATTTTCCTTGATCTCTTTTATTTTGTTGTTTTGAAGATCTATCATACGAGTATCTAATGGAAAATTCCATGGTACAGAAGTCAAGCCTATTTATAAGAAGAAAAATAAGATATAAATATGAATATTTATTCATTAAACATATTTCTGTGCACTGCAATCAAAGCAGACTCTTGGTCCTCATATAGAATGCATACAGATTAAAACATCCATAGTAGAAATAATACAGCCACAAAACCATAACAAGTAAAAACCATAAATTACAAATGAAGTAAAGGTGGCAATATTCACATCAGGGGAAAGTTGTATGAAACAATTTGGTCTTCGAGAGCTTCCAAAAGGCCAACAAAGAGAGAGCCAGTCTGATCTCCATGGTCAGGCTGTCCCACAGTGCTGGCTCTCTACAAAGAAGCAGCATTGCCAAGACCCTTGAAAGTGTACAGTTTGCATTAGTTTCCTTCTGATAGCTCTAACTGGTCAGGCTGATAGTGACAGGAGTAGGTAGTCCTGCAGGTACCCAGGTACTAAACCGTAAAGGACTTTATAGGTCAGCACCAGCACCTTAAATTGAACCCAGAAAACAATCAGCAAGCAGTGTAGGGTCCAAAGAATGTTGTAATGTGCTTACAATGCTGGGAGCCCAAAAAGATGCAGCTGCTTCATTTTGGACTAACTACTTTCTGAATAATCTTTAAGTGCAGTCCCAAGTAGAGTGCATTACAGTAGTCTAACTGGATGCTGATAAGAGCATGAGTTAGCTAGCTCATATCCTTGAACCAAAAGTGGCACAACAGCTGAAGCTGGGCATAGACCACTCTGGAGTCCCAAAGCACCCCAAGTTTTGAACCTGCTCCCTGATAGGTAATGCCTGCCCATCAAGGAGTAATTCTGACTGCGACAGAGGCCTTGATGTATCAACAGCAACCCCAACTTGGCAGGGTTCAGCTTCAGTCTGTTCTTTCCCATCCAGAACCTGACAGCCTCTAGGCACCAGGAAAGATTAGCAACAGCAGCTCTCCCACAGGCTGGGTGGTGATTTACAGTTGGGTATCATCAGCATATTGAAGATACCGCTCCCTAAACTGTTGGATAATGATTTATTTATTCACTACAGACAACTTCTCCCATTGACTTCATACAGATGTTAAAAAGCAGAGGAGATAGGACCAACCCTGTGGCATTCCACAGATCAGGGGCCACTGGGGCAACCTCTCTCCTACCCCCCCCTCCAACATAGATTGGAACCACTGTAAAGCAACACTCCTATCCCCAACCCTCAGAGATGATCCAAAAGGAGACCATGGTTGATGATATCATCTAATAAGACCAGGAAGGGCACACTTTCCTCATCCAAGTCACAACACAGGTCATCTAAAAGGTTAACCAATAGTATCTCTGTCCCAAAACCAGGCCTAAACCCTGACTGAAAAGGATCCAGATAATCCATTTTCTTTAGGAGGCTGTAAAGTTGATCCCCCTCAACCATCTCAACAACTTTCCCTAAAAAAGGGAAGGTTGAAGACTGGTCAGTATTGGGTCCAATTGATACGTGGGGCACATCACATCAGGGCTGCCAGAAGCTCCCAGTCCCACAATTTCCTGGACTCAAATGGTCATATCCCCTGTCTGTTTCCTGTACAAGTTGGGAGGGGCAAGGATCCAACTGGCAAGTGGCAGAAGGCAAACAAGACAGCATCCTATCCACATCCTTGGAGATCACAAACAAAATGAAGTACCAGTTAACAGGGCAAGGCAATGCCCCAGTCACCACCAATGGCTCTGTCTACAAGAGGAGGGGTAGGTGTGCTTCATCTCTTTTATCAGCACAGTGTAGGCCTGAACATGAGGACATATCCATGCTCAGTTAGATTCACTTTTGGACATCCTCCAGTGGCCTCCAGGTATTGTTTGTGGCACTTCACCGCTCAGTTGACTTTGGTAAACCAAGGTGCCATCCCTGATTGGACTCCAGAGAGAGGCTGCTCAATGGCAATAGCATCCAGTGCCTGGTTCACTGCCTGATACCAGCCACTTACCAGGGCCTGAACAGAGGTGCCCATCAGCAAGCTGGAAAAATCCCCAAACACCCTCTGAAAAACCAATAGGATCCATCAGGCATGTTACTACACACACAAAAACACATATCCCATTTTTGTCATTACAGTAAAATTAAATGTGTTGTGCTCATTAAACAAACAAACCATCTAAACCTTCAAAAATAAGTTTTTGATAGACATCAGGAATACCTCTTCCTCACTGCTTTATTTACTTTAAAATGTTAATTATTTGGAAATTAAATTTTGCAAACAAATTGATTACTTGATACAGCATTGTCACTTATTGATAGATGATTGATTATGTGCCATCAAGTGGTTTTTAAGTCCTAACGACCACATAGTTAGATGTCACTTATTAGGAAATGAAAAAGAACAACACATTTTCTAACTTATCTTCCAAAAGATAAAAATAATGTTCCTGTGCTTTTAATTTGCAAATAATAATAATAATAATAATTCTCCTGTTTCTTGATGGCCTTTTGTTCAGAGGGTCCTTAAGAAAAGTGTTTAAGAAGAAAAGATGTATATAGTTTTTTTGGCAACAATGGTTTGTTTTTTACAAAACTTGTTAACTAGCTAACAGCAGAATCTTTAAGTAGTCAGCAGGGTTAAATAACAGCTTTATTGCAAACTTGAAGAAGTTATTTCTACTAAGATGATCAGCCACTACAGAATAGAGGAATATAGAATATAGTTTGGGGTGGACTGCGGAGGGGTGTATCAGCCCCAGAATTGATTCTAGGTGTCTTTTTTTTGGCCATTCATGGCAATGGATTTTTTATTGCTATTTTCTTAGATTGGAATTTGAAGGGCATCAAGTTCACATAACCATCTTATCTGCTCTGAGGCTCTTTCTGCTTTCCAGATTCAACCCTCACATCGTCTCCCTTTCTTTTTTTCTCCTTTCCCTCCATCCTTGCACTTGAGATGCCAGGAGCATTTCTCCCTTCCATTCTCTGGCCATGAGAAACTGGAAGGCATTTTGTCTCTCCTTCCATTTCTATCTGTTTATTGGCTGGAGCTGACAAAGTTTCCCACCTTTCAAAAGTCTCTACCCCTCCCTCCCCCCCTCTGTGGATTTCAGGAGGGGGTAAATTCCAAGTTGAGAGGCTGCCTCTTGGAGTTTGGAGTTTGGAGGCTGCCTCTTGGAGTTTCACCCTCTTACTGTTCTGATGCAGGTACTCGGAAGTAAGAACATCCATCTCCTCACACAACCATCTCCTCTCTTTCCCCAAACCAGTCCCCATCAGAGTTAGATTAATCAGTAGGCACCAAATGGAAGGTAAAAACCGTCATCTGGGCTGGTGCGGGCATGGCAAATGGGATGGTCAAGAGGGGCAGGAGCATGGACGTCCTCTGCTGCTTTCTTTGATCTCTCCAATCCCTTCCGATGAATCTGATATTCCAGGCTGCCCCTTTTGCCCCAAGAATCCCAAATACGCTTCCCCTCAAATTCCTCTTCCCCCCACTGAGATGGGGTTGCGAGGGCAGAAGTTCCCAAGGAACAAGAGGACTAGTCCAGGACCAGGAGGGAAATATAGAAAACCAGGTATATTTTCAGTTTGGCTGGAAGCAAAGGTGCAGAGGAACCAATGCAATCTTGGGCTACATTAATAGAGGTACAGTATAAAAGTCAAGATCTTGGGAAATGATTGTTCCTCTCTATGCTGCATGGGTCAGATTGCACCTGAGATTTAATTTTAGTAACAATGCAGGCTATCTGCAAACACACTAATACATCAGAAATTAGGGGAAGAGGTTGGTAATCCCTAATGGGTTACAGAGTTGAGGAGTATGTAACCATTGACCTTTCTTAACAAATGTAGAAACACTAGTAAGGAGGAATGAGGGCAGGTAAAGCTTTTCTGCAAATACTCATCAACAAACTCTCTCAAGCAGCTGTACTCACCCTTTGACTTGGGGTAGTGACCGGTTATGGAAATTCATAGTGTAATCACAGAATTGGGGTGTGGGGGGAGAGTCTGTGCTTCCATTTCCCAAACAATATCAGTACAATCAGCATATTTGGCAGGCAATACAGGAAGGAGTTCTTGCTGTAGGATGGTGAGAGAAAGAGGCTTGTGGCACTGCACTTTATGAAATTTGCATGCTAGAGAATCAGCTGTTACGGTTCCTTGGTCACAGTGAATATGTGGCTTGGGAGCTTGCAGCCTGCCCACACCCTACATTCTTGGGAAATGTAGCAGGAAAGCTAGATTAAGTTCATGAGTCAGTGCAGTCTTTGGTGGGCTATGTGTGTAAGTGCTACTCAATAGTTTCAGCTTTCATAGAAAGTTTGACTGAGTGATTATATTTATATGCAGCATTATATTTATATGCAGTGGACAGTTATATAAAATTCCTTGTGGAACCAGAAGCTATTAAGGCCTGCAGCTGTGTTCAGGGCCAGTCTGATTTGTAGAGTAACAGGAGTGACTAAATTGCAAAGTGTGCTTGACATAATTTCTGAGTGTTCTAGTTCTCTGAGCTCTCAAAAGTTGGGACTGAATAATTTCCCAATTAATATTTGGGTCACCTGCTTGCAATATTCCCACCCCCTACCCACCCCAACTGTAACATTTAACTGATGTTAAATGCAAAGATTTCCCATAATATAAACAGGCCTTGTGTGTACTGGCGCTATGAGAGATTGTGGGGAGTCTGAGAAAGGAATGGAAGAGTAGACATAATCAAGAGATAGAAAGTAAGATGACTGACAGCTTAGCTCATAAATGGCAACTTAATCTAGGTGACAAGAATCCTGCAAAGAATCATTCAAAGAGATCTCACCTTACTTAACCCACTATAAATGAAAGTGAAAAATTTCTCTCATATTTTCCAACAGTCTATATTTAAACATTAAAAACACCTTACTAAAATCTGTGTAATTCTTGCTTCCTTGATTTTGCCCAGCCTATGTGGGGCCTTCTCTTCCATTCATTCTCATAATTCTTTGAGTCTCCTGTCAATACCCAAGCAGACCTTGATTGATACAGTAAAGTTGCTGGGGTTCCCTGATGAATGTGTTTGTCCCATTTAAACTGGTCATTTAAGCTTTTTTCATTCCAGTCCATATCCTGAGCAAACAACTGAAAATCAGCAATATACTCGCCCACAGATACTCTGATACTCTGTCAGAGGTAAAGGAGCTATAATTCAGTCAAATCATCAAAGCTAACTTTCTGGAGTGTTACAAAATTGACATTTTTGTTAACTCCAGACTACTGTGTAGCAAAAGGGGAGGTTGCCCATTTTGGATCTCCTTAAGTCGATAGGCCAATTATGGCTCCTATTCAAGATCAATTGATGGGAAAATCCTTAAAGTTTAAGGTGGGTATTGAAATTGTGTCATCTCTGACTTTCTTCTCAGGAATCTAAGAAAAACTCTCCAAATTTCTACATCACCAATGTGTTGCTTAGGTACAGCTTTAAATGAAAATTATCCTTACCTAAATCAGAACAGTGGACAACTCTTAAGTAACACTGACATCCAAAGGGACATACTGGAAATATGTCAAAAGGTATTAAGGGTGCTCTGGTAGGAAAAAGGGAATTGTCATCCTTATCATCACTGTCATCATCATCATCATCATCCAAGTCTTCCATATCCATGAGCATTATATTCTTAAAGGTGAAGTATGAAGGATTTTGGAAAGGCTTAGCAGAACCCAAAGCCACAAGAAGCAAAAGTATATATTTCTTCATATTTGCAGAATGCACAACCCTAAAACAAAATACAATAAATCAGTGCCCAACAGAAAAATACCATCGTTGACCTTGTAATTTCAGAAATATTAGAAAGAAGTTGCCAACATAAATGTCTAGAATATAAATATTAATTCATCTGTTGAGATTTCATTTGAGCAACTATGGTGGTTTAAATGTTTTATCTCTGTGGAATTATACGGAACACTAGGTTTTTCTTAGAAATTTGAACTTTTGATATGAAGGGTTTGATTGTTGCAGAGTAGTCAGTCTCTATTGCCAAAATGATCAGTTTGGCCTTTATGATGTAGAAGCTGGGAAGGGAACTAGGGCTACTGAGTTGAGTTGGAAAAGTTTAGAAGAGCTTGTAGCAGTTCCTGTCTGACTCAGAGACCCGTCTGTTCTGTGTGTAAATTAAGCCCAGTTGAAAAATAATTGAATGGAAACCTAGCTGTAAATCATATTCATTCCTCCCAGCAGTTCTCCCAGAACATCATCTTCTTACATAGTTTAGTCTCCAGGGTACCAAAAGCAGAATATAGTTCTATGATATAATTGGAAAGAATTAAATCTGAAAAAGTGCTTTCCTCCTCCTTTCTTCTGGAAGAGTTTGCAAAGAAAAGAAAGTGTGCTTGCAGCATTCCCACACTTCATTAAGGATGCAAAAATAAGGTGTTAGCCTGGCAAGACTTGTTTTTGAAAAACCCCTGCTGTCTTCTAGTAAACTGCATTGCTTTCAAGGTGTTTGTAGATCCATCTGTTTATGAGCTGCTCTAGAATCTTTCCAGGTATCAGCTTTAGACTGATTGGTCTGTAGTTTTTCTACATCTTCGGTTCCCCCCTTTCCCAAAATAGGAATATTTGTCTATTCCAGTCACCTGGCATTTTGCCATTCTCCAGAATTTATCAAAAGTTGCTACATTAAAGTTTTACTACAACCATCAGCTAGTTTTATTTATTATTTATTTATTTTCTATCCCGCCTTTATTATTTTTATAAATAACTCAAGGCGGCAAACATGCCAAATACTTCTTCCTCCTCCTATTTCCCCACAACAACAACCCTGTGAGGTGAGTTGGGCTGTGAGAGGGCCCAAGGTCACCCAGCCGGCTTTCATGCCTAAGGCAGGACTAGAAGTCACAGCCTCCTGGTTTCTAGCCTGTTGCCTTAACCACTACACATTTAATCTGGTTGTTTTTTGCAAAACTAGAGAGCTTCAGTTACTGAGCAATATGGGAATGCAGTTAAATGAAGTCATGGAGTAGAGAAAATGCTTCATCCAACTCGTAAGAGATGAAGATAAAATGAATGCATAATGGTCAACACATACCATCTCTCAGTAATCTGAATATGTGCATTAAATCAAGGTGAGAAATAATTAAGTTGTAGTTATTTAAGATGCAAAGTAGTAGATTGGTGCTATGATTTTGGGAACAGAAGAGATTACATTAAATTCTCTATAACTTGATAAGCAATATAATTCTATATATGTGTTCTCTATAATTTGGCTTGGCCTCCTAAATAAAGTGTGTATGAGTGTGCACATGTAAATTCTTAGAGAAAAACTGCATTCTGTAAAACTCTAGATGCTTAACTACTCTAATGCCTTTCCAGTGTTCTAGCTAATTAAAATTCCCTTTTAAAATGCTATCTTAAAACATGGATAGCATTTTAAAAGGGAATTTTAGAAGAGCAGCTTAATGGCTGGATCTAGGCATTTTTTTCCTGCCTTTACAGGATGCGGCATCTGTTCTCCTGACAAAAAAATTGCATTACATTGTTGTTCGGAAGTATTAAATTATCTAATAATATCCTGAACTTCACTGAGCCACTGAAATGAAAGCAGGCAGGGGAAGAATTCAGTGAGCTACTGAAACTCTAAGTACCTTTCCATGAACTGTCTTTGCCTTGCCCCTTAAACATGTGTATGTTGTTACACTGCATTATTTAGAATTAACTGATTAAGGAAGATGACTACCATATCATGATCTGTAACCACAACAAAAACTGTTGTGGCTATTTTAAGGCTAACACATCTGCTGTGGTATATGCTGCCTTGACCGGTGCTCACTTTTAATAACTGTTTCTATGTTAAGTTATCTTGGTACCCTCTCTGACCTCTGGTGATATTCCCCCCCCTTCCCTTCCAAATCACTGAAGACGTTGCTACGTTAGCATCTTTTCATTCGTATTAGATCCATTTCATATATAACTTCAATACAAATGTAAGTTTGCCCACGACTGCATGTTCAGCAGGGGGATAGAGCAAAGCATAGCTTCCTCATGAGTAAACTAGTCTAATCTAGGTGTTTGTGCTTGACTGTGCCAGTTCTAATTCCAAATAACTGAACAGCATGAGGTTGCTTAACTTTTTTAAAAAGACTATTCTTAAATTGTTAAATTAATTGTTAAATTCTTAAATTATTCAAAATGTACACTCAGTATTATAAAATAATAGGCTAGTGTGCATTGTGCCATGTATGGTGGTCCTTTGTATCCAACAAACCATTAGAATATTAACGGCTGCCAAGATTTTAAGAAATAAAGCCCTGTTTTCAAGTAAATCATTGGTGATTTTGAATAATATCAAACTTATTACCTAAACTCAGTTTAGAATTTCTGCATCTTATTAAAATGTAATTTTAACATACCATCTTAATAATAAGAAAGGTATTCCAATTACATTCACTGGCTGGCTGGATAAAAGTTTCTGAAAATTTTGTTTTGGCAAAGCAAATCACTATTTTAAAGGAAGAGAAAATGCTTTGATTCATGCTGCCAGCTTGGCCAGAAATTATGTTGATACTTAATTAAGTTCACATCAGAGAATTGAATCGCTTAATTTGAAGTGCTAGACACTTCATATGAATAGAGTAGAGCATAAGGCAGAATGCTTTTCTGCCTAGTTTTTGCCAAGGGTGTATAATACTCATATACCTTTACTTTTAAAACATGAATGTTTGTGAAGCCCCAGGTTTATATGTGCAAAAGAAACTGAACACAGAATCTTTATAAAAGCAAGTAACATTGAATATACATGAAATATGATGAATTGTCTGCTAGTATCACCTTAGGTTTATTCAGAAGTAAGTCTGATTGCGTTCAATGAGACTCCCAGGTAAGTGTTATAGGATTGCAGCCTACATGGTTTTCATTAGATACAGAACTTTTTGTTTGACCTAATCAGACAGTGCAAACAAAATAATGGATAAACACGATGATTTGTAATACGTATTACTTCTTCACCTACTGGCTAATTTCTAAATGTTAATTATAGGAAGTTCAATCTAGTTCTACTTTTCTTTTTTTTATATGTAGAGGGCTCTGCTGACAGAATAGGGGAGGCATTCTGTGCAGACTCACATTCCCTTTCACCCTTCAAAGGGTGGGCAGATTGTGAATTGCTGAAAATATGGCTAAATACAAATATTGAGTCTGCAATGCACTTCCTTGGCAGAAAGTTCTCTTGAATTCAGTAGGACTTATATGACTGCAACAGAGACCATAAAGCATAAAATTATCACATGCTTTTTCTCTCATAAAAATTACTGTCCTTTACTAGACCTATTCAAAAACACTATTTTATACTTTTCTGTTCACAGTATAAAAGCAGTTAAATTATACTACATTGTTTTCTAATATATGCTGTAAAATATTGAACAGTATTTAAAATACATCATTAATAATGACAAAAGAATATTGCTTCATTAGAACATTGATGCATTAATAAAAAGTAAAAAAAAAACACTTACCTTGCAAATTTGTCAAGTCCTTCAAAAGGATAAGGAAATTATTTCCACTTCAGTAATGTGTAGAAGACAGACTGAGCCTATAAATTGAACAATAAATATTTTAAAGGGGTTAAAAATCCCTTTAAAGGTCCTGTTCTTCCTGGCACCCTGGGTAATACTTGAATAAACTCCTTCTGTGGATTAGTCTATCTGAGCACTGAAGAATAATGCTAAGAAAACTTGTTATTGCTCATGTGTTTTTCATCACTGACTGTATCTGAGCCAAAACTTCTAGCTAACTCTAGACGTCTAAGCAAAAGATGTGGTTAAATTTGAACCTTAATAATGGATGGCACAAAGCCAGTGCAAACCCTAGATGGTTCACTGAAGTCAATTACTTACTGATGTACAAGTACACACCTTCTGAAACAATCTATAGCATACATTTTCTTGTATAACACTTAGAAATATGCTGTCTGTCCAAAGCAATCTAACACTATGATCCTAATAGTGATACTGTTTAACTGACTAGCTAGTGGCAGTTCTTTGTTGACCTTGACTGATCCCTAAAAGCTAAGCAGGGTCAGATGTAGTTAGTACTTGGAGGGCAACCACCAGTTAATCCAAGGCTGTAGAAGTTGAGAAAGCATCCAAGAAGGCAGTAAGAAATTGTTTCCATACTGCTTCCAGAAAACTACTTGAAGGAGAGTTTTTTTTTTTCCTTTAAGAGGTGTGTCTGGAAATATTTAAATAAATCAACTGTGAATGATGCATATGCATTAGAAAGACAGGATAGAAAAGTTTGTATAGTAACAGAAAAAAAATAAACCTTTATTTTAAAAACTCTGCTAAGGAGATTGTGGTTGTCAAATAGGATTGCATAACAATTTTTCAGAAATGACTTTCCAAAAATATATCAACTAAATACGTTCCTTTGCATATGAGTGGTCAGACCATCACATTACATTTTTAGACAACAGAAAAGAAATTAGGATATCCACATTAACTTTTTTACTTGAAAAGGCATACGTGATTCCTTTATCCTGATTATTTTAGCTATGCCATCAATTTGATTTAAAATATACAGTTTGATTAAAAACATACAGGCTTAGATCTCATGAACTAGACAGTTAATGCTTTGGGAGTGTTCTTTCAGAGTAGAAAACCCTCCGCATGGGAAAAAAAGTTTGTGACATAATCGGCATTGATATTGTCTTAAAAATCATGGTCATGCTTTGGGCTTTCCAGAGCATTAAGACTGAGAATGAAGGGGAATGCAGAGATAGGCAAAGAAGAACAGTGGTTGGCTCTTGTCTGTGGTGTAGATGTTCATGCCCTGAAGAAGATACATTGAAACATTTTATTCCAGGTAGGGATGTTCAGGAATGCTGATCTGTCTGCATAATAGAATAACTAACCTGATTTTTGGAGTAACTGCAGATCAAAAAACAGTTATCCTTCAGATTTCTTACTCCAGATTTTGCAGTGCAGTTCTTAGGTTAAATAAGGTACCAAAAAATTAAAATATGTATCTTAGATTACATTAAAATTTGTACTTGGGAAAAAATCCATTCAAAAGTAGCTAAATTGAGAGGAAATACCTAAAAATGTTGGTTTTTAAAAAATAATTTTAATGCAGATTTTTAAATTTCACAGATGAAGCAGGGTATAACAGACTTATGAAGATAGAACACTTAATAAAAATCTAAGTTTGCTTCTATAATGGTAAATTAAAGCCTCCTGCAAGACAAGCGCAGTTCCTGGTAACTTTCTAAGTACTCTTGTGAATTTTCTTGGCAACAATATGAAAGTGAGTTCCCATTATCTTCTTTCAATATGCCTTTTCAATTTCTTAATCTAAATTGCAGCTCTGGTATTCCCTGATTGTCTTCTTGATAAGTACTATCCAGATTATCTTTGGGGCAGCTACAAGAGTCTTGATTCTCATTGTATGTAATTTAAGATAAATGTAATTTTTCTAATAACATCAGAAGATCAACACCATTTTAAAATATTTGATTCATAAATTTGGGAAGAAGTATTAAGTACACATGTCTTGGCTTATCAAACTGATTAATTAAAGAAAAGAACTCCTTTTTTAGGGATCTGTAGTATAAAAGATGTATCAAAGCTGGCCTGTAAGGGGATGAAAAGGAGCCTGCTGTCATGCGCTGCCTACCTCTGAATAACACTCAGACACTGGTTCGTGGATCAGGCTCTGGTTTATTTGCAGGGCAGGTACAGCGTCGGTAGAAAAAAGCTGAGAGTGACAGGAGCGCGCCGGTGCGGGGTTTAAATACCCCGCGCCGGTCAGCGCCCCCTCGCTCACGGTCACGTCACCCCCCTTTGTCCAATACGTTGCCCTGCCGGTGGGTGAGGGTTTCCGGGATCGCCCATCATCAGGTTTCCCATTCCTCTGCTGATTGCTTTCAGCTGGGCGATCCCCGTTGTATTGCCGCTGATGGCTTGGGTGGCTCCGTGATCCGTTTAGCTATTGTTTGTTAGCCGTTAGTCGTTGTGGGTTGATGGCTACTTATCTTGTACCCCTTCACCTATTTCCTTGTCATTGTCATGTGTGCCATTGCGCTGATGACTTTAGCTCAACGGCACTCATGACATACTGCCCCCTTTTCGAATAGTGTTCTCCCCCGGTTTTCTGGGTTTTCCCCGTGGCGCTGTCAAAACGCCACATTTTTTTTTTTTTCAAAGTTCCCGCCGGAGTAGTTGTCGCCCCTCCCTTTGCTCCTCCCTCTACCACGTGCCTTCCCAGGGTGTGTCCATGGTACGCATGCTCGGGTCCTGACCTGGCGTGCGCATGCTCCAGCCACACCCTGTTTGTTTGGCTCAGTTCGGCGAGGAGAGAGGCGTGGCTGGTCGGGTGCTTCTCAGCTCCAGGTAGGGCCCTTCTTTTTCTTATTTAAAGTGCGTCGCCTTTGTTGTGTCTCCTGGGCGTTGCCCCCAGGTTGCCCTGTTGACTTGCTTGCCACTCCCCCGCGGCCGGGGGGCGGGGGGAGTGAGTCCCGGGGGGGGGAAGGTCCACCCAAGTCGCGGGCTTGGGGGGGCCCTTTCCCTTGGGGCACGGGAGGCGGGGGGGGCCTGCGGGGGGGGGTTGGTTTTGCTGACCTTGGTTGCGGTTTGTCGGGGTATGCCCGGTGAAATGCTCTGGTCAGGTCAGGCGCGTTAACGTTGTGCGCTGCCACCCATTCCGGGTGGGGGAAGTGTTTCCACCTGACCAGATAGTGTAGAGTTCCTCGTTGCTTGCGGGAGTCGAGGATGTCCCTTATCTCGAAGTGGTGTTGCCCGTCGATCATCACCGGTGCGGGCTGTGGTGTGCTTGGGTGCCATCGGGAGGTGGTTGCCGGTTTCAGGAGGCTGGTGTGGAACACCGGGTGGAGTCTCCGGAGGTTGTGTGGCAGGTCCAAGCGTATTGCTACCGGGTTCACTATTTGCGTGACTCGGAACGGCCCGATGTACTTAGGCCCCAGTTTTTTCGAGGGTTGGGTTGACTTTAGGAACTTGGTGGATAGATAGGCCATATCCCCCGCCTGGAACGTCGGTTGTTGTCGCCGGTGCTTGTCGGCCTGCTCTTTGTAGGCAGCCTGTGCATCCTTCAGCACCGCCGTGATTACTGGCCATGCTTCCGCGATCTTCCGTCCCCAGTCGCTAGCGTCCACCTGGGGTTCCGGGGGTTGAGGTAGCTCCGGTATGGGGACGAAGTCGCGCCCCGAGACTACTTCGAACGGAGTTTTCCCCGTGCTCGTGTGGACGGCGTTGTTGTATGCGACTTCGGCGAACGGGAGCAGTTCAGCCCAGTCGTCTTGGTGGTAGTTAGTATATGATCGTATAAATTGCTCTAAGGTGGCATTAAGAACCTCAGTGGCTCCGTCCGTCTGAGGGTGCCAAGCCGTAGATAGGGCCTGTTGGGTCCCCGTCAGCTTCAGGAAGGCCCGCCAGAATTTGGAGGTGAACTGTGTGCCCCTGTCGGTCACCACACGTGCGGGACATCCGTGTAGCCTGTACACGTGGATGAGGAAGAGTTTGGCTAGCTGTTGTGAGGATGGGACCGACGTGCAGGGGATGAAGTGGGCCTGCTTTGAGAAGTAGTCCTTCACCACCCAAATGGCCGTTTTCTTCTGGCTGGGTGGGAGGTCCACTATAAAATCCATAGAGATTTCCTCCCATGGGCGGGAGGGTTCTGCCACCCGTTGCAATAGCCCCGCGGGTTTGCCTGGTGCCCGTTTGGCCCTAGCGCACGTTGGGCAGGACGCCACGTAGGTTTTTACGTCTCGCCTGAGCGCGGGCCACCAGAATTGACGCCGTGTTAGGTGTAGGGTCTTGAGGAACCCAAAGTGTCCCGCTTGCTTGGCGTCGTGTGACCTATGCAAGATCGCCTGGCATTGCGAGTCCGGGACGTAGATTCTGCCTTCCCCCCATGCCAGGTCTTGTGCCATCGTTACCTTGTCGGGGTTTGCCAGGAACCAGGGGTCGGTTTTGAGGGCGGCGGCGAGGTCCGTGCGCATTCCCCCTGGTAGTTGCGGTTGGCTTCTTTCCGTCGCCGGTTGTCCCGCCGTCGGCTGCGCCGTAGAGTCGAGCTGCCTCCGTGCGCCGCTTTGGGTGGTCACGGCCATCCCCAGTTGCGAGGCGGATAGGACCGTCCCAATGGTGTCTGGGGCGGGCTCTTCGTCTTGGGGCAGTCGGGAGAGGGCGTCGGCCAGGAAGTTCTTCTTGCCCGGCATGAACTTCAGCTGGAAATCAAAGCGGCTGAAGAATTGGGCCCATCGGACCTGTTTTGGGCTAAGGCGTCTAGGCGTTCGTAGGGCCTCGAGGTTCCGGTGGTCAGTCCAGACCTCGAATGGTTGGGTGGCTCCCTCGAGTAGGTGTCGCCATGTCTCTAGTGCCGATTTCACCGCGAAGGCTTCTTTCTCCCAGACGTGCCATCGCCTCTCTGTCTCGGAGAACTTCCTTGACAGGTAGGCGCATGGTTTCAGGAGTCCCGTGGGGTCTTTCTGTAGCAGGATGGCTCCCAGGGAGAAGTCTGAGGCGTCGGCTTGGACCACGAACGGCCGTTCTGGGTCCGGGTGCGCGAGGATTGGCTCCGTAGTGAACAGCGCTTTCAGCTTGTTGAATGCGGTCTGGCACGCGGGAGTCCAATTCAGCACTGTGCCTGGGTTCTTGGCGCGTCGGGTGTCCCCCACCCCTTTGGTTTTGAGGAGGTCCGTTAAGGGGAGGGCTATCTCAGCTAACCCCCGGGCGAATGACCTGTAGAAATTCGCGAATCCGAGGAAGCTCTGTAGTTGCCGTCTGTTGCAGGGCCGCTCCCAGTTTAGCACCGCTTCGACTTTTGCGGGGTCCATTTCGATGCCGTCCCCGGAGATTCG
The DNA here is from genome assembly GCF_035149785.1 of Candoia aspera. NCBI lineage: Eukaryota > Metazoa > Chordata > Lepidosauria > Squamata > Candoiidae > Candoia > Candoia aspera. Next base: position 55,517,652 of record NC_086154.1, read on the forward strand.
GTACCCCAGATAGTCTAGGCGCTTTTTGTGAAACTCGCACTTTGTAGGCTTTGCATAGAGCTGCGCCCTTCTGAGCTTGTCGAGGACTTGCCTCACGAGGGTTACATGTTCCTCGTGCGTTTTTGTGTAAATAAGGACGTCGTCGATGTAGACCAGGACCCCTTTGAACAGATGTTCATGCAGTACCTCATTGATGAGCTGCATGAACACTCCAGGGGCCCCCGCGAGTCCGAAGGGCAGTACCTTGTACTGGAAAGCGCCTAGGGGGCAGTTGAATGCCGTCTTCCATTCGTCCCCCTCCCTGATTCGGATGCGATAGTACGCCTCGCGAAGGTCCAATTTGGAAAAGACTTTGCCCGTGGACAGGTGGGCGAGCATGTCCTTCACCAGGGGTAAGGGGTATTTGTTGGACAGGGAAGCCGCGTTTAGGCCCCGGTAGTCGGTGCAGAGCCGTAGGGTCCCGTCTTTCTTCTCCCGGAATAAGACGGGGGCTCCGACCGGTGAGCATGCTGGCTCTATGAATCCCCTGTCTAGGTTTTTATCGATGAACTCCCGGAGGGTTGCCATCTCCTTCGGGGTCATTGAATAGATCTTTGGTCTAGGTAAGGGGACGTCGGGCAGTAGGTCGATCCGGCAATCCGTCTTGCGGTGGGGGGGTAGTTGGTCAGCTTCTGCCTCTCCGAAGACCTCGGAGAAGTCGGCGTATTGTTCTGGTAGGTCTGCTGTGGTAGCGGCGTTGTCTTGTGTGGTCGCCTCCGCTCGTCCTACCGTGGGGTTGCTTCTGCCCGCTGGAACTGGTGCTCGATACTCGCCGTCGCCGAATGTGAAGGTGCGGGTCTCCCAGTTGATCCGCGGGTTGTTTGTCGCGAGCCATGGCATCCCCAGGACTGCAATGGGCCGTCCGATGTGCGTGACTACGAACGATGTGCGCTCGGTGTGAGTGCCCATTTGCAGGGTGACCGGCTCGGTTTGTAGCGTGGCTGGTTTCCCTCCCGCTGTAGAGCCGTCCAGCTGGTGGAATGCCAGCGGCGTGGGGAGGGGGAAGCAGCGGAGGTCGAGTTTGGCGACTAGGTCGGGGTGGATGAGGTTTTTTGAGCACCCCGAGTCCACTAGTGCCGCGGCCGTGGTGGCTCCGTTGCCGGCAGAGAGTTGAATTGCTGCCAATATTACGGGGCTTTCGTCGTTTCGTTGAGGTGGTCCGCGTTGCTGTCCCACCGCCTGCCTCGCCACGCGTCTCAGGGCAAGCGGGGAGCATTTCCCGCTGGCTGGTCGGGGTCTGTATTGTCCTCTTCCCCCCAGTAAGCGTCCCAGCCCTCTTCTGGTGTCGCTGTGGCCACGGTCATTCGGCGGTGAGGGGGCGGCCCCGGGTTGGGTGGTTTGGGGCTAATTTTCGGAGTGGGTTTGGGCGCGCTGGTCGGCGGTCGGTTGGCGAAGCAATCCGCCGTCTTGTGCCCTAATTTGCCACACCTCCCGCAGGGCTCCCGGTTGAACTTCTTTTTTTGGTATATGGGGCCGGCCATCCCCCCGTGTGGTGCGGGTACTTTTTTCCCGGCATAGTTTGTGTCTTCCGTGGTTGTCATGAGGAAGGTGCGGTGCGCATGTTCGGCTTTCCCCGCGAGGTGGATCCACCCGTGTAACGTTTCTGGGTCATCGCGGTAGAGGGCCCATTGGAGAACGTCGCGGTTGAGCCCCCTTTTGAACATTTCCAGCAGGGTGGTCTCGGACCAGTCGCTGACCTTCCCCGCGAGGGCTTTGAACTCCAGGGCGTAGTCAGGGACCGTGCGTGTGCCCTGTTTAAGTCTTTGGAGTGCGCTTTTCGCCCTTACTTTGGCTAGGGGGTCTTCGAAGTAGTTTTTCATCTCATTGATGAAAGCAGGGAAGGTGTCGAGGGCGGGGGAGCTGGACTCGTACAGTTGGACGTACCAGTCCGCCGCCCTGTCTTGGAGTTTGATCGCCACGGCGGCGATCTTGTCGGCCTCGGAGTCATAGGAGTGTCCGTGCCTCCCCATGAACTCCCTAGCGTTGGTCACGAAAAACGAGAGTTTTGTGGGGGTCCCATCGAAGAAGATGGGGAAGTCCTTTGGGGCCCGGGCGTTTTGTGCGGCCCCGCCTCTCGCTTCCCGGGGTGTGGTGTCGGCCGCCTGTGCCGTCTGCTGACCCTCCGCTGGCCCGTGTGGGTTCGGTGCTTCGCTCGGGGTGTGGGCTTGTGCGGGGACGTCGTTGGGTGGCGCGGGGGGCATAAGCGCCTGGAGCATGGTCCGGAGTTCCGTCAGTTGAGCCCGCATGGCCGCGAGTTCAGCTCGTGCCTCCTCGTCCACAGCCCGCGCCGCCGCTGGGGCCGGTTCCGTTGGCGCGTCCTCGGGGGTAGGTTGCCGGCGGGGTTCATCGTCCCTCTGCCGCGGGTCCGCTTCCTCCGCCGTCTGATGGGTGTCTCCGTCGTCCTCCTCCGTGTTGACCGCCGTGGGGCTGTCGCTCCACGCCCGTTGCTGGGGTGCGATGTGGGGCGCGGGGTCCTCCGCTGGTTTCGGAAGTCGTGCTGCTCCCTCCCGCGGTCGGGTTGCCTCCGTCGCCATCTCCCCTTGGGGTTGGAGCTGAGGCTCGGGTCGGGTGGGGTGGGCGTCCATGGCTCCGGGAGTCCGCGGTGCCTCTGGCCTTGGTCGGTCCTCCTCTGTCTCTTGCCGCACGGCTCGCCCTCCTTGCCCGCGCCGCTCCGGCCTCATCTTGCTGGTCTTCTCGCCGTCTACTCCTCCCGCGGCTCGTTGTCGTCCGGTGGGGCTCGGCGAGGCTGAGTTTATGACTCTCAGCTTTATGTCATGCGCTGCCTACCTCTGAATAACACTCAGACACTGGTTCGTGGATCAGGCTCTGGTTTATTTGCAGGGCAGGTACAGCGTCGGTAGAAAAAAGCTGAGAGTGACAGGAGCGCGCCGGTGCGGGGTTTAAATACCCCGCGCCGGTCAGCGCCCCCTCGCTCACGGTCACGTCACCCCCCTTTGTCCAATACGTTGCCCTGCCGGTGGGTGAGGGTTTCCGGGATCGCCCATCATCAGGTTTCCCATTCCTCTGCTGATTGCTTTCAGCTGGGCGATCCCCGTTGTATTGCCGCTGATGGCTTGGGTGGCTCCGTGATCCGTTTAGCTATTGTTTGTTAGCCGTTAGTCGTTGTGGGTTGATGGCTACTTATCTTGTACCCCTTCACCTATTTCCTTGTCATTGTCATGTGTGCCATTGCGCTGATGACTTTAGCTCAACAGCACTCATGACACCTGCAGACCCAGTGCTCAGTCCTGGCTTCCTAAATGGCACTATAGCCAACCTGTCTTTGTATAAAAATACCAATGGATTATGTAATAATAGTCAAGAGACTCTTGAATATTTTTTCATTCCTTTTCTTTAAACACTCAAATTATATTAGCATTCCATTTATTGAGGCATGCTTCTGTATGAACACTGTACAAAACATTTTCTTCAACTGCTTGTGAATGTATTATAAGTTGAAAGGCCCAAACCTCTGTTTTGGGAAATAGGCCAAATGCTTTAATACATGACATAGTCTTTTAGCGATTTGCTTTGGCTTTAGTTCAGTCTAGCTTCTTTTACTCAGTAGGACATTGTTATGTTGCATGGTTATGGAGAATTAATTTGAGCTCTGTGGTTATTTTTGATCTTTCACCATTTGAACTGCCATTTGTAAACATGCAGGTAGCTCTTGCTATTCATAGGGGTTCTGTTCTAGGCTAACAACTGCAAATAACATACCTGCAAATAATGAGAGCTCGAACAAACATTTTTACACATGTGCAAAAGCCTATGTCCCATTTTGTGCATGTGTAAAATGCAGAACACTCCAAAGTCTACCAACGAAACCACACACAAGAAAATGAACTGTGGATACACAGACCCCTCTCCCATGAATAACAAGGTCTGGTCTGTGTATACCAACTACAGATACACAAAACTGTGGGTAATGAAATTGTAGATCAAATGGCACATATATAGTCACTTTTATCCTTATCATTTGCACAGTGATTGTCTGATACACAGTTCAGGCCATTATTCAGCAACACTATATTTGGTTTTTTGTTGTTGTTTTTTTTAAGGAAAATAAAACCAAGCCTCTTTGACTCCAACTTAAACCTCTTTGAGGCTGTAACTAGCCTGTCTTCTCCTCTGTACTTCAGGTCCATACAGCCCCTTACTCTGTGCAGCCCCAGTAACCAATACATACATAAGTAATTGGGATTGCCTTGCTGTATAAGACAAAGGATGCTTTTATTCAGTATTCTGCTTCAGTCAATGGACTTTGATAAGTAGATATGCTGCCTCTTAATGCAAAGCATTAGTTGGCAGATTTAGGGAAGTGCTTTCTGTGAATTAAACATTAAAAAAAAAAAACGTTCTGTTGCATCAAGCCAAATACCCACCTAGTTCAGTATCCAGTTTCTGACAGCAGCCGGTCAGTTGCTTCCAAGAAGCCCACAATGTGTAATACATTTAAAAAGCCATCAAAGCCTCAAGTGGATTTGTACGGTAATGAAAACTGCTTGCAAAGGTGTACTATAGCTCTACAAATACCTGGCTACATTTTGCAGATAAGCATATCTTTGGGAATAATCCTATCATCGTTATAGTCCCTTGCCTGAGCTACAATTTTTTGTTTTGTAACAAGCATATGGAAAATTTGATGTAATTTCAGATGGAATGATATAAAGTCTCATGATGGCATACTGCTTCAATAAAGAACTGTTAGTGTCTTCTGGGAAAGCTGAAACGTTCTATGCAGTGTCACTAGCATTGTTACCAGCTGTTTTAAAATATAAGGCTAAAGGTTAACTTATTGAAAACTTGTATGTCATTCTTGTAAATGAGGGCAGGAAAATAACTGAATTGCATAGCTTCCTAATGAGAAAACATTTCTTCTATTGCCACTTTCCCATTCTCTTACAGAAGGTTGTCCAACATTGGTTGTCCAATATTTAGTACATGAGAATCTCTCTCTCTCTCTCTCTCTCTCTCTCTCTCTCTCACACACACACACACACACACACACACACACAGAGGGAGAAATTCTTTGTTTATGCCTATTTCCTACCTAATTTCTTACTACCTATCTTAATCTAGCATCTTGACATTACTATAAGTTTACAACTACTTCTATCTCCATATCTGTGTTCCAATCTCTATGTTCTTTTGCTCTATAGTTTCCTATAAAAACTATTTCCTAGTTCTTTGAGTATTTATTTCCCCAAATCTTCAGCTCCTGTAGCCAAACTCAGTCCATTTGTGTTTGCAAGTCCTTTTCATGCCTTCTCTGTTGACTGGCATATGGGTCTTTTCTCTCCTCCCCAGCACTCACAAGCTTCTCTTCCTGGCGCTGGTTTGTAAAACACTGCGCTTGGGCTGCTGCAGACAATGGGTTTGCTCCAGTCACTTCTTTGCAGACGCTAGTTGGGCTCTTTCCCCCCATTTTTTGGCTCTGTCTCTCAGCGGGCCTTGCAGTGCCAAGGCTTTTGTCATCCTGGGACTGCTGCTGAGTTACTTGCCTTTGAACTGGAGACTTTGCTTCTCTGTAGTCTTCCTGGCTCAAATCCTCTTCTGCTACAGCCACATGCATGCTGGGTTTCTGGTCCATTTAAGCGGGCCTTCTCTCCAATTAAGGAGAAGGTGGGGCTACTTTAACCCACTTCCCCAGACAGCACTGAAACTCTGGACTCCAGAAGGGAATGAGAAGTGCCTGCTCAATCTGGGCGGTTCCACATCCTTCCCTTCTTTTAAGAGATAAGAGGTTTTCTTTACACTCTTCTCAGGCCACGTTCACTAGACATTTCTGTAACTTGTCCCTGACAGGATAAAAAGTCTTCAGGAATGTTTTGTTACCCTGCTGTCTGTTGTATGGTGAATATGTAGGTTTGTAAAGACAGCGTAACTGTAATTCAAGGATTACTGTTTTTCATCCACTGTACCTAGATAAGCGGTTGGTCGTCCATTATAGCTGTAAACTCTCAGCCCCATAAATATACTTCGAGCACATCTGTGGCACATTTCAAGGCCAACACTTCCTTTTCAATGGTCCTGTAGTTAGCTTCTTGTGAGAACAGTTTCTTGGCTAAATATACCACTTGATTATCTTCATCCCCATAAGTCTGTATTAAGGCTGCACCAAGTTCTATGTCAGAAGCATAATTTATGATGGAAGCCTTTTTATAGTCTGGCCCTTTTAGAATGAGGCCTTGACACAAAGCTTCTTTCAAGTCCTTGAAGGTTTAATGACATTCTGGTGTCAATTTTATTATTTATTTGATTTCTGTACATGACTTTGGGCAGCTTACAATAAAGTAGATAAAAACAAATAAAATATGTAATATAACATACGTAATATAACCAACAACCTGTTCAATACTATTCATTCTGCCTTCTGGGTGAGATCTGTCAAAGCTCGAGCATGGATGGCAAAATGGGGAATAAACCAGTTATACTACCCCACTAGTCCAAAAAGATATTTAACTTCTGTTGCTTTTGGAGCCTTGACTTCTTTCAGAGCTAATATTTTATTTTTATCTAATTTCACCTCTTTGTTCCCTACCAGAAAACCTAAATATTTGATTTCTTTATAGCCTGTTTTGTCGGATTACTGCTAGGGCAGCCTTCTGGAGACTTGTCACTTGTCCCAAATGTTTTAGGTGATCTTTCCAGGTTGGCTATAAATAATGATGTTATCTAAGTAAGCCTCACACCACTTTCCTCTATCAGGAAAGTGGTAGAAGCTCCATGCAAACCAAATTGCTTGCTTGCTTGCTTGCTTGCTTGCTTGCTTGCTTGCTTGCTTGCTTGTTTGTTTGTTTGTTTATTTATTTATTTATTTATTTATTTATTTATTTAAATTTAGGTACCATCCAACTCCAACTGACTATAAACAAAAATATACCATGTGAATATTTTTTGAAAATCGTATGATCAAGAATCCAACTCTACCTTGATGATCTCACAGAATGCAACCAAAAAACCTTAGAACATGGTAATAGGGAAAGGCAGGAAAAAGGAGAAGTGCATGTGAATCCTGAGTTAATTCCACTCAAAAAGAAGATTTAAAGGAGTTTCTAACAATCTTTTAAGAGGTGTTCACTAAAGGCCTGGTACTACTGATCTTACTGAGCAATGAATAGATAGGAATCTATTCACAAAGGAGAATCTCTCTCCATTAGGAAAAGCCTCTATAGAGTACCAGAACATGTGAAAGCCATCTTGAAGAGAAAGGTGTTGAAACTGGAAATTATAGCCATCGTACAGCGAGTGGTGTTCTCCCATTTTATTGGCTTCTAAACTTAATAGTGAAATATTATTTTGTGCTGACATGGCATAGGTAAATAAAAAAGCCAAATTGGATAGCTACTCTATACCTCATATAGATGATCTAGTAAATCTATTAAGTGGAGCTATGTGAACCGTAGATCTCACAATGGGTACTAGCAAATTTCCTTAAGGGTAGAGTCAAGAGAGAAGACAGCCTTTGGAAAACACAGGGCTTGTTTCAGTTCTCTAAATTCTTAGGGCATCTGCTTCTTTGCTCCAACTTTCTTTAATTACTGTACATCCAATATCCCTCGAGGCCATCTACGATACAATACATTACATACACTACGTGCAAATGGGCTGAATCCTGTTGATGCCTGTGGTACTTCCATTTATGTAAACAATAGAGAGGGCAACCGCTTATCCCAATGCCTTGGGTCTTGGCTGGCATACATGGTTCTCAGAGTTTTATTCATCCTCTTCACTTAGCCATCAGCTTGAGAATGATATGGGGTAGTTGACCCCCAGATTCTCACAGATTCCAAAAAAGAAATAATACTATTTTGGATGTTTGCTTTCTTATTGAAAATAGCAGTATTCATAATAGTATAATAATATTTACATAGTAACCCATCTAATTGTTCCCTATGATTTTGAATAACTGGTTATATAAATTATCACTGTAATTTAGGGAAAATAAGAATTTGTTCCTTTACCAGATTTGCAGTATTTTTACTTTGGATGGAGAATTATCAGTTATAATTGCATATGCAATCCATTGCATATTAATAAAACATGCAAAATGGAATCCAGCAGAGCCACTGGATGCAGTTTCTGACCTTTATACTTAGTTTCTATCTTTTCATGTTGTGTTCTTAATGTTTAGATTAAACCTGACCCAATATAATCAATAGTTGTTCTTTCTAAATTCAGCAAGAGGATATGGATTTCAGAATATTGTAAAACAGCATTCTAATTGTTGAAGAAGATCACAGCACTAGCAGTTCTAATTATTTTAAATCCTACTCAAGTTTTAATATTTCTATCATATCAGAACTTTCTTGGTTAGTCTTTGTTAATTCAAACCTCATTAGCATAGTGTAGTAAAGACAGTACTGACAATTTGTACCCTGCCTTCAGGCAACCTAGCTTCCAGAGATATTAGGCTAGCCTTTTTTTTATAAGGATAAATACAATCACATATTTTATTGCAATAATTGGCATGTCTTCAGGTATGAATGCCTTTGTCATTAATTCATTTAACTCTGAAGGGTATGTGCAACTTTCATTTTTTAAATTTTTATAAAATTATTCTTGGTTAATAGTTCCTGAAATGTAAATACTGTATTTTTAATCATATATTTGAATAAATTCTGCCCATATGCAAAAGAGAAACTATAATCATATAGCCAATAGAGAATGTATGTGGCTTTATGATTCCAAATGATACGTAATAGATTTCTCAAGTATTAGAGCATATAATTACATTGACTGGAGCACAGAATTTTTTCCCTAAAAATTCTTGGATGATGTCTAGGATGTTGCATGGCTAGGATGACTGCATTTTGCAGTGGTAAAAAAGGAGCCAGGTTTTTAAAAATGTAGTTCTGATGAACAGTCTTCATATTAACAGGACATATACTTTCTATTGCCATGACATCTTAATTTTGACATATTTTTGGATTTTTTTTAAATGTACGTTTCAAAGGATGTGAAATATTATAATCCATTGTACTGAAAATGGTCTTGATTAAATCGGCTTTTTGAAGTTAATTGGAAGTTCAATAAATTCCAGCTTTATTGTGCTTCCTTAAAACATTTATTTTATTTATAGATAGATAGATAGATTTAGCATCTTACCTGTAGTATGCTACCAGTTCCTTGGAGACATTTATACTCTTACTGCTCATCCTTCATTAGCCCTAAATATTATTATTAAGCAATAATAGTATTCAGATACTTTTTATGACATATTAATTGCTGGCGAAGAACAAATATTCTAACTATATTATTTACATATAAAAATACATTTGTATCACAAAACATTTTATTTAATTTTCTGAAGTTTCAGAATCACACTAGAATATGATCTTACACATGAAAAGGCATATGGTGAAAGGCCCCTTGTATTAATATAATTGTATTCAAGATGAAGATGTTGTAACTGCGAATCTTCATAGTCTTCTTCCTCATCACTCTCGTAGTTTTCCTCCTCATGATTTAGTCTGCATCTACAGATTCTCTCTGGAGGGACAGCTCTGTAAAACCATACCAGAATTAGTGAAACAAGGGTAATCATTATATTTTGCTAGTCAATTTCATCTGCCCTTCCGGATAATTTCCAAGATAGAAATTTCGATGGACAGCCAAAAGTGCTAACAGGAAAGTGTGCTTTACTGTGTGCTAGTTGGCATGTGCCTTACACAGGACTAAAAAAAATGGCAAATCCGTCATTTGGTCTCATACCTAGTCAGCAAAGATGTTTTCCCTCAACACACTAGGTAGCCACCCATCCCCTCTAATCCTGATTGCAGAAATGCTTACTCTAGTAGCAGTGCATTCTTACTGATTAAATGTATAAAGAATTAAATGTTAGATTGCCAACTCTTGAAATATCTTGGTATTCTGTAATAAGATCACATGCAAGAACTGTTCTTGTGGAAGAACTTGGAGTTGAGGTTGCTGAAATCCTAAGAGATTTTGCGTGATTTTTTTTAAAAGGTTGCCAACAATTTCCTGTATTATCTGACTGGATTAACAGGGACTAATTCTGCATGACTCAAATGTTTCAAAGAATCAAGATAGAATTTTATAAATTGATGCACACTCTAGGAAAATGTAGAAGACATTAATACATTTAATCTTATGCTTTCCCAAATGGCATTTAAAATTAACTTCTAAAAATGCTTAATTACCTGATTTTGTTGTTGTTGAGCCTTAGAAAATTTAATGTTTTCATTTCTGCAATTCCAAGTGGCACAGACTTCAACTGGTTATGATCTAAAAACATTTCTCTGAGAGAATGGTATGCTCCGTAGAATGACACAGGGTCCACTCCATAATCATCAAGTTTATTAAATGAAAGATAGAGGTATTCCAGCCCTGGTCTCATATGTCCAAATACAAATCCTGGAATTCTGTCAATTTGGTTCCCTATAAGTACAAGATGTACTAGTGACTTTGGCAAATAGGAAGGAACCTGATACAACTTATTGTAAGAAAGATCAATAGATTCCAAGTTCCTGCATAAAGACAAAAATACACAAAAGTTAAAAGAGCAAGATAACAGACATTCTAAAGCAAAAAGTTAGGAATATTGACGCATGCTCTCTCATCTGTTCAAACTGTGTGACTGAGTTCATGTTGCTGATTCACACAGGACTGCTTTGGGAATAATGTGATTGTTTTTTCTTGTAGTAGGATGTGCAGATGAGTTTTCCTGACTTACTGACTGCAACTGTAGCTTAGTATGCTATCTGAATGAAGAGATATAGTTTGTCTGTTTTCTGGTTATTCCTGTTTTGTTTTTTACCTACACAGGTCTCTAATAAATTCACAGAAATTTAAGGAAAGAAGTTTTTTAAAAGGAAAAAAAAGCAAACAAGACATAATAATTCTGCAAGATTAAGGTCTGGCTCATATATAATATCAAGCCAGAATTTTCTGACGCCATATTTTGTTGCACAAACCTTTGTACCTGGGTTGTACATGATAGTAAGCCAAATAGGAGATTTCACGTTCTGCTAAGCCAAAAACAAAAGGGCACATTTATGATTCATTCTCATACAAGAACCAGGGTTGACTATGATTTGTTTCTTGTTCGTTCAACAAGTTAACTTCATTAAATGTGTGACCACAATAATGAAAAGTAATTTGAGAAATATTTTTATGTTCTCTGACTGATGTTGATGGACACTGAAAATGCTTACAGCAGGTGTTTTTCCACCACTCTTCCGCACAGCTTCCTTATTCTTGAAGGCTATTAGACAGTTGTGAATGAAGTGATAACAGAAAAAAGAAGTCAGCAGAACGTTAGGACGGTTATAGCCATTTAGGCAGTAGGCCCTGGACGATGATCAATGAACTTTCAGATTAAGATTTATGTAGAATGTGGGAGGGTATTTGAACCTTTCCCTGCCTTTTAGTTTATCCAAAGGAAAGGATAATAGCTGTTTAGCAGGCAAAGAATTGTTTGGACACTACTGGAAACCCTGTAAGTATTCTTCTTTGCAGAGAAAAGACTAGTGACCCAGAGTGTTTCACAGGATGTAAATTGGCAGCACATTCAGGAGAGTTTAACTCTAGAGATTCCCTAAGACATAGAGTCAAGAATGAAGTCTTAGTTTTTTTCATCTTGTTGCATTTTTCACCTTCCAGAAAGAGAGGATTAGCATGCAGCTTTCTAGCCTAAAATATCTACTTACAGTGACAAAACTATAAGGAAGACCAGTGACTCTATCTCATGGTGGGGCCAGTGTAATAACTTCATGCCTCAAAAATCTGGAAATTTGCAGTTCTGCAACAGATTCTGTACTATTTAATACAGAGGTAGGACTGCAAAAAGAGAAATGCCAGCCAGCCATTTGTTTTTAATAAACATCTCAACTCCCTAAAGAGAATTTTTTGTACCACCTACTCTTTTCCCATCACTGTTGTCAAATTATTTATAACAATTGCCAGTATCCAGACGCTGGCTGATTCAGAGCTACGTAAGGAAGAGGGGGGGAAAAAACCAATGGAAGTACTTTTAGGCCCAACTGCTTTCTTAATTTTCCTCCTTTAGTTATTTCATGACAACTCTGCAAAAGTAATATAATGTAACTTGATTGTACTAATTCAGTTTTTGAACTAAAGGATAATATTCAAGTAGTGAGGGGGGGGTTGGTCATTTAGGAGGAAGGTGCTTCAAATACTTACTTTTCAGGCTGCATATTATGTTCAGTTGGCAAAGTCCAACAAAAATAAGATTTGGAGAGCACTTTAATTCTACATTTTAAAATGGTTATGGTTTTTTGATGACAAATACACAATTGCCAGGATGCTGTGTTGACTGCCTGTTAGTTCACAGATACATGGAATGTGTGAGCTGGGAGGGACCTTGTGGGTTTTCATACAGTACTTCGATCCATTAAACCATCTCTGACAGGGCATTTGGAGAATAAGAAGAACTCAGCACTGTTCTAGGTGGACTATTCCACTGCTTGACAGTTCTTGCCATCAGGAAATTCCTCATAATATACAGCCTGAATCTCCTTTCTTTTAACCTGTTGTTTCTTGTCCTGTCGTTGGTATCAATAGAGAACAAGTCTGTTCTCTTGCAGTGGCAGCTTTTTAGCTACATATAGATTGTTATCGTACTTCTCCAGAATATTCTCTTTTGCATTCCACAGATGCATGATTTCTTTAACTGTTTCTGATAGGGATTGGCTTTCAGGCTCCTTATCCTTAGCTCTTCTCTAAACCTGTTCTAGTTTCTCTGTGCCCCCTTTATGGTGTACTCTCCAGAACTGTGCAGTAGTTTTATGTCCAACCAGTTGAAAATCAAGGGGTCTGCAGTACCTTGCAGTACACATTTATCTATCTTGTCCAAACGGATATCATAAGAGATTTTGTTAAATGTTTTGCTGAGATTAAGGTAATTAATTATTGTGTGTTCCTTCTGGCCCTAGTTTTCTGCTAATTCTAGAGCAAAGAAGAGATAAATGTTCTGAGCAATACAGATGGCAAGGGCTGCTACAGAGACGTACAGGAAATTTAATAGGAAAGTGCAAAACCTACTGTTCCAGGCAATATTCCAAAAATCCCATGAAAGTTCCATCCTCCTCCGGACCACACTGATCTGGCCATTCCAGAGGTGGTTTGGCAATTTTCTGGAAGTTAACCTTCCAAATTGGAAATGGTTCATGATATTCCATATATGTTCTAAATTCTGGGAAATTGCCAGACCACCCCTAGGCAGGTGTTCTCTAGAGAAGGAATGAAACATTCTAGAATTCTGCAGAATGTTCCATTCCTGTAATGGCCAGTTTCATGCATCTCTAAAACTTAGTACAATATGAAACAAGAATCAAGCCCATCCTTAAAGTCCTGTTATGCACAGAGGTGTTCCTTTCTTTCATTTTCTCAGGGGAAAAATGTCCTTCTACAGCCTCCTTATTTGAAAATGTCTGGTCGAAACTATTTGCCTGTCATATCTTATTAGATCATGACAAAGGGAAAATAGTGAAAGGACTTGCTACTGTCATTTTTGTTTTTAAGCCCAGTGAAATGTGACGAAAAATACACTAGACCTCCCTCTGCTACTTAGGGTTTACATCAACTGGAGAAGGCACTGAAGGTGATTTTCATCCTGCACTTAGACCATGCAGGAAGCAGAAACAAGATGCAACTTTCTCTGCTTGTCTGTTCCAAAACATGTCTCAAAGTGAGAAAACCATATTCCTCTCCTCTCATACTGTACTACAGGAGGAAAACAAGCAACTAACAAATAATCATGAATTCCAATGCAGTTGTAGAAAACTTGCCTTCTGCACAGTTCAATGTTTAATGTTCTTTATTTTTACATTAGATAAATATTGCTAACAGAAATAGGTAATTTGTACTTACTCATGATTGATCCATGCCAATGGGGCTATTCTGCTTTCTTCTAATTTATTGTGCCTTAGAACAATTGTGTTTATGTTTTCAGTATGATTAAAGCATATTTCTGTAATTTCTTCAATCTGGTTATTATCAAGGTATAGTTCCTACTTAAACACATGGTAGAAAAAAGAAATATATGGAATCATATGGTATGGTATATTAAACGTTAGAATTTCTTTGAAATCTATTATTTATGATTTAAAGCTGATTCCACAGAACAAGCAAAATGTTATTCTCTATTTTTATACAAAGTGGCATAAAAGATAGAAGTTATAACTGAAAGAGGAAGGAACACAGATATTATCCTGAATGTGTGCTACACTTAACATGCCAAGTGGTCTAAGAACTAATCTATATCTATCCCCTGAACACAGATTTAAACATTACAAAATAAAAGAAATGGGTAATTTAAAAAATGATTTTACCTCAATAGAACAGGGAAGACCTTGTGGAATAGTCCTAAACTGATTTCGCCCAAGGCGCAAATATGACAAGCTCTTCAAAGGCTGAAAAGCTAAAGGGCTGACATTTGCTTCACTAAGTTTGTTGCTCTCTAATTCCAGTGTCACCAACTTCTTTAAACCTTTAGAAATGAAAACAGTTAAAAAATAAAATTAAATGAAGTGTTAATGTATTATGTATCATCCTCAGCTAAGAATAATATTTTAGGCTAATAAGTAACCAGGATACAAATGTATACATACACACACACACACACTTTCATCACAGCTATCTAGGTCACATTGTCAAAAACAAAATATATATGACCCACTGAATGTTTTGAGGTCACCTGATGTTTAGATGAAAGTAAGTACATATGGCTTCAGCAAAGGATCGTTACCTTGTCGTGGTGCTGGAGCTTGAGCACCTCAATGATGCCATGAGCTAAACCGTGAAGGGCCACCCATGACAGAGAGGTCAGACTAAATGCGATCCCTGGGGAAGGTAATGGCAACCCACCCCAGTATTCTTGCCGTGAAAACTCAATGGATCAGTACAACCAGAGATATGTCGGTATACCATCGGAAGATGAGACCCCCAGGTTGGAAGATGGTCAAAATGCTACTGGGGAGGAACAGAGGATGAGTTCAACTAGCCCCAGACGTGATGACGCAGCTAGCTGAAAGCCGAAAGGACGGCTAGCGGCCGACGGTGCTGGTGGTGAACGGCGAATCCGATGTTCTAAGGATCAACACACCATTGGAACCTGGAATGTAAGATCTATGAGCCAGGGCAAATTGGATGTGGTTATTGGTGAGATGTCAAGATTAAAGATAGACATTTTGGGCGTCAGTGAACTGAAATGGACTGGAATGGGCCACTTCACATCAAATGACCACCAGATCTACTACTGTGGACAAGGGGACCACAGAAGAAATGGAGTAGCCTTCATAATTAATAGTAAAGTGGCTAAAGCAGTGCTTGGATACAATCCAAAAAACGATAGAATGATCTCAATTCGAATTCAGGGCAAGCTATCTAGCATCATAGTGATCCAAATATACGCCCCAACCACAAATGCTGAAGAAGCTGAAGTAGAGCAGTTCTATGAGGATCTGCAGCACCTACTGGACAACACGCCTAAAAGAGATGTTATTTTCATCACGGGACACTGGAATGCTAAGGTGGGCAATCAAATGACACCTGGAATTACAGGTAAGCATGGCCTGGGAGAACAAAATGAAGCAGGACATAGGCTGATAGAATTTTGCCAAGACAACTCACTCTGCATAACAAACGCTCTCTTCCAACAACCTAAGAGACGGCTTTATACATGGACTTCCCCAGATGGACAACACCGAAATCAGATTGACTACATCCTTTGCGGCCGAAGGTGGCGGACATCTCTACAGTCGGTAAAAACAAGACCTGGAGCTGACTGTAGTTCCGATCACGAACTTCTTATTGCACAATTTAGGATCAGACTAAAGAGATTAGGGAAGACCCACAGATCAGCTAGATATGAGCTCACTAATATTCCTAAGGAATATGCAGTGGAGGTGAAGAATAGATTTAAGGGACTGGACTTAGTAGATAAGGTTCGGGAAGAACTATGGACAGAAGTTTGCAACATTGTTCAGGAGGCGGCAACAAAATACATCCCAAAGAAAGAGAAAACCAAGAAGGCAAAATGGCTGTCTGCTGAGACACTAGACGTAGCCCAAGAAAGAAGGAAAGCAAAAGGCAACAGTGATAGGGGGAGATATGCCCAATTAAATGCAAAATTCCAGAGGTTAGCCAGAAGAGATAAGGAATTATTTTTAAACAAGCAATGCGCAGAAGTGGAAGAAGACAATAGAATAGGAAGGACAAGAGACCTCTTCCAGAAAATTAGAAACATCGGAGGTAAATTCCAGGCCAAAATGGGCATGATCAAAAACAAAGATGGCAAGGACCTAACAGAAGAAGAAGAGATCAAGAAAAGGTGGCAAGAATATACAGAAGATCTGTATAGGAAGGATAACAATATTGGGGATAGCTTTGACGGTGTGGTCGGTGAGCTAGAGCCAGACATCCTGAAGAGTGAGGTTGAATGGGCCTTAAGAAGCATTGCTAATAACAAGGCAGCAGGAGACAACGGCATCCCAGCTGAACTGTTCAAAATCTTGCAAGATGATGCTGTCAAGGTAATGCATGCTATATGCCAGCAAATTTGGAAAACACAAGAATGGCTTTCAGATTGGAAAAAATCAACTTATATCCCCATACCAAAAAAGGGAAACACTAAAGAATGTTCAAACTATTGAGCAGTGGCACTCATTTCACATGTCAGTAAGGTAATGCTCAAGATCCTGCAAGGTAGACTTCAGCAGTTCATGGAGCAAGAATTGCCAGATTCACAAGCTGGGTTTAGAAAAGGCAGAGGAACTAGGGACCAAATTGCCAATATCCGCTGGATAATGGAAAAAGCCAGGGAGTTTCAGAAAAACATCTATTTCTGTTTTATTGACTATTCTAAAGCCTTTGACTGTGTGGACCACAACAAATTGTGGCAAGTTCTTAGTGGTATGGGGATACCAAGTCATCTTGTCTGCCTCCTGAATAATCTGTATAACGGCCAAATAGCAACAGTAAGAACAGACCATGGGACAACGGACTGGTTTAAGTTTGGGAAAGGAGTACGGCAGGGCTGTATACTCTCACCCTACCTATTCAACTTGTACGCAGAACACATCGTGCGACATGCTGGGCTTGAGGAATCCAAGGCTGGAGTTAAAATTGCTGGAGGAAACATTAACCATCTCAGATATGCAGATGATACCACTTTGATGGCTGAAAGCGAAGAGGAACTGAGGAGCCTTATGATGAAGGTGAAAGAAGAAAGTGCAAAAGCTGGCTTGCAGCTAAACCTCAAAAAAACCAAGATTATGGCAACCAGCTTGATTGATAACTGGCAAATAGAGGGAGAAAACGTAGAGGCAGTGAAAGACTTTGTATTTCTAGGTGCAAAGATTACTGCAGATGCTGACTGCAGTCAGGAAATCAGAAGACGCTTAATCCTTGGGAGAAGAGCAATGACAAATCTCGATAAAATAGTTAAGAGCAGAGACCTCACACTGACAACAAAGGTCCGCATAGTTAAAGCAATGGTGTTCCCCGTAGTAACATATGGCTGCGAGAGCTGGACCATAAGGAAGGCTGAGAGAAGCTTTTGAACTGTGGTGTTGGAGGAAAATTCTGAGAGTGCCTTGGACTGCAAGTAGATCCAACCAGTCCATCCTCCAGGAAATCAAGCCAGACTGCTCACTTGAGGGAATGATATTAAAGGAAAAACTGAAATACTTTGGCCACATAATGAGAAGACAGGACACCCTGGAGAAGATGCTGATGCTAGGGAGAGTGGAGGGCAAAAGGAAGAGGGGCCGACCAAGGGCAAGGTGGATGGATGATATTCTAGAGGTGACGGACTCGTCCCTGGGGGAGCTGGGGGTGTTGACGACCGACAGGAAGCTCTGGCGTGGGCTGGTCCATGAAGTCACGAAGAGTCGGAAGCAACTAAACGAATCAACAACAACAAGTACATATGGATCCTATTTAAAAGACCATTGGATGAGGGCTTGATGTATAATTAAACTTTGAAATGTGGGAGCAAGGTGCTGAATCATAATAAGTAGTAAACAATATAACCTAGAACTAACTTCAGTATTACAGAGTGTGTTAGTAATATAATGCTGGTAACTTGACATTTGCAGCTGTGACCCAACACCATCATTTAAAGTACTTACAAAATAGAATTATTGAGAGGTAAATAATGTCATGGAGAAAATCTACCAGTGTGGTCGCTAGGGGTCAAAAATGACTTGATGACATATAATCAATCAATCAAATATTGTCAGGAGGAAATTTATATTTATATCCAAAATAAATTTCTCCAATACAACATTTTAAATCTGAGTCTTTGTGATATAAGGTCTTGTTAATTTGCTAATACTGATCAGAAGCAATTTTACTATCTAACAAACTGAACTACTGAACCTGGCCTTGTATAGGAAACTAGGATCAGTCATTTGACAGATGGCAGAACACTCTTCTTAATTTTTAGTTTAAACACCGTTTAGTTTTCATTCTTGCTGTATTCCTTGTGCACCACACAGGAGCGATCAATAGGATACGGCAACAGAATTGTCAGAAGTACGCAGCCATCACCTTAATTACGATAACAATGAGAATCTAGGGAGGAGGAGACCTTAAGTCATCCAATAATGAGTGAATTAGGCCTCAAGCAGGGATTCTGTATTTGGGGGGCAACAATAGGTAAGTATTTGTCCCTGACGGGATAGCTGGCTCTTATAAGTATACAGTTGCCAGAGATAGCTACTCTGGGAAATACCACTTTGAGAACAAGTAGATAGCACTGTAGTATAAGACTTTGGTGCAATTCCCATGTCTAAAAAGTGTCAACATGACACACCTCCTGTTCCTAGGAATTATTTATTTATTTGTTTATTTTTATACTTCAAGTTTAGTCACCGCCCATCTCACTCAGAGAGCGACTCTGGGCGGTTTACAATAAAATTCATTGTATTGACAAAAAAATGCTTCCTGACAATGACTTTCATGAGGTCTATCATGATGTGGAAGGTCTGACTCATATTCTGTGATTCTCAGTTTGCAGCACTCTTACAATTTTTGATTGTGCCTAAGCATAATTGTGTGTCACAGGAGTGTTAGAAGAAATTCTAGTTTGTAGAATCTAAGTGAAAAAAGGAAAGCTGTTTCCCAGAACATCAAAGATTTCAGTTTTGCTTGCCATGAAGTTAAAAACTCGCATGATGGAAATGATTTCAGTTAATATTTTTTAAAATACCTTGAAAGCTATCTTCATTAATTGCATGTATTTCATTTTCACTTATTTTAAGTTCTTCCAGAGTTGATGGCAAACCATTTGGAATATGAACTAGTGCATTTCCATCCATATATAAACGTTGCAGATTCTTCAAGTTCTGTATTAAAAGAAAAGACTCATTTTGAAAACTTCTGCTTTATTAATCTACACTAGCTAAATTAATGGTCCAAAGAACACATGCAGTGTGTGGTGCTGCTGTAGCTTTCTGGAGACAATAGATTCAGTGGCCGAAGAACCTCCAATATCTGCTGAAATAAAACACAGCAACATAACAATTTAAATGCTGAAATTAACATAAAGTTTTGGGTTTTGAGACAGGTGGTTTTAAAAATGTGTATAATAAAATAAAAATATTTTAAGAGTAAGGTATTCGTATCATGCAACATTAACATAGAAAACTACCACAGCAAAATAAATTTATTAAAGAATGGAATATGGGAAATTGGGAGGAAATCCTAATATTGGGTGGCAGGAACATTCGCAGATGGTTTGAAAGGAATAAACTCAACAGAAAGTTAGGGAAGAATGCTTGTGTATATGTGTGCCTTTGAGGCACTGCAACTTTTTTGGAAGTTGTGTGCCCTTGCCTTCTTCCTAGGGCTGAAAGAAAGTGAATGGCCAAGTCACCCAGCTGACTTTGGGCCCAAGGCAAGACTAGAACTCATGGTTTTCAGCCTGGTGCCTTAACTACTACACCAAACTGGGCCTCATTGAAAAATTATTGTGGGTAATTTCCAGTTTAGTTTGCACCCAGCACACTCCCAATGAATCCCTATCCCCAGAGCAAGTACACTCAGTACTCAGTACAGCTAGCAAAAGCCATTTATTTATTCATTCATTCACTCATTCATTCATTCATTCATTCATTCATTCTCCCAGCCTGAGCAAGCCCGCTCTGGGCAGGTGCTTGGTAAGCACAGCTGCCATCCTGTCATCAGTCAGGCAATACTTCAGCTTTACCTGCCCCTTTTCTTGCATGTCCTTCACATAGTGCAGTTCAACATCTATGTATTCCTTTTTGGGTTTGGACTGCTTTGTGTCTGCATTTCTCATACATCCCATGTTGTCCTCAAATAACATGGTTGGATTGATTCTTTTATTCTGAAGTCTAGCAATAGTTTGTGCGGCCACACATGTTCCCTGCATGCTTTTTCCACAGCACAGTATCCAGCTTCTGCAGATGTTAGGGCTGCTGTCCTTTGTTTCCTGCTGCAGCAGGCAATTAATGCACCTCCATTAAAATATATGTATCCTGTAGTTGATTTCACGTCAGATTTATCTCCTGCACGATTCAAATCTGTATATCCAATAAGTTTTGGGTGATTAGTTATAGAGAGGTTTAAGTCCATCATTCCTGTTAAGTATCTTTTATTGTAAACCGCCCAGAGTCCCTTTTGGGAGATGGGCGGTGATAAATTTGATTAATAAATAAATAAATAAATAAATAAAAAATCTGCCTAATCTTTTTACTGATGTCTAGTCATCCTGTGTTGGCTTACTGAGCTTTCTGCATAGCAATCCAATTTCTTTGGCTGTAACAGACCTACTCACAGATGCAATGTATGCTTTCCTATGTCTGTCCTGTAGTGCTTATTACTTGCCAACTCATTTTGGTTTCCTCCTTCATTCAGGTATCCAGCTTCCATTGGTGTACTTGATTCTTTTGCCTCACTGAGACCTGGAAACTTTATTAGATGTATTTTTTTGTTTTGTTTTGTTTTTGGTTGATCAAGTGTCCTCTACTTTTGTTGTTTTATATTTCAGTTCCAAGATGGAGCCTAATATCTGCAGAATGTTTTGCTTCCACTTCTTTATTTACAGTAAATTGTTCACCATCTCCAAGCTGTCTCTTTTGTCCTCTGTTCCTACAGTTAAATAATCATAACAGAAGAATGTACATATGTCTTCCATTTTTAACTCTTGTATATAAGCATGGTTCAGGACTTCCTGTTTAAAGCTCATGTTTTGCAATATTTGATTTAGTTTTTTAGACCATGCTTTGCTTTTTGATTAAAAGATAGATGCAGATATATTTTGAGTAATAGAGTATGAATGTTGTAAAATAGTTTTTCCCGCCCTTTGTTTTGATTGCTATGGACCATAAAGGTGTGAAAAAATAATTTCTGACTGCTGGCTAGCTGTTTGAATTCAAGCCTGGCAAAACTATTCCTTTTTCTCTTTGCCTTCATATAGTAGTCACATTTTGATTCCCTTTGCTTCTCACAAGGACAAACATTCAGCTGAATTGCTAAGTCCTCATTCTTTATTTTCTCAATAACACACTCTTCTCTTACCAAATCTCTGCCATTTTGCAGGATTATTATTATGCATGCATCCTGCTACTCTGCTTGCTTTAGGCTGCTTAAGCTCCAGCTTCATTTTGCTTTCCCATTAACATCACTTAATGTCTCTTTGTAACAGTACAAAGTCAATTTTTAAGCACAATTTTACAACTACAATGCATAAAATAACACAGATTTATGTAATTTGCATCCAATTAAGGTACATTATATGCTTCTGGAAATACATCCCTGCTTTCATTATAATTTATTAGGCATTTCATTTTAATTCTGTTTTTCCCCATACATCCATCGGCATTCCATTTGCTAAATTATCTTTTCCTTGGTAAGATTCTTCAAGGATTATAAACACATCTTTGTTGCAGGTATATTTACTTGATGTAGCACTATCCAGCAAAAGAGTTTTTCTTTTCAAATTCAGAATCCTGTCCAGTTTCAAGAAAGCATTTATTTGCTAACATAAATACTCTTTCATTGTACTTTGTTGTTTCTGCAATCCCTGTGTAGGCTTGACTTTTCATTTAAGACATTTGATTTCATAATCCTGCTGTCTGGGTCTTAGCTCTGTGAAGTCTGCATTCTCTTTGAATATGTCCCTTTCTATTGCAGTAATGACAGACTACATTTCTCCCTTTTATCTTGTTTAGAGAATTCCATTGAGTTGCATCATTCAGATCATCCTGGTATGCCTCCAGTTTAACAGTTATATTCCCAAAGGAAATTTGTCATGAAGTTTGATTAACAATACTATATAGTTTTTTTAGTAATGATAGGAATAACAGTTGCTTCCTTAAAACATAAAAAGAGTTCATATTAGTTTGTTTTAGTGTCTTCTGAATAGAAAGATATTCTGACCCATGTTCCATTCAACTTCCATTCCCTGATAATTTCAGATTTACAAGTTTCCTGAACATTGAAGTATCATTGCTCATTCCTGAGTATGTATACATCTCTCTTAGTTTGTCACAGATCTCCTTTTCTGAAGCACAGTTTTGAATCAACTTACAGGTGGTCACATTCAACCTCAGTATGATTTCAGACTTCAGTAATCAATCTGTTTTTATCCAAGTTGTCCTAACTTGGGCTTGTTCTGGACATGATACTTCCACAGAATTCCAGCTTTTCAAATAGTGCTTCTATCTTCATGCTCCAGGAGTGTGTTTTTTCCCATCTTCAAGCATGAGATGCTCTGATTTCAGTGTCACTGCCATTTCCAAAAACTTTGTAATAGCTTTGAAGGTATGAAAAAACACTCTTCTAATAAATACCCACAATGTGTAGCCTCTGAGTGCCAGTTCAGCTGGATGCTTGACCGAGCACCTGGAAATAAATTGGGATGTTTAGTGACTCGGGTACTCTCAGTGCTTGGGTTTAGCTAGAACTCCCTGCTGCACCCATACTACCAATGGAAGCAAATATTTGTAGCTCAGGGTTGAACTGTGGAGTCCTTGGTGCTCTTTGAGCCTTGTTGTTTTCTTGTAGACATTTCATTGCTAGACTAGGCAACATCTTCAGTGCGAAGAGGGAGTGGGCCTTGCTCTCTGTTTATACACTGTAGTTTGTCCAGCTTGTGTTGGTGGAGGTGTTGTTCTCTCCTTGGCAGTTCCTTGTTTGCTGCTTGGTTGATTGCCTGAGTTAATAGTTCCTTGATTAGGGTGTATTGTGCTGTTTGATGGTTCATCTGGTGTTAAGTTGATTTTTGCATATGCGTGTGTTGATTGCTGACAAGGGAGTGTACTGGTCTTTTGGCTTTTCTATTGTCTCTTCTGAATGGTATGTAAATGTTGTTTACCTCTATGTGTCTGTTGATGGCTGCTTTGTCTGAGTGCCAGGCTTCCAGGAATTCTCTGGTGTTTTGGGATTTGGCTTGGTTTAGGATGCTCAGTTTCCCAGTTGAAACTATGGTTGAGTCTGTCCATGTGTTGTGAGATTAAGGAGTTTTCATCATGTCTTACATTATCTCTTCATATAGCTATCTCCATATAGTTGTCTCCATACATTATATCTCCATATAGCTACTGGAAATAATACTGTGGCTAATTAGCATGGAGAATTCCAAAGGGAGTGACCTTTGGTTATTCCAGCTTTAACACTTTTATGTACATAACAGTAGCAGAATAGAGAGGGAAAGTAGGACCGCAGGTGATCCCTCTTCTATTCTGCACCTTGGAGAAACAATTTGGTGGATAGGGATAGTGTATCTAGCACATAGAACAGTACTACCCTGATATCTGTTGGAGGTCAAACTCTGTTAAAAATGGAGCAACCGTTATTTTGAGCTGGGGTGTATTCTGCAATGCTGACAAATTCCTATGTCACAAAGTAGAATAAAGAATAAGGAGATTTCCTCTCTAGATTTAATTTTGACCAACAGGAAAGAACTGGCTGATAAAGTACAGGCGGCCAGAACATTGAAGTGAAAGTGGCTATCTCCTCTTGGAATTTATGTTAGCTAAGAAAGCAAAAATGTGTAGTCTGATGTATACCTTAAAGATTACAAAAAATAATTTCAAAAGTTTAGGGAAAATTATATAGGATTTCATGACCAAAAAATTCTAAAGTAAAAAAGCATGGATAAAGATTATGCAATCCATAATAAGCAAAAAGACAATACTGACCATTTAAAGTACAGGGACGTTTTGTTTTTCTTAGTTTTTAAAAATTGTAATGTTATAAAATGGAGCCAGTTTGGTGCAGTGGTTAAGGCACCAGACTAGAAACCGGCAGACCAGGAGTTCTAGTCCTGCCTTAGGCACTAAGCCAGCTGGGTGACCTTGGGCCAGTCACTCTCTCTCTCAGCCCTAGGAAGCAGGCAATAGCAAGCCACTTCAGAAATCTTGCTAAGAAAACTGCAAGGACTTGTCCAGGTAGTCGCCAAGAGTCAACACTAACTTGAAGGCATCCCC
Organism: Candoia aspera; assembly: GCF_035149785.1. Classification (NCBI taxonomy): domain Eukaryota; kingdom Metazoa; phylum Chordata; class Lepidosauria; order Squamata; family Candoiidae; genus Candoia; species Candoia aspera. Next base: position 55,542,137 of record NC_086154.1, read on the forward strand.
ACAAAAAATGTTGTAAATCATGGTGCATTGTGTTATTTAAACACAGTAATGTTTATGTAATATGAATAAAAATTATTAACATTCTATCATTTAAAAAGCTTAAACTATTCAAAATGAAAAGATAAAAGTAAAACTTCTATCAGTATTAATTGCCATTTAGGATGTCAATGCTGCAAGAAATAAAATTGTTTAACTTTTCATCCAAAGTTGAGTATAAAATAAAAAAGAACCACTGCATTTCATATCAAAGTATTAGTTATATGATAATACTTTCAGTCTTAAACTAATTATTTAATATTAAGGTCTCCATTGTATTGTTACCTAGTGTGAGTGTGGGGGGTTGGGGCGTGTATAGATTTTTCTTACTTTAAATGCCTGTGGACCAATGCTGGATGATGTGATTTTATTTTTACGAAGATCAATTCTCTCCAAATTAGGCATCCCATTGAAAGCTCCATCTGGAATTTCAGTGATGTCATTCCCTAGGGAAAAGAAAGATATATATTAGTAACAGAAAAGTTAAGAATGTTATCTCTAATTGCTGGCCATTTCCTTTTTAAGTATATCTAGTTAAATTCACAGCACAAGGAATCTAACACAAGAGAAGGCAGTGATAATTTTTTATGTTGGGAATTCTTTTAGTGAGGATTTATATTGCCTCTTCATTAAGCAGCGAACAAAGTAAAAAATTTAATACAACACTAAAGGAAATTAAAATGATCCCTTCTCTTTCTCTGTCCCAATTTTCAAAGTAGGAAAATGCAGCTACAAAGAACATGGCTGTTTGATCAAGGGCAACATTTGAAAATTGTTGAATGAAAGGAGGCTAATTTTTCAAGATCTTGTCCAGTGCTTGCCTTTGCAGTAATATGCTACTTACAAAGGAGAGGTCTTTTCACCTCTCTTCAAAAGATAACCTGTTTTAAAATAATAAGGATACTCCTCTGCCTGTAGAGTTCTAGTTGCCTCTTATTTATTCTGTTCCTGATGCTCCACTTACTGTATTTATATTGTCATGATGAATTATATCAGCGCCTTTGAAGACAGGTCTGGGTTTCATTTGGATGAAGAGCAGTTTCCAAATACTTCCAGTGCATTAAAAAAAATCCTTACCTTCAAGCTCTATGCTTATAAGCTCTTCATCCATGATTATGGGTACATGTGTGAGCTTGCTGTTAATGCAGCTTACTGTATTTTCCAAGACAGAGCATCCGTTTGGCAACGGAGGAATCTCAATAGAAGGGTCAGGAACTGGGAAATGCGGTGGCACTCTGAACACATCTCCACGCAATACATCTTCCTCCTCTTCGCTTCCTTCCTTCTCTTGTTCATTTTCTTCTTGCTCCTGCTCTTGTTTTTTCATTTCTTTTTCAATTCTTAGCTCTTCTTCTTCATAAGCTCTTCTTTTTTCTTCCTCTGATCTGGTTTCCACCTCTTCTTCCATTTGATCATTGATATGTTCATGTTTTCTCCTTGGTTTGTGGCTTTTTATTCTCTTCCTTTTCCTCTTTGCTTTATTTCTTATATGAATATTCTTTGCAAATATTTCTTCCTTCTTTTGCATTGGATCTTGCGCCTGTATATAATGCAAGGCTGGTTCACTGGGATCATTTGGCACAGGAGAATCACCAGAAACTTCAGCTGGGTCACCTCGAGAAATTGTACTTGGTACTGGATATAAAGAAGCAAAAAGAATAGTTAAGGTGATTTAACTTGGGATAGTAATGCCATTTTTATAGTAAGTGTCAATAAAGACATACCTGAAGCTATACCTATTGTTATCATTATTGAAAATTTATACAAAATCAATATTGCATACAAACAATGTTGTATACAAGATCAGAAATATTAGAAGTTTAATTGAGCTAATTTGTTATTTTCTGTGGTTTTATGGGCACATCCAATAAACCCATTTTATTGGATGTACTTATATCTATATTTATGCTGAGAAAGAGAAGACGGAATACGTGAACCAGTGATTTTATTTCAACTGAGTTAAATATTAAAGTCCTAATTTGTTAGTCCTATAAACATTAGTTGCTCTAATTCTTTTTCTTGTTCAAATATAATTGTAAAAATTCCAGGTTTTTAAGTTTTTTATTTTTTAAACAGGTGTAACATGTTACAATACAATCTAGATGTGCAAAACATACTGATTTCAAACTGTTCTGACTCAAAAACTGCTAATAAGAGTGTTCTTATTGTATATTTCACTAGTTGTACTTAAAAGTTGAAGCAAAGCACATTAAATAAAACTTACAAACAGTGTTGTCTCAAATGTTCTGATTGTTCTGAGCTCTTGGTCACTGGGTTGCTTTTTAAAAAAAACATCAACCAGTTAAGTTATGTCCCTGCTGCTATCAGTTTGATTGGATAGGGAGATAGGGGAGTAGAGTATTCAGAGGAAAGCAACTGTAAATTCCTGCTGTATTTATAAAATTATTTGCTATGGATGTCAGAGTTCATGTGAGAGGATAGCCTTTGTGTACATTGAGCTTTGTTTTGCAGACAGACAATGCAAAGGTCTGTGGCTATGTGCATTATTGTGCTTCAGAAAACAACTTTTACCAAAACTGTTAAAGTCATGTTGACACAAAGATACTAGCACAGTGTTGTGATTCGTTTGTTGAGCTTCAGGCTACATTTAAAAACATGAAGGCTCTGTACCGGTTTCTGTTTTAATTAAGGCTTGGATTAGATTGAATCTATGTATGGCTTTGTGCCCCAAATGCCAAGATTAAAGACTTGGTTTGGGATTGGCAGTAAGTCAGCTCTGCTTTCTTTTCTCCTGTCCTGTGCTGAACTTTTATTGGCTCAGATCTGAATGTATCTGATTGCTTGCTTTGTCATGCTAGCTTTTAAGAATATTTTGCATGACATGTGTGATTTGGTTCAATTTGGTATGTTGCTATGCCATAAAATTATACTTGTTAATGTAAGAGTTATAGGCATTAAAATTAAGGTACAAACTGACTTTAGTTACTTGTTGAAAATAGAAAATAGCCCGGCGTAGTCTGACTCATTGGGCTGCTTCTTATGCCCTTTTACAGGAACAGCATAGCTATCCTGCTGCTACTAAGTTGTGCCAGCTGATAAGTATGTGAAGTATGTGCCAACTGAAAGGATGTTAATAATTAGTTCTTTTTGCCCTGTGTTAATATGTTGGCTGTATGTCTGATAAAAGTTAATTTAAGGAACTGAAAGACCCTTCTTGTTGAAAACCTGTCTGGGCCTTTTCTGAAAACAAATTCAATTGCTGCTTCAATTCTATCTTACAGAGATATTTTAATATTTCAAAAAAACATAGTAACGGTCACCCTATTAAGCATGTTTTTCTGCCAATTGACTAGTAATTGCAGAGGCATTGACAGATAAAAGTTAAAAATATCAAGATGGCAAGCACAACTGTGCGATCAAAGCCCCTCCTTCCCTCCTCCACTTCCCCACCAGTCAGCCCCACTAAGTAGACCAGAGCAGGAAATCAACTCCACAGGAAGGCTAAAATTACCCTTATTAAAATGGGCTATTATAACAGAGTCTTGCAAGTCTGGCTGTGCTGTACTCTTCTTATACTGTAGCTAATCAAGCAGGCATTGGCCTGAGCCACTTCAAAGTATTATCTCGTTTCTCAGGACTTAAAAAATGTTTTAGCCCCTTTTGCCCATGTAATCATCTTCCTTATTCTCTGTACACACACAAACACAAACACAAACACAAACACAAACACACACAGAGAGAGAGAGAGAGAGAGAGAGAGAGAGAGAGAGAGAGAGAGAATGTCCCTGAGGAGCTGTTAGCATAGACAGTAACTCTACTTACCTGTGTGTCCTGGTAAAAAGCAAGGAAGTATAGAGAATACAGAGCTTGTCACAGGTCTCCATTGCTTCCCATGACTAAAATAGTTAAGATTTTTTTTCCTGTTGGAATTCAACCATCTTGTAATGTTCAAATAGACTTTTTGAGTCAGTCTTTTTTGTTCTGAACTCAGTATAAAACATGCATTCCACAACAACAACAGCAGCTAGTAAATGAATAAGAAATAATACTTTCCAAAAGTTTAGATGATACCTCAACATACCTTTCCAGTTATATTCTGGGTAATATAATTCAGTGAATACCATGCTCTAAGAGCAAGGGACTATCAAGATTGCAGCTGATTGACCTTTTTGTGGGTAGTGCTAGCAATTACATAATGAACATCTTATCATCCCAGAACTGTAAGCTATGAAGTGCTACCGCTTTCAAATGTAATTGTGTAAAAATGTGACCATTTTTGTGGCTTTTATTTAATGGCTGCCAGATGTGAATTTAGAAGGTGAGCTGGGACAGAAGAATCAGGGTGCTATGCAACATTATCATTATCACTGTGTAGCACGTGCCACTAAATTCTTCATTGGCAGACTTCAAGCCTGGTCAGTATTTTAGACAATAGTATATTGTATACTATGAACACTAAACATATAGGTAGGTTAACATTTTTGGATTGGATTATCATATATGACAGCCCCAGAGCTATCATATCCCATTCAGGATATGTTATTCTGAATAGAAATACTGCTAAATATTATTATTGGTATTATTAAATATTATTATTTCCACACATTCCAGTTTCCAAAATAATGTTTCAATTGCATTCAAGGGTCATTGCATTATTTCCCCTTTCATTGCCCTGTAGCATTTGCCTATAATTGAAGGCATATGTTGAAATGTGCTTGTTTGCATATTATGTTTATGTATGTAAGAAATTAATGTACACCAAAATGTATGCCATGTGCATATAACACTCAATGTATATAAGAGATTGATATACTGTACCACTGTCCATACACACGGGGCAACATTCCCCTTCAGGTATTGTAGGTTTGTGACATGTCACAGGATTGCATGAGGTTTCATCACAAAACACCTTTCCTTTTGAACAGAGGCATGTGAGGCAGGGTTTAGGAGACCACACAGCTTTATCAAACATAAGCATTCCATTAGCAAAGCACCGTCCTTCTTTTCCTAAGAAATGGAAGCCAAAAACAGTTTTTAGAATATAAATATAAATTTAAAAATAATGATAATACAAAATTCACTGGTTTTCACTACCAGGTTGATCTAAATTTTGATGTAAGTGCCTATAATATTATTTAATTCAATGCCAGACAGTGGTGATGCAACAGAACATTATCTCAGATGAGAAGTTGATGATGTAACAATTAGATTGCCAGATTAGATCTGCAGAGACCCAGATTCAAACTCACTTCAAAGAATTCTCATCACAAGTTTAAAAAAGGGGATAATACAACTTGATATCTTTCAGTCATGCAGTGACTGAATGACTTACTTGTAGTATGCACACTACATATGTAAATGTGTATCATAGGATACTTAGAACATAATTTAGGAAAGGAAGATACAAAATCTTGTAAAGGTATTTAACACCTTCTACGTAAAATATATGTCCATCCTAATCAAATGTAATATATTTAACTGAACATCTGATTGACTGTAAAGCTAGAGATAAATAGGCTATTTTCCAAATGTGATCTTCGCTTGCAATTATTCTAAATACTAGACTAAAAAATACCTTGTGGTTGAAATCCTTGGCAGATACCTCAATACTTTCAGCTTCAGAAATATGGTGCAGTTTCAATACTGGGCTCCAACTAATTTGAGTTTAGTGGTTTTAGTTCAACCTTTGGGTAAAAGTCCAGATAAAAAGAAAAGAATCAAGGGGAAAATGAGGAAAATATATATTGCTTCAGTATGGCTGATGATTCCTGAGAGGGAGATCTAAAATACTTCATACAGAAGGCATGGTATATACTGGCATATTTCCTTTAATATGAAAAAAATGCTCCCAAATGAACAGTTTTAGACAGATTATTAAAAATGAACTGTAATAATACTTTTTGGTATTCTAAGTAGCCTTTTAAAAAAAACTACTTTATTACCTGCCTTTTCTGTGTAATTCCACTTTGAGATTATTTATTTAATTTATTGTGTGCACCTTGAAACAGAGGAATAATTGATTTGGAAAATATATATGCCAGGTTTATAGATAGTCTAGTTTCTGATATATACTGTTTTCTAAAATAACTATTTGCCATGAAAATTTTTCTCACCCAGGCTGACTATGATACTGTATCATTTCTAGCATCATCAGAACTAGATAAATTACAGATATCTCCACTTCCATTAGTAAGTCCTTATCAATTTATAATACAATTATATTACACAAGCTGATATATAAATGTTTGGAATTAGATGTTCAATAGCAACATGTTCAAAAGATTGCTGCTGCATATTACAGTGTGAATGTTTATTACAATGAACTCAACAAAAGCCCTGCTTTCACCTTTACTTAGAGTTCATATATTATATTAATTACACTTACTTATTCCAAATATTTGTATGCCATATTTTCAGTGTACATGGCTAAGCCAAGTTGTTGCTACCACAAACGTTTTAGTTTTGAATACATTGGAGAATTAGATCTAGAGTTTCATCTACTTGTGTATCTCTACTGATACAACAGACAGCATTGGAAGATCAAATCTGTCTGTCTCTCCCCATGTGCCAGTACCACCCAGGTGTGTTTCAGAGGGCTATGCAACTCTCCAGAGGAGTTCTGTAAGGTACAATGGGCTGCGCTTGGAAAACTATCATTCTGAGAGCAACAATTGAGATATCTGCTAATGTAGCATTGGACTTAGCTTATAAAATATATGGTATTAGCACAGAGAGACTTTACATATTATGGATTAACGTATTTCGTCATAGGAAACAGCAGAGATACTGTTTGTGTTCTGAGCTATATAATATATAAGGCTGTAAGTGCTTTTCAGCTGAAAACACCACTAATACCTTACATCTCTGAATCTCTCATTCTGAATACTCAGGTATGAATTTCTTTTACAACAGTCTACTTCTGGTGCCTTGATTCAGGTCAGCTGAAATTGATAGAAATAATAATGCTTTCCATCTCCTCTGGAGCATAGGGTTTCACATTGTTTAAAGGATGGTTTCAGTGCATTAAAAATAATGAGATAGCTTTGGAACATGCATTCATAGAATCAGTTTGCACATCCATTGAGAGTGAAAATGTCAATTATAAGAATTGTTCAATCACTAGGACGATTTCAGTTCTAAACCTTCCAACATCTAAATAATGCTGACTCAGTGATTCATCCAATTCCATGTGCTCTGATAACAAAGTTGTTAGAATGCTAATACTTGTACATTGTTACAGGCTTTGGAAAAAAAAGTCACCTGAAGCTGATGTTCCTTTGTTCTACAGTATTTGTAAAATAAGAATTAATTAATTCATACCTTAATCATTGTCATGTAGCCGTACGTTTTGACCTGACCTGGTAATTAAAAAATGCTTGGTCTACACATTAGCATTTTAATTTTCCTAAGTATTTTTTATTTAATTGTGCTTATGTGTGTTTTAATTGTTAGGTTATTGAGATCTCATTTGTGAATCAACATAATATGAATTTGGAGGCAATTGTCAGGCCTAGCCCAAGAATGACAGGGAAGCCATCCAGCCAACTTCTGGTTCTTTATCTGCTTACACCATGTAGACAGAATCTTGCCAGACTAAACCTACTCTACTCTCATCTAAAGGATATAACCTGGGAGGCTGTAGGCTGTTGCTATTCTGAATCTATTTGTCTTCCCATAGTCCAGCTCCAGGCTGTGTTGTCACTTGTCTTGCCCCCCTCCTTGGAATGTGCTCCCTCTGTCCTGAGAACCAGCTGCGTTACTGTAGTCCATCACATCAATACAATAAATAATAATAAGTAAAATCTATTTCTAAGGAACATGTATTTAGATGAAGAGCATTGAATCCACTACTAGACTTGTGGTATTTTGTGTATCATGCCAGTGGTACTAGACCACTGGTATGATACACAAGATTAAGTGAGAAGAATTCATCTATTTGGAATAGTTTTCTCTTTTACATGGATGGTTTAGGAATATAAAAAGTAACTTTTCCCTGCTTACCTGGCAAAATATTGTAATTGGATTCTTGACCATCCAAACGGGTAAGAGAGTTAAATACTCCAGTAATATCTCCATCAGTATTAATAAGTGGAATGCTCATTAGTGGAGTGCTAGAGATTGGAGGTCTGATTTGTGACTGCTTGTTTAAGCTGTGATTTCCTACGGGGTCCTTTCGTAATCGTCTATAGATTATTCTTCGCCTTGCTCTTCCGGGCATTCCATTGCGTCTATTCTGGGCAAGAGCAACGCACAGATAAACAAGCAGAAGATAATAGACTAGGGCTGCTTTTTGCATTGTGCCCTGGAGTGCTGTGTAAAAAAGAAGGAAAAGGTCATTTGAAGATTAAAGAGATTAGAATACTGTGTTGTGAAAAATGAAAAGTGCATTATTTTTTATTAAGATCCCTATTAAGTGGAGAGTCTAAGGCAAGGCCAATGACTATTTGTTTTTTAATTTAAAATTACATAGGGATGGGAATCTTCTGTACACAAGCTAGATAAAGCAATGTACCAATTCCTAAAGAAAAGTCACAAGAAAGCAAATATTTTTGGAGGGGAAGGAATCTCATTTTTACCACTGCAGGTCTATGGGAGGGCAAGGCGCCAGTGTTTGAACTTCATTTTATCCAACCTATTACAATAGCTGCACCCTTTAGGAGACAAAAGGATTATTCATCGTCTTACTCTGGATTAATGAATAATCAGAAAGATTGTAGCAATTAATTATTACAACTAATACTTAAATAATTTGGATATTTGATTTCTCTGAATTGATTCTAGTAAGATTAATAAATGAACTATTCCTGCAACTTTATCCTTTGTGAATGTCACATTGTCATCTACAAAGACAAGTTCTTTGGCTTTATTTCATAAGTACTCAAAACAGAATCCTCATCTATCAAGCTTTGGGAGCTCACTAATCTTTTTTTGTGAAGATGGCTCTTATTTTAGGTCACATGTTGTGACTTATTAATGACATAAGGCTGTTAATACTCTGTTTATCCTTTTATAATAAAGCTATGTAACAGAGTACAGCAGATACAATCATGCTACCCTATCCATATATTAAAAATGGCTAGCAGAAGTTTTCTTCAGGGGAAAAGTTGGTGGTTTTTATTCTTACCAACCCAAGGAAATGTTGAAAAGCAATTATATAAAATGACTTGGGACTCTGTCTCTCTGTCTATCAGGAGGATAATTCTCCAAATGCAGAACAGAGCAAAATTTGGAATGGTGAAAGAAACCAGCAAAATAAAATCTGAGTTCAAGCTGGAGCTGGATCAGACTGGGGGAGTACCGAAAATAAGTCCAGAAAAATTCCCCCAGTGCATCCCTATGGGAGAGGAAATTAGGCAATCAGCTGGTGTGTGGCTGATTTTTCCACCCCTCCCCCTCCCTCTTGGCCATGTGACCCAGGCAGGAGCATAGGGAGCCTTCCTGTGCACACATACACATGCGTGATATGAGGGGAGAGCAAACATATACATACACGGAGGCTACACATATATATCTACCCTGATTAGTCCTTGGGAGAAATAGTGCACATACACACAAACACACACAGAGCCACAACACCTTTCATTAGACAGAAGAATACAGACACTGCCTATGTCCAACTGCTGGTAAAGAAGGTAGAAAGAATTCAAGAAGCCATGCTCTAAATACATTATTTTGTTTTATGACTTCATACAAAAACATGTTTGTTGTTCCCTTACTGGATTTGGACACAGCTTCCAAAAGATTTTTAAAATCCTAAAAAATATAAGGTAGGTGCCTTTTGTGGGGTCTGGCCTAAAGCTTACCTTCTGTATAAGGTATGAGAAGAACAAAACAAGCTCCTCACAAATGCTGCATGCCCATCACATACTCCTGATGAAAGCTATGAGCATGGCAATAACAATTGCTATTTCTGGGTCATGAAAAGGAACATCTGGATCTACTGAATCAGTCTTTATGTTCAGTAAAGAGAGGTGAATGACCAATAATGGGTGGATATACATTGAACAAGAAGTTGCTTCCTCTTGGACTGCATTAAGGAAGTAACATCTGGCTGAGCCACACTGCATGAGTATATTCTGCACATTGCATGCCACACGCTGAATGTTATATGAGAGAGGAATAGTCTGTTTTCCCAGGTAACTGCATTATGTTTACTGTCTGTTCTTAAGAATTCTGTTTTGAGAAAGGGCAGGGAATGATCTATTTAGTCAGATAATCTGTCATCTCAAATTACTCCATTAAATCCATATTCTAATGGACTACTCTCCAGAAGTAAAAAAAGGATTTTTCCAAATGCATTTGGGAAAAACAAGTTGATTTTTAACAATATATTACTTTTATTAATTATCTCATGCCATTGTAATTTTATAGCTATGAACGTAGCCTTATAAGTGATTGCTAAGGAATTGTCAATATGTTAATATTTTTCATAAAACTGTGAATAATGCTTTTTATTACTTTTATGCCAGTCTAAAAATAATTGGTTTTATTCATATTATTTAAACTTAATGAAATTAAATACAGTATACTTTCTGCAAATACATTTTACATTTGTTCTCTAACATACACACACACACACAAACCCACACATTGATAGTCAATCTCCCATATTTTAAGTAGTAATTTAATATGTAGATGTAATACATTACCTGGTAATCTAATCTAATAGTAGATTCTGTTTGGTGTCATTTAAACTCCAGCTGCAGAAAAGAAAACAAAGGAATCTGTGCTGTTGTATTTCAAATAAAAGAGGCAGTAAAGAAGGGAACACATTAGATGCCTCCTTAAAGAGTTCCTTTCCCTGAAGAGAAGGCACTGTTCTGTCCTGGTGTGTGCAGAAATTCTGCTACTTCAGCTATACAATCTTCCCTTCAAGAAAAAGAAAAGCAGCACAATACTTTTGGTCCTTAGGCTGACAAGGCACGAACGGGGGGCTCTCTTTATGTAAGATACTTTCAGAACCAAAATAAACAGGATTACTTAAAAAAAAAACTTGGGCATTTGCAAGACAGTTTAATCCTTTCTGTTCATTTCCCACACATTTAGTCAGTGTAGGTTTACTGTATGTTAGAAATTGTATGCTTCTCTGTGTTTCCAAGGGGAAAAAAAACTTTCAAAAGCCATTTCTTTCTTAAAGATAGAATTTAGTGGCAATTTATCCTAATAATCTCTGCCCCCCCTGCCCCACCTCATACGTCTTCAGTAGTTAACAGAATTTTGGGCTGATTTCATAAAAAGAAATTACGCACTTAGAAAAGAAAGTGGCTGACACATTTTTATTTGGTTATTTATACATTAAATGCTAACCAAGTGCTGAAATACTATACTCAGATAGTTGTGAGGAAGAAGCCATAGCTTGCTAGCCAAAAGGAAAATGTATACTGCCACACATTTCCTTTTTGTCTCAGGGATTTCTTCCTTCATTCTTTGGCTTGTGCTTCTGAAGAGTCTCACGGCTTCATGGTTCTTTGGATCTACTAAGTTTCCAAAGGAGTGTTTTATACATATAGCATAAAACTTTGAGAACACTTTAGTTTGAAGCCACAATATTCAATGTACTGTAAGGGTTGTGTGAAACTTAAAAAGCAATGACATTTTAGGTGAACTGTTATTGCCCCAAACCTTATGCAGGTTATAGTGTGCTTTATTTGTGGGTGTTTGATATGCTCATTCATGTTTGGCTAACAACCCTGAGCAGACTTAACATTCAAGAGTTAAACAAAGTTGCATATACCAAATATAGCCTGGAAAGCGGCATTAGAGAAATAGAAAGTAAAGATTTTTTTCCTGCGTAACAAAGTCTACGGATTAAAGCTATGGATTAAAGAAAAAAGCAAGAGTCTGGGAAATGGGACTGGGTTCCAGATTAAAGGATCACAAGGAGCAAAAATGAACCTTAGGTGCCAAATCAATTGTGACAATTTTATGGAAGGCAGCTTATTTGGTCCATGAATGTGATGAGTGGGTGGCGAAACTGCCCGTCAGAGAAATAGCAACAGGGAGTCCAGTACCTCCTCCCGGGTTATAAGGCGGCAGGAGGACGGACCCAGAGAGAGGGATTTGGGAGGTGGAAGGGGAAGGACAGCTTGGAGTCCAAGCCTGAGAATATCTTTTCCTGTCAGAGAAGCAGGGTTAGGAATGACTTGAGGGCCAGCATGAGCTAATAATTACAGGGTTGTAGAGATAATTCAACCTCTTTTAAAACCCGTCTTTTTAGTTATTTATTAGAAGTCCATTTGTTCCTATGTTATCCAGGTATCTGTGTTATCTGTCAGTACTTCAAAGTAGGCCACGTTAGAAAACAGATTCCCCAAGCCTGACTAGAAGTATAATTTACTGATACAGGCTACAGTAACAGGATCTTGAAAGTCTGAGTTTTCTTCTCTTTGTCTCTCCCTCTCATACTCAGGTGAAATAGGGAAGAGCCAGTCTGAGCTGCTTTCTCAGGCTCTCTCTGTTTCCCAGACTTAACACATGTTTTTTCAGCCTGTCTGTCTAGTTTCTTCAAGGTCATCTCTGTCACTCACTATATCATCCTACATCTTCTCCACATTTCACCCAATTTCATTATTTTAAAGACCTAAAGAGGTCTAGAAATTCAAAGGGATTTATTGGGAGCAGCAGAATAGAAAGGATAATAAAAGAAAAGATCCCCATAACAAGTAGAGTATGTAACAATACATGTAAGTAAAAAAAAAAAGGTTTTTTTTTTACTTCATGTGTACCAGCATAATTCAGTATAAAACAATTGGGAGGAAGGGGAAGAAAGGAAGCTCTCCTTTTCTTCCTCCAGGTCTTCAAGAAACACTCCGACATCCACTACAAGTGCACTTTGGAGTTTTCAAGCACATCCTCCATCTTTCATTATTATCTAAACAATGCAATTTTGCCTGACTACACATTGAATAATATCCATGGCAGTGAGCATGGTTACCATGGTGACAATGAAATATCAACTGGTTAGGTGTCATTGTATCTTCACTGACTAAACAGGAAGAAAAGGTGGAGAATGTACTGGAAGGCCTCAATGTATAGTTGCATTATGTGCTTTCTTTAAACATTTTAGAAAAGATAGACCTTGCCTTGTTGCTCGTGCCTTGAGGAACAAGGCTGAAATCAGACTGTTACGTTTTTTCAGTCAGGAGCTCAGGAAAAAGAAACACTCTATCTCACTGGCAATTAAACAGTTTTAGGAGATTTCAGAGAAAAATAACAAAAACAACTCTGGATTGTGCTCAAGATGAATCAAGACAATGGAAAAAGCAGTGAAAAGAAATTCAAATTCATGGGATGGCTTACATATTTGTTTAACACCCATGAGCCTCCTAAAGACAGAAAAGGTAGATTGTACAGTCTTGCCATTGTAATCACAAGAGTTACTGAATGAGTGATAATGCTCTGTAATCGATTATCTTTCCTGCCAAGACGGTGGGTTGGCCAATTGAAAGGTTTCCCCAGTGTGCTTACAAGCAGGATGGTGACTCATAATTGGTCCTCAGTGCAAAATCTGTTATCTGTAAGGGAAGTGCTCATCATTTAATTGGTAAAGGAATGCTCAGTAGCAGAGGTACATGAATTAAAACAGCCTTTTGCTCCTGGCAGTTCAACAATTTCTCTCAGGCTGCCTTGTCCAGAGAAAAATGGAAACAAAATGGTAATTCTGAGCCAACTTGGCAGGATGGGACAGAGGCAGGATATAAACATCTACACAATCATACAGCAACAAAATACACTTGAGCAGACAGCCGGCAGTTTTTCGATAACAAGAATTCTTTGGGTCATTCAGGAAGTGTAATCTATATTTGGTCTCCTTATGTCATTATAATTCTCATTCTCTTCATAATCATTGTTACACTGATAAACTCTGATTATAGTGATTAAGAGTTTATGAGTCTTTTCCACTATTGCATTTGCCTATTGAAGATAGAGGTGGTATTTTAAGGGACAATACCAAATATTGCACATGTTAGTAAGGTAATGTTCAAGATTTTTCAATCCAGACTTCAACAATATATAAAACAAGAACCATCTAATGTGGAAGCTGGATTCAGAAGAAGCAGAGGCAGGCAAAATCACACTCTGAACCTCTGCTGGATAATGGAAAAGACTAGGGAGTTCCAAAAAAAGACATCTGACTATACCACAACCTATTGTGGATAGCCCTTGAAAACAGGGGTGTACTAGGCCAAGCTCACTTGCCTATTGAAGAATTTGTATGTTGAACAGAAATAATAGTTAGAACAGTATATAAAACAACTCTAAATGGTTCAAAATTGGGAAAAGAGTTTGCCAAGGTTGTGTACTATCACCTTATTTATCTAACTTATATGCAAAACGTATTATGAGAGATCCTGGCCTAGAAGGAGGAACTGGAATTAGAATTGCCAAGAGAAAGATCAGCTATTTCAGATCTGCTAATTTTGACCACTGGAGGCAAGGAAGATTTTAAACAGTCTTCTTGAAGATGAAAGAAAATAGTGCAAAAGCTGGTCTGCTACTCAGCATTAAAAAAAAAACCTCCTAAAATGATGTCAACACACAATGCTTAAATATTTTGAGCACATAATGTGAATGCAAGAGTCATTGGAGATTCTGATGTCTGAAAAAATTAAAGGGAAACCAAAAAAGCAGACACAAGACCTTGATGACCAAGGCATGAGCTTACAAGAACTCAAAGAAGTTATTGACAGTCCTGGCAAAATGATGTCCATCAGATAATGAAGGGTCAGAAGCCAGTGAATAATATATAGGCTTAACAGTCAGCTTAATACTTGCTCTTCTTCAAAGCATGCACACATAAGCTAGTATAGATTATCATTCCTTGATCGAATGCTAGTCAGGCAGATGTAGAGTCAAGAGAAAGCTCTTTGTAAAACTGCACCATTTACTAAGCCAGTGGGTGAAAGACTATCCAAACATAATGCTGTGAAGCCAAGTAGACCTATATTTGTCGGGGGGGGGGGGCAGGGGGGAGACATCATTTGATCTCTTCCAGTATTGCTATTATACTGCTGTAGATCTGTCTGCCAAATTATTGGAGTGTGTAGAGGGAACTTTTAATATGCATGCTAAAAGTTATGTCACGTATTTGTAATCACATTCCAATCAACATGACATTTTCATCATTAGCACTGGAAGCTAAGATTAATACAGCAAAATGGCAAATTGTCATGAAACAATGGTGAATTATAAAGAAATACTCTTTAAATGTAGAAGAAAAGGAAGACTTCAGCCAAAAAAAATATATTGCAGTCTCTACAGGGAGCACAAACCAAAGTGATTTCATTTTATAAGAGTCAGCAAATTGCACCAATAAGAAGTGGCTTGGCACAGTAAACTACAACTACAAGCCCTATAGTTCCATTCTGTGTTTAATGAGTGGTCTCTAATGTCTTTATAACCAAAAATATAGGAAGATTTTGAGAAAAAAACAAACACTGAAAGGCATTCTATTAAAAACAGATGTCTTCAATGGAGGCATATATATATATTACTCTTAAAGATTCTTAAAACTCCCATTTTACTCCTTAAAACTTCTGAAATCATCTCCTTCTACACTTTGGGTGTATGGTGTTAACATGCTTGGATTTGCTCGGAGTTTGACTCTGGGCAGGTCCAAGTGAGTTGCCCAGGACATAGTCTTGTGAGGTTAGCTGGACTGAGTTCAGTTCTGTGACATCCAACGAAATAGATGAAGTCCTCTAAATTGTCAGTTTGCCCACCTGTTTCTTGCATCCTGGCCCCTTCTGGGTTGTCACAGTATTCTGGGAAGTGCCTGGGTGGGGAGTCCATGTGATGGTATTGTCCTCTTTGAGGAAGTGGGTGGTTCCTCCAGCCTTGAAGGATGTGGTGGTGTGCCCCTTTCTGAAGAGGCAATTGCTGGACCCCTCAATCCTGGACAATTACTGTCCAGTTTCCAGTCTTCCCTTCATAGAGAAGGTGTTCCAATGGCAGCTACAGAGGATCTTGGATTATATACAGAGGCAGCTACAGAGAAACATGGATTATCTGGAGCCATTTCAGTCAGGTTTCAGATCAGGATATAGTATGGAGACAGCACTGGTTACATGTGTCGATGGCCTTTGATGGAGCCAGGAGAGGGATGATGCATCCATCCTTGTGCTCCTTGATCTCTCACTGGCTTTCAATACCACCAACCATGGTTTCCTTCCAGATTGGCTGCGGGGATTAGGAGTGAGGGTCACTGTTTTGCAGGGATTTGCCTCCTTCCTTAGTGGTAATTTGTGGTCAGTGTTGACAGGAGGGGAGAGATTGTGCCCACAGCCCCTCATGTAAGCAATGCTCAGGGCTGTATGCTTTTCCCATTCCTGTTTAACAACTACATGAATGGGTGCGAAATCTGTCAGTTTGGGGTTTGGTATCATCAGTGTGTGGATAATACCCAACTATACATCTCAACCGCAGGCTGCACAGGCGAAACTATCAATGTACTGACCCAGTGTCTGGAGGCTGTTCAGGTCTGGATGAGGAGGAACAGACTTCAGCTCAATCCTAACAAGACTGAATGGCTTGGCCCCTGGTTCAGGGGGATTTTCACTGTTAGTCTTGGATGGGGTTGCACTTCCCCATTTAAGACTGCTGCACAGCTTGGTGGTCCTCCTGGACTTGCAACTGGTGTTCAATGAGCAAGTGGCAGCTGTGGCCAGGAGGGCCTTTGCACAGGTTCATCTTGTGTGCCAGTTGTGTGCTTTCCTTGGTCATGAGGCCTTTCAGACAGTTACACCCTAGTCACCTTGCATCTGGACTATTGCAATTAACTCTACATGGGACTACCCTTGAAGACTATCCAGAAGATACAGCTAGTCCAAAATGCGGCAATACGAGCAGTAATGGGCACTTCTCATTATACCCATATGACATTGCTGCTAGACAAGCTGCATCAGCTGCCAGTTGGCTTCTGGGTGCAATTCAAGGTGCTAGTTGTCACCTATAAAGCCTTCATGGCATAGGGCCTGGTGGTCTGCAGGATTGCCTCTCTCCAGTTGTTTCTGCCCACCCAGTATGCCCCAGGTCCTCTCAATTAAACTTTGTCATCTTGGGGGATCAAGGAAGTGTGCCTTCTCTGTCACAGTCCCTGCCATCTGGAATAGCACAACTCCCCCCCCCCCAAAATACATATGGCACCAACACTCCTGGGGTTCTGGAAGGCCTTTAAGACCTGACCTGGCCCACTTCTCAGACTTTGTTGGAGTGGACCGTCTGCTGTTATTTTACTGTTATGGCTGTTTTCTTGTCTGGGCTGTTGTTTTGTTATATTTTAAATTGTTTTGATTACATATTTGATATGTTATAAGCTGCCCAGAGTCTTTTAGAGTGAGTGGCTATAATAAATCTGAATAATAATAATAATAATAATAATAATAATAATAATAATAATGGTGTGAATTTCTAGCCAATAGAAGTTGTACTTCTCTGGTTTAGGAGAAGCTGTTATAAAAGTATTATACTGGGTAATATGAAGTAAACTATTGTGCAAGTGCCTGGGCTAAATGAATAGGCATAGTTTAGCCTAGATTAATTATTCCTTGTATGGGATTTGTTTTGGACAAGCAGCCTTTATTTTGCTTGGAAAACCTTGCTGCTGAGGCTGCATTTGATGAGTAGGGATGGAAACAAAATCACCCCAGAATCCTATGGGAGTGAAATTGTGTACTTAATGGTAGGAAGAAAAAAAGTTCCTTCCTACTATAGAACAGCCTTTCCCAACCTTTTTACTCTGGGGAAACCCCTGAAATAATTTTCAGGTCTCAGGGAACACCTACATAGCAAAAAGTATGAAAACTTCACAATACAATTCACTTCTAACCACGTTTTACAGTGTTTACAACACAAGCAAAGAGGCAGAGTCATGGCATAGCTCTAGCATTGTGGAGCACACAAAGTTCAAAAGATGGTGGCGGGGGGTTTCCAATCATGATCTCACAGAACCCCTAGCAACCTCTCATGGAACCCTGGTTGAGAAAGGCTGTTCTAGGACTTCATCAGTGCTTCCCAATAAATCATCTTATATACAGTAAATGTGATAAAATATAAAATAAAATAAAATCTTAAACTGCTGAGGAATACCACATAAGCAAAAATTCAGCAGTGTGGAGCCTGTGGACACCATGACAGATGGGATTCCTTTAGATCTGCGGAATCCCAAGATGATAGAAGCATTCATTTTAAAAAAAATTAAATGGCTGAAATCACACAAATTTTTAAAATCTTACAAGCTTTGGATCTATGATAATCTTGTGCAATTCTAGCCATTTAAATTCCCACCTGAAATCTTTCAGTCTCCCTTGATGCTGGTCCCATAAATATAGGCATCCACAGTAGAAATTACTTGCTGTACTGCTATAGACGACCAGTAGTCCTCAGGATGCAGGCTTAGAACTACTGTACTAAAGAATGAACAGCTGGAAGAGAAAAGAAGTCCTTAGGGAACCTAGAAAGAAGCCTCTGAAAGTACTTCTGGCAGAATAGTAGCAGGTTTCTAGAGTCAAGAATCACTTCTTCAGCCTAGGGGTGCTGCTTTTGAATCAATAACAGTAGCAGCAGTTTGTTTTTTTTCTTGTTTGATCGTATCCAATCCTCAGCAACCACCTGGACTAGTCCTTGCAGTTTTCTTGGCAAGATTTCAGAAGTGGTTTGCCCTTGCCTCCTTCCTAGGGCTGAGAGAGAGTGACTGGCCCAAGGTCACCCAGCTGGCTTTCATGCCTAAGGCAGGACTAGAACTCTCAGCCTCCTGATTTCTAGCCTGTTGCCTTCACCACTAGACCAAACTGGCTTTCAGCAGCAGAATGTTCTCTCTTACTTATACCCTAACACTACTTTAGTTTGATTTCAAGATCTCCCACAAATCCGGATACCATTTTGTTTCACTTTTTCCCTTCATGGTAGTAAGCTTATAGGATTCCTGGCCATGTACCTAACCTCCCATTGTCAGTTGGAAGCTGTTCTAGTTTGGGGTTTTCTCCAACAAGAGACAAAACAAAAGCGATAAAGCCTTCCACCCTTTTTAGCTCTGTTTTAAAGCTATTCATTTATTTATATTATTCAAATTTATATAGCTGCCCATCTCAAGCTAAACGTGAATAAGTCATGAATGACATTCATAGGATAGGCATGACTGGACAAAGTGAAGGTCTGGAGAGGAAATGCTTCCATTTTTTCCAGCAGATAGTCTTGTCCTTCATATTAATAATCCTGTAACAACATTGGCCAGCCATAAAACACTTGACTAGCACTGGATAGAAACTGTACGTTCTGTTCACAGCTTCCCATCCAGGAAACAAAACACACACGCACGCACGCACACATAGCTCCTACAACATTAGTCTATCATGAAAACACTTGACTAGCAAGCTTTGGATGGATGTATTGTGTCCTGTTCCCTCTCTCTGTAAGCAGTGGAAGAAATAGAACAAGAACATAGCTCCTAGTGATGACCTCCTCTTCGATCATTCCTTCATCCTGCAGTGCTTTACTTGGACACCTTTCTTGTGCATATATGGGAGATGGTGGTGGTGACTATCCAATCAGAAACTTTGGGTATGCATGAGGTGGGATGTGGTGGTTGAGCATGGGGGATATTAAAAAAAGAGCCAGTAGCTTGCCAGCAATAATCTCACACACATACACACACACACTTACTTTTTAGGCTAGCCACCCATGATTTTTTTTTTCATCCTGAATTAATAGCTGAGTGAGATTCCTGAGCCCTGGAATCTCCCACTCTATATTGCTTAATATGTCACAGGATCAAAACAAATAATGATTCACCAACTAAAAAAAATACCTTGGTCAGAATTTTGTTTTTTCCTATGTTGAAAGGAAATACTAAACACAGTTAATATTTAACTTTATATTTCCTTGTGGATTAATATGTCAGCATGACTGGTTTTCTTATTATTCAGTTTACATGCAGTTTAACTGAGTCAAGAGAATTTTTGTTCAGTTTTTCAGAGGTGCACTTCTGTATTATATCCTGTTACCCTTGGCACCATCTTGAGTTGGAATGTTTTAAAAACTGAAGATGATATCAAACTGAAATCTCTTCTTATTTAAAAAGAGGAGTTTAGAGTTCACATTCCAATTGTGACATATTATTCTACTGTGGTAAAATAAACTACATTGTGCTACTTGATGCACATATATCAACTATGAGATCAAAAGATTATGGGGGAGAGCTTAGAAACTGTTTCTCATCAAACAGTTTATATTCCTTAACAGTTTATAAGTATATTCCTTAAACATTAAACTTTTTATACAGTGTAAGTTTCTCTGAATAAAAAGAAATCTAGAAGATTACAAATATATGCAAAATCTTTTATGGACACTCATAATTGAACAACCTTTTTGCACGTTAACACCGGTGAACTTTTGAAACAGGTATTCTATCAATTTTTAGGCTTAAATTGAGGAACGCAGGGAAAACCACTAGACCATTCAGGTATGACCTAAATCATATCCCTTATGAATATACAGTGGAGGTGGTGAATAGATTTAAGGGACTGGATCTGGTAGACAGAGTGCCTGAAGAACTATGGAGGGAGGTTTATTTATTTATTTATTAATCAAATTTAGCCACTGCCCATCTCCCCCAAAAGAGGGACTTGTAACATTGTACAGGAAGCAGCAACTAAAACCATCCCAAAGAAAAAGAAATGCAAGAAAGCAAAGTGGCTGTCTGATGAGGCTTTACAAATAGCTAAGGAAAGAAGGAAAGCGAAAAGCAAGAGAGAAAGGGAAAGATAACCAACTGAATGCAGATTTCCAGAGAACAGCAAGGAGAGATAAGAAGACCTTCTTAGATGAACAATGCAAAGAAATCGAGGAAAACAGTAGAATGGGGAAGACTAGAGATCTCTTCAAGAAAATTAGAGATATAAAGGGAATGTTTTTTGCAAAGATGGACATGATAAAAGACAAAAAAGGCAGGAACCTACAGAAGCAGAAGAGATTAAGAAGAGGTGGCAAGAATATACAGAAGAACTATAGAAGAAAGATCTTAATGTCCCTGATAACCACGATGGTGTGGTCACTGACCTTGAGCCAGACATCCTAGAAAGTGAAGTCAAGTGGGCCTTAGGAAGCATTACTAACAACAAAGCTAGCGGAGATGACAGAATTCCAGCTGAGCTATTTAAAATCCTAAGAGATGTTGCTGTTAAAGTACTGTTCTCAATATGCCAACAAATTTGGAAAACTCAACAGTGGCCACAGGATTGGAAAAGGTCAGTTTACGTTCCAATTCCAAAGAAGGGCAATGCCAGAGAACGTTCAAACTACTGCACAATTACACTCATTTCACATGCTAGCAAAGTTATGCTCAAAATCCTACAAGCTAGGCTTCAGCAATATACGAACTGAGAACTACCAGAAGTACAAGCTGGGTTTCAAAGAGGCAGAGGAACTAGAGATCAAGTTGCCAACATTCGCTGGATCATGGAGAACGCAAGATAGTTCCAGAAAAACATCTACTTCTGCTTCATTGACTATGCTAAAGCCTTTGATTGTGTGGATCACAACAAACTGTGGCAAATTCTTAAAGAGATGGGAGTACCGGACCACCTTGCCTGTCTCCTGAGAAACCTGTATGCAGGTCAGGAAGCAACAATTAGAACCAGACATGGAACAAACGATTAGTTCAAAATTGGGAAAGGAGTATGACAAGGTGACATTATTTTGTCACCCTGCTTATTTAACTTACATTGAGTGCATCATGAGAAATGCTGGGGCGGATGAATCACAAGCTGGAATTAAGATTGCTGGGAAAAATATCAACAATCTCAGATATGCAGACAATACCACCCTAATGGCAGAAAGTGAAGAGGAACTAAAGAGCCTCTTGATGAGGGTGAAAGAGGAGAGTGCAAAAGCTGGCTTGAATCTCTACATTAAAAAAACTAAGATCATGGCATCTGGTCCCATCACTTCCTGGCAAATAGAAGGGGAAGAAATGGAAGCAATGACAAATTTTATTTTCTTGGGCTCCACGATCACCGCAGATGGTGACTGCAGCCATGAAATTAAAAGACACTTGCTCCCTGGGAGGAAAGCTATGGCAAACCTAGATGGCATATTAAAAAGCAGAGACATCACCTTGCTGACAAAGGTCCGTATAATCAAAGCTATGGTTTTCCCAGTAGTAATGTATGGCTGTGAGAGTTGGACCATAAGGAAGGCTGAGCGCCGAAGAATTGATGCTTTCGAACTGTGGTGCTGGAGTAGAATCTTAAGAGTCCCTTGGACTGCAAGAAGGTCAGATCAGTCAATCCTACAGGAAAATCAACCCTGACTGTTCATTGGAAGGACAGATACTGAAGCTGAAGCTCAAATACTTTGGCCACCTAATGCGAAGAGAGGACTCACTGGAAAAGACCCTGATGCTGGGAAAGACTGAAGGCAAAAGGAGAAGGGGATGGCAGAGGATGAGATGGTTAGATAGCATCACCAATGCAATGAACATGAACTGAGTACACTCTGGGAGACAATGGAGGACAGGAAGGCCTGGTGTGCTATGGTCCATGGGGTCACGAAGGCTTGGACATGACTTAATGACTGAACAACAATTCTATCAATACACTGTTCCGATCTGGTGTGCTTCCTACTCTACTGTAATTACATAGAAGCATTTCCCAGACTGCACTCACTGGAAGTGTTGATTATACCTTGCATCACCTCTAACCAACATTGCTGTTACACACGCAAATATGTCTACTTTCTGTATCATTGGTACCAAATTAATTCTAGGTATATCTTTCTGTTCTTGACATCTAATAATTCTTTCATACAATTCAGCTGCCTAAATTAGCATCCTAACTCTCACTATCTCCAGTCATGTTGATGGGGATTTGACATGATTCATGTATGGACTCACATGAGTAGTTGTTTATGTTATAAATATATAATTGGATTGACAAATGTGATATAACTGCAGAAGAGAAGTCTATGTGCATTCAAAGCTTGGGTCATTGTTTCAGAGATACTTCCTTACCAGATTTCTCAATGCCTTCAACGATGGCATTGCTTCTAATGTACTGCCTTCACTGGAAAAGTTCAGGGAGACAAAGCTACCTTGAAAATAGTCCATGTCATATTGAACTGTATAGCACAGTCAAACATCAGGAGTTGACCACAGGAAATGTTTTTGTATTTTGTATTATGTCATAAAATGTTTTATGATAATTTTTATGTCATAAAATATTTTATAAAATTTGTCAAATTTCAATTCCATGGGAATCATGGGTCGCAGACTTTGGATGCATTTTGCAACTTAGCCCATTTGAGGTACCCTGGTTCAAAAATTGTTGGCCTTTTTGCCCAGTTTTGCCCACTTAAAGGTTACAAACAAATAGACATTAGAGCTTTAGCATTATATAGATGTCTACTTCCATTGTTAACTAAGATATTTTACTTATACATCAGTTAATGAAAATGCAATCTGCTAGTTTTAAAATGCCAATAATTTTGATGTCTGAAAATAAATGGCAGAGTTGTTTCTCTTCCAAAGCCTTTTGTGGTCTGTTAAAATGAATGTAGAGTATATTAAAATGAGTCATTTTCCTCCTCCTTGAATTCAATAAAATTCAGAAGTAGCATATGTTTTAGGCTGGTTGTGGACCAAAAACAAAGATACAAATCCAATATTCATGTTGTAGTTCTCTTTTTTTAATCATGTTTATTTCAACTTCCCAGTTTATTCTAGGGTTTCCTAGTGGTCTCCCACCCAAATACTAATCAGGTCCAACTCTACTTAAAGTTCCAAAGACACAGATAAAAGGGATACTATTTTGCCATGTGTAACATTCATTCTTAGATTGTGTCAGCAAGACTGAATTTCCTGTTCTTCTGACCCCAGAAAATGAGAACCTACAGCTACTGTGATCTGCAGCATAAGGCATGTTGTCCTAAGCAGCTCCCTTACTTCTCATCCAAATTAAATGCAAGGTTTATACGTTCTGATTCAATGTATTTAATACTCCAGACCTTGATTTTGGCCTTTAAATACATTTCAAATAATGCAAAACCATTTTTATTGTAGCTGAGTCATTGAACCCATTTCATCAGCTGCTAGATGAGAAGTGTACCTTAAAAATCTATATGGATTTCATATGCTGATATGTAATAAAAAATATCCTATACTTTAACACACTTTGAGGGTGGATTGTTTTATGATCCAGGTGATCCTGATCTATTAACAACAGATGCTGTTCTACCCATTGTACTCTCATTTGGAAGGATGGCAGAAATGGTTTACTCTTCCTAAGACTAACGAATTATCTGGAGCCAGCCATAATTTTATCTCAGATCCAATGTGGTGAAATGATACTGCTGAAAGAGGAACATGCTGGATTTGAATCCTGTTTATATGTGTGTGTTTTTCATGCAGAGGTCTTTCTTCCAAAAAATGTGGTTAAGATTGAAGAAATCTGGAACCAGTTTAATTACAAAGAAAATTAGTCTGTTCCCTCTCTCTTATAATTTCTATTCTTCTTATATATATATTTACCCTAAAGCCACATAATTGTACTGTTCTTATTGTTCCTGGACTTCCAGTTGTGGTAAAGTATCCTGTCTATTACTGGCATTCCATAAGCTCTGCTTATGCTTAAAGTATTATTTCATGAACTTTGTACAATTTCCCTGTGAATCATTTTCTATCATTGCTGTATTTTCTGCATGTATTACTTTAAAAAGCCCTAAAACTTTTATGATGGGCTCCAAGATAACACCACCCTTGCAATCCTCTACACACCTCAATATGCACAAGAGGATTGGAGGAGTCTCCTGAAGAGATTTTGGGATGAGGGGAGAAGAATCCTTTTTTGGTGGAAACAGCTTCCACTCATGGAAGAGTACATTTGGTTCCGTTTCTTGTTTTCTGTCCTACCAACTTTCTTGAACATTAAGCGCTATCAGAAATGTTAAATACAAATACTCCTGAAGATAACAAAAAGTACCCTCACACACACAGGATTCTTAGAAGTTTTCATAGAAGCTGCTCACATGGTAGACAAGAGAGGTGTGTTAATGGATCAAAATGTCACTACTGTCAGCTCCACATGTGAATCTCCTTTATGCACTCGTATAAATCTCCTCATTAACACCCTCTAAGGGTTCTGTATGGATTTTATGGTCTTCTGGAGCTGATTGGGTGAAAAGAAAAGAAAAATGGGGAAGAAGGCTATATTCAATATTTTACTTACATCTGCTGGCGTACAGAAATCACGTATTGTTTCTCTGAATTTAAATTAAGAGAATTACATTTTTAAAATTTTGTTTACATTTGTAGCTTTTGTTTTTTGCCTTGTTCTTTTAACGCTTTCTCTGTTAAATTTTACTTCACCAAAATAGGGTTTTTTTCCCCCTTTTGCTTAACAATGCTGCTTACTCTTCTATCCTTAAATGGTTTATTTAGCATATATGCAGTACTCTGTGTAGATATCTCCTGTTGGTCTTTTTTTTTTCCCCTCCAAAACCACTTCTGTTTGTGCCAATTTTTCTCTGTGTTCACTGACAAATTTCCTGGAGCCTCATTTTTCAGTTACTCACTCTTGCTCCTAACTGGACTCTGCCTTTCCTTATTTAACATATTTAGCCACAAAATTAGCAACATTACTTTTAATAAAAGAATCTCAGATTCATTTAAAACATGGAGAAAAGTGGCTGGAATGAGATGGACATCCTAAATTATTGTGCCTTACAACAAATGCTCTTGGAACCAACCAGAGAGGTTGCCATCTTACGCATAATCCTAAGTGGTGGTCACTGTTAAGGAATGTATGACAAAAAAACCCCCAAAAGGGGTACAATAAGATCTTATTTAAATATATCTGAAGCAGGAAACAACCAGAAAGTGGTTGGGCCTTTAGAAGACAAAAGAATGAAAAGGAGCCTCAAGGAAGATATGAAATCTTTGCATCTGTCTTTACTACAGAAGATATTAGACATATACTTAGGGAAGGAGTAGCAACAACTAAAGCAAATTGAGATGAAGAGAAAATATATTTTAGGACATCTTGAAAGATTACACCATAACAAATCAGAATCCTGATGGCACCCACCCATATGTTCTTAACTCAAAAGTAAAATTGCTGGCCTCTTAGCAAAAACTAATAACTTGTCACCCAGATCAAACTCAGTGGATGATGATGATGATGATGATCCTCCTCCTCCTCCTTCTCCTCCTCCTCTCTGGAGGAGAACAGAAATTTCTGACTGACTTAAGCCCTCTTCGCATTAGTCCCATATTCTTGTGTTGGTTTCTCTAAGCTGATTTGACAAAATGGCTCATGGCTGAAGAGCCTGTCCTGTTCAGACTATGAGATGGCCAGGCAGAATTACTAATGAAATTCTTTATTGAAATAACTGTTTACAATAACAAGTCCTTGGAATAGATTAGGTAATGCAAATCAAACAAGTCCACCCAGGTTGCAAAGTACACTCGGGCGATACTGCAGGTTCAGACTGTGGCAAGACAGCTAATTCTCTGATTGAGGCTGCAAGATTGAACAAGCTAGAGTGCATGGCAAAGGGGAGGCTTGACACACAAATCTGCAAACGGGCACGCAGGTTGGACCAGGCTGGAACACAGAGGCTAGACAAGGCTGGAGTGGAGCATCTAGGAAAGGCTTGGATCTGGAAGCAAGACTGGACTTGGCTGGAGCGTCTAGGCAAGACTTGAATCTGGAGACAAAGCTGGACTGGACTGGAGCGTCTAGGCGAGGCTTGGATCTGGAGACAAGGCTGGACTGGACTGGAGCGTCTAGGCGAGGCTTGGATCTGGAGACAAGGCTGGACTGGACTGGAGCGTCTAGGCGAGGCTTGGATCTGGAGACAAGGCTGGACTGGACTGGAGCGTCTAGGCGAGGCTTGGATCTGGAGACAAGGCTGGACTGGACTGGAGCGTCTAGGCGAGGCTTGGATCTGGAGACAAGGCTGGACTGGACTGGAGCGTCTAGGCGAGGCTTGGATCAGGAGACAAGGCTGGACTGGACTGGAGCGTCTAGGCGAGACTTGAATCTGGAGACAAGGCTGGACTGGACTGGAGCGTCTAGGCGAGGCTTGGATCAGGAGACAAGGCTGTGCTCGGCAGGAATGGCGAGGAGAGGCTCGACTGGAGCGGCTGGTGCAGGAAGCAGGTCCACAACGGCAAAAGGCACTGGCTCTGGTTCTGTGCTGGCTACAGGAAAAACGTCCAACTGGTGCAAGGACTTTTTCCGCAGGTGCTGTGAGCTCGAAGGATTGGTTGTCTCTGGCAGCTTGCTCTTGGCATGTGTGCCTTTTTAAGCTATCCTTTAAGTGCCTTTTCTCACCTGCAACCATTCGGGCTGCCTTTTGATGTGTGCTTGCGTGCTCGTCTTTCTTGAGCACTGATTGGAGGATTTAATTCTCCCTCTGAAGTTTGACCAATCGGTGTTTCTGATTTCTCCCGCTCTGCTGGGTCACTTCTGGGTTTTGTTTCTCCAAGTCCTTCCTGATAAGTTTCGTTTTCGGAGTCCAAAGCAGGCTCAGACCTCACAGATCCACACATCATTACATTGCTCATAAGTCCCTACAGAACGGAGGACAAGTCTAGCACAATTCATAGCTTATGATCGTGTACTGTATTTTTAGTAGCATGTTGTCAGCATTGTGTCCATACTATTTAAACAATGTTATGACAATAGTATATTTTACATTTCAAAATTAGTATTGTTTCTGAGGTAGTAAGGCATCTGTTTATGCTGGAGAGGGTGATATGTATTTCGGCTTGCTATGAATCATGTCTTCGTTGTATTTCATCAATGAACAAGTTCTTTAATTCCTACTAATTTAGGCAGGGGCTAGTAATTTTACAGACACTAGTTTTAAGCTGGCAAGCAGTGCTCCTTGGTTCACATAAAATAAACTGAAAACATATGGATTGAAGTACTCCTGAAGAGAAAGTGAACTGTGTAATTTTCTGTCTGAACACAGATGATTCACATGTATAGAGAAAAAAGAAGGAAGGTCAACACCTTTGATGTCAAAATAGGCTGTTCTCCTTGCCTTCATACATTAAGTGCTTTCAAAATGAATGTACCCTATTTGATTACATTCTACTCTCTATCTTATTTCTCTTGCTGTGAAACCTAAAGAGATTTTAAAAAATAGGGTAGGAGGAGTTGGAACAGATTTATATAGACTTGATAAAATAGCAGTAAGGAAACAATCTTATCAGAGTCATCTTTGGAACAAAAAGGAAGCAGACTGCATTCCTGAGAACCTGCTCAGTTCTAAAGCTCTAATAGTTTTGTGACAATATCTTTAGTGTTATGTTGGCTTTTCAGAAGATATCTGTTTGCATAAAGGCAGGTTCTAACAAGGAAGTGAGGTTCTGAAATAATTACTTTACTGAAACTCTTTTTAAAGAAGATGTGATTGTATTTTCTTACATGTGATACTCAAAAGTACAGTGACATTCATCTACAGTTAGATACTTCAAACAAGTTTTAAATAAGTAGTGCCTTCCAATCCAACATTTCTTTAACAATAAGAAAAGATCTACCAGCATTGTAAAGCATCTCCAATACATATACGCTTCTTGGCAAAATAATGTTCGCAAGTCAGATTATGCTCAAAATATAGGAAACAGGGGTGTCTGAAAGTACAGTACATGTATGAGTGCTTTGTGCCCTACGTTCTGAGTGATTAACTGCCACTCAGTGTGTTTTGCCATGCAGCCAGTATTGGCAAATTATAAAATGTGCTAATTGTACAGAACTGATGCTAGATTTGTAGACCTTACTTCATAGGGTGATCTTTGTAGACAGCATTAAGTTGAAAATATTGACAGGTGTAACTATATGCAAAAATTCTTACTAAACTCTAAATCTACTGCAGCTTTACACCACAGCTCTTCCCTGAGGCAAACCTGAGTGTGTGTTTCTTAGATTGCACCCCAATTCTGAATTCAGGGGAGATTGAAAATTTGTTCGTGTTCAGGCTGTGCTTGCAACTGCTTGTTTATCTTAAAGTCTAAGCTGGCCTATTTGGCTGAGTGTTGCATTTTAATCTTGTAATCCCTTAAAACCAAACACATGTTTGTTTAGCGACAAAATTAGTTTTAACCCTTAATTTATGAATGGGAAAAAGAAGAGGTAAAGAGTAGATTATTTACTTAAATATAGGCTATAAATCTTTTGAGCTCCATCAGTTTTTCCTTCGTACATTCTTCATGTCACCCTCTGAGTATTTTTTCTAACTTCATAATTTACAGTACAGTATATGTTTGTCTGTGTGTGAGTTTGTGTATGATGAATGTGTTACCTCCAATAAAGCACTGTAGAACAATACTGTTTCCTGTAAAATCTTAACTTTCAGTCCTTGCAGTCATGCAAAGTTTTAAATAAAATAGGGCACACTATCTCTGCTGTCATTAAAAAACAGACCATAACATTTCAATTTAAAAGGTTCTTAAGTTCAAGTAAGTTATTATTAGGAACATCCACATAAACATTTTCCAGAAAAGTTTTATGGCAGGTTGGTAAACAATATTCTGTCATCACACACAGACATTTAGTTGAGAATACTGGAAAAAAGGAGCAATATTTTTTCTTTCAGTTGCAGTTTTTGTCTGTTGTTCACAAATACAGTGTCAAAATAGGTCTAAGATATCTAGCACATGACAACTTTCTCAGGCTCTTTTGAAGAAGGAGTTGCTATCTTTATTCTTATAACAAGCATGGCACCTTGGTCAAATTGTATATTTCCATGGTTCCCTAAGTGAACAGTAACTTACACAAGCTGTAATGGTACGAACTTAAACACAACATACAGTATTTCTGCAATTTTGATGCATATTTACTATTTATGTGCCATTGTTTACAGTTCCAAAATCAGGAAACAGTGAATATGGCAGGGGCACAATCTGGAACACTCTTTCAGCCATTATTTTGTAATGTCTTTTTGGCAGAAATAACAGATTCCAAGTGTATCCTATAGCCAGCTAAGGGGCTTTCTATTCTTGCTTTTGGAATTTTTCCCACTTTTCCTTGCAGAAAATTTC
This sequence comes from Candoia aspera, assembly GCF_035149785.1. NCBI lineage: Eukaryota > Metazoa > Chordata > Lepidosauria > Squamata > Candoiidae > Candoia > Candoia aspera. The sequence goes on from NC_086154.1 coordinate 55,572,174, forward strand.
TTCTAGCTCAGCAATTTGTCCGGTCTCCTTGCATGCTTAAGATCTACCTACAGATTTTCAATAATATTCAACTCTGGGAACTCTTGAAGGCTATTCCAAAACATGCCTTTCTTTCCTGTAAATATTCATTATTGCTCTGAAGCTATAGTATGTTTCAGATTGCCCTCTTGTGAAATATCCAACTTCTTTTCAGCTGCATTTCTTCGTTGACTGTAGGACATTAGCTTCTAGAATACAGGGTGCCATGTTCATCTTTGTGCCATGCAGAGGTTGTGTCAGGTTCTATTCACATAATAACAAGTTGTTACAATTTGGATCTGTAACTTCCTCCCCTGATCTTGCAGCAGAGCTGTGTCTTGCCGCAATTAATATGGTGGACCTGAGGACTTCAGAGTGGGTGGTGCCACGTCACAGGTTGGATCTTGGAATTAATTTGGGGTCTCTGAATTTTGTTTTTGTTTTTAACTATAACTTACCTGTTTATATATCCCTTCTCCAAGTATCAGTAAACTGTTCTGCCCATTTGCAGCAGACATGGACAGTGGAAGTTCTATGGGTTGCAGGAAAAGTAATGTGGACTTTGCCCACCCCGTATATGTATGGTCAACTTATAGCAATCCAGTTATTTTTAAAATAAAACTAAGAAATACGACATTATCAATTTTTATTCATTTATACAAGCATTTGTATGCTGCCTATTCCATAGATTTTAGGTAGTAAACTAATTTAAAAATTCAGTACACGTCACTTCTCTTCATACAACTACATCTACATGGGAACCTCCTCAATGAAAGCATTTAACTGTCTTCCTGAACACCATCAAGTTGGGGACCATGCAGACTTTGGAGGGCAAGTTATTCCAGAATGGAACAGCTGCATCAAGAAGGCCATCCTCTGGTCCTCTGACCCATAACTGCCGGGGGGTGAGCCCATGCCGCCTGCATCAACTAACACATATCAGGATGGCAGATTTCACTTGGAGTAGATGGTCCCATAGGTAGAGAGGACCTGAGGACTGAGCTTGCTTATCAGCGTTCATCAAACATCAGAAAAAGCATTCTGTGATCAGCCTTTAGCTCTGATTAGCTGCAGGGACAGCCATCTAGGACATGTTGATATGACTCATTGGAATATTTTTTAATGTTTTTATTTGCTATATTCTGTCCAGATTCTTTTAATTGGGAGAGGTTACAAATAGTGTAAAATAAATAAATATGTAAAGTAGTTCGTGCTTTTAATCGAATTGCTTTTTGCTACAGTGGGCTAACACATAGCTATTTTGGAATTGGTTGATTTAGTGGAACGTAAAGTTTTGCATGAACAGGATATCCTAATTTTTTTATGTAAGAGAACTAGATATAGGACAACTTAATACAAACTTAGTTAAACCTATATGGTTGTGTAATCTGACTGATTCTATTAACCCTTTTCAATAAGGCCCTCTTCTTCCCTATTACAGATTGTTATTGGAAAGGTTGAGAAAGTCCTGCCTGTGCTGACTTGAGCTTCTAGGCCTACTTCTCTCTCCCAATAAGTCTGCCTGGGGAGGCTATCAAAAAAGCCAAGTTGGCAGTTGTAACTGCACAGCTGAAGCCCTACCCCTTTGGAGGTGTGACACAGTGAGCAATGCATGTTGGAAGAGCAGGGCTTTGGTGACAGATGCCATCTTGACTTTTCTGACTGGTCCTGTTGACACCGCTGCTATGTGATACTAAGCTAACCTATTACGAACACAGTGTTTCAAAGTTGAGGAACAAGCACTCAACACACCAAGTTCCAGAATGCCATTCTCTTCATTGCCATTAAAGAAAATGTGTCAATACCTGTTTCTTTTTGTAGCTTGTAAAAATGTTGAAGGTGGTGGTAGAGATTCTGCACTAATATTTTCCATGCACTATATAGTAAACAATATTTGAATCTATTTTATGTAAAATTGCTGACTATGTTAATTGCATTTTAGCTATAACATCCGTGTTTTTAATTTACATTCTTTGCCCAGCTGATTTTCATTTAAAACCTTTTGAGGTTTAAGACTTAACCCATCACTTTTTCCAGCAACAAAACACACACACATTCTGTTCTGCTATTTCTTTCCTCCTCTCTGTTGCTGATTCAGTAGCTCTGCTTGTCGGGACACGTGAAACATAAAATTGTGGTATACAGTTTATGCAGTCAAATTTCAAACATCTTTGCTTTGATTCTAATCTGTAACACAGGCGGTCAAAACTTGTGGCTTCCAGATGTATTAAACTTCAACACCCATAATTCCTAGGACATGAGAACTGAAGTCCAGCAAGTTAGGAAACGTGGTTCTAATTATGATGGTAATAGGATTTGCACTGCAAATGACACACAGCAACCCCACTCCAAAATTACAATAAGTGGGCATTACTTGAAGTGCCATTAGGCTTCTCACATTTTTAGAGTGGGCAACGTAGGCATTGGGAAATCACTCATCCCCACTTAGAGAGAACTCTTGTGCTGTGATTGGCTGTTTTTCTATGCTCAGGAAGTACATGAGCCAAGCAGAGTTTGCTACTGGTCACAGTCTATAACTGGGAGCTTGAAGTATGTCAGCCTACTGGACTGATGGGCCATGTGGGTCTTACCCTGTGTTGAATTGTGGTCATGGGTTTTTTGGTTTGCAGCCAGCTCGACTGGAGAGACAATCTGAACTTGGGGACCCATCTCTACTACCCACATTCAGTTGTCCTGGCTGCTGTAAAAGGTTTATTTCTATGGGCAGCGTTTCCTTTTATTATTTATGAAATTGAATGTAAGTTGAATATGGTTAGAAGATTACTAGTTGTAGATTTCACCCATAAGCTTTTCTCTGCTCTTCTTTGGCCTATATGAGTTTAATAGTGTTGCAAACTTTCCAGTATCACCACCCCAGTAATTACTTGCTTATCTTTGGCATCCGACATTACCACAAGCTATACTAGTATGATATTAGCCTTTGTTGCACTGGTTTGTTCTGAATTGTTTGTTTGTTATAATCCACAAGTTGCAAACATTTCATGCATCTAGAAACTAATGAACTAAAGAAAATATTAAAGACTCTGGGCTATCCAATTAGTATGAGATTAGCCCATTAACTATGTTCCAAAATATACTCTATACTGTATAAACTGCATGAAAAAAAAAGATGTAAGCAAGGGAAAATGCTTTAGTTGACAAGAAGAAACCAAAATGGATGTAGACTTGTTCCCAGCAAGCTAGTTTGGCATGTATCATGGGTGACTGCTTATGAGAGGCTTGGAAAAAAACAATTCCAGACATGGCAATGACTTAATGTTTCTAAAATCTGAGGCACATCTATTTAAACTCTTAGCTTGCTACAGGTTCTGGAAAAATAATGAATTTTCAAGTGATATAACATATTGGCCTAGTCGAACATACTTTCCATTTCCTCAACTACACCAAGAATAAATATGGTGTCTAGAACATGCTATTTTTTAACCCAGCTTAAGAACAGGAGGAATCTGTTGCCTTCTCTTTAATTGCTACTTTGTTGCTATCGCAGAAGCTGATTGAATTTCCTTACTTTAAAAAAAGGGTTGACTTTTTAATACTTCGACACTTAAGTGAGGCAACATATTTTTAAGAGCTGTTGGCGCGTTCCTGGTTCTGTTTTTAAAATTGAGCTTCCATTTAACCTGGCTCTAAATTAAGTGAAAGTATTCATCCAGTCCACTGTATTATAAATGTCAATATAAGTAATTAGAAATGACATTATTCATATAATAATATATAATTATTCTACATCAGAGGTCTGCGTGCATTGCTGCCCACGAGGACTCAGTCAGGAATTAACATTTTGATAGGATTCTTACTCATATCCTGCTTTCTGCCTATTCTGCCGGGGTTTACTGAATGAAATGTAAGTGACCAGGTACCAAGTGATCATTTGTATACGTTGGATATAGTCACTACTCATCTCTTGCTGTCTTCTGCGATAAGGCTTCCCTTTGCCTTAGCTAGCCCCCTAATTGGCACAGTGCTTGTGCAGCCTCAATGCTGTGCCCAAGAAATAAGGGGAAATGCTGTTTACACCAAAAATCAGCACCTGTAGTCACCAGGTTGGTGGGGCTTGTAAAAGAGTCTGGCAGAAAAGCAGATGCATGAGATCACATGCAGCGGTTCCCTACAAGATCTAATGTGTTGGGCTGATTCTGGTTGGAGCAGGCAATCCTGGAGGTACCCAGACGCCAAGCTTGTTAAGATGTGTTCACTGACAATTTCTCTTAACCTTTAGATGTTAACTACTTAAGACTGCAGAGGGTGTTTGCAAGCGGCTTCTCCAGGAACCAGCTTCACGCAAAGGAGCAATAATAAATAATAATTAGCCAGATCCTGGGGAAGCCACTTGCAATAGCTTGAATGGTGATTACATCAACCATGCAATGTTAAAATTTATCTCAACTTTTGTTGGAAACAATTACAGGAACTGAAACATAAATTTGAGAAAATTCGTATTTCTGCTGTATTTTTCCTGCATTTCAGGTCTTAAATTGAAGAATCTCTATAACATCCTCTTGTATTCCCTTTGCATTTTCAGAATCAAACTAACGCATGCTAAATAATTTACCTGCATCTGATTCTCTACCCTTAACATAAAAAGCTAAGCTAAATCATCACTGAGCTTTGCTGTGTGTGTTTAGAGTTTGTTTGTTTGTTTGTTTTCTATCCCGCCTTTATTATTTATATAAATAACTCAAGGCAGCAAACATACCTAATACTCCTTCCTCCTATTTTCCCCACAACAACAACCCTGTGAGGTGGGTTGGGCTGAGAGAGAGTGACCCAAGGTCACCCAGACGGCTTTCATGCCTAAGGCGGGACTAGAACTCACAGACTCCCGGTTTCTAGCCCGTTGCCTTCACCACTAGACCAAACTGAGTTAAACCTAACAACTAAATAACTTTAGTATAAAAGTTAGGGGTGAAGAACTTATAATTGTATATAAAAGTGAAGGCACCCCTGCTCAAACTATATTTCAGTGAATCCTTAGGTATAGATACTAACACAATCTTTGCATGGTAAAGGTAAACATGATGTCATTTGGCAAATTTGAATGAGATAGAATGAAGATGTTGCCTACTCTGGCAATGAAACGTCTGCAAGAAAACAACAAGGCTCAGAGAGCACCAAGGACTCCACAGTTCAACCCTGAGCTACAAATATTCACTTCAATTGATAGAATGAAATTGCTTGCTAAATTGGGTTAGCTACAAAAAGTAGGATTCAGTGCCTTCCTTCCTCCCTTATTTAATTATTTAATATATTCTGTGCTTTGTACAATTTTTTAAAAGTATTTTCAACTTTAATGGAAGGATAAAAATACTTTAAATAAAGAAGTAAAAACATGTAATAATTTAATATATTGTTTAAAATATATTGGAAGCAAGAAAAGTAGAGAGTATAACATTGGGAGCTAATGACCTAAAATTCCAGATCTGATCTATCTACTTTCCCCTCCTCCTCTTTTTTGTTCTCCCTCTTCTAGGATTTCAGTGTGATGAAGGTTTTCTATAGCAAAGTAGCTTCAAAGGCATTCCCTATGGACAAACCTAACAGTGGAGTCTTGTGCCTTATTTGAACTGGGTGAGAATAGGGACAGGAGACTTAGTACCTCTGGACTAAAATATGTTTGTGAATACTTTCTTAGCACCATCTGTCTTTTTCTTTCAATTATTTTAATAAAATGCAAATAAATAAACAGGTAGCTAACATTCTGCAAAGCTTCAGGCTCTCTAGCATCACACTGATTTCTAATCATTCCTCTTATTACTTACAGATTCAACATACATTCTTTAAAAATTAACATGGTAAATGGCTGCAGTTTAGCCCTTCATTTAGATCCAATAGAAAAGCAAATCTGTAGCTCAGGGTTGAACTCTGGAGTCCTTGGTGCTCTCTGAGCCTTGTTGTTTGCTTGCTTCATTGCCCAACCAGTAACATCATCAGTGCGAGTGATTTGCTCTCATAGAGACAAACCACAGTTATACACCATTCAAAAGAGATAATAAGAAACCCAGGAAGGAAACAAAACGACCAGAACAGATCCCCTCCAGCAGCCCACACCCAGATAAGCAGGGATCAGCACCAGACAAACCATCAGGCAGAAAGCAATCATCAAGGAACCACCAAGGTAGAAACCACACCCCCACCGAAACTGGCAGGGCAAGCTACTGCATATAAACAGGCAGCAACCCCCACACTCACTTGCACTGAGGGTAGATTATTCTCTTTCATCTACCTTGAAGCACCAATAAAATCTCATCTGTATTTCTACAACCAGCTCCCCTGGCCAATATTAGCAGAAGTCAAGTGACAGTGTTATCGGCACTGTTTCAGTTATTCTGAGATGACATCTTTGTCCCTGTGTTGCTAACCAAACAAAACCAAACCTCTCACCATGACCTGCTTTGAAATATTCATGATAAGGCTGTCAAGTATTTACATGATAAAAGTTGTTACTTAAGAGGTTAAATCAGCTCTATTGCACATAAACTAATTAGCTACATGTCTTATAAAATTTGATATTTTTGTAGTATCCTATTTATATTAGACTACTGTATAGGTTACACCATTTCTTTTTTTATTTTTAATAGAATAAGTATCCTGATATTGTAGTTCTTCCTGAAGGATTATATGGAGATTACATGGTCCTAAGAAGCACTCAACTTCCTGGGTAAGGCAACTTAACTGATTCATATTGATCAGTGGTGGCAGATATCCATCAGAACTAGTAGTGCAGAGGCATAATAGCTGTAGCCGTATTTTTCTCATTCAAAGACCTGAAGGATATTAAAGGAATGTATTTAAGGGAAAGCAAGAACAATTGTGAACCTTGCTGAGAACTAGGTTCTCTCTTGAGCCATATAGAAGCACAAGACCATTTTAGAGCTCATATTAATCAACTCACATAACTTATGGGAAAAAGTACATCATTTTTCCCAAAAAAGAAAACGCATTTCAAAACTAACCTCTCCCAAAACAAAATAAACATTTTGAATCAATTATTTAAAAAAACACACTTTTTTAAAATGTTCAAAAGAAATCAACACAACAGAAACAGAAAAGCACTGTATATACAAAAATCTCCACACTATCTAAGATCAATTAACTTCATGATAGCAGAGATAATCTGTTTCAAAATAAGTGGAAGAAAGAATAAAAGCAACACTGGTGGTATCTACTACTATCCACCCAACCAAGGAGATGTAGAAGCTGCTCTCTAAATACAACTTGCAGATTCTTCAAAGAGGCCTGAAATAGTAATGATGATGGACTTTAAATACTGCAATGTCTGTGAGGAGACCATCTTTGCCAAGCGTGGTCCTTCCAGAAATTCCTGATTTTTCCTTAAAAGCATAAAAGAATGCAGTAAGCGTAGCAGCCATCCTTGATTTGATACCATCCAATAGGAAGGACTGTATCTTGGATTTAATAAACTATTTGAATAAATTCAAAGAAATAATTCCATGACAGGAAAAGTGAATGGGGAAAAGGAGCTCAAGATGGGTGGGATTCACCTTCAAAAAAGGTGAAACTAAAAGCAAAGCAATTCCAGTAAGAAAACAAGGCAAGGAAAGCACGCAGAGTGTGGCTTCTGGAATTCTTTCCTTTACCCGCGGGGCCTGTGTTGCGTGTGAGCATTGGGAAGTACAGGGCAAGCTGCTTTCGTGCTACTCTGGGTCAGGTGACCAGTGGGACTTGAAATAGAAGTCAATAGCAACATTTAAGTCCCATCCAACTGCCTCTCCCGTAGGAGGAATTGGGGGAAAATGTTGGCCTCGTTTGGCCCCTTTTTGAACTTGTTCTTCCTTTTGCGGACTTCTGTCCCTCCCACCCAACCCCCGATTTGGTCCAGTTCTGTTCAATTTCCAGAGTTTTTGTGCTGACACACAGGCACAATCCCAATCTCCTTTGCACAACTTCTTTCCAACATTTTGTTGGATTGAAAAGAGCAATGAGGGAAACCAGAAGAAGCCAATATGGCTGCACAACAGCTAAATGAGAGACTCTGCATTTTCAGCCGTTTTCTAGCTTTCATCCTCCAGGAAACCATACCAAGCCCAGAAATTCAAAACAGTATGTTTTGTACTACCAAGCCCCAAACTGTCTTTGCATGAGATGTTCCAGTGTTTAAAATAAAGCTTTGATACAGGTACCTTCTCTCCATTTTGCCCATGAGATTATGTCCCTCTCTACCTATATGCGCTCTTGCTTTAATTATATTTTCTGACTTTTATAGATTTGAATTAATGATTGTGTGGAAGATACAGGTAGATGAAAAAGGAAGTGTTATACCAGTCTTGGATCTTCTGAACAAAATACCACTGCAAGGTAAAATTTATATTTCCGTTTGTCATACCATTTCCTTCAGCTTTGTTTTCACTTTGACAATCTTCTCAACTATGTTTATCTTGTGGACTGCCATTCAGCAGAGTCTCTTCTTTTGGAGACCCTCAAGACATGCAAAAAGGTGTAACAGTCCCTGTGGGCTAACATTTTATTCTTGTCAGGGCACAATTAGACTTTTTCAAAAAAAAAAAAAAAGTTTCTGACACCAGTTGCTGACAAGGAAGACAGCAGCAGTTTAAAATTCCAAGACTAGACTATTTGTACTTGGAATCAGTTTTAACTCTGTTTCTTCTCCTCTTATAGGCGCCCTAGCCGACACATTTGCATCAGATGCCCCATACTGTTTCAGAAGCCTATTGCGTGTGGTTGGGATACAGGCCTCCATTGAAACTGTGATCAGTTCGATTTCCAAAGGCAAATGAGCGCCAGGAAAACCAGTTACGCATCTATCATTTTATTGAATATAAACATTAAGTTATTTTCCATTTAGAAACCATACCCATAAAACATGCTATCTGTACAATTATGGCACATATATATATATATATATAAATTGTCATGACAAATAAATACAGCTATTTAAATACAAAACATCAAATCAGATACAAGTAGAATGCATTTTATTAAAAAATTAACTTTCTGAATCAAAGTGGTTTTTCCCCTTCTACATCAACTCCTAGAACCTCCTCAGATCAGCCTGATAAATTCAAGTCTAAAAAAAGTGGCAGTTTCAGTTCACAGCTGTGTATGTAACAGTGATTCTAGAATAATAATGATACAGAACAGTTTGATGGCAAAGTTAAGCTACCAAAACATGGTAGCACACCTGATACTTCTTCCACAATCAGTGATTGAAGGCAAGCCAGGTTTATTATACCTCTCTCGTCAAATAGAATTGAGACATTTTAATTTACAAAGCATACGCTGCAGTTTATTAACCACATGCTCCAAGAAGACTGAGTACAGAAAAGGGCAAAAATGATGGCACTGATCTGCATATAACTTGCCCCAATATTCCAGTATTTGCTTTCCATATTTAGATCTCCTAAGATCAACTTTTTAAAATGCAACTCAAGTATATAAGTAGCTATGTAAAGTTCTCACTGTTCTTTTAAAGTGCTGTAATAGTTTTTAGAAAAAGCAAAGTTTTTATCATCAGTTTTCAAAGGTGAAGACTCAAACTGAGCACCTCAATCAACATTTTCATCACATGCCTTCCTAGTTATAGACAGTAAGATGCAACAATCTAAGTTAAAAAGCTTGGTTAATGAGCACTCACCATCATTTTAAACCTGCCAATGCAGCATTAATTAAGCTTAGCAGTTTACCATATCAGCCCAACCTAAAATGGTTACTATCTTAGGTTCACCAAAACCAGGATTCTATTCAAGGTTACAAATTCTGCTTTCTGGAAGCAAGTTTTAGATTCACACATGGAATACCATAGGAGACCTGCACAAAACAGTGAGCAAAATAGCATTAAGCAAGATGTTTAGCTTATTTTGCCACATAAATATTTCCTAAATGCAGAATTCAACCTATTGCTGATTGCATATTGCAGGTGATACTTATCCAGATCAAATGCCCACTGCTGCACAGCTGTTTGTGTCATTTCCTAGTATTATTTAGGGTATACAAAACATTTTGAAATTTGAAATGCTTTGCATACCTCTAGTTACTACTTATTTGCTTTAAGAATGGTAGCCCTTCTGGAAGATGCTTTGTATTGTAATTGAGAGTATTTCAATAAAGTATTTTTGAACAAGTTTAGCAACATTCACAGTTACCAATAAGTTTAAGGGTTATGCTCATTTAATTGTTCATTACAGATTTACTGGACTCTGATCACATTCCGGAACTATGCCCTTACCTGACATCCTCTGCCTTGCAGCCCACAGTCCCAGGAGGACAAAATCTTAGAATTAAGCTGAATAAATATCAAGATACAGATTTTTTTTTTTTTTTGGAATTAATGGATCTAGGAGCAGAACTCCTGAGACACACTCATAAAATATTAACATTATACTTAATGTCATAATAGCAGATGAACTGGAATCCACACAAAGTATCACTACAGATCTTTAGACAGATAAATGTTTCAGTGATGATACATGAAAGTCAAAAGATAAGGCTGTGCCACTAAATGCCCAGGCTGTAAAAGGTGGTAGGATTCAAAGAAGCAATTGCAGAATTCACTCTTACAAAAGGAGGGAGGGGGAAGAGAGATTCTTCAACTCTTCTTGTCCACTGCAAAGCCCACCGAAATCTCACCTGCAGGAATTTGCATCACTAACATAATTCAGAGAGCCTGTGTTGTACAGCTCCTCTGGTGCAAAGACACCTTTGGCTCCAATCCAGTGATTTTTGAATAGCTGAAGCAGCTTTGGTTTGAAGTCTCACAGCCATGTAAGAATCCTTTGTTTACTTACATTAACATTTAACTTTTGCATTAGACAATCTAGAATGTTTCTTCCTGTTTTACAATAAATCTATCAGTAATTATCTAGATTCCAAAATTCTGAATTCAGAGGCCCAATTACACAGCCAGCATTAGAAAATGTCATGTCAGTGCTGCGCCAAGTCACCCTTATTGCCACTGTGCAGCACAGCAGGGAAAGCCTAAGCCTTCCTCTGCAAAATCTAAGGCATATTTCACTATTTTCTATTTTTGTGTGCAAAGTGTAAAAGATCCTAACAACCCCTGCAAAGAGATAGTGAGAAATGACCCTTTGCAGATAACATTTAATGCCTTAATAATGTTGAGTACAGGTAAAACATCCAATTGCTACCGAACTTGTAAGCCCTAGAAAAACAAACAGCTGCTGTTGAAGGTCTAAAAAGGAGCTAAGCAAAAATGCAGATGGAAAAACTATTACCCAGAGAAAATTCAAGGCATATTTTTAACTTCTCAAGTTGTTTCCACTGAAGCCTCAGAAGGGCTTATGGTACTAGAAAGGATCTAAATATTATTGAGGCATATATAACTAAGAATTGCTGACAACAGTTAATTGCAATAGGAATTGTTTGTTTACAGTTAAATTATACAATTTCTAAAACTGTCTCTAATTTAATAAAGGAGCTAAGTTGCTTTCATTGTTTTTTATCATTATTCAAGAAAGGGGGATTTTTATACATTTAATCTTTTTAATAAGTTTTGAGCAATTCTGAGAACAACTACATATATCACTTTGAAAATAAGAGATAATACATATGCAAGCTGCAGTCTAAGAAGCATTAAGAATCTATTTAGCTCAAGAATTATTTAGAATTTGATTTGATCACCTTATTTATTTTGAACAAGTAATACTCAACAATTCACATATGGTTATAGCTGCATCTAGTGAGGATGCTGGTTTTCTGCATTTGAACAATCAAATTCTCTTCTATGGTTCATAGAATAGTCATTTCATTCAAACTACTTTAATACTACATGTCTCTCTTACAGTAAATGCATTCTTCAAGACGGTCTCAGGGTTTGTATGTGTGTGTGTGTTTCTGAAAGGCATATAAATTGAAAGCACAAATGAAAATAATAAAAAACCAACATAACTTAATTTTCCTCTGTGTTAAATAAATATTTAGCCAGTTACATTTTATGGAGGACTAGTGTACAGTCTTCATTTTCTTTTAAGAGATTTGACATCATTGAGTCATCTTTGGCTTGTGTCCTCTTCAGGTAATAGTTCACTACCTTCTCATCAAGTTTATATTGATGACGAATGCTTTCATATGGCTTCAGGTCTAGATCCAGAACAGAAACTGAAAACGTGAATCTTGACTTTGATGTTAGAACCACTGGCCTCTGTTCAGAGCTGAAATTTAGATAAGAACAATACTTACTATTTGCTGTCCCAGAGGAAAAAATTATCTAACTTTTACTGTTCATCCTCCATATATGAAAACTCTACCTACACCCTAATGGTGACAAGCGACAGCTGATGTTGCATTTTTAAAACATTTGTGGTCTTAAGTAAAATACAGCTTTTCCAGTCCAACATGTGGTGCAAAAAGCATTTGGTTGATCATGATAATCATTTTCCCACTAGTTTTTACCTCTGTTTATTTCAAACTTTCCTAAATTATTATATCACCAGTACTGCTTTGTGAATAAACTACACTGAGAGGTTAGCCATGGGTTTATCTTAAAGTAGCAATTTTCACAAAGCTTGTCACTTACAACCTAGGAATAAAGGAAGGCCGTGCAGAGGAGTTTTCTGGGCATATGCAGGATAAAATCGGATCCGTTCCAAGTTGGATTCCAAGCATGAGGCATGGTCTGTGGAGATGCCTGGGGAGTGTACTTATCCAGTTATTTGGGAACAGTTTGATCTGTTGGGCCCAAAAAAGTGGACAGGGTCCTCCAGACTGTAAATGCCACCACTTGTCAATTAGATCCATGCCCCTCCTGGCTGGTGAAGGCAGCTCGGGAGGTAACACGTGGTTGGGTCCAGGTGATGGTGAATTCATCCTTGGGAGAGGGGGTGTTCCTGGCTGTCTTTAAGGAGGTGCTGGCACAACCCCTCCTCAAGAAACCGTTGCTGGACCCGTACTGGACAATTTCCATCCAGTCTCCCACCTCCCCTTCTTAGGGAAGGTGGTTGAGAAACTGGTGGTGTTGCAGCTCCAGAGGATTCTGGATGAAACGGGTTATCTAGACCCCTTTCAGTCAGGTTTCAGGCCTGGATATGGGACAGAAACAGCATTGGTCACACTTATGGATTATCTCTGGCGGGAGCGGGATGGGGCAGTGCATCCATCCTTGCTTTTCTTGACCTCTCGGCGGCTTTTGACCATGGCATCCTTTTGGGGTGGCTCAGGGAGTTGGGGGTGGGCAGAGTGGTTCTGTGCTGGTTCACCTCCTTCCTCCAGGGCTGGTCCCAGTTGGTGGTGACAGGGAGCGAGAGATCAGCCCCATGACCTCTCCTTTGTGGGGTGCAGAGGGTGACCACCCTCTCTCGGTGCCTGGAGGCTGTGGTGGTCTGGATGGGGAACAACAGGCTTCAGCTGAACCCTGGTAAGACAGAGTGGCCTGTGGGTTGGGGGTTCCTCTGCGTCTGGGAACTTAACATCTTTAGTTCTGGATGGGGTTGCCCCAGACAGACCCAGTGCAGAATCTGGGGGTCCTCCTGGACTCATGACTCCTGCTCAAAGAGCAGGTGGCAGTCATGGCCAGGAGGGCCTTTGCTCAACTTCATGTTGTGCGCCAGTTATGCCCTTTCCTGGATCGGGAGGCCCTCCAGTCACCCATGCCCTAGTCATCTCCCATATAGACTACTGCAATGTGCTCTACGTGGGGCTACCCTTGAAGAGTTTCCGGAAGCTACAGTTGGTCCAGAATGCGGCTGTGCGGGCAATTTTAGGTGCCCCAAGGTTGGCACACGTAACACCTCTGCTGTGAGAGCTGCATTGGGTGCCAGTCTGTTTCTGGGTCCAATTCAAGGTGTTGGTTATCACCTTTAAAGCCCAACATGGCATGGGTCCAGGTTACCTGAGGGACTGTCTCACCCCCATTACATCAACCCGTCCCTCCCAGTCATGGAGAGAGGGCATGTTACGGACCCTGTCCATAAGAGAATGTCAATTGGTGGGGTCCAGGAAGCAGGCCTTCTCTGCAGTGGCTCCCGCCCTTTGGAACACTCTTCCCCCAGAGGTGAGGTAAGCCCCCTCTCTTCTGGCCTTCCAGAAAAAGTTAAAGACCTGGCTCTGCCATCTTGCTTGGGACAGGAAGGGGGGTAGTCAATCCTGGGGGTGGCTAGCACCTTAAAGTGGTCCTCATATATGTATGAATCGAATTAGAATTTTTAACTGCCATCTTGACCCCATTTTATATTTTATTTACCATATTTTGTTTTTATTGTATTTTAATCTTTTAGCTTTATTGTAAACCGCCCAGAGTCCTTCTTTTGGGTAGATGGGCGGTGACAAACTTTGATAAATAAGTTATTCCTGTTCTGTTTCATAAACGTATCTGGATCCTAACCCTAAATAGAGACCTAGACATTATGAACATAGCAATATGCATTGGTATGTACCTTTTAATCTACTATTGAAATTACATCTTGGAACTTCTCATGTTTCTGGAATTAATCATTTCTAAGACTCTTTGGAAAGTAAACTATCTCTGCTACTGTCATACAGGACAGGAAGTATGTCAACTTTCCTACTCATATGTGCTTCCCAAATTTAGCAGTTTGTAAACATAGAATTAACGATTGGACCCTTAAGAAGCAATTTGGCTGCTAGCCACAATTCCAGAGGCATTTCCCACATTTTGAATGACTGGACTTTAAAATTTACCACCAATAATATAAACTAGATTGAAAAAACAAGAACATCTCACTCCTGCCATAAAACACCACCACTGTGAGAGCTGCATTGGCTACTGGTGTGTTCCAAGTATAAAGCTGTACATGGTTCAAGACTCGGGTATTTATGAATCCATCATTTCCAGACAGATTCAGTCCACCCAGTCCAAAGGACAGAGAATACCTACTAAAGGTCCCCACCTCCCATGAAGTTCAGCAGGCAGGGCCATGAAGGCAGGCACTCACTGTGGGTGCTCTTCCCCTCCCAAGGCAAGGGTGGCTCCCCCTCTCATGGCCTTCAGAAAGCTCAACAGGCTTGTCTGTCTCAAAAGGCTCCTGGAGGCTGACTGGTTCTGGTTTTATTGGCTCTGATAAGACAAATGGCTCCATCCTCATGAAAGTTTACTGTGGGGTGTTTATGGCATTTGCACTATTGTTTTACTGCTGCTCTTTTGGTCCATGCTACATTTTCTTTCCCAAGATCACAGGAATGATTGGATGTTAGCAGCTGTTTCAAAACAGAGGCATCACACCCCTTACATTTCCCACTAGAAAAAGCTAAGGGGGAACAAATTTAACAGTCTAGAAGCTTCACAGCATCACTAAAGAGGATCTTTAAGGAGTCCCTTTGCTCCCTGGAGAGAAATTCAACTATCCCTGGAAATGGGAAGTTTGGGAGAGAAGCATTCTATTCTTGTTTTAGAAGCAGTTAATAAATGCTTGCCCTCTTCAAATTTAAGAGACCGACTCACAAACTAAATCTTAACCTGTATGGTTAGTTACTTATTTTCTACATTTTGAGTGTAGGGAATATAGAAGATGGCTAGCTACGTAGGCAATAAGCTACTTCAGCACTATCTGAATGTGTGTGTTGATAGTTTGTAGATAGAGAAAAAAAATAGAAACATTTTTTAACAAAATATTTACATTACATATTTAGATATTACCATTCATCTTGTTGACAAGGTGAAAGCACAATCATGATGGAACAGTCTTTTGCCGTCATTGCAACTCTATACTGCTGAACCTGTAACAGAAATCAAATCTATAGTCATCTCTCAGGCAACAAGAAATCTCTCTCTCTCTCTCTCTCTCTCTCTCACACACACACACACACACACACACACACAGAGCTATTAACCTATTTAAGAGTTTACATGAAAACTACAATTTAAGTTCAGCTAGGAAAAACTGACTAGGTGGAGAAAAAGTGTGGTTTTATATGCAAAGGGTTCTGTATGTCGCTTCCTGTGAATAGAGGTTTATTAAATATATTTGTATCCCAGTTTTACTTGATATTATTTATATCCTCAGAACAGTGCACAATATTTGTAAGTAAATGCAGTAAAAGCTATCCAGAGAACAGGATTAAATTATAAATGAAAATAAAAGTATTACACACAAATACAAAATCAAGAGTACATGCCCAGGTATTGTTTTAATTTCTTCCTCCTTATCATACAGTATTTTGTTGAAGAGAGTAACTGGTATTAGTAGACAGGTGATGGCTTAACTAGGCATCCTGTGTTGTTCCCTACTCCCCAAAGGACAATATATGCTACTAACTATAGTAGTTCCACTATACTACATTTTAATCTTCCTGTGTCTTTAGCAAGACCTTAATGCTTTTGTACATACAATTGTGAATATACAAAATGCACATATATGATTGATTAAAAGAATTGTGGCTGTCTCATCAAAATGAGGTACCTTTGTCAATGCATATGCTACTGTTCCATCATCCTCACTTGAAAGATCTAGTAACTTCTCATAGAATGATTCATTATAAGGCCCATCAATCTGTAACACGTTCCTAAGAAAAAGGAATACATTCAGAAAACAAATCAAGTAAAATGCAGAATCCCAGAATTGAAAGTCAACCAGGTTTCTATACCATGAAAGAACTGCAACAGATTTGTTTCAGTCGCTATTTCCTTAACACAGATCTGACAACCCAAGTATAACAAGCGAGGATGTTGCCCCCTCTAGTGACTGCTGCCTAAAATTACACGAGGCAGTCAAAAAAGCAACATTGCAAAATAAGAACTCTCCAAAATAAATATTTAGCCGTTTGTTTTGCAGTGACAAGTGAGGGTTGCAAAAGGATATTTGCAGTGCCCTCGATAGAGGTTCCTGCCCTGTTATTTTCTAAGGTTCAATGTTCTTACCACCCTGGTACCCCACTTCCCACATTTAATGATAAACTAACATTCTATGCGCACTGAATATCCTCAGATTTCACTAGGCTATTTGGGGGAAAAGAGCCCTCCATCAGATTTCTTTTCCTTAACATATTTCTTCTCCATATTATGCAGTTTCCTTAAGCCAATGCCTCTCCCTGTTTATGAATGTTTTTGGCTCCTCAAAACTGTACAATCTATGACTATTGATACTATAAGCAAAATATGTATTGTGTAAAATGTATGTACCACAGTTCTACTCCAAGAGGTTCAAAATTCTCTTTGAAAAGTATACTTAGGCTACTTTGTTTTTAATCTGTATGCCAGCGGAGTCACTGAGAGTTGGGTGGCCTTATCATTCCAAATAAATAAATAAATTTGCAGCAAATTAGGTGTAATATAATATTTGAACAAAATAAATAAAGTATATAAACAAGGGAGACAAAAATGCAATTTTAAAAAAGTAGAAACATCTTGTACAGTGATGTTTGCTCAATATGGTTTGCTAAGTCACCAATGATTAGAAACAAATATTCTTCCTACATCAGATCCATTATCATTTCCATAAAGTTCAGGCATGTTGCCTATATGATTTGAGCATATAAAAAAATAAAACCTTTATAAAAAGCAATAATTGTTTTCATTCTCCAGTGACTGCATCTGAAGGAAACCAGATAGCCATAATTTTCTTCAAAAATGCAGAAGCCTCCAATCTTAGAATCAATTAGAATTATAAACACTTCTTTGACACTTGTTAAATAAAATTAAAGGAAGGAGACACCCCCTAAAAAAGTTTGCTAATTTTTTTAGTTTTTTCCTGGGGCTAATTTTTTTAGTTTTTTCCTGGGGTTGACTCAGGTGTGTCTGCAAAAAAGCTGTTTTGTGATAGGAACTGATTTCCATTTTTTTCTTTGCCTGTAGAGGAAGAGAAATCAGATCATTATTACAACAAAATACTAGATGTTGAATGATTTCCCAGTTCTAGGGTACAACTTTTAGACTTAACAGGTAAAGTATAGTTGAATACTATATAGTTAGAGATATAGTTGGGTGGTATAGTTTGGGGCCAAATGACAGGTCATACTATCTCTGTAAGTCTAAAGTCATACTCTAGGACAGTGAGGGGTTAAGACACCATTGTTTTTAAGAGGTGCTACATTCATAGGTCTCCTCTGACCATACCAATTTGCTTATCTGAAACCCAATATCACTTACCTCTCTTTGGGAAACTCTTCCAAGTATTGCTCTACTCTGTTGTATAAAGGATAAACACCTTCTACATCCAGTGTATCCAGCATTTGAGCCTGAAGTGTTTTGTAGAGAAGACATCCCTTTGGCAAGCCAGAAGTCTCTACTTTATTTTTAGCTAAAAAGAAGGATAAGTTTCAAACAGCTTTTATAATAGGTATACCAATCTCTCTGATCAATAACACTAGGGGACATAAAAATAGGAGAGAATCTAGGTGTGATCCTCCTACTACACAAACACAGAGTTCAAAAGTGGAACAAAAAAGCCCTGCAATTCAGTGTCTTGCTCTAGTTCGAAAGAAATCTTCAAAAGAAGGAACGGTGACATCAGATTTGTATTGTTCTTTCCCTATATGAGAGGAAGGTCTATGAAAAATCATCCTAAATAGCATATTTTAAAACATGATCTCAGTTTGTTCAGAATTTGTGGAACATGTTCCTAGAAAAATAAAATTTCATTATTTTGTAGGTGTTCAGTTTTTCCTCTGATTATTCAGAAGGAGTAATTAGAAATACAGACTGTTGGCTTTAACTAATTTGTATATGTAGGTATATTTTACACAATGGAATTCTCTCTTTCATATTGCAGTATAGTTTTATTATTAATACAGCATTGTTAACCATAGTTATAAAGCAAATACTCTGGATTGACAGAAACCAATAATTTAAGTGCTTCTGGCTTGGAGAAGTAGATGCTTAGAATACGTTTTATGTTTTCTACACTGGCATATACATTAACTTCTTAAAAAATGATATTTCCTTGATGTTCCAGGTTTATATCACAGTAGTGTGATATAATATAAATTATGTAGTGTTCAATACATAACTCAAAACCTGAGGTAGCAACAAAGAAAAATAGAAGGGAAATCTAACTACAGACAGCACTGGGAGGGTGGGTAGCTTATTTTACAGCCTACAAAATGCAAAAAACATCATTCTTGCAAAAAGGGAATGGGCTTATTCCCATTATATATGTATCAGTAGTTCAGATTAATCATGGGTAACAGACAGACAAACAACTACTAGTAGTTTTTTGCTTGACTTCTCTCTGGAAGGTAGCTCAGCCATCTTAGAGTGATGCTTTTTTTAAAAAAATACAGTTTTTGGGGTCCTAAACCAATGTATACAGGGTGAGGTAAAAGTGTATTACAGTAAAAGTGTATTAAAACTAAAAGCAAAGCACATTTTAGATAGTATATTTTCGGATGCGAAGAGGCCAGAATGACACAGATATCTTGCAACTCAAGGCATTGCCCAATTACTGAAGAGCAGCATCCAATTTCTAGATGACAAATAAAAGCAAGCAAATTCTTACCATTCCTTACTAGCTCTTTACTGAAAGCACTGGCTTCACAATAGCTCCTTCCTTGTGAGCTGGGAACTATCTTCAAATCACCGGCTTTGCAGGTATCTGTATTACTCAGTAGAATTGTTGTTATTACATGGATCAATTCTTTCAGAATTGTCCTTGTACAATAAGGCCCACTGACCAGGCCATTTGAAGGAAAGAAGAAAGGTTTCAGATGGCAAGCAAGTTCATTCAGATCAGAGAGAGAATCCTCATTATCTCTGCAACCATAAATTAGTTCACCATTCTGTAACAGAAAGGAAGTTTAATATATTTAAAATAGTAACAAAAATAATTCAAATTTTAGTACAACTGAGTATCCCAACTGTATCTTCTAGTTATACCCCTGTATTTCATAGGTGAGATGCAGAGAACAGTATGTTGGCTTGCAAGATATTCTCTAAATTAGAAATCCTAGCTTGCACAGAACAGCATGAGTTTATTTTGGGGTAAAACCAGAATTTTCTTGAATGTATGGCATATTGGACCATATGTGAAAAAGCTGACTGGTCCTGTCCTTACCATTAGCAGACTATGCTGCATATGGCATGGGAACAACTATGGCTGATAATCTTGTCTACACCTTTTTTTTCTGAAAGCCTTTCCTGAACAAAGCCATGATGAGCAGTGGAGGTTGATATCTATGGGTGATGACCTGGTACATAGAGAACTGCAACTCAGAATGTAAGAAGAGTCAGTGGTAGAGTACATAAATTAATGAAGGAAACAAAATAAAAAACAGGTAGTTGTGTGTCAGTGAAACTACAAGAAAGGGGAAAGATACAATAGATCTGAATGAAGAAGGTCTGATCTTGGGGAGAAGGATTGATGAATATCATGCACTGAAGTGAAGATATAAGTTTAATTATGAATGAAAATTCTAAAATATATTTCAAAGTATGAATTTCTATCATCAATATTGTTGTGGGTATATGAAAATATAAATTCATAAATGGGTCATAGTGAATGATGGCATCAGTTCTGGGAAAGTTGTACAAAATTCTGAAAGAATGTGGTTTAAGAGAAAAGATTGATTCAATTATTTTTTTAAAAAGACAGAAAATAGTAAAGGATACCTGAGTAATAAAAGGTTCTGAATATGGGCAGATAGTTTCCTAACATTGTCAAGAATAGAACTTGGGGGGGGGGGGGAATAGCATAAAGGGAGAAAAAATGAAAGAAATTAGGTGAACAGAGAACTGCAGGAAGAGAAAGTATGAGACCTGTATGAAAAAGTATTAGAAGACAGATTACTGTCCCAAGAAAATGAATGGCAACAAAATGTAAGAAGAGAGGAAGCTGTTTGGAAGAGAGTGAAAAGAATTAAGTCAGAGTGCTGCAGAAGTATTTGGAGTGATATTTTATGAAAAGGAATGCTTGCTAGAATGATGATTATGTAAGATATTATATAATGGGTATGTACAGAATAGGGTAATTCCAAGAAAAGTAATGAACACCACAAAAGACAGTTAAAATTTTAAAAGAGAAAATGAAGAGTGAAGTTAATTCAGGAATGTGATTAATGAACTTGATGTAGAAATTGAAAGAAAAATTCTATAGAGGAGAAACAGTAAATGTAGGTCTGCAAATCTGGGCAGAAGTATAAAAAATTAATGAGGGACTTGACTGAGAATTACTGCGGGTTACAGAGAATGTTAAGACAGTGCTTCAAGGAGTATGGAGCTAAAAATTAATATATCAAAGACCAAAGAAAATACAGTGAATGATTGAAAGTTATATAAATGGTAATTAAAGCAAGAAGATGAATTTGTATAGCTTACTAAAGGTAAGAAAATGGATGGAGCAATAGTAAGACATGGAAATGCTGGTGCAAAGGAAGCAGATTGTATGGAATTAATGTTTAGTGAACATTAATATTTCTGTATATAAGAGCATCTACCTGCTTCAAAATAGGGAAAAGGGAGTTGTGTATGTCAAAAGAAACTTTAAAACTAAGTTGAAAAAAATGGGAATGCAATTATGTGTAGTAAAACAGTAAGAGAAAAAGTCAAGAGTGGGTTATGAATGTATGTGAATTGAATGCAAAAGTGAGTAACCAGTATAAAAGAAGTATGTTGAAGAAAGAATGAATGAGGATCAAATCTCAAAACATATATATGAAACAAGTGAGGGAAATGGTTGAGAGGTAGGGAAGACTGAGAAAATCCTGGTTAAATAAAGGTGATGAGATCCTCAAAGATAGGTGAGAAATTTAAAGAACAAAAGCCAATATATGACTTGATGTTTGGGCATGGTGGAAGCAAGGATGGATTGCAAGGATAGAAAGGAATGGACAGGTAAAGTGAATTGTGTTAATGTAAACTAGGTTTAGTTAGACTCGTTCTCTTTCTCTTCTTTTCTTCTTTTGCTTACTATTTCTTGCCCTTTTTCTGCACTTTGATAATGTTGCTATCCTGAAAGGGAATACTGTGATGGCTATGTATGTATGTTAGTACAATCTGACTGCATAATAATGCATCTTGCAATTGGAAAGTTAAGACTAAGTCATTCTTAGCTGGAAACTACCTCACCAAGATTTTACTCAGTGATAAACAGCAGATCCCTACATTAAGTACTAGATCATCAAAACAAATTAAATGTAGCAGGAGAAATACAAGATTTGGAAAATGAAAGCAGCAAGCAGAGAGGAGGTTTTAAGACCCTGCCCAGTTTGCTGCTTTCCCCATGTCTCTCTCTTCCCTAATCACAGCAAAGAATAGCTACCACAGCCTCTATATCTTTATTCCTCCAAATAACAGCCTCTTCTTCTTCAATTGTAAATCAGTAAGCCTGGTCTCTCAAATCTAAGTCTCCTGCCAAACAATCTGAGCTCCTTGAGAAAAGGACAATATACAGTTCTTCAAAAAGGATATTTATATCAAACATTAAATTAAAACAATCTTTGTATTTTAACAAAATATTAAATACTGTATATAAATTAAGATATAATTTACAAAAGAGAAGAAATACTTAATTAAGAGCACAATCATCTGAAATCAACCAAAACGGGAATGAAACAACCCTTCTGAATGTGTATGTAGGTCTGCCAACTGGAGATTGCTACCTGCTGAAGATTGCATGCTGGAGATTGCTACCTTGATTTCATCCTGCTTGTGGAAGAGGAGGGAACTGACTGCCAACCAGCAATAATTTGAGCTGAAGTGGAGACTGATGTTCATCAGGCGTTCGTTCACTATCAGATATGAACTACTAGCATAGCTGGTTGAAGAACAGCACAGAAGCTGGGGGACTGAAACTGATCTGGAAGAGGGAAGGAAGGAGAAAGGAGGGTGAAGCAGGGCCCTCCAAACCTTGAAAAAATTGACAGGAGGGAACTGCTCCATCGAAGCAGCAAAGCAGCACTCTATAGATCCCAGCCTTCCACAGCAGGAGTGAAGATAATGGCAGCTAGGCCAGCATATTCAACCCTAATGGGTCACGCAAATGGTCGTGAGGAGCTAGGATCGATTGGGATGAAAAGGGGCTGGTTACACCAGTAATCAGTCTCAGCCCTTGCATTTAAATGCTGGACTTCAAACACTTGAAGTCCATGTAACCACTTGGGTATATGAATCCTTACCAGTTTAAAGGGCCTATGTTATAAGCTATGTTGCATAAGTAAATTAGTTTCTTCCAGCACCTCTTTGTAAAAAATATATATATAAGAAGTCCAGCATCTCTAATCTCTGATGTCTGTGTCTTCTGAAGGATCACAGAAATGCTAACCTGATGTAACTGGTTCCTGCTCAACTTTAATTTGAGACTATCAAAAGGGGGCATACAGACTTCCAAAATGTGTGCTCACTGTAGTTTCTAACTATTGTATGCTTTCTCAAATGAGCTTAATAATTCTCAACCAGATCCATCATTATTTTTTTATATTTCTGTCCAAATTTGCAGACCTACATTCACCGTTCCTTTCCTATAGAATTTCTCTACTTTCAACTTCCAAATCATGTTCATAAAGGACATTCCTGAATTAATTTCAGAAAATAAAAAAAGGAAAATGAGTATTTCAAGTAACATCACTATAGGCAATTTGCCCAGTAGGCAAAGCATTTATTTAAATCATGGAGATGGCAGCTTGGAACTCCAGGAGCTGCTACCTGATTAAGCACTCTAGCACAAAAATACCAAAGTAAAATAGGCAGGATGAGGACAAAAGTTTTGTTGAAAAATTCAGTGCACCTTACCTTAAATATTTTTAAATTATTCTGTGCTTCATATAATAGATTTCTCAAGGCAAAGTGCATTCGCTGTTTATTTCTAAAATATAAAAAATATATATGAATATTTAAGATGAAGTGCAACCAATCAGTCATTAAACTAAACTTGCTCTCTATGATCTATCTGATCTAGTCTCAAACCTAGTTTTATTTCTAACTCTATGACCTTATGACTGGAACTATTCCCACTCTAATCCCCAAGAAACATCATACTTCTACTGAGAAGTCATTTGTAAGACCCACATTTTTTTTCCTGAAAATTGTTCCAACTATTTTTCCTACTGGCACATTACTGGTTTCTTTCCATATTCTTAACAGTGTTTATCATGCAGCTCTGTATTTATTAACAGACTGAAACTTTTCAAGTTAAGAGCATAGTTGTTTGATTTCATATAGACAAAACATTTGGCAGAGCACAACTGTTCAAAAGAATGAATGAATGAATGCTTAATAAAGAAAGAAAATATGAGATATACTTCCTTACCCTGAGAATAGATCTAGAGGACAATATTTACTTAGATGTTTCCACTTTCCTTTTGCTACCTGTTGACAAACAGAACGTATGAGTTTAAGGTCGAGTCCCAAATATACATTCATTGATTTCTCAAACAAATTTGCAGTTAACTCAGTTCTGGAACTGTTCAACATCTCTAGACACTTCCACTAGTGCCTTTTGTCTCCTTGCCCTCCCACTTTAAGAAAGTTTCAATCTCCAACTTTCTCCCTCTTCTCATTTCTCCTAATAAAAGCATTTCCCTCCACTTTCATGACAATATTGATTAGCAAAAACGAAATGTCCCTCAGAACTAAAAAAGGAGTTTTGCCTTATAAATAAGTGATCACATGTGCTATACTCAGATGGAGTATTAATACCATTCTGCAATCCAAAGCTTATAATTCAGTTAAGTTGTACATTACCTTTAGATGCTGGTGCATGCAGTAACGACAAACTTTATATTTTATCTCTTGTGAAACATGGCTGGAAAAGGGGAGAAATCCACATTTTGGCTGCAGGAATAAATGCAGTTTAAAAATTAGGACATCTTCACTTTGTATTTAGAAGTAATACCAACACACACACACACACACACACACACACACCAATATCTAAAAAGGCCTTCAGGATCTTCCAGCCTTTCTACCAGGTCTTCTTATGAAAAGTAATGCAGACTTTCCAGCTCTAATACACACAAAGAGCAGAAGTATTCTCTTACTCTTGTTACAAAACTTCTGATATATCCCCAGAAGTATTGACTTATTTGGCATAAATCTAAATGGCTGTATCACTTTTCACTTGCTCAGATTTCACATTTTAAAATATTCAAACTTACATCATTGCCCCCAAAAAGATGGCTCATTTATTAACGTATTTGATGTCATTAAGGAGAAATACTGGAACAAAATCACTCTAGTAGCATTGTTTGATTCTACCTCCTTTATGAGAGGTGGCCATCAGGATGGGTATAAAAAGTGACCTATGTTATAGTTCTATTCTACATATTTCTGCCTGATTAAAATGGCTTCAAAAGTTTCTATGATTTTAAATAAGTTATAAAATACCATTTCATCTTTTATAGCTACTTCCTCTAATGGAGACACAACATTAATGATAATACATTAAAATATATTTCTACATAGTTTAGATATAGATACATTTAGTCCATTCAGCTAATAATATTAAAGTAGCTTAACAGCTACATGTGAATACTAAGTATGGATTGTATGAAACTCCTGATGTACTCACCTTAATTTCTATACAAAATTTGGGGCGATGTTCAACAAAATGCAGCCTAGTGAGATTAGGAAGGCACAAAGCATAACCACTAAGAGCATCCATGTCTTTATCACAGCGTGATTCTAAAGAAAAAGGAAAAGTAACCGCTTGCACCCATGTTTAATACTGCAAGTTTATGAGTACTACAAGTAAACACAAACAAACACAAAGCCATCGGTTACTTCCTCATGTAGTTAATGCGAATGGCTGTCATGCCCACCCTTCCATTTATACTAACAGAATTGCTCTCTTTAGCTCCATTTTCTATACTCAGTCAAATCCCTACAAGGAATCAGGCTCAAACTACGGATATACAGACATCCGGGCTCATTATATGTATATACAGAATAAAAGCATAATATCTTAACTGAGAGAGATTTTTAGAAAGAATGGCAAATGTCATTCCTCTCTTTCTAGTTCTACAATAACTACAAAGCAATAAACCATTGGCATTCCAGGATTTCTAATCTGAGAAAAAACCCTATGTGGTGTCATTACTAGGTTTTAATGTGGGAAACCCACAGTGAAATCTCTATTTATTATCAAATGAGCACAGACTCATAGTAATTATTGTGGGAATGTAAGTTCTGCTCTAAATTCTTTCAAGGAAGGAAGGGTGGAATACAAACACAGAACATACTATTGTGCTCAACACACAAAACTTTCCATGCTATTCAATACAGGAGACTAATGATTTTGTTATTGCCTTCCCAAAAGGGCCAAAAACAAATTTCAGTCAAATGCATTTCTAAGTAGAATGCAAACTGCATTCTACCCAAAGCATGTTATTACATTTTAAAATGTATGTCTGAAATGTTTCCCAAAAGTAACAGAGGAATGGACTGTGAAGATGGCAGAGTTCGCAGAGATGGCAGAATTGATCTGTTTTATTGGGGATAAAACTAAATACTTTTATAAAAGACTGGAAACCCTTTATGAACTTTTTGCTGAAAATGGAAAAAAAATGAGGGTGACTTTTGGATTTGTAGATTAAAAAGGGCTGAATATGGGATAGAGGGGAACTATGTAACATAATCTTAGAGAGGGAGGAGGGATAGTAATTTCATTTGTTACTGCTACAATGAAGATCGGAAGTTGCTTCTTTAATTTTCTTTTTCTTTTTTCTTCTTTATCTGTATTGTTTTTCATACTTTTTCTTTTATCTTTTCCTGTTTCTTAATTTTTTTTAATGTTTTCATATTTGTCTTTTATTCATGTAAAAATCTTCAATCAAAATTATATATAGTCTTGGGGAAAAAATGAAATGTTTTCCAAAATAATGGGATATGGTTTAGTTCAATTATACAAGCGCACCAACATCTATGCAGCAATCATGCTGAAAAATTCTCTGAAGTAGTTATTTGAAAAATACGAGATCTTAAAATTTACTTTGGACTCTGAATCATGAGATAAAGCTGCATGGTAGATAGGTTAAGTGTCAAAAAGACTTGAATTATCAACCTGTTTCAAAAGTAAATGAGTATCTTCTAATCTACCTTGGGTGATTTGTAAAAACTTAAATGATTAATCAGGTCAGCCTTGATTAATCCTGGGATGGCAGACTAGGAAATCCTATATCTGTAGGCAAGCTGAAAAAAAATTAGCAGAGAGAAGGCAGTGGTAGGTACCAAACAACCAACACGGACATGCTTATTTAATCACCAGCTACCCAGTCAAGTCACAAGAGTCTTTACTTTGGTTTATACTATGCTGGAGGGAAGTATCTATTTAATGTTAAAACAGAAACAAAAACAAATTACCTATGCCATATATAGTGCAAAATACAACTGGGGCCAAAAAGAGATGTGAATTACTCATCCAAGAAATATAATAGTCACAAATAAATTATGCACCATTAACTAAAGAAACTGGGATTTTGACCCAACTGTGAAATATTTAAGCAAGGCCTGTGGGTTTTTTTTTACTATTATTATTTTGCAACCAAATACAAGTTGAACCAGCTTTAGCACCAAAAATATGCCATTATATTGCTACTTTTTTCTCTTTTAAAAGGGCAAGTTATTCTGAAAGAGGAAACGTATTCTTTACCACTTTGATGGCCTAACCTGCTTTTATTGCCCTCACTCATTTTTATTGCCCTGACTAACTTTCCAGAGATACCATCTGAAAACTTTAAAAGAACAGAGGCTTTTAAATTCACAATTATATCCTTATTAAATATTTGTGTCCAAGTTAATCATGTGTTCAACACTCAATACCAAAGGAAAATCCAATTCCAGCATGGAATGGGAACAGCAGAAAAAAAAAGAGAAACCAATATATTCAAGTATCTAGTCAGATATATAGGCCAAGCTACAAAAGCTTTCTCAAGAACCATAAGCAGCAGCTAAGTGTCATTACAGAGGCAAATTCCAAAAATCTAGCTTGAGAACAAAAACTAAATTTGGCATAATTTAATTTGTACTGAATTAAAGTTACAGTAAATATAATTAATGTTATTGCTCCATCTAGCACATTAGAAACTAAAATATATTAGCAATTTTTGGAGGGACTCAAGAGCTGAGTCTTAGAAGATAATACGCAGTTCTGAAATCTCGGTTTATTTACCTCCATCGCAGGAAAAGATTACTGAAGGCAACACCAATGTTTATTTTAATAACTGAACAATTAATTTCACAAACAAGATCTGTTCTTTACACTATGCAATTATATCATTAAAAATCTTTGGGCTAAAGACAAGACAAGAATCATGTGGTTATAATTTACATGAAACTAAATTACCCTTACCAGTGTTCTCACAGGTAGCCATAATCCTTGTATGGAAGACTACAAGGGAATAAAAGGCAATAAGCTAGATTGGGAAATTGGAAAAAAACCTAGAAGACAAGGGCAAACCACTTCTGTACTCTTGCCAAGAAAACTGAATCAACTTGCACAGCAGATGAGTTTAGCTTGAAGATTTTAGCTTCCACGCAATTGTGCAAGGGATCTAACAGACTTTTTAAAGTAGGTTTCAGAAAATACTGTTTCAATTTTATGTTCAAGTAGCTGTACCATTTTAATTTCTTACCTGGCCTCTCTGACTGGATCTTTATGCAAAGCTGTTTCACAAAGTCCAAAGGCAGCTGGACAACTTCCTAAAAAGATTTAACAGATTTTAAAAAAATTTTACTGCACTGATGATTGTTCCCATTGCTAAATGTAGGCTGTATAATAGAGGTAGTCCTCGTTTAGCAACTGCCTCAGATAGCGACCGTTCACAAATACGATGGCAATAAACAGTAGTAAAAAAAAATAGTTTTCTGACCAATGTGTGCACTTACACCCAAATTTTTGCACCTGACAACGCACACCAGAGTGAGAGTAATGCTGGCATTGCTGAATGAGAGAACTTTATCTGAGATGGCAGCAATCAGCGATCTTCGCAGCATCCCTCTCTCTCTGTCATGTGGTTTGCTCAGCCACATGTTGCTTAGCAACCATTTCACCATAACCAATTGCAGTTGCTAAATGAGGACTACTTGTATTACTAACTGCTTTCTTTATATTGTATTGTTTTTAACCAATTGACAGAGAACGGGACAAACGCCATTCACAGTCAGTCATAACTGGAGCTATCTATAAGTCTAGTAAAGTAATTAAGAACCATGTGATAAAATATTTTTACAGAACATAATGACTCCTAATTCCAACTGTTATTATACACTAAACGTAATTGTATCTTTTACTCAACTGCCCCCCATCCCTCGTCACTAAATATTTATGTGGTCACAATTTCAAAGACAAACAAAATTTTAAAAAAATATTTAGCTCCTTAAAGTTTATCAGTGAAGAGCAAGCAGCACTAAATGCATGAATCATCAGAACTCAACATTCCAAATGAAGGACAAGATTAGAGGATGTGACCCACATATTCCACTCCCTTCCCTGGAAGTGGCACAGAAGGTTGTCTTTTTAAACAAATGTGAATTTTAAATATGCTTTCTGTATTTGTTTCCTATTTAACAGTATTTAATAAACAGAGCCCTTTTTGATGAAGGATTGAAGTCAGCTCTATAATAGTGTCAGGAACATTTTCTATATGTTGGATAAAGATGGCTTGTGATCTGATGTCAAAAATGAATTGGAAAAACAAACTGAACTTTAATCTGGAGAAAAAAGAAACATGCTGAGTCAAAGACAGATAAGGAAGTATGGGAGGTTGGGTCAATTTGTGCTCCATGGGGTTATAGCCTCCTTGAAGATTCAGATTTGCGAATCTGATAAGCTCTTGAATTCAGCCCTGAGTCTGGATGTTCAGGTTTTCACCTAGGCCTAATACCAAAAATGTCAGATCTGGCCAGAGGAATCCATGCCTAAATTGCATTATGATTGGGCTACCACAGCATGCATGAAATGGGGCTGCCCACACCGAGGCAGTAGTGAAGCTGTTGCCAAAATGCCACCCAAGGGGGCGGTGAGCGCTCAAAAGAGCAGCCAAACGGACAGCTGCTCTCTCGCTCTCTCACATGGGCAGGTTGGATATATTTCTCTTCGGGACTACAGGCTGGATGATTTCGGAAGGCCGGCCACATCGGACTTGCAGGCTGTAGGTTGCCAACCCCTGTTCTAATGTACTGCATTTTAATATTTTAAAAGTGTTTGTTTGTATTTCTATAGGTTTGTTTCTATTTTACTTGTACTGTGTTAGTAGCTTTGAATGCATGTCTTGGTAGAAAGTGCTGTATAAATGGAAATGAAGATAATGAGGCAAATACATAAGGTTACCCTGTGTCCTAACAGTCAGGAATTAGGCTGAGACGAGGAATAAGTCTCCAGTGTTTTATTACTGCTACGTTAGATAGAAACTCCTAACAAACTGAAGAAGCATGGGAAAAACCCAGACAGATAAACCCCTAAAGTCAAGGAGGGTCTGTTCTGCGTCTCTCTGAATGACTGCTCAACTCCTCACTACGACGCATGCGTTTTCCCCCTGGATAGGGGCCCCCTCCTGCTCACCATCAGTGCTCATGACACCCTGCCTTCTTCTCTTCTCCTTTGAATTCTGTGCTTACAAATCACATAGTTGTGGATTTTGTAATTTATCTCTTTCAATAATGTTCAATTTAGATCTTATACCTCTTCATGTGGAAGTAGGATACAGGTAATATTTTATTCACAAACTGTTTTCACCCAATCATTTCATGACCCAGGATCTCAATATTTCTTTTAAAGTTTATGATATACAATTTCTACCCCATCCCTTAAAAAAGGGGTAACTGTAAATTATCAATGGCAGAATCACAGAAAGCCACATTCAAGTGCTCTTCCTCTTGGTACTCCACCAGACTGTAAAGTTTAGTGCAACTATTTTGAATGTATGCAACAGAAGTTTTGCCCACCACTCTATCTTCTGTGTATGTGATCTGAATACAGGTTAAATATAAAAGATTTTCTTCCATACTTTTTATTTGTGTCAAAACCAAACCAACCAGCTGAAGCTATAAAACATTGCAAAAAAATTCTGCTTACTTAAAAAAAAACAAGAAAATAATAATTACCCCATGATGAACATACTTGTCCCCAAAAAAATGCTTCATGATGTGTTTGCCAAAATACACTATGTTCTGAAGATGATGAGAGATTTCTTCTGGTGACTAAAAACCAAATATGAATAATTAGTGAAACAAAATATGTAACAGTAACAGGTAGAAATTCTAACTAATCTGGATCAAGGAATTGTCAATCTATGTATAAGGTTATTTCTAATACGCAGAGAACACAACTCCTTGTATTAATTGCCAAACAAAATATCAATTTATATCACTCTGTCTTTCCTTATCTGAAAATGGGAATATATTTACTTTTAATATCATTCACACCTTTAGCCAACATCACCACGACTGTTTTTTCCCCAAGTTGTATTTCCTTATAACACATATTGTAGACTCACATAATCAACATGCTGCAATTATTATTTACCTATCAATTAGCTGCTGTTCAGTGAACTTACACAACATACAACTTATAAATCCTAAAAAATGTGTATGTGTAGCAATTTGGTAACAGTGACAACCAAAGGAAACGAAGGTATCATTGATTTATAGAAGAAGAAAGGAATAAGAAAAGGTAAACATTAAGATGTAAAAAGATTAGTTAAATTTCAATGAAAAAGCAAAATAAATCTGCAGCTTCTCTGCTGGTGTATTTTTAAAAAGCTAACAGCATCTATTGTTAGATCAGCATTATGGTTTAATCAGCACTTTTAAAAACTCTTGCAAATTATAATTCCTGAAGTGCTTTCTTTAGCATTTCAGTAATATCAACTCCAAACTAGGAACATACATTAAAGGAAAAATGTATTTTGTTCCATACATGGAGCACTATGGCTAGATGGTTCAGCTGGACCATTCCAAGTGGGGTCACTGTCCAGCTGAAGTGGAACCTGGAACATTTGCACTGTTCTGGGTTTTGGCC
Organism: Candoia aspera; assembly: GCF_035149785.1. Classification (NCBI taxonomy): domain Eukaryota; kingdom Metazoa; phylum Chordata; class Lepidosauria; order Squamata; family Candoiidae; genus Candoia; species Candoia aspera. Next base: position 55,604,045 of record NC_086154.1, read on the forward strand.
AAGGCAAATCCAGAAGCCTCTTACCAGGTGAGAAGGAAAAGGCTACTGCATCTCACCCTTCTCTTATCTCTCCTTCTGCAAGGCCTGTGCACCTGCCCCTCATCCAATTTTCCCACTCCCACCTTTCCCTTTTCTGTGTGACACTGTTGTCACTAATGCACTTGAATTCAAGTGCACCATATCCATCTGGCTGCCCACCCCTCTCCTGGTATTTCCACGCCTTCCTTTCTCTTATATCCCGAGTTGCACACTGCTGGCATGCCCACTACTGCTGCACGTACCCATCCCACCTACCTACCCATCCCTCCCTCTATCTTCCCACTCCTTTCTTTACCTTCACCTAGTTGCTGTATGTTGCATATAACCTCTAACATGTTATTTTTCTTACTGTCTTTATTTTAGAATACCTCTGCCTGGAACACACATGTTCTAGGACTACGTTCATATGAAACAAAGTTTCTTTCTGGACACTGATTGCCCAGAACTGCCCGTTCTGCGTATGGACCAATCCATGCATGGAACATTTTGTATAGCCCTACTCTGAATACAACTGTATTAAATGTTTACCTCTGCCTTATAGTTGAATTTAGCTCTTTGTCGAATACATTGATACAGGAGTTAGAGACTAACTTCTGGCTCCAGAATTCCTTTCCTATATATAAGAAAGCTCTATCTACTCTTCCTACTCGGGTTGCTATTTTTATAATGTTCCTTTCAATTATCTAAACTACAATTTGCATATTTTCAGCTCTGAAATATTTATTCTTTAAGCAAGCAAAAATAATAGTTATTGATCTTATAAAAATAAACTCTTCTATCTTGGTAACTATCAGGCCTTGCTTCTGGACAGTTATGTATTCTCAGACATCCTTAAATAGATAAAGACACAAGAGTCAAAGTGAACAAAGTCTCTTTCTGGTATGGGATTAGCATGGTAAGGAGAGCAAGACGATGATGCAATATAAGAAGAAACAGAAATAAAGCAGCCACTCTGGAAGGGCAATACTAACAGAGTGAAAATGCTTTATTTACTTGGGAGACAACATGTTTGATTGGCTAATTAACCAAGCAGTACATGAAATAAAAGTCTCAGAAGATGGCAACACCTTGCTGAACCTGCATGGGCTCAGAAGCTAAGCATGACTGCCCCTTAATCAGTATTTCAAGGGAAGACCTCATGGGAATACCAGGCTTAGGGCTTGATGAGAATGTTGGAAACATTTCACAAATTAAGGCAATGCCAAACCACTTCCATATTGCTGCCAAAAAGCAACATGGATATGTCCATGAAATCACCAGAAGGTCCACCTGAAAGAGATTTTACTCAAATGCAATACTTACAGAATTTACCTATAGGCAATTTTACTGAAATGATTAATTAAAGGAATGTAAATGTATTACATAATTAATAATTCAAACCTGATTTTAAACAGGCTTTGGAAGAAGCTTTCATAGTCTGTAAATCATCTAAATATAAATGTATTTTGGGGCTTTATGGACAGAAGCCAATGTCATACTAGCAGACTTTTGTTTTTCTAAGTTAAATATGGATGTGTAATACAGGTTCTGAAGCTCAATGTAAATAATGGCCTCATTTTAAAGAGATTTAGAATAAGGACTCAGCAAGAATTCAAAACCCATTAAATCTCAATCAAAAGAATCTTCATCGTTATATAGAACTGAGGAATAAATTTAACAAAAAATAAAAATACGCCAATTTTCATTATTTAATACTGTGAGTATTAAAAAAAATCTATTTCTGCTCTTCTTTTTAAAGATGTTCGTAGTCTCAGCATGAGTTTTATACTGCTTCTATCAGCTTAAATCACATTTACAAATATTACAATTTCAAACTATAATTATGAAGTCTGATATGATACCCTTTATCAAAACTTTTGCAATTATAACAGTAACGGGAGCAATAATTAACATTAGAAACAGAGAGAGACTGTTCTTTTCTGAAATGAATGTAAGGGGAAAGTCAGCTTCATATTCATACCCATCCATGCCCACACCAAGACAAATAGTACATTCATCAGTATTCAGCATTTCACTGAATGCATTGTCAATCCACCTCTTCTGGAAAGTTACAGTTTGTTAGGGCAACTGTGTGCTTAGATAAATCTAGTAGTGCATCAGGCCACAGAAGGTCTTTCCTATCAAGAAAATAGCAAAACAAGCACAAAATCGAGATGTGGCCTTTCATACTGTGTTCAGAAATTAATGTCAAATCAAGTCCTTCACCTAGAAAATAACAGCATCAATTACTGCCACTGAATTTACTAAGGATCTAAATTAGGATGAAGGAAAGCAGAGAGATAAAGCAGTGCAGGAGCAAAAACTAAGCACCTTGGCTTCTTAAATGTCACTGCCATTGGATATCTGGATGGGGAAACTAAGAGCATTTCCCCACTTGCACTTAACCCAATACAGACATGGCCCAGTAACCTTTTTTTGGGGGTGGGGGCACTGTTCTCATAACAATTCCTTTCTCTGATCCCAGAGTCAGCTTTAACAAACTGAGTCAGCTTAAAGTCACCCTTAACTATTCTCATATTGCTTATGTTGTGCTGATATAGTTTTCTGCTAGCTTAAGGACTGGGTAATACTAACTTTTCCATGAAGAAATACCCAAGCATATAGCAGACTCAAAGAGCCCCATTCCATAGTATACACTGTGTACACAATTATTAGGCAAGTGAGTATTTTGACCATATCATCATTTTTATGCATATTTTCCACTTCCAAGCTGTATAAACCTGAATGCTTATTGGATATAAGCATATCAGGTGATGTGTATTTGTGTAATGAGGGAGGGTGTGGCCTAAGGAGATCAACACCCTATATCAAGGTGTGCATAATTATTAGGCAGCTTCTTTTCCTCAGGCAAAATGGGCCAAAAAAGAGATTTAACTGACTCTGAAAAGTCAAAAATTGTAAAAAGTCTTTCAGAAGGACGCAGCACTCTTGAAATTGCTAAGATATTGGGACGTGACCACAGAACCATCAAACGTTTTGTTGCAAATAGTCAACAGGGTCGCAAGAAACATGTTGAGAAAAAAAGACGCAAATTAACTGCCAAAGATTTGAGAAGAATCAAACGTGAAGCTACCAGGAACCCATTATCCTCCAGTGCTGTCATATTCCAGAACTGCAACCTACCTGGAATGCCCAGAAGTACAAGGTGTTCAGTGCTCAGAGACATGGCCAAGATAAGGAAGGCTGAAACTCGACCACCACTGAACAAGACACAAAAGTTGAAACGGCAAGACTGGGCCAAGAAATATCTGAAGACAGATTTTTCAAAGGTTTTATGGACTGATGAGATGAGAGTGACTCTTGACGGACCAGATGGATGGGCCCGTGGCTGGATCAGTAACGGGCACAGAGCTCCACTTCGACTCAGGCGCCAGCAAGGTGGAGGTGGGGTACTGGTGTGGGCTGGTATTATTAAAGATGAGCTAGTTGGACCTTTTCGGGTTGAAGATGGACTCAAAATCAACTCCCAAACCTACTGCCAGGTTTCAGAAGACACTTTCTTCAAGCAGTGGTACAGGAAAAAGTCTGCATCTTTCAAGAAGACAATGATGTTTATGCAGGACAATGCTCCATCGCATGCATCGAAGTACTCCACTACGTGGCTAGCCAGTAAAGGCCTCAAAGATGAAAGAATAATGACATGGCCCCCTTCCTCACCTGACCTAAACCCTATTGAGAACTTGTGGGCCCTTCTCAAACGGGAGATTTACGGTGAAGGAAAACAGTACACCTCTCTGAACAGTGTCTGAGAGGCTGTGGTTGCTGCTGCACAAAAAGTTGATCGTCAACAGATCAAGAAACTGACAGACTCCATGAATGGAAGGCTTATGACTGTTATTGCAAAGAAGGTGGCTATATTGGTCACTGATTTTTTGTTTGAAATGTCAGAAATGTTTATTTGTAAATTTTGAGTTATTATTCTCACTTTAACAGATGAAAATAAACGAGTGAGATGGGGGAATTTTCGTTTTTCATTTAGTTGCATAATTCTGCACACTAATAGTTGCCCAGTAATTGTGCACACATAGATATGCTCCTAAGAAAGCCAAAACCTCGCTTTTACTTTCTTGAATATTCAGGTTTGAGGTTTATTAACATTTTGGATTGACCGAGAGCATTGTAGTTGTTCAATAATGAAATTCATCCTCAATAATACAACTTGCCTAATAATTGTGCACACAGTGTATTGCAGAGAACTCTGCTACAGAGTATTAAGCAGCATTCTTGCCTACAGGTCAGAAATTAAATATGCATATATAAGGAGTCCAGTACTGGCCTGAACAAATGCTAATTTTATTTATTTTAGAATCTTAACATAAAATAAATTAAAGATTCCTTTTGAACTTCATTACTGGTTTTATAAATGGAACATGCATAAAGAACCAAGTATATGAAGAAGTGAACTTTGAGACAGAACTAATTCTAGATTGGTAAGGCATCTCATTTTTTCTTTACCCATGAGTCCCTTTATAGGGGACAAAATCCAACATCAGGTGAGCAAGATTCTGCTTGCTCAATAGATTCTTTCCTCCTTTGCTCTTCTTTCTATAGCTTCTATTTTTTATACTGTCCTCATATAAAAAAAATTTAAGTTCTTAGCAATCATCCTGTTTTAGGATATTCTATTATTTAACTGCATATCTTATCCATTTTTAAAAGGTCACAAATTGTTAGCATTATTCCCATCTCAAATTAATCATATTGAACAGTGAGACCCCTCACTTCACCATGCTTGCCATCTTTTATCTTTACCTTTTATGTTTCATTGATTTGATTGTAATTTCTTTGTAACTGTAATTTCTTTGTAATTATTGTAATTTCTTTGCAATTATTGTGAGCCACCCAGAGTAATTGAGAGTTGGGCAGTACACAAGTTTAATACATTATTATCATCATTTAATCTATTTGTAATGTTATCCTTCATCATATGATAGTACTGCAAGGCTGCAAAGTAAAGCCATGTAGTTTAATTACTCACTGAATACTTTTTCTTAAAACATTAATAACTCTAATTGTAATATATTTTAACATATAGCTAAGAATTCAAAGGAAATTAAGTGGAGGGTTTTTTTTATAACCATTCAAGAAGCAATTATTATTTACAGTGCTATAACAAGGCTTACAAGTTTGGATATATTGGGCATGAACTATGAGAGAAATTAATATGTTGAGTGTGCTAATATATGCAAAAACACAGTGGAAGTATACTTGAATCTAGAATTGGCTATGCTTCAACATTTGGATCTTTAACTTTTCAATATTTTTAATCTAAATTAATCTAGAGCCTGACCTGGCTCTTCACCCAGGCCTTTGGCTAGTGTGATTAAAGCCCTCTTTTCTTCTTTTTCTTTGTTCCCATGTAGGTTTGTTATCTCTGTATCTTTGTTCTTTTTTGTTTTGTGTTGTTTTCTTGTTTTAATTTTTTTTTAACAATTTATAAACCACCCAGAGTTGCTGGAAGTCAGACAGCATATAAATATAATAATAATAATAATAATTCATAATGAGATTAGAAGATCTTACCCCCAGGTACATTTGTAAGGCAGAGTTGGGCTCCATATTTACAAATTATGTTTGTTGTTTCACCAGAAGTAAATATTTATAGGACTGCCAAAAGATGATGGGTTATTTCTTTTATAAACATATAGCCTTTTCCCAATAATACAAGCTATATATCAGTGGTTTAAAAATGGTTCTTTTGGTGAAAACATTTGAACTGATTACTGTGAAATAATATTTCTAGAAATGTGGAAGCTATATTTCATGTAAATATTATTCCGTGCATTTTGTTAAGGATAAAAATAGATACCTTTATCAATATCTCATTGTATGTACAACAAGATAATTTACTAACTGAAAAACAATTTACTAATTGGTTAAAGACTAACCTAATGTTGTCCTTAGATTTCAGCTTATATCTTAAACAAGTTGCAGTTTATTTTATGATGTTTTCATCTCAGAAGTCAGAATATAAAAATAGTTCCAAAGTTTTTTTTTAATATAAGTAATGTACAGTGCAGTTGGACACAATACTCTTTTCTCGGTAGAAAATGTGAAATAAGCAGGGTCTCTCTTTAGCAAAACAACAACAGACCACAATTATACTAACTCACCTTATTTCGGTTTGGAGGAAATTTCAAGAAACGTAGTACTATGCAATGCTGGAATGTAAAACAAATGTACAGAATTAATATCATTGTGTAATTTGGACTATAGACTGCTATCAATTTAAATAAAATTGGACAAAAAGATCCCTTTTCTTTTAGACTGAATAGAGGCAAGTAAATTTTATCTAGTATGGAGCTCTCAGATCATATGAGCCAGAAACTCATCAGAACATGACTTGCTCCAGTCAGCAAAGTGACTAGATCAGAGTGTGATCTAAGTAAGCTGGTGTCTTATGGACAATCCATATAATTCTGGACTTCACGTGGGTGAATTAATGTGCATGGCTGCTGAAAAACAAACAAACAAAAGAAAAACAAATGAAGCACTGAAGGTAATATGAAAGGTGTTTGATACAACTAATGTGCAGGTAAACATTTTAATATTTGGAGGGAGGGAGATAGTCCATGCTTCCAATAGTCAACAAATTTAAGCTTTGGAACAGACAACATAGAAAGGGTTTGTTTGTTTAAAGTAACCCCTTAATGGACTGCATATAATTAATGTAATATACTCTGGAGGAAACTGTTAATGTTTGTGATACATCAAAAACAAAGAGCCAGATTACCAGTAATCTCTCTTCTAAGATTCCTTTCAATCAGAATACTTATATCACCCATTGCAAATTATTGTCATACTCTGAGTTCAAGATAGGCTAGGGATAAGCTACCAGATCTGGGCTACAAAAATCCAGACTACTACTTCTAAAAGGCACCAAAGAGGTAAGGATTTTCTATATCTCTTTTTTTATCACCTAGCAGTCATCTGGATTTTTGCAGTCCAAGAAGCTTCCCATAACTAAAACACTCAGTTACCCAAACTGGTTTCAGCTTTGCCCCATTGGACCGTGGCCAATCCAAAACCATTCAACAAACCTTTTGGGATGCAACATTTGTTTCAAATAAAACATTTCATGCTTAGCCCTACTGCTATACAGCAACCAAAACCACCATTGACTAAAGAGGTGTTTGATAAAGAATTGCAATGTAAAGGTGTATTCTTGTAGCGAAAATTGTAGCTAAAGGTGTATTCTTGTAGTACCAATCGAAGTGAATATTTGTAGTTCAGGGTTGAACTGTGGAGTCTGTGGTGCTCTCTGAGCCTTGTTGTTTTCTTGCAGACATTTCATTGCCAGACTAGGCAACATCTTCAGTGCGAAGAAAAAGCGGGCCTTGCTCTCTGTTTATATACTGTCCAGCTTGTTTTGGTGGAGGTGTTGCTCTCTCCTTGGGAGTTCTTTGATTGGGCTGTTGTTTGCTGCTGGGTTGATTGACTGAGTTGTGCTGTTCACAATATACCCTAATCAAGGAACTGTTAACTTAGTCAATCAACCCAGCAGCAAACAACAGCCCAATCAAAGAACTCCCAAGGAGAGAGCAACACCTCCACCAGAGAGCAAGGCCCACTCCCTCTTCACACTGAAGATGTTGCCTAGCCTGGCAATGAAATGTCTGCAAGAAACAACAAGGTTTGGAGAGCACCAAGGACTCCACTATTCTTGTAGTTTTGGATAACTAAAAGTAAAAATAGTTTTATTTAGATATCAAAAGTTAGTACCTGGTGTTACTGACAGATACAAATCTCATCTTCAACTTATTCCAGTGCTTGGAACAGAGAAGAATGCAATTTGATTCTGAACATTTAGCATTGCTCCTAAACTATTTAAGTTAAATACATACTTGGGAGGAAATTACATTTCTTAGGGTAATAAACTTTAAACACCAAGAAAAAAAGCAGCAGAGCCTGCTCTGAACTCTTCAACATGCACGTTCAACCTTTACTACAAAGAACAGACTCAGCATAAGGCATTTAGGGCATACAATGCAAACTCCCTACACTCTTGGGTTTTGTTTTTGTTTCATTTTTTTGCTATTGGTACCAACGTTGATGAATACAAGTTACTTTGTAAAATACTTTTCTCTAGGTATAATTATTTTCCACTACTCCACAGAGGCCCATTAATGCATAGACAAAATTATTTTGTGCCTAGAAAAGTAAGCTAAATTGAATGCTGGCTATTGGTTGATCCAGACTTAACATTAATCCTTAGTTAGCATGATGCATCTTCCAGATGTATACCGTAAGTAAACCACTGTTTATATGATTACCTTCCTGATCCATGTTAAGAATTTCAAGGAGCTATTACAAATAGCCACTGGGGATGGAAATCACAAATTGTGGGATGCTTTCAAATAAGAGGAACCCAAACTACTTGAACTATGTTTTTATCACAAGTTTCCCTAATGAAGATTTGTTAGATGTTGGTTCATGCAATACAATAAACTAGGGCCAAGCTTTACAAACCACAATTGGATCTAAAGTAGAACTTTACCAAGTATATTTTTATCTTGCCCCCCCAAAGCTTGAAAAAGAATTGATAACATTGTAATGTGGTTCTCAGTGAGGAAGAAGTTATCATAATGGCATAATGGCATATTTTTATTCTTTGTAACCCAAAAGAATGTTGGAAATAAATTTTATACTGTATAGGGTAAAGCTTCTTTCTGTACAACCACACATTCACGCTCTAAAAGCTAAGCAGAACAGAACCCAATTTATTGTATGAAGCCAGCAAAACAAAGATCAAGTTCAAAAATTGGGCTGAGCTTTTCTACAGAGAAAAAATTCCAGAAAGTTCCCTCAGTATAAGCCTAAGGGAGAGACAGTTGGGCAATGGCTCCAAATGTTGGTGACTTCTCTATCGTAATCCCTTCCCTCTTCCTTCCCAGTCACATGAACAGAGCATATGCACCCTCCCCCATGTTTCCCAATGCACACATATATACAACCCACGCAGATGTAACATGCAGGGAGCTCAGAGAGACATTGTAACACAGAGGGAACTACAGATGACTGCTGATAACAGGGTTGGAAAAAATTCCAAAAGCCATATTCTGCATACCTGAGGGACCGTCTCATCCCCATTACATCAACTGCACCTCCCGGTCAGGCAGAAAAGGCATGTTACAGGCCCCATCTATGAGAGACTGTTGATTGGTGGGGCCCAGGAAGAGAGCCTTCTCTGCCATGGCCCCCGCCCTTTGGAACACTTCCCTCAGAGGTGAGGCAGGCCCCCACTCTTCTGGCCTTCCGGAAAGGGGTAAAGACCTGGCTCTGCCATCTTGCTTAAGGCAGGAGGGGGGATAGCCAATCCTGGGGATGGTTAGCACCCTAAAGAGGCCTCCGTGTATTTATGGATTTAAACTAAGTACTTTTAATATCGCCATCTTGGATTTTATATTCTATATTTATAATTTTACGTAAGAGATACTGTTTTTATTGTATTTTAATCTGCTTTTAGTTTTAGTCTTACTGTAAACCACTCAGAGTCCCTCTTTTGAGGGAGATGGGCGGTGATGAAATCTGAAATATAAATAAATATTGTCCCACATTTGCTTCAAGAAGGTCTACTTTGAAAAAAATAAACAATTTTAAAAATGCCAGGGATTCCTTAAAGTAAAGGTAAAGGTTTCCCTTGACATGAAGTCCAGTCGTGTCCGACTCTAGGGGGCGGTGCTCATCTCCGTTTCAAAGCCAAAGAGCCGGCGTTTGTCCGTAGACACTTCCGTGGTCATGTGGCCAGCATAACTAAACGGAACGCCGTTAGCTGCCCGCCGAAGCAGTACCAATTAATCTACTCACACTGGCATGTTTTCGAACTGCTAGGTTGGCAGGAGCTGGGACTAGCAACGGGAGCTCACCCCATCACGCAAATTCGAACCGCCGACCTCTCAATCGGCAAGCTCGGCAGCTCAGCGGTTTAACCCGCAGCGCCACCGCATCCCCTCTCAGGGATTCCTTAATACACATGATTTATTGGCTAACCCCTCATTTAAGAAGTTTACCTCTTAAGTTGAGACATAATAATGTGTCAAAGTCATGCAGCATTCTTTGTAGTTTGACAGAATACAAAATGCCTGTTTAAGCTCAAGACTTCAAACCTTTACAGTATATTACTTCTTAAAAGAGAAAGCAGAAGGGGCCAAAAGATGAAACAATTACATGACAGCTCTCAGAAACTTCCAACAGGAGCCTATGCATTACATTGACTTTTCAATTAAAAAGTATTTTTCTGAATATTTTTGGATAGATGAACTTTGACCCAAACATATCAGGCCTCTTGAAGACTGCCATGATCCTCCTAGGACATCACAGCTTGCTTTCCCATATATTTAGCATGTGATGTCAAATAAAATTGCGTTAAAAGTATGATTCAGGCATTCAGCTTTAAAGGACTTGCTCTCAACCTGTTTCCGTTCCTGCACCAACTTTTAGGAATTCTTACAACAAGATTAAGGACTGCGGATTTATGCTGAACTATAACTTCACATTCAAGACCGGGGGTGGCGGCGGGGGGGGGGGGTAAAATGTTTTAATCTCGATCAGGCGCACAGAGGTTCCTCTGTGTATCAGGGGGACCCAAGACTTGCTTTCCCAAACTGATGGCAGTTTGCGTTCTCTGGTCGTTTTCAATCTTGCTTCTAGTCTGCATTCCAACACTAATTTTCAGTATCTATATTTACGGAAAATGGAATTGAATTATTTCAAAAAACCCAAACTGCAGAGTTTGCAAGAGCGCGGAAAGAGGCAGAAATCAGTTCGCATGATGTGATGGGGGGCAGGAGGTTCTCCGGCGACTTCCCACCAGCCAAGCGGGGAGAGCAGCGGAAATACGCTCAGCCGGTCTGAGAGAAGCAGGGGGAATGCTTTCCCCAGCATGGGGGGGGCCGGACTCCGAAGAAGAACCGGGGCCGGCCGGCAGGGATTGACGGGACTTCCTCCTCCCGGCCCGCTAGCGTGACTGTGGGGCCGCCGGCCGGAGCAGAGACGGAGCTGCGGTGGGGGGAGGACCCTTCCCGAGACCAGAGAGCCGTTGGCCGCCGTCTCGAGACAGGCGCGAGGCGAACAGCGGGCAGCGCGCGGGCCCCCTCAGCGGCGTTACCTGTCTGTGGGAGATGACGAGGCTCTTGTTGCCCTCCCCGTGATATCGCCATTCATTCTCATCCATCTTCTCCGCTTCCATCCTCCAGCCAATGGCACCTTCCTTACGGTTTCCGGGCGGGCTCCTCCGGCTTGCTCTGTTTTTTTCTCCTTCTTTTTCTTCTCCTCCTCCTCCTCCTCCTCCTTTACCTCGACTACAACCGCGGCTTTTATCGCCTTCGTACGCCCGCCCACAAGCCCAAATAGGAATGAGAGCACCTTTTCCGATTCTCTGATCGTCATTCACGAGTCAACCACTCAGTAGTTTTTCGACACACACTAAGCTGTCGCCCGGGTCAGAACAGGAAGTTCCACCTTCCGCCATCGGGCAAGTGGAGGTCACCAACCCACGATAATAGTGCGAGGAATAAGGGGTGGGACTTCCTTAGCTAGCCATCTTTAATGAGGGCAGAAGCTTCCGCTACCGTGGTCGCAAGAATATGGCCTGTAATAAACGCTCTCTACACTCTCGGAAAAAAGGAGAAGCTTCACCAAACTTTACTGAGTATGCGCACAAGAATATTGGGCTAATGTAGCGAGGAGCTGTATTATTTGAAACGATGCAATTACTTCGGAAAGGGTAATTATTTGTTCTCTTCATTAACTGTAGCTATTCATATTTTTATTTTTAAGTCTTACGATAATATAGTCAACGTAAATAAAATCAGCAGTGACGATTGATACGGGACAGAATTTAACGCAAATAAAGCTCAGTGAAATTTATTTCTGAATAGGCAAGTATAAATTGCTTTATAATGCTGTTCATATTATCATGTTTATTCGTTCAGTCGCTTCCGACTCTTCGTGACTTCATGGACCAGCCCACGCCAGAGCTTCCTGTTGGTCGTCAACATCCCCAGCTCCCCCAGGGACGAGTCCGTCACCTCTAGAATATCATCCATCCACCTTGCCCTTGGTCGGCCCCTCTTCCTTTTGCCCTCCACTCTCCCTAGCATCAGCATGTTCTCCAGGGTGCCCTGTCTTCTCATTATGTGGCCAAAGTATTTCAGTTTTGCCTTTAATATCATTCCCTCAAGTGAGCAGTCTGGCTTTATTTCCTGGAGGATGGACTGGTTTGATCTTCTTGCAGTCCAAGGCACTCTCAGAATTTTCCTCCAACACCACAGTTCAAAAGCATTGATCTTCCTTCGCTCAGCCTTCCTTATGGTCCAGCTCTCGCAGCCATATGTTACTACTGGGAATACCATTGCTTTAACTATGCGGACCTTTGTTGTCAGTGTGATGTCTCTGCTCTTAACTATTTTATCGAGATTTGTCATTGCTCTTCTTCCAAGGATTAAACGTCTTCTGATTTCCTGACTGCAGTCAGCATCTGCAGTAATCTTCGCACCTAGAAATACAAAGTCTTTCACTGCCTCTACATTTTCTCCCTCTATTTGCCAGTTCTCAATCAAGCTGGTTGCCATAATCTTGGTTTTGTTGAGGTTTAGCTGCAAGCCAGCTTTTGCACTTTCTTCTTTCACCTTCATCATAAGGCTCCTCAGTTCATCTTCGCTTTCAGCCATCAAAGTGATATCATCTGCATATCTGAGATTGTTAATGTTTCTTCCAGCGATTTTAACTCCAGCCTTGGATTCCTCAAGCCCAGCATGTTGCATGATGTGTTCTGCGTACAAGTTGACTAGGTAGGGTGAGAGTATACAACCCTGCCATACTCCTTTCCCAATCTTAAACCAGTCCGTTGTTCCGTGGTCTGTTCTTACTGTTGCTACTTGGTCGTTATACAGATTCTTCAAGAGGCAGACAAGATGACTTGGTATCCCCATACCGCTAAGAACTTGCCACAATTTGTTATGGTCCACACAGTCAAAGGCTTTAGAATAGTCAATAAAACAGAAATAGATGTTTTTCTGAAACTCCCTGGCTTTTTCCATTATCCAGCGGATATTGGCAATTTGGTCCCAAGTTCCTCTGCCTTTTCTGAACCCAGCTTGTACATCTGGCAATTCTCACTCCATGAATTGCTGAAGTCTACCTTGCAGGATCTTGAGCATTACCTTACTGGCATGTGAAATGAGTGCCACTGTTCGAAAGTTTGAACATTCTTGAACATTCTTTCATATTATCTTGCTCCTTTCTAAAAGTTTAGAGAATGTAACCATGGATTTTAAAAAGCATCTAACCTGTATAAATAACCTCAGACCCTTGAGAACCTACTTAATATACAAGACTTTACAGCAGTAGCACTATATGAAAACATCTTATCTTGCATTTTGTCCATCAAGAGACACATGATCTGTTTTGATCGCAGTTATGGAAAATTTTAGCAGAGAGTTGTTTCCCAGCTCTGCTCCTGGTGAGTATGATGCATACAATAACATGAAATTGAATTTTGAGAGGGAAGAATGGACGGTGTCTTTACTGGTGGCAAAACAAAAGAACAACACTTTAGTATAAACCTTCAGTGTGCTTTTGTTGTTTTTGCAGAAAAACTTGAGTTTTTTTCATAGATGAACATTCAGATGTGAGACTGCTCATCTATGGTCTATACTGGTTCAATCTATTTAAGAAAAGTGTGATGGCAACAGTAGAACTTCTGGTATGCATGTGAGAAGCCTCAAGCTACAATTCCTTCTTAATCTAGATAAGAGTTGGATAAAATGTTTGTCCTAAAACTTTTCCCTTTGGTACAAATAAAGACACATGGTGCTGGCTACCAGCTTGGCTGGCTTCAAAAAGGGGTTAGACGAATTCATGGGGATCAATGGCCTTCATGGGGATCAATGGCTTTGATGGCAGTGTGACTGCCTCTGAAGGCCATCTGCTGGGAGAGTGGGCTTCCTTGTGCAGTTGGTTGCTCACTGTGAGAACAGACTGCTGGACAAGATGGGCCAGGGGTCCAATCCATCAAGGTGATTTATATAGCTGTCCATGTCACAACTGCAACTCTGGGCAGTGAACACAAGATTAAAAACCAACAGAACTAAAATAAATAATAACAGAGCAATAATAACATGATAATAGCAGAATGGCACCCAAGGGCAATCAAACTGAAACCACATAGCTTCAGTCATGTCAGAAAAAAACACAATGATGGGCTTGTCCAAGCTATTGTTGTTGTTGTTATTATTAACATTTTTTTCTTCACTCCTCAGCTAAAAAGGCTCCCAGAACAACATACAGATCAGTAAAACAGTAAACCTTGTTTGTCCTCACGTTTAAACTCTGCACTGGAATAGCTCTGTAACTTAAAGGAAATGGATTTCAGACAACAATGGAGCAAGTTGTGTGTTGGATATAAGAGGCAAAATCCAAATAGTTGTGCCTAGACTTCAGACAGGAATTATTTCAAAATTTCAGTGGCAGACTATTTGAAAAGTTTTGTGTTTTTTTTTGCTATGAAAAACTGTAACTTCAATTAATATGGTCTTGTGGTTTTAAACATGAGGGAAACAGCCATTTTCATCATAAAAAACAAAATAATGATAATATGTTCAACGTTATGGGTAACACAGATTACACATGTAATTTTGGATTCACTATTAGAATATATGATCAAGTAATGTGTAAATAAATGGCATGTTTGGTTGTTGAAGATATCTTTATTGGTATTACAAAGTATGCTCCTAATAACTACTTACAATTATTTATATTTGGGGAAAATAAAGAGTTCTAGTTCATGTAAAAAACATGTAATCCTATATGAAAAGACTAAGTCCTGCTATATATTGGTTTAATTCATACCTCTCAATCCCATAATGAAAATAATTGGGCTTCAAATATGGTTGTTCATGGAGGCCTAAATTACAAGTCATGTTAAGCTAATCATAATTCAGGATTATTCTAAAGAAGCAGGCTAGCGTGTTCTGCCCCATTATTCCACCTGACATGTCAATACGAGCTAAACAGATGAGGGAACACCTATGGTTCATTTAACCATCCATTGAAGCAACAATTCTTAGCATCTTTCTCTTCTGCCAAATCAGAATTTTAAGCAAATACATGTCCTTGGCAGCTTGATTTGTTGCACTACTGTTATTGGCAAGAGGAGCCAAAAGGGAGCAGCTGGCAAAAGTCAGTAGTAGATTTATTCAATCATTATAGGGATAATTGGGAAGAAACCAGCTGGTTATAACTGTTCTGCCATATTCTTCAGCAGTGCATTTAATTCTTTTTCCTGAACAACTACATAGTTAAACTTTTTCAGGCATTGACCTAGGGCCAAAATATTGCTGCAGTTTGCTAGAGATGAATTCCAAGTGCTCTATTTATTTTAAGGTAAAATATTTGCCAGTGATTGCCCTTTGCTTTATACTACTCATCTATCCCTTGCTATGACTCACTTCCTGGAATGGAAAATTAAAAAAAATGTTGAAACAGTTCAGAACAGCTCAGATATGACATCATTGCTAAAAAAAAACTGGTTTTTGCATTGTTTAATAAATTATTTGCATGCAATGAAAGTTCAGTGTAACAGTTCATTGGTGGGTGGGTTCCATCATATTGAAACATGTGTTAAAATCCCACTGTACATTATTTCAGCTACTTTAGGTCATTTGTGTAATTATGCAAATGATATAATTTGTATCAATTTATGCTATTTGAGTAATTACACTTTGATGTAAATCAAGGCAAATTACGTGAATAGTGCCAGTTATATAAGTATATAATTATTCAAATCGTATTAATTTATGTGAATCATCCAATCTACTTCCGTTACAGTGGACTTTGTTGTTTGAGATGATGTCCAGATGTAGTTTGTCAGTTGCCAAAATTTGCTAAATCAGGGTCCACTAAATGAGTTTCCCTGTACAGCTAGTCCTCGATTAATAACTGTAATTGGGACCAGAATTTCTGTCACTAAGCAATGCAGTCATAAAGCATGACATCACGTGGCCACACCACTTAGCAACGGCAGTACCAGCAGTCCCCAGTTACTGTTGTTAAGCAAATCACTGCAGCTCCTTAAGTGAGGACTTCACATGACTGCAACTTCTGACTTCCTGCCAGCTTCCCCATTAACTTTGCTTGTGGGAAGCCAGCAAGGAAGGTTGCAAATCCTGATCACATGAGCAGAGGATGCTGTAACAGTCAGAAATCTGGGCTGGTTGCTGAGCACCCAGATCACAATCACATGACTGAGGGGGTGCTGTGACAGCCAGAACTTCAAGGACCAGTCATAAGTACCACTCATTCAGTGCCATCATAAGTTCGAATGGTCTCTGAACAAGTAGTTGTTAACCAAGGACCACCTGTTCTAGAAAGTACAAACCCTGGTATATGCATTTTCAAATGACTGCTTTATGTAAGGACTGACTGCTTTCTTGAAAGAATGTAGGTAAAACAAAAACAATAGGGCTGTTGAATTATTCCAAATTCAGGTGGCAGGCTATTTCTTTGGGTTATCTCAGTTTGGTTGAATTCTGAGTAAACATGCACCTGAGTGCACCTGAAGGTAGTCCATCACCATAGCATTCTGCTGTATTACTACCACTTAATGGGGTTGGATGGATTTATAAAACTGGTAACAGAGGAGGCTGTATTTACAATAACAATATTAATAACAAATATGTGATTACTGATATTCTGTAGGCATATGACTTAGCCATTCACGGGAATCTGGTGGGTGATCCCAGCAATTCTGGATGATTGATATAAGATGTTGCAGCACTGCTTGATTCATTACAGATGTCTAAGATGGCTATACACAGTCTTTAAATGTGAACTGGTTCGCTTCCAAAACACTGTCATGAGGCAGCTCTTCAGGAAATGGCTTGAACCCTGGACGTAAATATCAAAAGTGGGAAATTCCAATATAAGTAACAAAACATACAAAATAGACATTTTCTTTTTGAAAGGAAGATGCTAGCCACAAAAGTTTATAAATTTAATTGGGCTCAGGAATAACATTAAAGGAATAAATGTATTTTTTCCTTTGTTTTCAGTTGAAGGACCAGAGTTTAATGCTGTAAATTCTGCCTTTCTTACAAGTTGAGTTGGATACTGGGCATTTTATCAATGGACTCACTGTATGTTTCCATTTTTAATGGAGATGGCTATTTCCAAAGCATGCTGGACCTTGTGATTATAATTCAGAATGTTGTAATAAAATATATGGTCAATGTAATGGGCTACCTTGCAACACACCCCTAAAAAGAACAGCTCCAGCAAATGGCAAAATTCACACTTTAGATGATATTGTTGGAAAAGAATGCAATGAGATATCTTGAATATTCAAGGGAATGAATAAATAGGAATTAAGGATGGATCCTCAATCTAAAGTCATCTGTGGGAATGTATATGAAATGCATGAGAACGCTAATCTTTTTTTTAGGATTGGAGAAATATTTAAGATTTTCCATGGTTTCAGCATTGTTACTGTTGTAAATCAAACAATTTCCAGAAGTTTTCTCTGCTACTTCCCCCTTCCTTAGGCAACAGAAAACACAAAGCAATTTCATAGGACTAGTTCCAAGCAAAAATAGAGATGGAGGGTGTGGGTGGGGTGTTGTGCCAGAATCTGTATTATTTACAGTATACTGGTAGGAAAAGTGAGAATGAGACACCCTGGCAGGCATTACTAATTTTAAATTGGACCAGATATATAAAATTCCAGCAGCATTTTTGTGGGTCCTTCAGTGGATAAGCAAAGCCCTTCCTGTGGTTAATACCATACTCTATCTTTACTGCTTAGAAACGGATGATTTCCTTACAGCCTCAAATCCTTTCTACTTAGCACCCAGTGAACAGGCTCTGATCCAAATACTGTATTAAATGCTTGTAGAACTCTGTAGAACATTCATCTTGGACTTGCGAAATCATAAATCACCACAACTCCTAAAATCTCAGTCTCTTTGATCCCAAATAATTTTATCAGAATTTTGCCTTGCTCCTAGTATTGCCAGATAGTCAATCAGTATTTGCATCAGAATGTCAGATTCCTCAGGTTTTATTAAATATTTTTATTGTGCTTATTGTATTTTCATATAAAATATTAAAAATTGGAAAACAAAACACTGCATCAAAATGGAGTACCATTTAGTGTCAACTGAATGCATTAGCAATATTAGGCTTGTTAAATGGAGTATATAAGTTGGTTTCTACTTGTAGGTTGTTTGCTCTTTTTATTTGAGGTTTTGAATCTAAACACTCCTTTTCTATAATGACCTCTGACCAAAATTGTGCCTTCCAGCATTTGTTATCATTATTAAAAATAGTTATGATAAGCTCTAAGAGTTCCTTATACATGTTTGCTCCTTATTGTTATTTGTGAAAAGACGGAATACCCAGACCTCACTCCATTTCTCAAGTTCATTTTGAGACTTTAAATTTCATATAACTAACACTGAATTATATAAAACTTGAGTTTTAATTCAAATTAAAGAAAACTCTCTTCGGTTTTGGTGGACTCATGGGATTTGGGCTTTTACCTATGCCTAGTAACATGCCAAACTTCCAAAATCACACTTAGTGTTTCTGTAGATTCTTTGGATTGTACTATGCAAATTTCTTAAAAATTAACTTCAATATACATATTTCCCTCAAACAAATATTCTCACCGGATATAGAAGCAAATGACCAAAAAGTTTAGAAAAGAAAGCCATTATTGAAAAGTTAATGGGGGCTGGGGTCATCCTACTGAAAAATTGTATTTCAGTTAGTTCTGGAAGGCTGTGCTCGGTTTTGTGATCTGTGATGCAGCAATGGCAGTTCGATACTTTGAATACCACTATTGAGATTAGATAACATGGGTTTCAATTTTTATCACCTTTTATATAGAATGCCACACAATAGTCCAAAGGTTCAAGTCCCAGCAGACAAAAAAAGGAAGCTCATTCACTCGCATCTAGAAACTTTATTTTATGATGTCAGAATTGGAAGTAAAAATTGGAAGCCTGAACAACTGACCAAAGAGGCCTGATACAATAGAAGAGCTGTCCCTAAATCGTTCATGGGTCTCTGGGGTTTTGTGTGACGGTAATAGGCTGGGCAGAAGTTCGACCTGTTAGTTACCAAAACCATTGCAAGGATACGTTATGCGGTACTCCTCTTCCGCTATGATTTCTTAGGTGTGTTTTTTCCAAGATTGGACTCCAAGAAATTACACACGTTACATATGAAATGACTCAGGATTTAGCTTTTCTGAAAAAGGGGAATTCTTGGGTGGGGAGAATTGAAAAATAAATCTGTAATAAAATTTCCAATAACGTTTTAAATTCTATGGTGCAACTATACTGGATATAGTGTGTACAACTCAAGTTAGTGCATCTCAACAAAGATACTGCAGAAAAAAGATATTGAACATGGCAATTCAAATGATCGAGAAATTGAAACTAATTCATATAAGGAAAGTTTGCCATGCTTGAAACTTTTGGTTTAAAAAAAGGCTAGTAAAAGAGATTCTGATCAAACTTTTTACATTTGTGCCTGACATAAAGAAAGTAGATAGGAAGACATATTTTCCCTAATCCTAAACATCCAAAAGGAAGTATTTCTTCAAATAATGTATAGCTAAACTTTGGCATTCCATACTGCAAAATGTAAAGGTTGACATCAGTTTGAATAGTTCTAAAAGGGAGGGTGGTAGTAAATAAATCAGTGGAACATACAATTATCCGTGGCTACGAGACACGATAACTGGATGTTTCTTCCATTACCACCTTCTAACCTTTTAATACCAGTTGCTGGAAAACCGGCACTCACGTCCAGCACCTTTCCGGAAGCACTGCCTTGTCTGTTGCAGAAACAAAATGGTAAGTCTAGGATCTGATCTAACCGAGTTCTTTTTATGTAATTACAGTAAATGTTTTCCTGATTTGCGTAGTCTAACTTCAGTAACATGCGAAATGATTGTCCAGAGCATTGTGGGCAATATAGGGGAAAAATGGAACTAAGGATAATAAATTTCTGTGGCCAGGGAAAATACATTATTTAAGATACTTAAACTTCCGGGTTTTTTGATCAGGTACCATCAAGTCAGTATCCACTCTTAGCAACTACATAGATAGATTTTCTTCAGGTTTTTGGCACACAGAATATTTTGTGCATCCTTGTCTATAAGTTAGACATTTGTTTTAAATCTATTTATTTATATGGCTTTATGGAATAGTCGTACCGCAATGTTTCTTACAGACGGTAGATTCCAATTTGCTCTAAGGATACTAAACAGAAACATTAAGAACGCTCCTAGGGTAAATAATCCCATCCAAAGGCTCTGGATTTCTTTTGTACTACTGTATGACCATTATACTTTAAGGTAATTAAAGGACTCACTTTGATAAGCTGAAATCTTCAGTTTAGCTAATCAGCAACTGAGGAACAATAGATTATTAAGTCTGTAGCTGCATATCTGAAAGAATTTCATAATATAGCAATAAACATCTCTGGAGAACTCAGTTGCATAGAAGCATCACAAAGCCTAAGTCCACAAATGCATTATTTGTTTCCAAGAGGAGCCCTGTTGTGTGTTTTCATAATAAAGGTTACAACCAGAATGGCCTTGTCCCTGTATTTAAGGATAGTACAATGCTTACCAAGGGTGATATATTACTTTATCATATTTACTCCTTATATTCATTACATATTTGACTTATTCAACAGACCCTGTAAGAGAGCAAGACAAATCAATATTGAATATTGATTTACGTTTTAGCGTATACATAGTGAAAGTCGTCACTGAGTGCTTTCAGAAGACAATGAAAGCATTGCCACATCCCTTGTGATTCCCCTCCATCTCCATTGTCTACCTGCCAAATAACTGTATCACTTCTCCCAAACTGCATGTGATAGGAGAAAGTCCACCTGAGACATACTCAGCCATGAAATAATTACAGGAAATAAAGGTAAAGGCTCATAGTCAGCTGCAGGAAAGGTTTGGAAGTTGGGTTTTTGTTTTTGGTCAAAGATGTTACAGAGTATTGACTGAAAGGGCATCCAAAATTCTATACCTGCCTATTTGTAGTTCCCTTGTTTTGAATCTACAAACAAATCCCCATAGAAATAATATGCATTCAAAATGCCCTGTTTGGCTTTGCATAGTGTAGGGGCTGAGCCAGCTTTCTGTTCACATCATTGGCATGTAATTTGGCCAGGGGTATTTTGGTGTGTGAATGAGATTTTATATGCAGAGTGGGGTTAAATGCTGCTCCTGACAGTAATCTTTTCCTTCTCTAGCTCTTCCCCACTTCTCAGGCAGTTTTCTTCCAGCCTGATTTCAGAGAATTGTAGCAGTAAACTACAAGACTGAGTGGTTGTAACATCCGGCAATTCTGAATCTCTTCTGTGGAATAGATCCCATTGTCACACCGCCCCACTTTAGACAGCTGTAAGGTAGCCCTACATGTGAAAATTAGCCTACCCCTCACATGTTGTTTGAGCTCAGTAGTGCATCTTTCTGATCTGTTGGATATTCATCTGTCCCGTCATCTTTACCCTAACCTGTTCATCACCTTCTTACATTGTTTTTAAAAGGAGAGTTTTGTGATGTACTGTATGTGGATAAAGATCTCCTCTCTGGTTTCCTCTACTTGTCCTTAAAACATCATTGTCCTCTTCATGTATCTTAACCCACTCAAAGTCCTGTGGAGATGCTTTCTTTTCTTTAGTCTCTGACTAAATGGTAACCTGCATTCTGTTTTTATTGTTTCTTGTTTCTCAGATGAAACCCCCTCCCTCCCAAAGTAGCTTTCCGTTAATTATCAAAAGCAACCTTGATGCATGTTTCTGTGCAATTTTGTGATTCATTCCGGCAAAGGAGATCTATTTATGATTATTTCTAGATTTTGATCTTAATTATTGTCCACTATTTCAATCTGGAGCTGACTGTGGCTCAGATAATGAGCTTCTTATTGCAAAATTTAGGCCTAAATTGAAGAACGTAGGGAAAACCACTAGACCATTCAGGTATGACCTAAATCATATCCCTTATGAATATACAGTGGAGGTGATGAATAGATTTAAGGGACTAGATCTGGTAGACAGAGTGCCTGAAGAACTATGGAGGGAGGTTTATTTATTTATTTATTAATCAAATTTAGCCACTGCCCATCTCCCCCAAAAGAGGGACTTGTAACATTGTACAGGAAGCAGCAACTAAAACCATCCCAAAGAAAAAGAAATGCAAGAAAGCAAAGTGGCTGTCTGATGAGGCTTTACAAATAGCTAAAGAAAGAAGGAAAGTGAAAAGCAAGGGAGAAAGGGAAAGATAACCAACTGAATGGAGATTTCCATAAAATAGCAAGGAGAGATAAGAAGACCTTCTTAGATGAACAATGCAAAGAAATCGAGGAAAACAATAAAATGGGGAAGACTAGAGATTTCTTCAAGAAAATTGGAGATATCGAGGGAACGTTTTGTGCAAAGATGGACATGATAAAGGACAAAAAAAGGCAGGGACCTAACAGAAGCAGAAGAGATTAAGAAGAGGTGGCAAGAATATACAGAAGAACTATAGAAGAAAGATCTTAATGTCCCTGATAACCACGATGGTGTGACCTTGAGCCAGACATCCTAGAGAGTGAAGTCAAGTGGGCCTTAGGAAGCACTACTAACAACAAAGCTAGCGGAGATGACAGAATTCCAGCTGAGCTATTTAAAATCCTAAAAGATGATGCTGTTAAAGTGCTGCACTCAATATGCCAACAAATTTGGAAAACTCAACAGTGGCCACAGGATTGGAAAAGGTCAGTTTACGTTCCAATTCCAAAGAAGGACAATGCCAGAGAACGTTCAAACTACTGCACAATTGCGCTCATTTCACATGCTAGCAAGGTTATGCTCAAAATCCTACAAGCTAGGCTTCAGCAATATACGAACTGAGAACTACCAGAAGTACAAGCTGGGTTTCGAAGAGGCAGAAGAACTAGAGATCAAGTTGCCAACATTTGCTGGATCATGGAGAACGCAAGATAGTTCCAGAAGAACATCTGCTTCATTGACTACACTAAAGCCTTTGATTGTGTGGATCACAACAAACTGTGGCAAATTCTTAAAGAGATAGGAGTACTGGACCACCTGTCCTGTTCAGACTAAGCACCAGACAGGATCTCAAAGAATATTCTTTATTAATAACTATCTAAAATAAGTAAGTCCTTGATATGCGAGACTGGGTTGAACAAGCCCAATTGGGCTGACTGGATCTGACTGGAACACAAAGGCTGGAGGCAACTGTTCTTGAACCGGAACAGTACTGGAATGATGCTGACGCTGAATCTCTGACTCACTGGATCTGGGATCGGGACTATGAACAACGGACAGGGATGAACTGAAGACTTGGATCAGGACTCAAACTCAGAGCAAGGTTAGACTCGGCTGGGAGTTCTAGACTAGGCTGGGTGCTCTGAACTGAAGACTTGAAGACAAGGCCTGAAACTGGAGCAAGGCTTGGAACTTAGAACTAGGCTGGACTCAGCTGGAAGCCCCGGACTAGGCTGGATTCTCTCGACTGGAGCAAGGCTTGAGCCTTGGAACTCAGCTGGACTCAGCTGGAAGCCCTGGACAAGGCTGGATTCTCTGGACTGGAGACGTGGAGCAAGGCTTGGAACTTGGAACTCAGCTGGAAGCCCCTGACTGGACTGGATTCTCTGAACTGGAGATCTGGAGCGACACTTGGAACTTGGCTGAACTCGGCTGGGTATCGCAGAGATGCACAGCTAGAAGCAAGGCGAAGGCTGCTTGGCATGGCTGACTCTGTTTCCTCACTGGCAGCAAATGCAGGGTTCGATTCATCTTCGGAATGGAGCTCGAGCACTGGTTCCTCTTTGGCCACAGACGCTGACTCCGATACTGGTAAGGACTCTTCTCCCAAAGCTGCAGAGTTAGAGGATTGGTTGTTTCCGGCAGCTTGCTGTCTGCGTGGCTGCCTTTTATCCCGATTTTTGGTGTGCTTTGAGTCTCCTGCAGCCAATCGAGTTGCCTTCTCCTTTGCGTGATTTTCAGCCCATCTCTGGCGTGTGCTGATTGGCGTATTCAAATCCGCCTCTGGATCTTGCCCAATCAGTGCTGTAAGTTCTTCCCGCTCTGCTGAGTCATGCTGGAGTTTTGTTTCTCCGATTCCAGCCTGGTAAGTTTCCAATTCCTCCTCTGACTCAAAAATAGTTTCACTTTCCGAGTCAGAGGCAAGCTTGGTTCTGACACCACCTTACCTGTCTCCTGAGAAACCTGCATGCTGGTCAGGAAGCAACAGTTAGAACTGGACAACTGATTGGTTCAAAATTGGGAAAGGAGTACAACAAGGCTGTATTTTGTCACCCTGCTTATTTAACTTACATACAGAGTGCATCATGAGAAATGCTGGGGCGGATGAATCACAAGCTGGAATTAAGATTGCTGGGAAAAATATCAACAACCTCAGATATGGGGATGATACCACCCTAATGGCAGAAAGTGAAGAGGACCTAAAGAGCCTCTTGATGAGGGTGAAAAAGGAGAGCGCAAAAGCTGGCTTGAATCTCAACATTAAAAAAACTAAGATCATGGCATCTGGTCCCATCACTTCCTGGCAAATAGAAGGGGAAGAAATGGAAGCAGTGACAGATTTTATTTTCTTGGGCTCCACGATCACCGCAGATGGTGACTGCAGCCATGAAATTAAAAGGCACTTGCTCCTTGGGAGGAAAGCTATGGCAAACCTAGACGGCATATTAAAAAGCAGAGACATCACCTTGCTGACAAAGGTCTGTATATTCAGTTATGGTTTTCCCAGTTGTAATGTATGGCTGTGAGAGTTGGATCATAAGGAAGGCTGAGCGCCGAAGAATTGATGCTTTCGAACTGTGGTGCTGGAGTAGAATCTTAAGAGTCCCTTGGACTGCAAGAAGGTCAGATCAGTCAATCCTACAGGAAATCAACCCTGACTGCTCATTGGAAGGACAGATACTGAAGCTGAAGCTCAAATACTCTGGCCACCTAATGCGAAGAGAGGACTCACTGGAAAAGACCCTGATGCTGGGAAAGACTGAAGGCAAAAGGAGAAGGAGATGGCAGAGGATGAGATGGTTAGATAGCATCACCAATGCAATGAACATGAATCTGAGTAAACTCCGGGAGACAGTGGAGGACAGGAAAGCCTGGTGTGCTATGGTCCATGGGGTCACGAAGGCTTGGACATGACTTAACGACTGAACAACAACATTTCAATCTGGTCATTATTCCTTCCTACAAGTCCTGGTTTTAGGAATAAAATGTCTACAGAGTTTAATGTTTCAAGGTTGCTTAGATTGTTATCCAGCATAGGTTGATCAAACAGCAGTCCAGCAACAGGTACTACTATTTATTTTGCATAAAGAAGCTACCATAGTTGTATTGGTCTTAGGGAAGGGGCAGGGAATTCCTAAAATCTACTTAGGTAATGCCTTTATAAGAACCAACTATAGTAGTACAAAAAATATGCAAGTTTTTGAGTTTTCCAGACTCTTGTACCTATTAGATTTATAGGCCACCCAACTCCATCATGATTCCTACAAGTAAATATATGAAAAAATCATACAGTTTATTTTTTCCAAGAAGAACATGTATATCTTTGTAGGCATTCTGATATTATACTTAACCATTTATAGTAATTTTGAAAGAATTAAGTTTCAGTAAGTAACCCCATGTCCCACCTGGATTACTGGTTGAAAACCACTGATTGAAACTATAAACCATGAGGACATTTTCTCCCAATGGAATAAATATTTTCAATACCTTTCTCTGGCATTGATTTTATATTTTTTTAAAAAAGCATCATCTAGTGACTAGAAGAATGCTTGGTTTCTATTATAATAGTATTTCACCTCTCAAAGCTTTCCAGAGCTAGTAACCTCACAGTTAAAAGAGTTTTGTGGCACCTTAAAGATACAACAAATAGTTATAGCATTAAGTTTTGGGGACTATTTCTTTTTAGCAGTGGTGTCAGTCTACTCCATGGGAACCAAGCTACTGAGTACTGTATAATATGGAGGGTTAATGTGGTGGCTCTGGTTAAATCTGTTGGTCCCTCAGCATGAAGCCTGAGAACTTTGCTGAACAGGACAAGGATTTCCATTTAGCCAAGCCTCAAAGTTTTAAAAGGGAATATAATTGGCATGCTCTTTCCCAAATGTGCTTTCAAAATCAACTTTGTCCATTGCATTAATAATACTCTGTTTGTCCCGGATAACATCTGGAAAGGAAACTAGCCAAGCATTCTTGTTATGAGCCTTGATACTGGGGAATTAATTCCAAAAGGAGGCCCACCCAGTCCCAAGTTTATAGAAAGTTTGCAAACAGTGTAAAACAGTTTAGTTTAGCCTTTGAGGTCAGTAGTTCCCTAGTCCAATGTGTTAGTTGCACCTTTTGGTTCTGTTATTCCTACCTAGTCTAATAACTGAATGTTACAATATCAGGTGTTTAAATATATCTGTATCTGTACCTGAGGAGATATATCCTAATTATTGTATCAATATGGTAACTGAATCCAAAAATTAAGGTACCCTACTAGATTTGAATCTTCTTTAAATGTGATGAAAAAGCTCTTGGCCAGCTTATATTTACAGAGAGAGAGAAAATGCATGTTTAAATGGTAGTTTGAGAGAAAAAGAGGCATTAAAATATATACACATTGTCTTGAGCTTTTTTTTAGATTCACAGATAAATGAAAAAAATGGAATAGTTGTGTTAATAACATAATAAATTATAGAGACCAAAAATACTGAGACAAGAGCCCTGTTTGTATACCATCCCTTGCTATACCTGCACATGCATACACACTCACATACTACAAATAGACGTTGTCAGGATCCAGTCCCAGCTCCTGTTTCAAGGGAAGAGGGGAATTTTACTAACCTATTCCCACAAGGAAGAGGCCTGCAAGAAACCCACACCTGCCATTGTAGGGAGACTCACTTGGTCCCCCAACCTATAGTTTTGGTCTCTGTAATACATTATGACATCCCACATGTTCCTTCATTTCACAGCTCCCAGAGGCCAGGGCTTGGAAGGTTATCTGCCAGGGATGATATGGGGTGTCCATTCTGGAGAAAGGGAGGAAAGAAAAAAAATATCCCACAATAGTGAGCGACCAAAGATGGAAGAAGAAGTGGAAGAAGAGCTAGCCCTGGGTATGTAAACCCATCTTTTCCTTTGAGCCTTTGCTGGATTACCACCTCCTTGGTCCTTCACCTGGTACAGATCATGGACACCTCTGTGCTCAATAAATGGAGAAAGATCTGCACCCTCAGCAATCAGCTCCTGAAATCTACGCGAGCAGCAGGATGAGCAAAGTAGTTGGGGTTCTTGACTATGTAGGAAATTTTGAAAGTACATTCTCTCTCTCTCCCTCCCTCTCTCTCTCTGCATATTAATCTGCAAAGTTTTTAAAGAAATATTAAATGTAACCTTTTTAAAGCATAATACATTTATTTTAAAAAGAGTCAAAAAGGAACTATGCACTCTGGAGGGAGAGGCAGTTTTTTAAATGTATAGTATAAATATCTGGCCCTCAGCTAGTGCCGTGCACACCACAAGCACAGCCCACAAGAGCAACTTTGAACGTTTCAAGGACATACAATAGTGCTGTGTCTATTATTATTACTACATTAGTGTAGAGAAGTAGTCACAGTGTTATCAGGCCTGTTAAAATCCATCCTCAGCCATGAAAATTCACTGGGTGACCTTGAGCCCACTTATTCCCTCTTGGCTAATTCTACCTCACAGGGTGGTGGTTGTAAAGAAAAATTGGAAGAGGGAGTACAGTCTGTGCCATCATGAATTCCTGAAAGAAAGACAGGATACAAATCTAACCAATAATAAATAAACCCTACAAAACTGGCTTCCCTCTAAAAGCTGCATGATTGTTCTCTGTTCCACTTTCACGCAATGGGCCTTACACTTATTTCCTAGAAGAAAACAATAGCAAACCATATCTTTGTTCTTGCTTGCCAAGAAAACAAGGTAAATCTGTCACCAGAAGTCGAATTTGCCCTGATGGAGATTTTAGTTATGCATATTTGCCCAGGACTAAGTCGCAACTGAACTCAATCAAATTTACTTGTAAAGAGATACCTGTATTTTGTAGGAAAGAAACTATATAGTTTATAGTCAGTGTGTGGGAAGATGCTCTTTGATTTTCTTTCTTTTTGGTCTCAGCTGTCTCCAACAATAGTTTTTGTTTTTAACCATGCTACCTACATATGAATTAGTTTACAGCGACAGAATATCTGTGCTATCTCCAGTACTGCTTTTGTAAACTGTGATTTTAATTATTTTCAAGCGTGTATAGCAGCTCCTGGTGACTATATGGACACATTCCTGGCGTTTTCTTGGCAGCAATATGGAGTATTTCACAATTAAACTTATATCCCACCTTTATTTTGTACAACTCTTTTAGGATGTTTTTTTCCCCAGCTTTCCAGACAGGCCTACAGTTCTGGGATATCCTGGTGGTCTCCCTTCCAAATACTACCTAGATGTGACTCACCTTTGAGGGATCAGCTAAGGTTGCTTAACTGCTGCCATCTCCTGTTGTTGTTGTTTATTCGTTCAGTCGCTTCCGACTCTTCGTGACTTCATGGACCAGCCCACGCCAGAGCTTCCTGTCAGTCGTCAACACCCCCAGCTCCCCCAGGGACGAGTCCGTCACCTCTAGAAAATCATCCATCCATCTTGCCCTTGGTCGGCCCCTCTTCCTTTTGCCCTCCACTCTCCCCAGCATCAGCATCTTCTCCAGGGTGTCCTGTCTTCTCATTATGTGGCCAAAGTATTTCAGTTTTGCCTTTAATACCATTCCCTCAAGTGAGCAGTCTGGCTTTATTTCCTGGAGGATGGACTGGTTTGATCTTCTTGCAGTCCAAGGCACTCTCAGAATTTTCCTCCAACACCACAGTTCAAAAGCATTGATCTTCCTTCTCTCAGCCTTCCTTATGGTCCAGCTCTCGCAGCCATATGTTCCTAATGGGAATACCATTGCTTTAACTATGTGGACCTTTGTTGTCAGTGTGATGTCTCTGCTCTTAACTATTTTATCGAGGCTTGTCATTGCCCTTCTTCCAAGGATTAAGCGTCTTCTGATTTCCTGACTGCAGTCAGCATCTGCAGTAATCTTCGCACCTAGAAATACAAAGTCTTTCACTGCCTCTACGTTTTCTCCCTCTATTTGCCAGTTCTCAATCAAGCTGGTTGCCATAATCTTGGTTTTGTTGAGGTTTAGCTGCAAGCCAGCTTTTGCACTTTCTTCTTTCACCTTCATCATAAGGCTCCTCAGTTCCTCTTTGCTTTCAGCCATCAAAGTGGTATCATCTGCATATCTGAGATTGTTAATGTTTCTTCCAGCGATTTTAACTCCAGCCTTGGATTCCTCAAGCCCAGCATGTCGCATGATGTGTTCTGCGTACAAGTTGAATAGGTAGGGTGAGAGTATACAGCCCTGCCGCACTCCTTTCCCAATCTTAAACCAGTCCGTTGTTCCGTGGTCTGTTCTTACTGTTGCTACTTGGTCGTTATACAGATTCCTTAGGAGGCAGACAAGATGACTTGGTATCCCCATACCACTAAGAGCTTGCCACAATTTGTTATGGTCCACACAGTCAAAGGCTTTAGAATAGTCAATAAAACAGAAATAGATGTTTTTCTGAAACTCCCTGGCTTTTTCCATTATCCAGCCGATATTGGCAATTTGGTCCCTAGTTCCTCTGCCTTTTCTAAACCCAGC
This sequence comes from Candoia aspera, assembly GCF_035149785.1. Lineage (NCBI taxonomy): Eukaryota > Metazoa > Chordata > Lepidosauria > Squamata > Candoiidae > Candoia > Candoia aspera. The sequence goes on from NC_086154.1 coordinate 55,633,854, forward strand.
TTGTACATCTGGCAATTCTCGCTCCATGAATTGCTGAAGTCTACCTTGCAGGATCTTGAGCATTACCTTACTGGCATGTGAAATGAGTGGCACTGTTCGATAGTTTGAACATTCTTTAGTGTTCCCCTTTTTTGGTATGGGGATATAAGTTGATTTTTTCCAGTCTGATGGCCATTCTTGTGTTTTCCAAATTTGCTGGCATATAGCATGCATTACCTTGACAGCATCATCTTGCAAGATTTTGAACAGTTCAGCTGGGATGCCGTCATCTCCTGCTGCCTTGTTATTAGCAATGCTTCTTAAGGCCCATTCAACCTCACTCTTCAGGATGTCTGGCTCTAGCTCACTGACCACACCATCAAAGCTATCCCCCATATTGTTATCCTTCCTTTACAGGTCTTCTGTATAGTGTTGCCACCTTTTCTTGATCTCTTCTTCTTCTGTTAGGTCCTTGCCATCTTTGTTTTTGATCATACCCAATTTGGCCTGGAATTTACCTCCAGTGTTTCTAATTTTCTGGAAGAGGTCTCTTGTCCTTCCTATTCTATTGTCTTCTTCCACTTCCACGCATTGCTTGTTTAAAAATAATTCCTTATCTCTTCTGGCTAACCTCCGGAATTTTGCATTTAATTGGGCATATCTCCCCCTATCACTGTTGCCTTTTGCTTTCCTTCTTTCTTGGGCTACTTCTAGTGCCTCAGCAGACAGCCATTTTGCCTTCTTGGTTTTCTCTTTCTTTGGGATGTATTTTGTTGCCGCCTCCTGAACAATGTTGCAAATTTCTGTCTATAGTTCTTCCGGGACCCTATCTACTAAGTCCAGTCCCTTAAATCTATTCCTCACCTCCACTGCATATTCCTTAGGAAAATTAGTGAGCTCATATCTTGCTGATCTGTGGGTCTTCCCTAATCTCTTTAGTCTGATCCTAAATTGTGCAAGAAGAAGTTTGTGATCAGAACTACAGTCAGCTCCAGGTCTTGTTTTTACCGACTGTATTGATGTCCGCCACCTTTGGCTGCAAAGGATGTAGTCAATCTGATTTCGGTGTTGTCCATCTGGTGAAGTCCATGTATAAAGCCATCTCTTGGGTTGTTGGAAGACAGTGTTTGTTATGCAGAGCGAGTTGTCTTGGCAAAATTCTATCAGCCTATGTCCTGCTTCGTTTTGTTCTCCCAGGCCATGCTTACCTGTAATTCCAGGTGTCATTTGACTGCCCACCTTAGCATTCCAGTCTCCCGTGATGAAAATAACATCTCTTTTAGGCGTGTTGTCCAATAGGTGCTGCAGATCCTCATGGAACTGCTCTACTTCAGTTTCTTCAGCATCTGTGGTTGGGGCGGATATTTGGATCACTGTGATGTTAGATGGCTTGCCCTGAATTCGAATTGAGATCATTCTATCATTTTTTGGATTGTATCCAAGCACTGCTTTAGCCACTTTCCTATTAATTATGAAGGCTACTCCATTTCTTCTGTGGTTCTCTTGTCCACAGTAGTAGATCTGGTGGTCATCTGATGTGAAGTGGTCCATTCCAGTCCATTTCAGTTCACTGACGCCCAAAATGTCTATCTTTAATCTTGACATCTCACCAATAACCACATCCAATTTGCCCTGGCTCATAGATCTTACATTCCAGGTTCCAATGGTGTGTTGATCCTTAGAACATCGGATTCGCCGTTCACCACCAGCACCGTCGGCCGCTAGCCGTCCTTTTGGCTTTGAGCTAGCTGCGTCATCACGTCTGGGGCTAGTTGAACTCATCCTCTGTTCCTCCCCAGTAGCATTTTGACCATCTTCTGACCTGGGAGTCTCATCTTCCAATGGTATACCGACATATCTCTGGTTGTACTGATCCATTTAGTTTTCACGGCAAGGATACTGGGGTGGGTTGCCATTACCTTCCCCAGGGATCGCATTTAGTCTGATCTCTCTGTCATGACCTTCCCGTCTTGGGTGGCCCTTCACGGTTTGGCTCATGGCATCATTGAGGTGCTCAAGCTCCAGCACCACGGCAAGGTAACGATCCTTTGCTGAAGCACTTCCTGTTACATCATGATTTTATATACAGTATAAGTAATCATCACCATCTGTCTTTTTGCTTTGTACTTCCCATTAACATCACTGCTTATATCCTCTCCACAAATACTCTGTCTACCCATCTATCCATTCATCTAGTATAATATTTCATATTGTGATGAACTGAAGCCTTTGCCACAATAAACATATTATTAATCTTCAAGATGCCACACATTTTGCATTATACATATACCTCAATGTAGCTCTCTCTCTGGAGCTTTTACCTGACCAATTCTATATGTTATATGAAAACGCTATATTTGAAGGCAAACACACATAAACACAAAAGCCCAAGTATTATTTGCACTTAACCTTGAGAGTTCCAAACAATGTTTTGACTACCCCCATCCCCTCTCCCCCACCCCACATAAGAGTCCACTGGAGTTGGGTGGGCAATAAATTTAAGTAAATAAATAAATAATAAGTACCAGTTCCTAAAGAGATTGAATGCTGTCTCTAAACATCACTCAGAGAAACGGAAAAATAAAAAACAAATGTTAACATAAATGTAGGGGACAGTCAAGATTATACAGTTGCTGATTTTTTGCAGATGAATTTAACAAGAAAAGCGGAGAATGTCATAGGATGAAAAATATCTACTTCCTTCAAAACAAAAAAAGGTATTGTAGCAAAATTAACTGCTTTATTTTATCACAAGAACACATCACAAATAAACCAGAGAATTGCTCTTCATCAAGAACAATTTAAATAGTAATTATCGTTAGCTTTAAAGAAATTGGCACTCATTCCCTTCATTATATAAAGGTGGCAAAAAACAGTTTCTCCCAACCAGCCTGAATCTTGGAAATTTGATTGCTTTTTGATTTACCACCATCTTTCAAAATGCTATTAACAAAAAAGATTCCTGTGTGTTGACAATCAAAGATTATGCACAAAGACTAGTAATTTCTAAATGCTGGCACCCCTTGCTGTGACATAATTCTCATTGCCTGAATATTACTGTTCGTTTTACCTTTTTTTTTCTCTTTAATTTCATTTCTGTGTGTCGCAGACTACCATCTTTTGTAGCCTTTTCTTCATTTGAGTCATTTCCCTAATCAAAGTACAAACATATAGGGCAGTTTGAAATAGTATTTTTCTTAAAGATTTTTAAGCATGTACATCTTAAATTTTTGTATATGACGATTTCTTATACCTGGCAATACGGTTTATTATAACAGGTATATGGTTTAGGGCATACTGCATCAATTCATGTTACTACATAAAATTCCTGTGGAAGGAGAAAGAGTCAACAAGCACTATTGTTAAGTGAAAAGAAGATGTAGGTAAACCAAGACAGATCGATTGATAGATCTTCTATAATAGAAGAATCATTTTTTTTTCTTTGGAACAGAAGACCTCTGAAATTAGACTGCTCTCTGCCCTTTTCATTTTTAGGAAAACCATTAAGACTGCTTTTCTAGAGAGCCCTGAGGGATGAAATGGCTTTGAGAAGCAGACTCCTAGTTAACAGCTTTTTTTTTTTCTGTTTGTAATTTTGAGTGTTCCTTGAGCGCCAGAGTGACTGAATTTGTAATTTAATTGTATCATGCTGTTTGTTTTTCACAGACTCCTTACTGTGAAAAAGTCTGTATGTGCTCAGAGTCTTTGAGACTAGTGTGGCATATAAGCCCTAGGGAATACATAAAGTAAAATAAAACAAATACTGAATTCCTTTTTGCAAAATCTATTTTTGTTCTGAACTCCTATGATACTGAGTTTTGGCCTGAAGGCAATGATACTCGGTGTACAAGTCCAATATAATTACACAGATATAACTTAAAATTGTCATACAGCTTTGATGCTATGAGTGATATTAGCCAGTTATTTTTTCCCATTCCTCATTATCAGTATCACTTGACACCTAAGTTAAAAAAATGAAAATAATAATTTCTTTATGTAAAAATGGAATAACGCATATGGATAATAAGATGCAATATAACATGAACTCTTTATTATTATCTTTTGCTCATGAAACTGAAGAAAGGGAAATCTTCTGTTTCATTCTTCTGAGAAGATAAATGGTGATGTTTCACCAACAGACTACTATCCATTGCTAGAAATTATTCATTTTGTCTCTGAAGCCTGCCATATGCCCTCCTAATCTGCTCTCAAATGTTGGAGAATATTTTAGAGCAGATCTGAAACTGCCGAGATGGAAGAGAGAGTTCTGTTATGAGTGGAAATTTATTGACATAATGATGAATATTGCCCCTGTACTATTTACATTTCTCAGATAACCCTAAAATAGAAGTAAATCAAACAAAATAAAGGTTTCACTTGTATAAGCACTTTTATTAAGGCCATTGGGCTAGCGAAGTATAGGTAGAGTTCCTCAATTACATTTAGTCTAGCAAAGCACAAAGTGGGGGAAGTTCCATTCAACAGAACAATCGTTCAACACAACAGCTGTGGAACAGAATTGGGCTCCGTGCTGTTTTCAGTAATATTTCATCAGTCCATGAACAGATGCACTGAATTAAAAACAAACAGAGGAAAAACAGAAGGATGCAAACCGCAAGAGGCTTTAGGCTACACTAATGAGGTAGCTTTAATAATACGTTTAGTGCTGCTACTGACATTCGCAGATCCACATGAAATACAGAGGTTGTGAGAAACTCAGATATTATTCAGAAAATTCTGCCAACCTTATTTAGCCACAATAATTTTGTTGCACATATTTATCTCCAAAGTTCTATTCTGCCTTTCTTAATGATAACTACTCATTTTATATTCTCATTATACTTGCATTTTTAGGCCAGGTCCCACTGTGTGCCTTCTCTCACTTTATGTTGTTGCTTCTTTCTTTTTTTTCTACCTTATGAAACTACCACATAGTTTCCACATCAGTCTGTTTGGAAGCAGCCTCAGATTATTTCCTTCATGTTTGTTTAGGCCAAAGTTTTCCACATTTTATGAACCGTTTATGCAAGGCTTAAGCAAATATATCTAGGTCTTGCTTTCCTGGATCATGTGCAATCAGTACGTAACGATCAGCAGATTCAATGACTGTTGTAATCTGTTAGGCTTTTTCTAGGATGTGGATGAACCAAAACTAAAAATGGAGGCTTCTGGGAGATTTTGAAACATTCAGTTGCACAGGAGTGAGAAAGTTGCATTGTCACAAAATCAGCCACAAAAGGAAGAAAATTTACCAGGAACTAGTTGTCCAAAGTATTCAGATTGGGATTCCCTACCCAACACCTTCTCTCTCTGTCTCTGTCTCTTTCTCTCTCAGGGAGGGCAGCACATTTTTTTCTTTTTCTCCATCCTCCCATTTCACCAGTTTGGGGGAAAATAGTGGGAGTAGGCACTGAACACAGTCATAGATGTAATTAGTCCTGTCAGATTTCAAAGTCCCAAAAGAAGATATTTATGAATTAATTTGCATATCAAATTTAATCACTTAGTCCCAGCGATTTCAGTTCATATCTTTAGTTGGGGTTTGTTATTTTTTTCAATCAAGTATAACACTCTTAAAAACAAAAACCCTTTATTCAGTATATTTAGCAAATAATACAAGCACATCCCCTAAATGGCCACCTGAAGTGTTCTAGGATGCCCCAAAATGGAGGACAAGACTTAACAGAGCAAACAGAAACATGTTGTAATTTCTGATTCAGATGAAGCAATATGTAAATATACGTAAATAATTACAATTAAGAAACTCTAACTCCTTTTGTTTCTTCCTGTTGTGCCCATGGTATTTCTCCTTAGAGGAATCTGTTTTAGTAGAGTTGGATTGTGAGAGACAAATCTTTAGTTTCAGTTTTCAACAAAGACTGGTAAGTATTTTAAGAGGTATCTATGCCACTGGTACATTTGCCACTTTGATGAGCTCAGATGGAAACTGGATCCTAATCCAGGAAGGACCAAATGGAGCACAACTGAAATACTCCATTCTTGAGGATGCTGAGACAAACCAAGATCTCGGCTAACCAGTTGGAGCACTGGAGGATGGTCAGTGCTTGTAATGGGCTATGAGAATAATCTCAGAAGACAGGAGGAAGAGCTGCATCCAGGGCAACTGTCAGACAAGAGGTATTTCAGCCCACTGAAGGAATGGGGGTGCGGGAAGCATCTCAGAAGGGAGCCTTCCTAGTTCCCTAGAAAGTAATGGCAGGGGGGGAAGTGCTTTCAGATTTGCAAGATTCTGTTACCGTAACTTTACAATAAAGGTAGTGTTAGTACTCATGGTTTTGGTTTCCTGTCTGGACTACCCTGAAGGACTGATAATGTCCTCCTCTTCCCTCCACTTGCAGTCCTCCTCACGAAGGTCAATTTTGAGAGCCCCTTCTTTTACAGACACCTGAATTTTGGCAACACAAGTTTCTTTTGCTGCTCTTTGCTGCTGCTCTTTACAGGCACCAGTCCCCAGTCTATGTACATTTCTGCTTTCAGTGCTAGACTTTTTTTTTGCAGGAGCCTCCTGGGAGAGTGGGACGGGGGAGAGCAGATGGTGTGAGTCTTGTCACTGCATCCAGCTTGGGAGAGGGTGTAGGAAAAAGTGGGGCACAAGAGCCAGTGCTGCTATAGTGGGGTTCTCTCCTACGCCTTTCTTCCATGTTGCAGCCCCACCCTCTGGAAGTGGGATCTTTGTGGGGTTTACAGTTCAGCCCCAGCCCTTGCTTTTGGTTTGTAAACTCCTTTGCTCCCTTGTGTGAGCCACACCCAACCCTGCTCTCTGGCTCACAGGCTGCATCCCGAACACCAGCCAGAATGGGCAATTGTGGGGCTCTAAATGCATCTACCTTTTTCTTTCTTGGGCCTGGAGGTTGCCGGAGTTACCATGGATGCCATGTAACAATGAGATCACCAGAGCAATCCCAGGAAGAATGCCCACACCAAACCTGAGTCTGCAGTGCTGATTTGGAGGGGAGGGCTGAATTTTTGTCTAGCACCCATTTACCATTGAGTTATGTGTGGCTGGCATTAAGAAAAAAACAAACTGGTGACATGAGCAGGATCCATCACCTTGTCTCATGAGAACGGAGATGTACCCACACACACCTTTGTCACCTTCTTTCAATTCTTAATCACCAATCATGACTAGGTGACTGCTAAATCTATGACCGGTTAAGACTCTGTCTGTGCATGGGAGCAGGTTGCAGGGCCCAGGACCTCGCTGCTCAAGGAGAGGCGATCGGTTTGATTTTGAAATCTCTCTCCCCTCCATACGCTTTGGAGATTTCAGAATCCCTGATTAATTTTGGGGTCCCAGTAACCTTACTAAGCAACACTTAGCATGACTCATATTGGGATCCAATACTCTTAACAATTTTTGAGTGCTGTTTTTCATTAAAAGTAATGCCAGAGTGCTGCGGTTCTAAAAACAAAAAACTGCCCTCCCTTTTAGACTTATTTCATAGTGGCTTCAATGGCATGACTGCAAATTCTGGCCACACTAACTTCATATTGGAAGCCTTTTGATAAGCTGCAGGGTTGCAGTTATTTTACTGATGCCAACTAAACCCTTTGATTTTGAATGGGTACAATATGCATGTTTATTAAAATAGCAAGGTGATTCCAGTTTCTAATAATACCAGACAGCTTGCTGCCATGAAGACATGTATTCAATAACTTTCCAAATAGCAGATGATCATACTGTCAAGTAGATCATAGAAAATTATGCTACTGGGTGACCTTCTGCATGTTGACATGCCAATGTTCTTTCAGTGCCTTCACAGGGAATTTATTCTGTTTTTCTTTCTTTTCTCTACCTATTTTTCACCAGGAATCACTTATGATAGTGACCCTCTAGTATTTTTTTGTAACTTTCAGCAGAAAACCAGATTAATGCCAGATGAAAGTAGCCATGTTACCAGTGGCTCTGACTTGAGAAGCACCTAGCAAATCTCAGTCATAGCTGACCAATTTCTTCACTAAATGCCGATTACAAGATATATACCACTAAACTAGCTGAATGTATGAGCAAGTGCATTTGTGAAATTATACACACAGATCTGACATTTCCTAAAAGGATAACGAAAGATAACAGCAGTTTTATCATAAATGGACTAGAATGCATCAATATTAAGAAAAAGAAGGCAGCAGTAATATTTCTAGACATGGAAAAAGGCAATTTGGAATGGACCTTTTATTTGCGGTCTTAAAATGAATCCTGGAAAAGAATTCAAAACTTGGGGTGGAAAGCATATATCAACAGCAAACAGCAAAGATTACAGTGAATGCAACACTCCCCACAAGCTTTTCAATTTTAGTGAGCAAAGGCACAAGGCAAGGGTCGCCCCTTTACTATTTGTAATTGCTCTGGAAGTCTTGGCCAACAAATCCAAAAAAGCAAATAGATAATTGGGATCAAAATTTAAGGGGAGGGATACAAATACAAGATGAAATGTTATGCAGTATTAACAAATATGAAACAATGAAACTCCATATGGCAGTTGATGAAAATAATAAAGATTTTGATTGCTTTTCTGGATACAAAATCAATGAAAAGAAAACAAAGATAATAGCAAGACATTTAACCTTTGAGGAAGAAAATTTTGTGAATAAAAGAGACTGGCTATGATATAACAAAAGATCCAGTGAAACATTTAGGACTTTACTTGACAGGATACAGTAAAGACATATTTCAAAACAATTACAATAAATGATGGAAAGAAATAAAACGTGAAAAAGTTTAAAACTTTCCTGGCTAGGACTTCTGGCAACAATAAAAATGAATATATTACCCAAGATAAACTTATTTCAAATGGCATCATTAAAAAAACAAAAATTACAATAGGTCTTTAGAATACATCCTTTTCAACAAGAAATAGTATTTTTGAAAGGACCTCACTGCATTTATTTTGTTGGAGATACAGTGAAATTAATGCTTTATTTAAATTTATTGTTCCATTTGGGCAAGAAGTAATTATATGCATTAACTCAACTTTGAGATTTAATATTTTCAGATGTTTCTATTTCTTTGAAGTTTATCTCTGTCACATAGGAGTTGACATCTGGACAAAGAAAATGGACTTAGAGCCAAAAAACTTACTCTTCAGCATTGAAAAGGCAAAAGTACAGCTCCACCTATTCAGTGGTTTGCAGAATTGATTAATATAGATTAGCTCTGGATGTATAATGAATCATGGTTTCAATTTTTTGATATTTGTAATATTTGTAAATATAGGTCCTGCGTGTTTTTGTTTCTCTTTTTAGCTTTTCTTTCTTCTTCTATAATTTTGTGAATTCTTTTTTATTTAGTTAATTTAAAAAACTAAGAAAAAATAAAGTAAGAGAAGTACCTAGCATATAACATCTCTGAAAAATTGACCTGCAAGCTGCATTGCCTATACTTCCTCACCCCTCTTTACTTGCAGATTCAGAGAGGCAAAGGCCCTTGTGTCTGATTAGCAGCTGATCAGATGCTGAACACCGCTGCTCTAAGCAGCAAACAACAGGGAAGAAGATCCTGTTATCCCCTGCATGGTCTCCTGCATGAAGGGGCGGAGTAGGTGAAGGACTTGTACTTCACCTGAGGCTTGCAAGATGGATGGACTGTTCTTATAGCTGCATTAGAATTACAGACTATAGTTTCACTATAAGTGTACAAATTCATGATAAATGTATACTGTTATCTCTTAAGGATGTGATCCAGAGTGTTGTTTAAATTGCAGGGAAGATTATGTGCTTTATGCAGATGTATTTGTAACACCATTTGTGGGCAAGTTTTGGTATAATTTTAATGAGGAAGGAAGGAAGGAAGGAATTTTCCGGCCATACTTTTAACAGATGGATTAAATATGGGAAGTTATTTTGGTTTGCTGAGAAGAAAAAAATAGCTTAGGAGGAGCTGAAAGTCAGAAAACAATGAGCTAGCTTTTCAATTTCACAGTGATTTTCCCAGGCTAAAATGTGTTAAATGAAGCAAGCACTTGCTTGCTTTTATATTTTCAAAGTGAGACTGGCAATTATTATTATTATTATTATTATTATTATTATTATTATTATTATTATTATTTTGCCTTGGTGCAAAGGAGATCTTATGCACTTGGCATAAATGAAGTATTTAGTTTGCCAAAACTTCCTGAATCTTAATACTGCACTTGCTCACTGAAGATGGGGCATTTGGCCAGAAACATCTTTTTCCCTTCTCCCTGTCCAACCATGATTTTTTTTGTTTCCCTTCAGTTTAAAAAAAAATGTTAAGTAACACATAACATCTGATTCACAGTATGCCTCTGCTTTTCTCACTAATATCACTGATATTTTCTAGAGATACTGGACAATGACTCATATCACTCCTCACAAGTATGGAAATGTATGATCACTTAATTATTATGCCACCTTATTTTGTGACTCTTGGTTCATAACAATTATAAAATACAATAACATCTTCACAAGAAATTGAAGTTCAAATTAAGTTAAATTAACACTAAAGTATCATAATATATCCGTAATGCTGTCACAATTCACTCCTAATCCCTCCAGAATAACTCAGTTTTAATTAGCTTCCAGAAGGCTATTAATAATGAGCCCAATTTTGGGTACAACAGGATGCAATTCCAAAGGTCTGGAGCCATCACACAGAGACAGTGCCTTTAGGCCTCAGCCCCCTTACCTGCTGAAATGGAGCACTACTAAGAGTTTCTCCCAGGAGAGAGACCTTGGATAGCTCAAATTTGGCTAGAAGAGGTAGTCCCAGAGATGCCCAAGTGCCAAGTCACATAGATTAAAACCAGTACTTTGAATTGTACCTGAAAATCTATTGGCAACCAGTGGGGAGACTGCAGAATTACTGTCACAAGGTCATAGTATCAATCACCCACCAAGACATGGGCCAACGCATCCTGGACCAGTTGCATCTTCAAAGACAGTCCCATGTACAGTGCACTGCAATAGTCCAGACATGAGTCACTGTAGCAAGGCCTTCCTGCTTCAGGTAGAGCCATAACTAGTATACTAGGAGAGCTGGGCAAAGAACCTCCTGAAAGTAAGAGAATTCTCCTCCATGTAGTAAGCTTCATGGTAGGAAAATATCCCAATCATAGAAACTGTAATGTGATGGAAAGAAGAGGAGGAAATAAACAAAAGCAGCAATAGCAAAAATCTATTCTAAATGTCCCCTTCACTGATGCCAACAAGTTGCGACAGAACCTCAGGGGAAGCTTCATATCAGGGAAGTTTCCACACATGTACTGCCAAGGCAGTACCACTTACACGCTTCCTTTATATGAGTCAGATATTCTAAAGTGTTATCTTTTGCAAGACGGGTTATGACCCTTCAAAAAAGACACTTTTAGGTGTTTGAGGCATTTGTTGTATTCATTTATAGCTTCTAACCTCCCTCCCCTTTAGTCTTCTGGTTGTAGTGGAAAAAAATAATCCCAAATCAGTAAGATTTTTTTTCCACACTCAAAAATTATACTGCAAGGTCCTAACAGAAAGCCTCAGGAATGTGTTTATAGTCCACTGCTGTTGATACTTTTCATTTAATTTAATTTTTGTCTCTTAGTGTCCAAGTGAATTTTTGTCCCTTAGTGTCCAATTGAATTTTTTGATTTTAATTATTTCCCCTGGCAATATACCCCAGAATTGGCTTTTCATTAACGTATTCATATACCTACAAACTTTCTGATGCCGTGTAAAGTGACAGAATAAAGTGACAACAATGAGATGAAATTATGAAGTAACCAAGTGTAGCTGCTAGAACTACAAAAAACCGGTTGAACACTAGATGGCAACAAGGAGGCACAGAAACATGTAATCTATGCTAGCCATTGACTGACCAACTTTTTGCAACAAAGGTCTGATCATTCTAGCTTTACCAAGTATGTGATATCAGTAGTTTTGCAGTCATTCCGTTGGAATGCTGTACTAGATGGTCAGATCCAGCAAGACTCTTAGGTTTTTATCTGCATGTACATTTGAAGAATCCCCAAATTGCCATTTTCATACTAAGAAAGTTCTCAGTTCTTGCACTTAAGGATTCCTTTAACTACCCTTTCCATATATGACACCCTGCAGTTGTTTGGGGATAGCATCTCACAGCATCCCCATTTGTGCAGTCCTAATACATTTGGAGAAAGCCAGATTGGGCAAGGCTGATTAAAGCATTGGTTGGCTATTTATTGAATGCATGTTTAAGTTGTTTTTCAGGCAAGGAACCACTTATCATAAATTAAACTATCCACAACTTACCTTTGGTGACAAAATAATATCAAATAGGATAGAAACTTTACAGCAGGGTTTCTCGACCATAGTCCCGTGGAACCCTTGGGTTCCGCAAGAGGTCACTAGGGGTTCCCTGGGAGATCATGATTTGTTTAAAAAATTATTTCAAATTCGGACAACTTCACATTAAAGAGGTAAGTTTCATTCTTTATTTTTAGTTTAAGAACACTGTTAATGCATATATACAGGCCTACACAGGAAATGAATATAGTAATTTTCTAACTTGTGGCCTATATTTGAGCCTATTTATTGGGTTCCCGGAGGCCTGAAAAATATTTCAAGGGTTCCTCCAGGGTCAAAAAGGTTGAGAAAGCCTGCTTTACAGGATAACTATAAAACAGCAGTGGAGGGGAAACTGAAGATATAATGGAGGGAAAGGGTCTTAACACTTTGTCATTAATAGGGAACCAACTGGGCTGCCTCTTGTTACCATCACAGGAAAAGAAAAATCCATATTCTAACCAATCAGACCTCCAACTGCAACGGCTGTGGATTCTAATGATGACTCAGAAGTCTAAGGTGACCTCCATACTCCAGGAAAAACCCATTAGTGACGAGATTTCTCAAGTTACTCTTCAAACTGGGGATGAATGGAGGTGGAAGTCTCTAGTAATTTTCAGCTACTTATTTTGTAGAACAATAGCATGGGAAGGAGGAAAACGGGTCAGATAGCCATGAACTGCCATAGGAGGAATAATGCAGAGATAAACTTATTTCCACAAAACAAAATACTACAGTATGGAGAGAAATCCTGTAATTTTTCATGTAGGAGTACATTTGTTTTTTTATCAATAGAATTATTTTCCACGGAGTTCTACCAAGTACATTAAAAACTATCCTGAAATTATTTATAATGTGGTATGTATGTTTGTGTGTGTATGTATGTATGTATGTGTATAGTCTATGTGTGTGTGTGTGTATGTGTGTGTGTATGTATGTGTGTGTGTGTGTATATGTATGTATGTATATATGTATGTATGTATGTATGTGTATGTATGTATATGTATGTATGTATGTATGTATATATATATATCAGTCTTTTATTGAATGCAGAGTCCCCCACTCTTTGAATTTTCCTCTTCTAGGTTTCTATTCAGGGAACATTTTACTGTGTAATGTTTAGCCATTTAAAACTGATAAAGGGCAGCTAACCTGAATAATGGCACATAATCTCTGACAGTATCGTGACACTCACAAATACTTTTATTTTATTTTTGTTAGTTAAGCTTCCTTTATGTAAATCTTATAAAAACCTTGACATTTATATAATCTTATCTGCTTATCAACATAAGTTTTATATTATGCTGGAGCTGTTCTTGAAAATGGCCTAGACATTTTTGTACAAAATGGTGCAACAAGGGTATTGCCCTGGGCATTGTAGAGAGCCAGGGAGGTGGCCTTGAAGCAAATACCAAAATACCTTTATGTAAGCGAAAAGGACAGAAACGTACCCTAAGTTCTGAGAACAGAGATACTATTAAGGAGAGACTCAGGCTGGCCTCTCCCTGACTTCCTGGCTTTAACAGGAAGGGGAGAAAAGCACCTTCAGACTTGCAAGATTTTGTTATTACTGCCAATCTCAATAAAGGAGAATTCTAATCTTCCTGTGGGGTTGATTTTCAGGTCTGGCCTACCTTGTGGGGCTAACAGGCATGGTTGTGTTATGCCAGTTCTAGACAAGTCACTGGTTCCTATTCATTCCCAATTCTAATTTAAGGTGCAGGTATTAACTAGCCAGCGCTCCATGGCTGGGGAGAACCAGCTTCCTTCCCTTTAGGTCAGTGTTTTTAACCTTGACAACTTTTAGATGTGTGGACTTTAACTTCCAGAATGATGGCTGGGGAATTCTGGGAGTTAAAGTCGGCACATCTTAAAGTTGCCAAGGTTGAAAAACACTGCTTTAGGCCCCGCTGCATGTGCCCTCTCTGCCAAGGAGTGGCCATTCACTCCCCTCGCACACAGATCTTGGCATGTCAATCCCCATGAAGCATGCTCTGGTGCTTGCTGTGCTGTTTTTCTACCACCAAGCCAAAAGCTTTTTATTGTCCCAGGCCTTTTAATATTATGTGGTAATTTTTAATGAATTTGCTTGATGGTTACATTTACTGTTTGTATTTTTAATTATAGTTTTGATATAGATACAATTTAGAGTGTGATTTTAATTTGTTATCAACCACGCTGGGAATACCTGATGGGGAAGGATACAAAATAATCAAGTATGTTTCTTTATATGAATGCATTTTGCTTCCAGGTATACCTTTTTTTCACCTTTGGGCTCAACGATGCATCACTGCCTCTTACTTGAGGTTTCTTCTTTTTCTCATACTTTCAAAAAGCCCATTAAAATGAACATAGCCTCCAGTTCCGAATGTAGGTTTTACACTACAGGATACAACCTTTTATGGTTCTTTTCCTGCTCACTGTGACATTCATTTGGGGCATGTGGAGCATGACAGAAAAGAGGAAAGTTGAACTCCAAGCAACATATTTAGAATACTTTAGGCTCCAATCTACCATTTCCTTTTTCACCCAATGTTCATCATGTTAAATACATCATGCGTACATTAAGCACAATTATGAGAAATAGATTTAATGTGCCATGTATTTCTTACAGAATAGCCTTTTTATTTTTGAAGTACATTTCAGCAGTAATACATTACTTAAATCTCTGTCTCCAAATGCCCAAGACTATTTTTATTGCAGTTACATGTGAAATTACAGTGGCAAAATAACTTTTGCACCATATAATTGATAAGAGAAACCTGTACATCCAGGTTTGTTCAGAAGTAGATGTATAGTTCAAGAGGGGCGACTGAGAGGTAGGTCAGCAAACATGCTGCAGGACAGGTACTTTCCAGTTCTGTATTACACATATAAGGGGTCAAATGGCATTTTAAATATGCAGAATTCCGTATCAGTATGAATGACAATAGACTGTGGCTCAGAAATTGTATCTTAGAAATCAAATAAAATTAAGTTTTATGACATAGGTTAGTAAAAAAGTCAACAGAACCAGAATTCCCTAGTATATATAGGATTGGCATATCAAATCTCATAGATTTGTATTAAACAACTCACCTGGTAGCCTATGGGTGGCTAGGAACTGCATTTCACTGTGTGAACTGAAGATTGTTCCAAGTGTCCTCCATAGCTAGTATGAAAACCAGGCTGGCTGGCAAGGGAGAAATTAATGGACCTATGCATCTTCCTCCCTCAGCTTGACAAACAGAAAGCCATTTTTTTCAACTAGCCTGCATTTTCCAGCTTGACACAAGAAGAGAGGTGTTCCCTTTCTCCATGGCCAGCACAATAATACTGCGATCCCCTAAGCAGGCTAGTTTTCGGTGTATTTACGTGGTTTATTTACAGAGCTCTTCGGCATGCATGTTACTGGCACACTATGAACCCACATCAAGACATTCAAACAAATGTTGTTGACAATATCCTTTTATCTTCCAAACATCTTTGTTAATAGTTTAAATGATTTAGTAGCTAAGACATGTTCTCTAAACTCCCAGTTTTGGAACAATATACAGTAATTGCTTGCAGGGGGAGGAGAAGGAAGTGGAAAGGAAAAAGCAGTATTCTTCTAAGCACAAAGAATATACAATGCTGACAATTTAATTCATCTCCACCCACCTGGTTTATAATACAGAAAAGCAGTAGTTTTAGTTTTTCCCTTTTTATATAAAAACCTTTCTCTGGGACTGTTTAATTCTGGGTTTCAAACAAAGAATTTTGGGGAATGGCTGTTCATCCTTGAAAATATAATTGTGGAGTCCTTGGTGCTCTCTGAGCCAGACATTTCATTGCCAGGCTAGGCAACATCTTCATTATAATTATATAAAGTATAATTGTTTATGCTTGATCTATATGTATGATGTAGGTGGATAAGTTCAACTACAGCAATGATGAGTGCCCTGTTGGAGGGCCTGAAGGGCCAGATCATTCTATAGAGGGTCTATCTCTGTGGTGGTTAAAGTAGACACTGACTCAGTGGCACACCCTTTTATTCAAAAACTTAAAACTTTCTTAATTTCCCAAGACCAGGATTTGCAGTACAAAATAGTCCTGAGTTACAGTGACCAAAAGAAAAGAGAAACAAGTTAATTCCCTGTAAATTAAACAGCTGCTTTCAAAAGCAGACTATGTTCTCAATATATTTTTATTTTTACCTCTATTTATATTATTTATTATTGTATTTTATTCTGCGTATTTATGGTTATGGTTTTTGATCGATTGTTGTAAACTGCCCAGAGTCTTCCGACCGGAGGAGATGGGCGGGGATAAATTAGATAAATAAATAAATAAATAAAAATATATTAAAATTTCATGATATATTTTAAAATGTTATGCAGCTTATTAAACTGTTTTTACTAGAAATCTCTATTGTAAGCATAAGTTGTATTTATACTGAATTTTAAAACAATTGTGATCCCACTCTTTCAATCCATTCTATGCGTCACTTTGAATCTGTCCAGACTTGTCCCTTAACTCCTTTTGCCTTGTTATTGTGACATTTAGTAAGATACGTTAGAGAGGTTAAGAACCTACAATGCTCTCATTCATTATGTACAAATCAGAACTCTACGTTAGGAGTTTTTTTTATAGCTTTTTGGATTCTAAAACACTGTGTGAGGCTGTTTTTAAATTTAATTTTGAATACATCAGTAGCAAACATTTTAAATATCCCAGAGACAGAGAGAATAGATTTAAATATTGATTAAAATGTGTCATCAAATTGACATTATCTTAACTGAAATCATAACTACATTTTTAAATAAATACTTCTGACATGAATGGAACATAATTCTATTCATGTAAGCTGCTGAGTCTTTTGGATAGAGATATGTTTAACAAATAAATCCAAATTAGACGTTTTGGATCAAAACAGATTATTTATTCCCAAGAAAGCATTCACAATTATATTCTGAAGGCTTGAATAATTGTTAAATTTAACAAATATGTATTGGATATTTTTTAGTATAAAGCTATGTTAAAAAGATATTTGACTGAAGAGGCAGGAATAAACCATTGAGCAAATTTCTACAATTTTCAAATTCCATGCTTGACAACTTTGGGGGAACTTTAAAAAGTATTCTGGGTATGTGGTTTAATCAAATCATACTTGTTTTGCACAGCAGTGTTTACATCCCAGAATGGTCTGTACAGCCAAGTTATTGGGTAAATTTAAAAACTCCTGTTGATTAGTGTCTCTAATGCCCACCTACCTCCCCATCTGTTTTCTTTCTTATGTCCACCACTAAGTTATTGCTCAAGAAGTGCAGTGATGATGGAGGAACACTATTGTAAAGTAAAAGTCATTATAAAAATAAAAAATAAATGAAATTAATTTCATTTTTATTACAAATAGCCAAGGATTTTTTTCCAAAATATAAATCTGTAAAACAATTGCATTGACTGTACAATTTCATTTACAGTATACAATCCAGAAAACATGTAAAAGAACTGTTTTTATACATTAGCCCTTGGCCACAAAACAAAGAGTTTGGCAGTACTACTACAACTTTAATGACTATGGGGTGAAAATCAACATATCAATTACATCATCTAACTTCATTATCAAAGTGGGATACATACATACATCATTGTACAGGGAATGTTATTTTTTTTTAACTGGAAACTGTCATCATGTTGTAGTTCTTGGAAGGGCTGGCTCTGCCAATTCTCCACTCCTCTTTACAGCTGCTTCTGCTCTCCAGAGCTTTGGCATTCTTCATGGCTGGCTCAGGGCCTTCATAGAGGACGCAGATAGACCCATCTTCTCCTATACGATAGGACACCTCAAACGGGTCTACCCAGAGAGTTAGTTCGCTGGGCAGGAGCTGGAAGAGTCTCTCGTGGCTGAGTCCAATCATGCCTGCTGCCTTGCCTATCAAGGGGTCCATCTTGTGATTGATCCTAATGCAGCGGTACCCAGAGCCTTTGGAGGGCATCAGGGGGAACCAGTGGTGCTTATAATGGTCTGCAAACAGGAACAAAGGAAAAACGGGAGAAGGGTTACAGCCTGCACAGCCGGCCCTCGGACACTCCAGAACGAGCCGGACCAGGCTCCCCCCCGGCCGGGGACCGCAAGCAGGGACGTGGCGAGGGCTGCAAGGAGAACGGCCCCCCGTTGACCGTTCGGCCAAGTCCGACGCCGAGCAGCAGGGTCCCGCCGGCCAGCGGTGGGTGGGCTGGGGCGGCCGAGCGCGGCGGGAGCCCGAAGCTGCTCCAGGGGCGCAGAGGCGCCGACCGGGAAAGGGCGAGAGACGCGAGGGCCGGGAAGGGCTGCCCGGCGGGGGGCGGGAGGTGGCGAGACTCGGGGAACTTGGGAGCCCGGCACAGGCGCCGCGGGAGGCAGCTGTCGCGCCGCGGACGGGACGGACGGACGTCCTCTTTGGGCAGGAGGCGGCGCGGGCTGCCGCGCAACGCTGCCAGGCGGCTGAGGGGCGCCGGACTCTGGCTTGCTCGTCCCGGCGGCGGCGGCGGAGGCAGAGACGGAGAGGGGGACGGGCGTCTCTCGTCGCCGCCTCACCTCGGAGTGCCTCCTGGAGGGACTCGCTGAAGCAACGCAGCTCCTCGTCGCCGATGCCGCCGGGCGTCCTGAGGAGGCGGGTGATGAAGCCCGCGGCCGTGGAGATCTCCGTCTTCATGGCTCTCCCCAGGCACCTCTCGCTCTCTCGCTCTCTCTGCGGGCTGCGCGGCTGCGTCGGAACGGCGAAGGCGGCAGATGTTGCGGGGAAGGGAGGGGTGACCCAGCTGCCGATCGGCGCCGCCGGCTCAGCTGCTGCAGCCGCCGCCGCCGCCACCCACTCAGCCGCCGCTGGGGAGCCGAGCGCGAGGAGTAAACAGATCGGGAGACACAGACGACGGGCGGCTGTCCCCTCCGCCTCCACACACGGGGGGCGTGACCAGCAGCAACCAATGAAGGTGAAGGCAAGCGGCTACATCACAGAAACTGAGGTTCCGTCTGGCGGACGCCAAACCGCCTCTCCCGATTGGGTGAGAAATGACACACCGTCTCGTGATTGGCCGGGTCACGAAAAAGGAAGCCACTATCTCCTATTATCCCCGCGCGGAAAGTTAGAGGGGGGCTCTAACTGATTGTTTGGTCTCTGCGTCAGCGCGGGAGGGAGGTGCTGGAGCAGAGGACGGCCTGTTTCCTCTGCGCGGAAAGTGGGAGCGTTCGGAGGCGGAGATGTTTACAGGCTGCTGAGCGGAGGAGGGGGAGCATTACGTCTTCTCGCCGGCGGAGCAGCCCGGAGTTCATTATAAAAGTGCGTGATGTGTTTTCGCACAAGTACACAGGAAGTGGGGTAGGAGTTTGCTCACCTGGGAAGTTGTAGCCAGGTGGTGCAATCGGGTGCTGACCATGTAGTTGAAATATGTGGTGAGAACTGGATGTGTCACAGGACTACTGCGCCAGATATTCCACCCTGAACATCTAGCGGAAAGGCGGAGTAAAAATCCAACAGTGCGGTGAAGGAGTTAAGGTATTGGACTAGAAGCAAGGAGACTAAAGTTCTAATTCATCTTCAGCCACGGAAGCTCGCTGGATGACTTTGGGCTAGTACATCTCAGCCCAACCTACCTCACAGGATTGTTGTTGTGGGAAAAAATAGGAGGAACACTATTTCCTGGAGCTCCTGTACAAAAGGCAGGATATAATTTAATAAATAAATCTAATATAATCTACAGTGATACATTTCTTAGCCTGGTTGCCACTACTGTCACTAGGACAGCAGTGCATCTTGAAAATCCAAAAGTTTCTATCAGTATCCAGATTATTGGTCATATAAACTTTTGAATCAAAGGTTCAGTGGCATTAGGGAAGATAATCTTATCCTCAAATAGAATAATAGATCTGTAAATTTTTCCAAGGTTTGTTGTCACATTGACCACTCAGAAAATGTACTGAGTATTTTCGGAGTAACATTATTGTGCAGTCCTTTGGTTTATACTACCAATAAACTAGTTGTATGTTGCTGCTGTGTAGTATAAGGAAGCTAGGTATACACATGCTTTTATCAAGGGTAGCAACTTTATTTGGGCTGCTGTACATCATCTCCTATTCCAAAGGGGATCAAAGGAGGTGAGATTCAAAAATATGCCTTGCATTAATATCAGTTGTATAGCACTTTTGTGGGGCTCTTATTTTGATGTTGCATAAGAACTTTGCACAATTTCATGCAAGGCTGTGGCTCTTGAAAGACCAAGGCTTTTAATGCATGTAAATAAATGATAAAATGCTAAGGGACTGAGAAAGGGAAGAAATATTATCCAGGGAACTTCACTTCTGTATGGCCCTATATGTTGTGCAGAACTGAGATTTGAATGAAATATGAAATGGCAGGTTTCACTTCTCAGATAAAAAGTTTTTACCAAGCTGTATCATTGTTTCAAGTGTTTAATCAAATCCTTTTCTGATATCTGAGAATATAAGGGCCATGTTGCGTAAAACCAAAACTACTTCATTCAGCAAGATGTGCTATTGGGAAAGGCCAGCAGTCATCCAGTGGTTTTAAGTATCCTTCCTCTAAAGATCAAAGCCTCTGTTGTCAGGAGTGGCTTATTTGTGGCAATCCTGATATTGAATTACAGTTCTCCTCATCCCTCACTTTTGGTCATGTTGGTTGGTGGCTGGTTTGTAAAGCAGTATCTAGAAGGCCACGTATTCCTCACCTTTGTGCTATCTACTGTCTGGTTGGGCATAGGCTTATTTTCCACATTTATGCTTATACTTTGAACAGCAGCATAGCAGTACATTCATGGCCTGGGGAGTATGAGTGTTTTCTATTGTTGTCATTAGAAAGTTAATCATTTGTTATCTTTGTTTCCTACTGCACATAGGCACCAGATCTAGACAATTATCTGTTGTCCTAGATTAAGATAGAGGGCTAAAGGGAGAGTTCAGTCATTCTCCTTTAGGCACTTAACTATAGGGAATTAAGTGGGCTTTTGCTAGTGTATGTGAGAAATATACAGTATATATTTCTATACAGTGGTTTGTCAATATTAGGCAAGTTTCCCAAATAAATGTTTTTCGTTTATGTCTGGGAAAGCAATCTTTTTAGATCAGTCACTCAATTTGAAAAGCTTAAAACCTGAGCATTCTTACAAAATGACTGCCTTAGAGAGCCCCATTTTTTCACAGAATGGCTGACACGGTGGTGATAGCTAATCACAAAACATCAAGTTACCAAAAGACAAATGGATGTCGATGTTCACCACCACCACTACCCTCATTTCCCATTCTTTTTTTTTTTTCAGAATGTTTATGAGACCTATGTGGTGGGTGCTTGAGGCTGATGCCCAGGTGGGTGACAGCACCTGGACAATCTCAGCTTATCTCAAAATATTAACTAGATTTTTACCTACAGTGTGAGGTGAAAAGTGAAAGGTCCCCTGTGCAAGCACCGAGTCATGTCTGACCCTTTGGGGGGATACTGCTTTCGCGATGTTTTCTTGGCATACTATAGCAGGGTGGTTTGCCATTGCCTTCCCTAGTCGTCACCTTCCCCAGCAAGCTGGGTACTCATTTTACTGACCTCGGAAGGATGGAAGGCTGAGTCGACCTGAGCCGGCTACCCGAGAATCCAGCGTCTGCTGGGATTGAACTTGGGTCATGGGGAGAGTTTTGGTTGCAATACTGTTGCCTACCACTCTGTGCCACACGAGACCCTTTTACCTACAGTAAAACTGTTACCTTTACCTATGGTACTTAGTGTTTAAATAGGAGACTGGACATGCAGGGCTATAGGTGAGGAAGTTAAAAAAAAAAATGGAAAAAGGCCAAATATCCTGTACTGTTGCCACGAAAATTACAGTGTGCACATGAAGTCACCAGTAGAGCTTAACAAGAGAGATTTTAACTTTACTTATAGAGATTGATACTTTGTATGTAGTATACTACTTCTCCAGGTAGTATACAGGTTTTGGACTGGCTGCATTTGTATAACACACTGAACCATAAACTATCCAATCATTTTTGAAAGTAGTATGTTGTGCAATATCGAGTTTTGCAGTTGGATTATAGTTCAGAGTGTTTTGTGCATCCAGAAAATTCAGTTAACACCTCTATTGTGAGAGCTCCTCTGATTCCCAGTGGTCTTCTGGGCGCTATTCAAGGTGAAGATCATCACCTAAAAAGCCATTTGCAGCATAGAGCCAGGTTATCTGCAGGATTGCCTGTCTCCAGCCGTTTCTGTTTGTCCCACAAGATCTGATAGGGTGGGCTCCAGGCTTTTTCAACAGCCTTTAAGATGGCAAAAAAACCCCTGTGGATTTCTGACTTCTGCTAGTTTATTATTTATTATTCTCATTAATTGTACATTTTTTGCACTGCTGTACTGTGATTTTATTACAGTATTGATTTAGATTGGAAGCTACTGTGTAAACACAAAAAGTAAATAGTAATCAAATTGTATTTCCACCTTAATGTTTCCCTTTCAGATCCGGAGAACCTTTGACTTTGTGGCTGCTCCTTTTCATTTTAGTATGGGGGGCGGGAATTTAATGGCTGCAACCTAAAGCCCTGGATTTCGACATCCACCCATAGGAGCATTTGTCATTTTGACCGTTCTACCCAAAAAGTAAACAAAACATGAATAATAATGAAGGGTGGCTATTTGGAAATAAATCCACCACAGAAAACCGGCTTAAGCCACTCCTTCGGCGTCTTACACGCTGCCGCGTTTCTTTCGCGCGGCGCTTTACGTCACTTTTCCGGAAAGCCGATCGGATCTTAACAGCATTGGTAGAACGGGCCGAACGTTGCTGTCATTGGTGGGAAGCCAGCTAGCGATTGGTCAGTGGGGGTTGGGGGCGTGGCCGCTCTTACGCGAGCCGTTCGGCAGGACGGTCTGTTTTCCTCCTCTTGCAGTGCCGCTCGCTGGAGCTTGGCTGCCTCGCTTTCTTAGCCGGTCGGTCTCGTTATTGCGGCGGTGCGGAGGAGGAGGAGGGGGAAGGAGACGGAAGGACAAGGGCGGGTAGGATGCGGCGCTGCAGGGGAAGCGGAAGCCGTCGCCGCGCTGGTACAGAGAACGTGACCCTCGGTGCGCCTTTTCTGGTGCACGAGGTGGGATTTCCGCGTTCCGCCTGTTTTTAAATTCTTTCCACGGTGGAGGAGGTAACTGTTTTCTCTCCAAACCAGTTCCATCATCTCTTCCACTTTATCTCGTTTTTCTGTGATAAGAAAAACAGAGTATGCAAATTAGATACCCGAGTTGTGGAGTGAAAAATGATAGAATGGGATGTTTGTATTCACAGGCGCAGTGAACCATAAAACAACCAATCAGTGGATGTGCGAATCCAGCCGCTGTGGCTAGTTTATGATTCAGTGCGGCATAGGAGCCCAGAAAACTCGGTAACTTACTAAGTCAGGCTTAAGTTAATGATCAGTTAGCTATAAATAGAAATATATTTTGCAGACATATTTTTTGTAGTTTAGGGTGTGCTCTTACGTAAGAAAAAGTATGCCAATAAAGGTTTGATTGATTGACATACGAAAAAGCTTCAAAGAGCGAAAGAACTATTCATATAAGTGGAAACCTAAGATAGAGGAAAAAAACATGACAATAAGGTATATTTTAATATAAACCTAGGATTGTGAGATTTGGTAACTGGAAAGCTAAAACCGACATATTACTTGGGCAACAGAAAGCCTAGAATTGGCATCTGATTAAATAGCTTGTTACATATGAAAGTAATGTTGCAATAACTCATCTTTTAAGAGTATTCTCACTCTGCAGTGAATATTGTTGAACTTGGTGGAGTTATTTTTCAATAAAAGTTTCTAGGATCGAATTATGGAGTGCCTAAGCATCTTTTTTGTGTCTTGCCTGCACACTAGACCAGACTTTCTCAACTTTTTTACTCTGAAGGAACCCTTAAAATAATGTTCAAATCTCAGGGAACCCATGCATAAAAATTATTATGTCTACAGTGCACAGAGTTCAAAAGCGATGTTTGTTTTTTTCCCAAAACACGATTGCTCGCAGAACCCCTAGTGATTTCTCATGGAATGCTAGGGTTCTCCAGTTGAGAAAAGCTGCACTACACTGTTGTAATTTGCAGTATTAAACCCAAGTCCCTTATTTTGGGAACTACTGCTCTAAGAAGTTTGTGTATCGCTTTTGTTTTACAGCTTTTATCTGGAATGCAGATGGCTTAAAGTGCAATCCTGTGCATATCTACTCAGAAATAAGCTCTCTTGAGTTCAGTTGGACTTATTCCCAGGTAAACATGTAAAGGATTGTGACCTGAATATAATTCTGTTTAAATTCTTGAATTTTTCTTTAATTGCTTTTATGGGTTGGAAAATCATTGGGCCTACCAGTAAACTTCCTAAAGTTCTACTTGTGTGCACATGGTAAATATGCATGCACTTGGGTTTTAAGTAATCTGACCCTAGGAAATAGGTGGGTGAGACCCTAATATAGTTTGTTTATGTTACTCTGCTGAACTCTTATGCCCCTTCATTTGCTTGAGCTCTAAACTATTTTATATCATTCTGTCTATTTGCCAGGCCCATGTTAATAGAAAATGTCAGTGAATAACATCTTTGGGAATAAGAAGAGAAACAGCTCCATACTATATGATGTTGATCAGACAAAAATTATCTCTTCATCTTCATCTCTCCAGAGATCTATAAGCCATAATAATACTGGAAATGTTGGTGATGGCTTCCCACCCAACAAGCGATACAAAAGTGTTGTTTCACCCAAGTGTAAAGAAATGGAAGATCCATTTGGGGATAATGATGATTTTACAGCAGATGACTTGAAGGAGATAGACATTATTGCTTCCCAGGCATTGACACCAAATGTTTCTTCAGAAATAAATTGGTTGAAAACGGAGCAAAATACTAAGCTTTTTGTCTTGCCGAATAGCACCAATCAGCTCAAAACATCTGACCAATGGAATATTACTCTGACAACTGAGACAAAACCATTAGACCAGTTTGGTATGTACACGATGAATACAGTGATCATTAAGGGGCAGTGGATTGATATGAAGCAGACATATAGGTTTATGGAAAGATATTGCAACAAATCCAGTTTTATCTTCTGGTAAATTACTTTAGTTCATTTCTATTTTTCTTTTCCCCCTACCTCTCCATGTTGGATAACATAGTAAAAAATAATGCTATATGAAAGAACAGTGTTTTTACTATATGCATAAGTGACAGCTTGTGCCTGTCACTTATCTATCTTTTATTAGCAAACACAATCAGTAAAAAAAACCCGCACCAATGACAAGATAACGTGGAATTACATACCATTAAAAATGTCTTCCACTTTGCTAGCAAGAAGATATAAACATGGCAGAACATATGCTTGTCTGCTTTTGGTATCTGCCTATTTGTCTTCAGTTTAAAATTACAGTTCCTACTGAAATGAAAACTCAATGTTTATAAGGAAGGTATTTTTTTTAAGGCAGGAATGGGCAATCTATTTGCAACATGTAACTTCCCATCACCACTTTGAGACCATATTGCTGAATTTTAACAGCAAAATAACAATTTGGCACTGTGATTTTTTTCTTCAAGCTTAAGATTGGGAATGGTAGCGGGAACACTTAATTGCTCTGATTCCCACTCCAAATCAAACCTGAATTACCTTTTCTCAGTCTGATTACAGTGTCTTTCTGGCACTTTATTAGGATTATAAGGGTGAGGTGGGAGTAGGAGGTCCTCGAGAAATAAACTGGTCCCATCCCTAATTTTAACTCTCCTGAAAAACCATCTGAAATTGATCCTAAAATAGCAATTTGGGGGAGTTTTTTTAAGCTTCAGAAGCAAGCAGTTTGTAAGCCTTCCATTCCTATTCCCACCCTTAAAATTGGTAAAAAAATGCCAAAAAATGGACTAAAAAAATTGACCTAGCTCCTTACTAAAATCGCATTAACAGATTAATTTCTATTTACAGGAAGTAGCGTAGAAGAAACAAAACTTAAAGGAAGATTTAAATTTGAAACGCTCCAAGCACAATACGAGGAAGCCATGAAAAAGGCGAGCTTTGGATGTAACTCTGCTATGCTTTTTGGAATGTACCAGGGATGAAGTTATTGCCTGAAACAAACGTTTGATGCAGCTTCTCTTGTGTTCTTGACCACGTAATATACATGCTATTCAGGAGAACGCTTCATAGAATTCAGTGGAACTTACATGCACATACACACAGATAACTTTGTTAATTTCTTTCATGCATTCATTAGATTTGGAAGGCTGCCTAACTGCCAAATGACTCCAAACAGTTTACATAGTTAAGAGGGAAAAAGGACAATTAGAAAATAATACGTGCATGTCTGTGTACACAAACGCTCCAACACATATATGTAAAGTACAAGCAGTTGAAGAAAAGGAGCTGATTTAATGAATAGCAGAGGGGTCATGTGCTCATGCAAAGTCCAAAGCACTTCACAATAATTGCGTACAGCTGTACTATATATCTGTGATGTAAAATAGAGTTTAAAAATCCCTATTTGTTACTTCTATTCAAAAGTAATATTTATTCAAATGAAAGTAATCTATTAGGAAAAACATGGTTAATATAAGGAAGACGTTCAGACCAGATTTTAATGAATGCCTCAACAGTTGGCAGCACTTGCCAGCTTTCTAGGCTTGGCAGATAAGTGGGGCTGGGCCTGGTTAATATTTGGATAGTAGAACTCCAAGGAATTTCAGGGCTGTAGGCTAGACTGAGAAATTGAAAAAACATCTCAGTAGAAGACAGTGACAAACTCTGTTTGTATCATTGCCATGAAATTACCAGGAATTGAACTTGATCTGAAGACTGTACTTTTCATCCCCAGTTGCAGGATTTTTCAAAACTGTTTTTGTTCTATCGATTTTTCCGTGAAAGCAACTTTCCATAGTTTACAAACCACAAACATTAATTTAGGTTTCACTGTTGCAATAATGAATATAGTAACAACCTGAATTAAATCTGCTGCTTCTGGTGGATAATTTTATATGAATTAGGAGATATGGACAATAAACTAGCATAGGGGATTATTATTATTATTTATTTGATTTGTATGGCCGCCCATCTCATCTAAGAGGCTCTGGGAGGCTCACAACAGGTAAAAATTCCAATAAAAGCAAGTTAAAAACAAATAAACAAACATATAAAAACTGTCCATAAACAATTTAAAAAACAAAATCACAGCAGCAGAATTCATTCTACATCAGCTCAGTGCAGCCACTGAAAAAACTCCTCACCACTGTTGGACCCCCCCAGGCATGGCGGCAGAGCCATGTCTTCCCAGACTTTGCGTCAGGAGCTTTCAGGGAGAGAGAAGGGAGTTACTAGTTTTTTAGAACTTGATCAGCCTTGCAATAGCAAAGTGAGCACCGCTGAGAACTTGTTCTGGGCTTTGCTCCTCATTTTGCCTGTGCAAGCACATAGAGCTCCTGTGATATATAGAGGTGGCGTATTTAGGGAGTCGTGTTGCCATGAAGTTTGAGAACCATTGCCTTAGGAGGATTTATAGTGAAAGACAATTGGGTGATTTTCACAAATTCCTCAAAATCTTTTAATTGAAAGAAGGATTAATTGGGCATTATATCAAAGATCGTAACAAGTACCAATTTGCTCTCAGTCCTAGTAAACACAATCTCAAATGGTTATAACTTGTATAGTATAGCTGTAGCACTTCGTAAATATTTTTTTAAAAGTGCTTTAGAGTGCACCGAATGAGCTTGAAACCCTTTAAAGCAGCCATGTTTTTTCTTAAGATTCAGAGATTCCTCTGCAATTGTCACATTATCCCAAGAAACAAGCTGCTTTAAAGAGCTGCGGACAAGGGCTACATTTGCACTCTGAAGCACTTTTTTGGAATTGAATCTAAAGCATTGCATAGCCCAATTAAGTACAGTAATTTCAATAGAGCCTAGTACTAGCTATAGGTTATCTTTGTGATTAATTCTTGACTTGCTGAAATGAATTCTATGCCACAAAGAATTCTAGTGTTCTATCAGATTCTAAATTATACGCTGGAAGTTTTTGAGACTCAACAGAACCGTGTGTCATATAAGAGTTTTATATAAAAATGAAGAGATGTGCAGCACCCTACAAATGTTTTAATAGTTGTAATTGATAATATTTACTTAGAAACAGTGATCGAAAGGTTCATTTAAAGCCAAGTTGGGATTTATAACCAATCCTCTACCATGCTTTTTTCTACAATCACAAAATTTCCTTTAATAATCAAGGCTTTCCTTCTATAAAATTCTCTATATTTCCATGCCTTGTATTAACCAAATTTGTCCTTATGATTAAGAAAAGAATAGGAAAAGAAACCAGGAACCAAAAATTATGTTTTCCAAACTTCTACTGTCTTAAATATCAATTTGAGATAGTAAGTTGTCAGAGAGAAATCTTGTGGCCCAGAATGGAAATAGGGTGCTGATTTCATCTGTATCTGTTGAACAGTAATTGAACTCCTGATTATATAAATTGTCTTAATTGTAGGGCATCAAAACAATGTTTCAAATTTAGTATTTCTAACCCTTCACACACTTTTGCTTATATTGTATGGTTTTTGTAATTTTAGTTTATAGTTTTATAAATGAAGAAAAAGTTGGTTGCTGTGTATGAAATAACGTAGTAGGGTTTTGATATGTTTGAAATAAAAGAACATTTTAGGAAGAATAGTCTTTTTAAGGCAGTTACTGTACCAAACAATGATAATTAAAACTAATGCTGTAAGTTTTTCTATTTTAATCTTATGCTTAAAGAAGTCATAATTGCATTTCTTAAATTGATCTCAACCTTTGGTAATCACTATTTGTAAATACCCAAATTCATCTGGGTTGGTATGAAATCTGGTAAATTCTTGAAGCTATCTCTCTGATTCCTTTTTCAGAATTGAGTAATGTAGCTATTTGTCAAAGTTAACTTCTAAGTTACTACTGCAGAAAAAAACTGAATTCAACTTGCAATTGAGTTATATCTCTATTAGGATTTTGAGTAAAAATTAACATGTCATCTGCAAATAGATTAATTACATTAATGTTTAAATTATTGTGAATTTGCAGTTGAAGGAAATGCAGGATGAAATCCTTATTAAAAATGGAGAAATAAAAATTTTGCGGGATTCGATGCAGCAGATGGAATCTACTGTGGAGGACCAGCGGAAATCATACATAGTACTGGAAAGGGAGAAAACTCAGTGTTTAAGTGAAAAAGAAAAGGAATTCTCCAGAAAGGTACTGTTTAATGAATGACCAATATTACCTGCATTAAAACCTCTGAGGTCTAAGAAGTCCTTTGTTAAAACTTTTTTTTCCTCTTCTTGGAATGATCTATAATCATAAATATTTGTAGAAAAAAATCAAGGAGAATAATTTTACCAGCCTATTTGCTGGCAAGCAGTGGCAGGCAAACTGCTTTTTCCACTGGTAAAAGGACAAGTGAGAACCAGTCTGGCGCAGTGGATAAAAGCTCCAGGCCAGAAACAGGGAGACCATGAGTTGTAGTCCCACCTGGTGACTTTGGGCCAGTCCCCCTCGCTCAGCACTAGGAAGGAGGCAAGGGCAAACCATTTGTGAAAATGTTGCCAAGAAAACTGCAGGGACTTGTCCAAGCAGTTGCCAGGAGTCAAGACTAACTCAAGGGCACATTGAAAAAAGATGTGTGCAAGTGAAGTACTATTTGATGTTCTATTTCAACTCTGGCTGTTCTTACTTTTTCCATTTATTTCTTAAAAAGCAACTCTTCAATTGAAACTAATGGAGGGAAATTATTCTGTAAAAGCACTAGCGCCTGGCATAGACTGCATGCCAATCTGGATGCCTTATCACATGTCCAAAAGGAATTTGGATCCATGTCCCGTTCTGTAATGCCCCTTGTACAATCCCACTCCTTTTGGCTCTGCCAATGTTAATGTTATCCAGAGGCTCGGCAGGGGGATTTCAGAAATGAGACTTCCTTCTCTGATGTCAGTGCTCTTGTTCTGTCTCAGGCCTCCTAAAGGGAAATGTCATAAAGGCAATGGTTCTCTGGGAGTCTTCCAGCAACCACAGGAATACAGCCTGCTTTGTGTGTGTGTGTGTGTGTGTTTAAAAAAGCTAAGTAATATATTTACACAACATCCTTCTCCTTTAATAATATATGTGTTTCGTATAAAATAGTTTTTAAAAAGTTAATTGCTAATGGATAAGGAGAGATTTAAGAATTAGTTAAGCCTTCTAAATATAGAAATCTAAAGGATAAGCCAGATGTCTCTGTATACTTGTGAAGCTATTGGTACATCTTCTCTCAAGCATCCTTGTTCCTCTTGGAGTTTAGAACAAGGTGATTGTACAAGCACTCAGTACTATTATGTTGAAAATGAATTATTTACACAATATTTTTACTTACATTGCTGTAATGATTGTTGCCGCTATGTCTCTTTTTTGGAATTGTGTGTGTGAAGCACAACAAAACGCTCATGCTTTTAAGAGACAAGCCTTTTATTATACTGTTGGAAAATGCTGTGTAGGGTTTGCCTGAGAATCGTGGCCCATTATTTGCTGCTGTTGCACTTTCTCAGAAGGGTAGAACATTACAAATACCTTTTCACTGCTTTGATGAATACACTCTTAGCATTGATTTTGATGTAACTGAATGGAGCAAAAATATAAGTGAAAGTGAGAAAAGAGTTGCAGGCTTGTTTCATGGTTGCATTTTTTTTCTGCGCTCAATGGAATTTGAAATGTCTAATTCTTTGCTCTTTTAGTTACAGTCACTGCAATCTGAGCTACAGTTCAGAGATGCTGAAATGAATGAGCTGAGAACAAAGATTTTGAATTGTGAAAGGATTAAGCCTGTGACACCTGCTTCATATACCAGGTATAAAATAAGATTAAATTTGTTTCAGGAAGTTAGGTTGCTGAAGAAGTTGCTTACCACCCCTTTATAGCTGAAAATGATGAGTTGCCGAACTGCTTCTTTTACCAGCTATAGAGCAAACACTGTAACTGAACACACAGAATAAACTCCTCAGAGACCAATGTTTCTAGTGTTTGAATTCACAGGTTGCTCTTCTTATACTCGGAGGATAAGCTAACATGAATAAGTCACCTTTTATTTAATCCATCATGAATGAATGTTTAAAATTGTGATTCAGATTCATTCATTAGGAAGTATAATTCACCAGAAATGTTTAACTGTACAATATTTTTGTGGGGGGGAACCCTTTGACTGAAGTTTTAAAGTGAAATGCCTCTGTGCAGTTCATTCAGACTTCATTTTTACGTTTTAGTCCTAAGAAAAGTCCTTCTAGCCCTGTGAAAATCGGAAGATGCACTCAGATTGAAAAAAAAAGTTATCCCACAGAAGAGTCTTTCGGATCTGAGATATTACCAATACCGTCTTGCTCCAGAACTCAGTTCCGCGTCCAAGTTCCTCAGCAGAATAATGGTAGGTAGATTTTTGGTGAACTGTATTTGACCTTTTTACATCTTGTAGTGGTAGAACAGTAAACCGCAATTTAGCATATCTCTGTGAGAGATTGTAGGAGGGCTGGGAAAGAAATAGGAGAGAGAGCAGACAAACAGTCAAGAGATAGTGAGCAAGTGAGTTTACACCTATCTCATAAATAGCAATTTAGCCCAAGGAGAAAGAAATCAGAAAATAAATGTTTCAAATCATTCAAAGAGAATTCGCCATAACTAACTGATGAGACTGGGACATTCCTTTTACAGGGGAATTCCAAGGTTCTGTATTTGCCCAAGACTACCATTAACAATACCTTACTGAAATCTGTATAGGTCTTACTTCCTTGATCTTGCCCAGCTGTGTGGGGCTTGATAGCCTTAATGCAGGGGACAACATTCTTGTGGTATTCACATCATTTTATGTCAATTGTGTAATGGTGTCATTATACAATTGGTATAATTTGTGTAACAACATCACTGTGAATGATGTACCCTGTAATTTAATGGACAGTTGGGAATAGCAGACATTCCTTTCTCCAGTTGGTCCATTAAATCAAGATTTCACTGTATATAACTCTTAACTCGTTTAGGAAAATATAAATATTGCTGGACTTCAGTGAATAGGGTCCAGCATAGTCTGCATAGGCATTGAGGGAAGATGCAAAGCAGTTGCTTGGTCTTTCTCTAAAAGGGCCTCTGATGATAGCTTCTGGGATTCCATTACTGCCCTACATGAACATACAATTTGATTCTCTTAATTGCAGCAATTGTGTATGGTTCTGAAATGCAGTAGTTGCAGTGCTTTGTGTAATAAAATTACCTCAGAAAATAAACTTGCCTTGCTTATTTTCTGAAGTTGCAAAATGCATGTCAAACCTGTATCAATTAAGCCAGTCCCCAAAACTGATTGCACTGTGATAGAAGGGCAATCTAGAGTAGACTAAAATAAAAAATATTTTTAACTTGCTACTTGGTTTATTATATTTTTCTCTCCAGACAGCAAGGTATCTGTCCTGGAAACTGAGCCTATGAAACAAGAAACAAGTTTCAGCTGTCCTCAGAGACAAGGTAAATTCAACTAAGGGATCTTGTGATTATGTATTTATTTATTAGGATTAGGGGGTGTCGGGGAGGGGTAGCACCTCTGGTGGGAGAACATGTTGCATCCTTTCCCGGTGGTTTGCCCACCTTTGGTCCCCATCTGGCACTCAGGTCTCACCTTTGGCTCCCTGTAGCTGTTTGCATGTGACAGTGGCCACACCCCAGGCAACAACCTCACTGGCTAAGCCAGTGAGAGTGGCCGATGAGTCTTAAACCCTCAGTGAGACAGGGAGCTGCCTATCCCAGCATGTGAAGGCAGACTCTGGTGGATTGAATGGACGAGACCATTGGAAGGCCCAATGGTCTCTGCAAGCATCGTGGAACGCAAAGAGCAGGACAAGGCACGGAAGATGTCCTGGTCATCCACTGCGCCTAGTTCCATCTCTAGTTGTCCCGACTCTTGCCACGGAGTCTAGGAATGCACTGCTCACCTCCATATTATGAAGAAGGGGCTAGAAAAGGTGCCCTAAACATTGCCTGCTTCAGTACACCCTGGCCAGTTTACTACGGCTGGCAGGGATCCCATCTTGGCAGTTGAACAAACACAAAAAAGTTCAGGACAGTGATGCTGGAATCAGCCTCAAGTACAGAGTGGATGGGAAGCTCTTCAACCTGAGGAGACTTGAAGTTTTACCAAAGTGAAGGGAAATGTTCTGAGAGACTTTTTCTTTGCTGATGACTGTGCCCTGAATACTGGCTCAGAGCCAGAGATGCTAGTCAGTATGGACAAATTCTCTACAGCTTGTGACAACTTTGGACTCACCATCAATATTCAAAATGTGGGCTGTGTGTTAAAGGCATGCAAGACAAGTCAACCATTTCCACATGACTTGTCTTCACAGAATATTAGGCATCAGATTGCCTGATGAAGTACCAGACACTGAAGTTCTCTCTAGAGCAAGTCTATGATCAATCCACACACTGCTAATGAGAGCACAGACTCTAACACCCAGAAAATAGGTGTGGACAGTGTCTGAACCTGCTTCTTGTCACAAGCACTGTGTTTTCTTCTGAATTCAAGCTAAGCGTATTCGTTCTTTCTCCCCACCCACCCTGAAACCAAATGTCACAACTTTAAAGCATATGGTGTTTCTTTATTCATAAGGATAATAAGTATCTCTGTAAAATGTACCAAGTATTGTTCCCTAAATCTTTGTTGCTCTTCCTTGTTAAGTAAATGCAAAAGAAGAAAGTATATTAGCTTGGGTGCATGGTGGGCAGGTGGAGGAATACTTTGCTATAAGGAGTTTAAATAAAGCTACTGAATATATAATAGTTAATGTTCACTTACTATGCTCAGCCAGGATTTTAATCAGGGTTTGTTGCAGAAGTAGCAGCCTGGTTCTTGCATAATGCTAAGTAATAATGCACTAAACTAAAAACAAGCAAAGCATATTATTGTTCAGCTGTTGAACACACTAGGTATCCTGCTTCAGTGTACGTCTTCAGCCCTGGATTCATCTGTTGTTGCAGGTTCCCTTTTACTAAGCGCACTGATGAAGCAGCCAATTGTTCCAGGATCATCATTAGGAATCTGCAACATTCTTAGCAGTAACACCGAAGCTTGGTCTGGGCCTGCTATGCAGTCTTCTTCTTTCAGTGTGTATGTTTGCAATTAGTAATCGTTCACCTTTCTGAAACAGAGGTAGAAATCAGATTGCTGAAACAGATGAGTTGACATTTTGGGACAAAATTTTATCACATTGAGAGGGGTTTACTTTCTTTCATTGTTTTTAGATAACTTGATCGTGTGAATCTAGAAAGCTAAGCCTGCTCTTACTCTACTGAGAAGGGTTAAACTTTTTCCCCTCAGTGGAACTTTATTCTAGCATAGTAGTCAGATACGGGAGTTGAGGGAATTTAATATTCTGAATAAGTCTGGGCTTTTTGACAAATATCCATTCATTTTTGGCCTCTCCACTGATTAAAGTGTACCACCAGTGGTCATATATTGGCATAACATTTTATATCTTTTATATCTTTGCCCTATTGATTCTAAGCATAGCATATTTATCAGATCTGCTGGTCCAGATGAATTTGTAAGAAATCCTAATCCTTTCTAGTTAATGTTAATGGAGGATATACTTGTATCCCTAATGTATTTTACAAATTAAAGACACGCTTTCTCTCTCACCCTGCCATAGGCAGTGACAAACCAAGATGCTGATGTTGAGACTAATTTACAGCAGTTTCTGTATGAGGAAGAACATTAAATTAAGATAAACTCCCCTTGTAACAGTATATTCTTAATTTCCTTTGCAAAAAGTGGCAGTAATGATTGTTTCTCCTTGAGCCCATGTGTCTGGAGCATAATATGTGTTCACAGTTTCAGAAGATAAGAATGACATCACAAACAATACTGATTTTTTTCCTCTTGTTTACTTAGAGGACCTACCCAAAACTTCAGTAACACGGTTGCAAGCCCTCAAGAAGGTGAGACTTCATTGAGGACTGCTCAAAAACTTGCCTTAACTGGACTGAATTTGATTGCTGTAGATGAAGGCTCATCAGAAGGACAACAAAACAGGGGAGAAGTACCCCACCCTCAGTGCTATAAAATTCCTGGAGCAGTACACCTCCTTCCCCTCCTGGAACTTCACATTGGTGCATATAACCAAGCCCTCTCGTCAGTGATGAAGATGGGAAGCATTTCTTCTGGACACCCATCTGCTTGTTCCTCCACAACATCCTCAAGTGCAGCTTCAAGCGTAGATGAAGCTTTATATACTCTTGAAGAGTACGCGCTTGTGTCACTGGGCATTCTTTACTATTTGGTATTTTATAGTTGGGAAGTTAGTTGTATGCTTTTGTCCCATGTTACAAAAGCAGATTGTAATCCAGGAGCTATAGATGTTTTGGAGAAGAATGAGACTGTTGCTTGCAGTAAACAGGATACAGCTAATCTTCAGGAAACCCTCCCAGAATTAGAGGTTGCTAGTTCGGACAAATCCCAGCATCCTTTGTTTAAAAAGCTGCTGCAACTCTTAACCTTGTGTGTAACGACAGCAGGATGCCAAAGATGCCGTATTGCAAATCAGTGCCTCAAAGTTCTGGCGAAATTAGCTGAAAAGTCAACAGTTGACTTACTAATAAGGTAAAAGTACAGCTTGAATTTAACCCCACTTTAATTTTCAAATAACTCTTTGTTTCATGGCATTCTTACATGATATAGCTCAGTTGATTAAGAACATGCAGGTGGATTGTTTTGTTCTGGGTTCTAAAACAGCCAATTTGGACATCCTCCAGATGTGTGGCTTCAACTCTACGAATTGGCCTGCCAAGCTATCCATTGCTGAAAACTCAGGGAATCAAAGCCAACACATCTGGAGGTCACTCAGTCTGTTCTGTATCTTCTAAGCATTATTTTGAAATATTTGGGGGCAAAGTTACGCTGACAGCATATCTGTGCTGAAGCACCTTGTGTGAGCCCAGGAAAAAACAGCTGATCTAAGGCAGGGCCAACAGGTATGGTGTGTGACCCACATCTCTCTATGAAGCATCTTGTCTGCTTTGGATCTGAACTGCTTCATTTCTCTTCTCTGCACTGTTAATTTTGAATGCTCAGTATTGATAAACTGCTTGAAAAATCAGACTCTGAATCCTATTTTCTTATGTTTTTCTATAAAGCTTTCAGTGCTTGTTCAATAGCCAGTCACAGGTCCTGCTTCGCTGCATATCTTCAGAAACCCCCTTGTTTGCTGTCCATCTTACTGTTAGGATGTTAAGTTTACTTGCTGAGCACCAGGAGCTGGCTGCTCAGTTTTGTTCACATTCAGGTAAGAAAGAGAACATCTTAGCCATCCTTTTGCTTTAGTAGAACATTGAATTCATAAGGTAAGCCACTTGGGTGTTTTAAAATGTGGTTCCAAAGTTTTGTTGTTGTTTGCCTGAAGTTTTCTGCAGTTCTCATGTTTACTTTAAAATCTTTTGACATTTATCACTGGTTAGGGTCTCTGTGACTGGTTGCATGCATCATCCTTTGTAACGCAGTAATTTTAGAGATGATTCTGGCAACATAATAGCTTGGAAGGGATTACTGTTCACCTCCCAACCATGTAGGTAAATGGCCAAAATCAATTTGCAGGAGGAGAGTCTATATTTTGTTGCCTGGTATATGTTTTATTTTCCTTAAACTAGTAAAAATTGAACAAATATTTTGCATAAGCATACAGCAGTTGAAGACTGTTCTTGGCATGGTGACATCTAGTTCCATCACCTGGAACACTTCGCTATGTTCTTAGGCCAGGAAGCATAACAGATTTAGGAGACCAAGCAAATTATCTTGCCTTCAGTCCTTCTGGGAGAAAAATAGAACGTGGAACCTGAAAGTGCTGAAGTGGCCATGTACTCACCACAAGACAGCCAAGAGAGCTGTAACTCCTGTGCACACTGTTCACTGTGGTGTGGGACCATTGGCGCAACCCAGCTCCTCCTGGGCCATAATTCCATCTTTGAGCAAATGACTCATTTGAGTGGAGTGAGGAAGGAGAGGAGTAGACAGGCACAGTCAGCTAAATGCAATTGTGGAAACCTTGCCTGAAACTGTTTATTCCAAATGTTCTTTATGGTAGGAGTAGGCAACCTAACCCTTAACTAGCACTGCCAGTGGTAAGGAATATGGGAGTTGTTTCCAGACATCTGGAGGGCACCATCTTGAATTCATTAATTTACTGTTTCCCTCTTCTGTAGATTTCCCTTATCGCTTGTCCTGTCTTAGCATTCGTTTTGAAATTGATTTAAACATAATATTTAATTTTTGGCATACAGAATGTAAGGTGCACACTGTATTCAAAAGGACTTTGTAGTTTTTAAGACATTGCAGTCACATGATTGATAACATAATGGTGTACTTAATTCTTTTCACAGAAACCTGCCTTCTCTTGGCATTATATATGTACATCACATCACGCCCTGATAAATTAGCCTCTGAGAGGCTTTGGCTGCAGTTGGAACAAGAGGTAAAAAGTGTACTCTGTGCATGTGTAAAGGTAAAAACATGACAGGTCTTTGAATAGGAGAGATTAAATGCAGGATTTCAGCATTTTGATAATCCACATAATAAAAATACAAGTTTATCTTAATCCTGCCTTCCCACTGAAAGTCACACATTTGTATCAGTTTCTAAGCCACCAAAACCATTTTAACTATGGCTTCAGCTGTGTGTGTGCGTGTTTGTGTGTGTGTGTGTGTGTGTGTGTGAGAGAGAGAGAGATTTTTAAAGGGCTAGGTATGATACAGCCCTGGCTTTTCTTTCTGAACTTGGCATAATTGGCATATCAGAGGAATGTAATTAAAATATATTAGTTATGCTAGTATGAGGGATTAAACTGAACTTAAAAGCCTGATGCTCTGGATATTTACTTGAAAGAAACACCTTCCCTTCCCTCCCCTCCCCTTCCCATTTGTTTAGTGGGTTTTGGGGTGGGGGCTTTCCTTTACTTTGATACTACATTGTCTGTCTTTTAAAACATTTTAAAAATATTTTGTGTTAATGTTTCTTAGACTGTTCGCTTTCTGACCAAGTGTGTGCAGTGTTGTAGACCATCTGTTTTGCTTGTGGGAACGGACTGTCAGTGCAGTTCTGAGGTAAGCCATTAAAAGATACATTTATGATCTTAGTTATATACTCTAAAATAATATCAAATGCTTTTTTCACCTGAAAAATCAACATGTCCCTGATGTGTTATCAGTACAATCTTACAAGTCAGGGAATATTGTTCAAGTATACCTTGTGATCTCCAAAGATTGGTCCTCTGATAAGAATCTCATATGTCTGGATTACAATAGTACAATTTCCAGAAAGACAGCAGCAATTACAAATGTAACAATATATACCCCAATCTGTATGAGAATTGTGTTCTGTTTTCTTGCAGGTAGTGAAAGCCCTGATAATAATGTTACATAGGCAATGGCTTATGATCAGAAAAAAGGAAGGAATCGTGTTCGATGTACATGAAAAGCAAATTGTGCAGTTTTTGCGGGATGCTGTTTTGCTTTTGCATGGTCTCTCTCAGAAAGATAAACGTTTTCATGAACATTGCCTGGAAGTGCTCCATCAATATGATGGTGTCTTGCCTGGTGTTACAGCAGTCCTCAGAAAAGGACAGCATTTAAAAGCTTGTGAAGGTGAGACTCCAGCATTAAACTTGTGACTCCTAACGTTAAAGTGACCTGTGACCTGGTCCAGTGCATCATTACTCAGAAATGCATGTCTAACAACAGTATGCTTTCATTTTCTCTGTCTTTTGTAATATAGCATAGAAATGCAACGGATGCAGAACTTTGCAAACAAAACATACACGGTTGGGCCCATTGTCATTGCTACTACAATTTGCAGCTGCACTCTTTGTCATGTCATGAATGTACATTATGTTTACATCCAATTTTAATTGAATCACAAATTTCATATAATCAGACATGTAGAGTTGTTTTAACTAATCAAATGCTGTCAACAACGAATTAGCAAAGTCAGAAGCAATTTTCAGGGCCATATTCTTTCCCAAGACTAGTACTTAAAATACATTGAATGAAACATCATGAACCAGTGTGAGGATCAAGAATCACAAAGGATTCTTCTTAAATTACTAAAGATCATATTTTGTTTACTGGTATGCTCATAGCTTTAAAAAAGTCCTAGCACCATTGTAATTGAGGCTTTTTTTTCCCCTGCCGTTCAGTCATGTCAATTGTGTCCGATTCTCGGCGACTGCCTGGACAAATCCCTGCAGTTTTCTTGGCATGGTTTTTCAGAAGTGGTTTGCCATTGCCTCCTTCCTGGGGCTGAGAGAAAGTGACTGGCCGAAGGTCACCCAGCTGGCTTTTTGCCCAAGGCAGGATTAGAACTCACAGTCTCCTTGTTTCTAGCCTGATGCCTTAAACCACTACACCAAACTGGCTCTCAATTGAGCCATAAAGTGACCGTATTGTCTAGCACTCACCTGGCACTCTGCCATCTTTGAATTTTTTAAAAATAGATGGGAAGTTTGCATGCTGCAAAGTGCTATTTTCCAACACCATCTTCATTTTCAAGAATGCTTTGTTCTGTAAGGAGCATTTTGCTATTTCACCTCTGGGTCAGTTGGTGTTCTGTGACCATGGCAGCCATTTTGTGAGTGCACTCACAGCATCCTCTCTAAATTCCAAAAGGGTGCACTGGCCCCCAAATATTGGGAATATTTTAGAGAATTTCCTAAAGTTGTGTCAATGCTACTTGTTAATGTTATTTTTTTGTATTTAGTACAGAGTTGTATCTGTTTGGAAGGAAATACTCTTTACTTCTGGCTGGTAGAAGTACCCCTTACAGAGTATTGTTGGGTTGCATGGATTCCCTGTGTGTAGGCACAGAATATTGTCTTCTTCCAAATGAAATGATTGAATTATCCAGATCATGGGTGGAACCCTCAAACTCTAGTTGTAGACCTTTTCTGTAGCCCTCAAGTCCCAATTGCTGAAACTTGGTGACATACTTTTCTCCCATTTTGAAGTGAAAAATGCACAAATGCCGTAGCCCGAACCTTAAAGCAAGCTTGCTACAGTTAAAAACAACTCTCCCAAACTTCCTATTGCAATCCAGGCTTTGGATTTTTTTTTTCATCTTTTGAATCAAGCTCTTCCCTCAATAGAGTTCCCACTGCTAAGCATCACTGCTGAGACCCACCTCTGTCTGCCTGGAACTTCACCTGCTGAACAGTTCCTTAGTTTCACTGGTAGGAAGGGAAATAGATGTGAGCATATTAATCAGAATCCTGTAAGGCAGTGTTTCTCAACCTTGGTAACTTGAAAACTGCGGACTTCAACTCCTGGAATTCCCCAGCCAGCATGGCTGGCTGGAGAATTCCAGATGTTGAAGCCTGCAAGTCTTCAAGTTGCCAGGGTTGAGAAACACTGCTGTAAGGGTTTTCAAAACAAGCAGATGTTATTAAACATAATAGAGGTCCAGACAAATAAGATGATAGTAATAACTTCAGTCTTTCAAAAAGAGGGAATAGGATTACAAGGTCTTCCTTAATTATCCCTGTGGATTAGAAATTTTCTTTTTTTAATGGAACAGTTTCACCCCCACTTAGTTCTCTGCAATATTATTATAATATTATTATAATTTTATGGTCTGGGTGAGATCATCCATCACCATGGGATGAGGTATCATCAGTATGCTGATGATACCCAATTATACATCTCTGTCCTGAGGTAAGTGATGCTGTGACTGCCCTTTCTCAGTGCCTGGGGGCTGTAGGGGTCTGGATGGGGAACAACAGGCTTCGGCTGAACCCTGGTAAGATGGAGTGGCTGTGGGTGAATGGCTCCTCTGTATCTGGGAAATTGTCATCTTTAGTTCTGGATGGGGTTACACTGTCCCAGACAGACCTGGTGCGTAACTTGGGGGTCCTTCTGGACTCACAACTCCTGCTTGAAGAGCAGGTGGCAGTCATGGCCAGGAGGGCCTTTGCCCAACTTCATATTGTGCACCAGTTACGCCCCTTCCTGGATTGGGAGGCCCTTTGAACAGTCACTCATGCCCTGGTCATCTCCCATATAGACTATTGCAATGCACTCTACATGGGGCTACCCTTGAAGAGTATCCAGAAGCTTCAGCTGGTCCAAAATGCAGCTGCGCGGGTTATTTTTGGCGCCCCTAGAAGGGTGCATATAACACCCCTACTACGCGAGCTGCACTGGGTGCCAGTTTGCTTCCGGGGCCAATTCAAGGTGTTGGTTATCACCTTTAAAGCCCTACATGGCATGGGGCCACGTTATCTGAGGGACCCATCTCATCCCCATTACATCCACCCATCCCACCCGTTCATGCAGAGAGGGCATGTTACGGACCCAGTCAGTAAGAGAATTCTGTCTGGCCGGGTCCAGGAGGCAGGCCTTCTCTGCAGTGGCACCTGCTCTCTGGAACATCCTGCCACCGGAGGTCAGGCAAGCTCCATCCCTTTGACCTTCAGGAAGTCCCTGAAGACTTGGCTTTGCCGCCGTGCTTGGGATGGGGAGTGGGGGGGTTATTCTTGGGGATGGCTGGCACCTTAGAGTGCTCCCCTCATATTTATGATCTTTTATAGCCATCTGGATTTCTATTTTATTTTTTAAATATTGTATTGTATTGTGTTATATTTCATGTTTTTTTACCATTATTGTTTTAAGGTTTTAATTAACTTATTGTAAACCGCTCAGAGTCCCTCCTTGGGGGGAGATGGGCGATAGTACAAATTTGAGACATAAATGAATGAATAAATAAATAATTATTGTAAAATTAACCCTTATTCTTGAGATATTTAGACTTTCTTTCCCTCCAATCTTTTCCTTCCAAGATTAGATCAGCTATTTTATAGCTTCAGGGGGTTTAACTCCTTTTTCTGTCTTAGGAAAACTACTTTTGATAACTTTAAAGAGAAAACTCAAGTATTTACTTCTCAGACAAGAAACTTATATATTTCTCTTTTAAACCCCTTTTCTGCCTACTCAAGACATCCTATGTGTCTCCTTTTTATTAGCTCCATGAATTCTTCCTTGTCTGCAGTGGCAAAAGGGTATTTCATACATGTAACAATTAAATTCCCATCCATTATTCGGATTCATCAGGTTCATTAACTTCCAGAGTAGAAACTCCACTCCACCCCTCCTTCTGCATTGTGACGGACACTGCAAACCTCAGTTCTCAAAAATGTTGAACGCAGTCCCTGATTTGTGAAACATTGCCCCTTTTGACCTAATGCAGTGTTGTCCAGAGGTTGACCACGTGTCTCTTGTGGTTTAGACAGGAATCTTCCATAGCTATGGAGATGCCAGGGCAATACGCTCTACTGCTGAGCTATAAATCTTCCTATCATCTGAACAGTGGCTAATTCAATAAGGAAAATTCTGGAGATGTTTCTCATATCTATCTTCACCTTGCAAATAAAAGTGTTACAGACTGAATAAGTCTTGGGAAATAACATTTTTATTTTTCATTAAGTATCTGCAGTCCTATGAATGATAGGTACAGCATTGTCTCTGCAACTTGAAATGATAAAACGTGTTTTCAGTACATTAGTATTTTCAGTTTGCAAAGATACACATTTTTTCCTCATTCTTTTTCACAAGGGTATATAATCAGGAGGGAGCATGCAGCCTGTTCAGTTCCCATCAATCCTAGCCAGCATGCCAATTGCAAAGAATGGAGGGAGTTGTAGGCCCAACATCTTGAGGTCCCCAAGTTGCCTAACCTGATTATTGGGTATAACTAAGCTTTCAATTATGCATGATGAACAGGAATTTCACTCTATAGTACTTTAATATACAGTGTTGAATAAATACAGTATTTTTAAAAAATACTAATACAATCTGTGTACATTCTTTCAGAACTTGCACTGGATGAACTGTATCCTTTGGAGCCAGAAGTCAGTGACCAGGAAATGGACTGTGTATAAACTTCTTTCAATAATATATCCATTTACTTTCCAGAAAAGGCTACTTTTGAAATGTAATTCAATGCACTTTTTAAAATTTACAATTCAACGCATAACATGTTCAAATATCAATTATCAGAAACCATCACAACACAAGCAATATATTACTTTTGTATTGAAAAATTTTCTTCCCAATGTAGGGTAATAAAACATTAATTCCTGAAGAATATGATATTAAAAATGGTATGTACAAACTTTAATTTGTGTGTCTGAAGGCTTGTTTACAGTTAGGGTTAGAGGTAGGTAAGTATCAGGAATATGATTCTCATTAAATCTC
The DNA here is from genome assembly GCF_035149785.1 of Candoia aspera. NCBI lineage: Eukaryota > Metazoa > Chordata > Lepidosauria > Squamata > Candoiidae > Candoia > Candoia aspera. The sequence goes on from NC_086154.1 coordinate 55,677,364, forward strand.
CAAGTAGGAACTTGATGAATCTGATTTCTTTAAAAGTTTATAAGGCTTTATGAATTAATAGAGATTGTGTCTTTTTTAATCAACAAGGACATTTTAAAGTGTATTTCACTGGTCCAGTTACAGAAAAATGCTCATGTTTTTGAAAACACAATTTCATATCTTAAATTCTATACTGCATACACAGTGGCTAAAACTGAAATCGCTTGTGCTTATTTCTGAATAGATCTCCATAAACACTACTGATGAAAGGCTAGAAGACCAAAGTGATAAGTGTTTGTAATTCGTTGTTCACTGTGAGAGAAATGATAAATGCTAACTATTTTTTGCTGGGCTGGTAGTTACAATTAACATCCTATATCTTCTGTTTCTGTTTGGGGGATTGCAGTTCATTTCTATTCTCAGCAGGAGATTTTTAATCCTTAATTCAAGTGGGATTTGGAATTCTACATATCGAATACCATGTAAGGATTAGGGTTCTGTACTATAGAAATGAAATGGTTCCATAGAAGTGGAATGAAGTCAAAACATGGTGTGGAAGCTTTACTCTGGAAGAATGGCTTATGTATCACAGTAGTACAATTCCATAATTTCAGCATTTGCTTAAGAAAGAAATGCACAATTTAATAATCAAAAGTTTATTTTTTGCCTAAAACCAATAACCAGCTTCTTTTATTAGTCTTCCCTCTGTTGTTTATTTAGCCTCAATGTGAGGAAATTTACCCCGTAATATTAATTTTCAGAATCTCTTAGTCTGCATTACTGTAGTATGGTGTAGATTACATACATAGTTAGACAGTACCACTTAGCAATTCTTGGCTGATAATTGAAAAGCTAAATTAGACTGGATAGGGTGGGAAACCATGAGGCAATCTTAGGGCTAAAGATTAGACAGGGAAGTTTTTAACAAATCATAGGAAGAGGCAACGGCAGACCACTTCTGTAATGTTGCCAAGAAAACTACACAGATGCATCCATGAGGTCCCCAGGACTTTTTACCATGCAGGTTGGCTGTTTCAAGTCTGGTGGTTCTATTACAACTCCAGTCATTCACAGCCAAGCTGTTGTAATGTTTGTGCTTGCTTACTAGAGCCTTTCCTTTCTGCTAGATCTTGAGGTATTGACTGATCTATTCATGATTCCCGCTCTGCACTCCACCAGCCTTCCCCTGCCTTTTTAAAGACTTCCAACCATTTTCATTCCTGGAGGGGTAGGGAAAAAAGTTCAATTGAACCATCTTTTCCTTGCAGTACTCGATACGTTTTAAAGGGCTCCAAAGGAAATGTATCTCCCTACTCCACACCATCCTAGACAAATGTAAGAATAGCAATTCAAGAAGACGTTCCACAGTAGAGCCATTTGAATATATATCTATATACTGTATATCTATATGTATGTATGTATTTTAAAGATCATCAAAAGTTTAATCTTTCTGATGCTGTGCGGTTCTCAGGGAAACTGGAGGATAGGATTTAACGTAATTAAAATAATTAAGGATTGATTTTAATTACTTAGTGGCAGAATCCAGGAAATCACTGATCAGCAACTCACTGGTATTACAATTGCACCAGCGTGAATATAATGTCAGCATCTCTGTTACATAAACTAGTGCAATAGGCAGAGCCATAGATTCAGTGTGGGAAAAGAAGAGACTTTAGTTAGAATGATTTGTTCACAGTTCAGTATCACTATGTTGCACATGAGTTTTAGTGGCCTGGCTTAGATGCTGGTGTGAGTCAGAAGTAGAAGAATGGGAGAAGAAGCTCAGATATGGCCTTGGAGTGCAGATACACTGTCATGAGGGCTGATGAGCTGACCTGGCTAATAGCCAGGACTCTTGTGGGGCGGATGTAGACAGCATTTCCATTGGTCAAGCCTTGGAAGAGACTGTGTTAGAAGTTTTGGCTGGAGAGAAACATGATAGTGTGCGGGAGCGTTCATTTGTATGGTTGCAGTTTCCTGGCTGCCGGAGGGAGAAGAGGGTGAAGAAGATGATGGGAGTCTTCCCCTGGCAGAAGCAAAACCCCCAATAGAAGGATGAACTACACCCAAAAGCCAAGGCAGATGGGAAGGAGGGTGATGGCTTGCAGCAGACAGACGCCTGGAGCCTTTGGAGAAGCCCCAGACCAGGAAGGGCTGGGGAGAAGACCCAGAGGCAGATGCATTGCGCAATGTCTATGCAGAGGGCCAGCTGACGAGATCCAAGAAGGCAAGGCATGCTGAGCACACTCCACAGCAGACCAGCCAATTCCTTGCCCCTCCCTCCCTCTCGGGGGGGGGGGAGAAGAGATGGCAGGGGGGGGGGGGAGCTGGTAGCTTAGCAATGCAGCAGGGGTTTGTTAGTGAATAGGCCTGAGAAAGAGGCTGGAAGAAAGTGACACATTTGTAAATGGAAGTTCCTAATTGCTGTAAGTAGTTGTACATAGTAAAAGAATGGTAAAAGCCTCCACCATCTCTGTCATTGTGTCGCAGTTGTCCTCAATGTTAAAAGCACATCCAGCTGCCAAAGAACCCATGGCCACACTGTGATACACTAAGGCTGATGTAATGTTATGTCTGGAAAAAGATAGTAATTTTAGACCCTCTCATCAAACTGAAGGTTGCTCTTCAGGTAACTTCTCGAAAACAGCTATGCTGGAAAAGAGGAATCCAACCACAGCAAACCACAAATCATGTTAAATCCAGCTGCAGATCACATGATGTGAGTCTCTATCTCTGTTTTCATGTCTGGAAAAAGTATTAAAAAACTACTTGGTGCCAAGAATTCCATAAATAAGAACAAATGCTAATTCCTCAGACCTCAGATTTTGTACTTCAAGACCCCAAAGATCATCACGAACCTCAGTTTCACCCCTGCACCTGGACATGCAAGGACAAAATACTTTTAAAAAGTAATCAAGGGAGAAGGGCCTCATTATGCCTTTAGAGGCTGGTTTATTTCTAACTGATTTGATAGGCCATGTTTAAAGCAAGCAAGCATGGATATCATGATGTGCCAATCCATTATATGCTTTCCCAACACCATTCAGCCACATTGTACGGCCTCAAAATTTCTCAGCCTCTTTTAATAGAAAATTAAATACTAGTTTCATAACTTTTGTTAGCACTTATATTCAGTATCTTAAGAGGCGCAAGATAAACTTGTAAAATTTAGATCAGGGAACAGTAGAATCTGGCCCTCAGTATGTCAGATTGCAATTTCCACCATCCATTACCATTGGTTAGTCATAGCCAAGTGTACTTGAAGGTTCCCTGATTAAAGGCTGCAGTAAAGGCCTGGGCCCTAGCATGGATATTCTAGCTTGAAGCCTTCCATTTTTGCAAAGTGTCTTAGTGCCTTTTTGTTCAGAACTATCTATTTTGTCAGTATGGAAGTATATTTGAACCTTGTGGTTAGGCTTCTGTTCAAATCTCAGTACCTTTTGGGCTATTTAGGTTTGGATTTAGGGATTTGTTAAACGTTTTATTGCTTTATCCCTTGTGCCTGTTGGCAAAGGTTTGCTGGCTACGTCCTCAATGCCCGTACATTCTTCTGGGAAAGGCTCCTATTCTGAGCATAACTTGACTATGCTTGGGCCAGCTTTGATGGCACACCATTCCTTCCAGCCTTAAGTTAAGCTTCTGGCCGTGTTTGGATTTTATTGCATATGTGCTCTAGCTTTATTCTATCCGGCTAAAGGTAATTTTTATCTCCCCTTTTTCATTCTTTATTAATCCTTTTTGTAACTTGCATCTTTAAAATAAAGGTGGGCTTCTGTGTCTTCTCTTTCTTCTAGCATTCTGGCTGGTGGGAAAGGAAGCTTTCCCGCATCATCTTCTGTTCATCAAAAAGAGGAATAGTGTTCAAAATTAATCATATCCATTATTATTTTTAACTTGATCACAAACGTCACAAGGAGTGGGTTGCAACTCAGATTTGCTCTTATCAGTACTTGTTCAGTGGACATACACTGATGGGAGAATGAATTTTGGAATGCTTATTATAGGTTGCTGCTGGATATATAAGCACTTCTTTGAGACTGAGTTGAGGTCCACCTTCCCTGATCTGGGACCCTGAGTTGAGGAGTCAGCCCAGGGCACCTTTGTAAACTTCATTGTTATGAGGGAATGTAAGAACAATACTGTATGTTAAGCATAAGATTTTAACATACTGTTAGTATAGTTTTAATAAAGTATGTTTGTCTTTTCAAATACATCAACACCCGGCAAATGTATATAGCACTGACATCTATTTCCTAAGCAGTCCTTTTTGCCCACGACCACACCGATGGGCAGTTCATAGGCAAACTGTTTAAAGCTGTTTACTGGCACTTAGTTATAAGCACATACTAAGCCAAAAACCTAATGACTACGCAAAACGCAAATAATCCTTGCACTTACCACCAAGCTGTTCTGGGATCTGAAGACTTACTGAAGGAATGCTGAAGGAACAGTCATCTGCTGTCATACTTGCTGGTATGGTGTAGTTTCCTTCACCTGCCACTATTTCGTGGTAGGGTGGTGGTTCTCCAGATGGTTCTGCACCAGAATACAATGGAGGATCTTGCCATGGGATTGCACTTCCATGTGGCTGTATTGTCCTGGGATGCTGAGGGTATGGCTCCTGCCCCACGACAGGAGCTGAAGCTGTGGCCATAACAGATATAAAGAAAAGGAGGACCCAGGATGCAATCCATGCAGGAAGGAATAATTTAACATCTGTTTTCTTTTCTACTAATACATATATTTGTTTAACATGCAAGTACACCAAATTTAATACACATGTAAAATAGCATGGAGAGTCATGGGAAATACATCAGCGTTTTCCTTCCCAATTTATACAGAAATGCTAGAAGCACCTCCTTTCCAAAGGAGTTCTTGCTTGTCAGTGGCCTGAATTTCCCCCCACATATTTTCTTACAATGAAATGTGGATCCCAATTTCAGTCAAGTGCTCTTTTAACAATGCTCTAGATTACTGCAATACATCCATTTCTGGAGCCTTGTCTTATATTGGCATCATGAACTTCTAAGCAGCCAAGTGGAACAGACATTCAGCTCCCTACAACCCAACCTCTTCCTGTTGATGGTATGAAATGTTGATGTGGATAGCCTAAAGCAGTGTTTCTCAACCTTGGCAGCTTGAAGATGTGTGGTCTGCAACTCCCAGAATTCCTCAGCCAGCCTTGCTTAATGAGAGATGATTTTCCATTACTGTGCAACTTCCATTTCGGTTATTACCCCAAAAATTAACTCCTAGTTAATGGCTCCTAGGATCCATATGTAGTGATTGTGGTTGTCAGTAAAAAATCTGTTTAGATCCAACTCATTACTGCTACCTTCCCAAATACTTTAACCAAATATTTGAAGAGAGGATAAGCAAATGAAAATTATGATCCTTCTAAATAAAGGATGTTTAAATTATATTAAATCACAACCTTCAGAGCCAAGTAACAATAGAGAAAACCAACCTGGCATCAAATGAGATTATGCAACTGATTGGACTGGGTCCAGTGAGAAGACCCCACCTTATTAAATAGTGGAATCAATAAACTTTGCAGATTGGTTTATAATTTTGTTTAGCCATAAAGCCATTTAACTAAAAGGTTTTGATTCTCTGTTTGGATGCCATTAAAAAAAGGGGTTGACAAGTAAATTTCAAAAACCAAGGCTGTTTTAAAATATCAGGAGAAAGGTATTCCTAGCATGGAATGATAGTGTAGTAGAAAATACAGCATTAGCAAGGTCAAGACAATTGCTCCCTGCCTTGAATCTACAGTACTTTCCCAAGGAAAATAAACTATAGAAATATTTAGGCATAAAAAAAAATGTTAGGAGATAGAAACAGTGCTGGAAAGCAAGGCAGCTCAGAGATAAAAGCTAGCAAAGTCCCATGCCAACATTAACTCTTATTCAAAGAACACAACCTTTATCTAACTCAATAACCATTGTCTTCATAATACCATTCTATTAGCTGATAGTTCCACCTTCACTGACCACACTAAACACATGAGATCCAATCAATGATTAAGCTGTATTAATCAGATGTATAGTGTAATTAGCATGTCCATATAGAGCACTTACATCCCCGTCCCTTCTAGGCTTTTGCTTCAGCTGCCTCTGATACCATCAATACATAATTTATGCTTTAATGACTTCCGGTGGGGATATGGTGGACTGAATAGCTGTGTCCATGGGCTCTGCGGGCAGAACTGACAATGCAGCAGTTTTTTGGGGCTCAGACAGGTTTTTCCTGATGCCCTGGAGTGTTTTCCCGGACAAAGAAAATACTCAGAATCATCCCATCTGTCCTCCAGAATGAAGTCTTGCAGCCAGAGGATTGCAAACAGGGTATGTGCTAATCTGGTAAGAGACACTGGGAGGCTGGGACTTCACCATTTCCAAGCTGCGTTGTAGCCTTAAAGGGACATTAAGACCAGTCACCCCATTTCTAAATCACCCAATTTATATTTTTTAAAGTTTATGTACCCTAAGAGAGGCTTTCTACAGCAAAGAGAAGCAATCTCTTTTGGTGCTTATAGTTATTTTTGAGATTAATTTTTAAAAAATCTTTTTAAGTTTTGGCTTGTTTCCCATCCAAATACTGAGGAGGATTGAAAGTAAATAATTGTCTCCCTGCTATTACTTCTGCACTTAATTTGAAGATTTTAATATTTTCCTGCGTGTTGAATCTGCTGTTTTGAAACTTCAGCTTTCTGCTACTACTTTCCCTGGGGAACTGCCTGTTACCATACTTTCACTTGTGTAAACACGTTCCAGAATTATTCTATTATTTATTTATTTAATTTATCAAATTTGTCATCGCCCATCCCCTCTGACCAGAGGGACTCTGGGCAGTTTACAATATAAAACAATAAATATATAATAAAATTCCAATAAAATCCCTCTAAAACAATTTCTCAACTACCCCATCTGATAAAATCCAGATGTCTGTGATCTCCTTCAGTCATTATGTAGGAGGGGCACTTCAAGGCACTAGCCAACCCCAAGTATGGCGATTCTCCTCCCTGCCCCAAGCCTGGTGGCAGAGCCAGGTCTTCAACTTCCTCTGGAAGGCTAGGAGCAATGGGGCTAGTCTCACCTTCAGGGGCAAGATGTTCCAAAGGGCGGGTGCTATTGCAGAGAAGGCCCGCCTCCTGGACCCCGCCAGATGGAATACTCTTATTGACCACATCCATAGCATGCCCTCTCTGCATGATTGGGTGGGACGGGCTGATGATGCGAGGAAGAGGCGATCCCTCAGGTAACCTGGTCCCATGCCATGTAGGGCTTTAAAGGTGATAACCAACACCTTGAATTGGACCCGGAAGCAAATTGGTATCCAATGCAGCTCACGTAGCAAAGGTGTTATGTGCGCCCTTCTAGGGGTGCTAAAAATAGCCCGCGTGGCCACATTCTGGACCAGCTGAAGCTTCTGGATACTCTTCAAGGGTAGCCCCATGTACAGCACATTGCAGTAGTCTATATAGGATATAACAAGGGCATGAGTGACTGTCTGAAGGGCCTCCTGATCCAGGAAAGGGCATAATTGGTGCACAACACGAAGCTGTGCAAAGGCCCTTCTGGCCACGCTGCCACCTGCTCTTTGAGCAGGAGCTGTGAGTCCATGAGAACCCCCAGGTTACGCACCAGGCCTATCTGGGGCAGTGCAACCCCATCCAGAACTAAAGATGATAATGTCCTGGATACAGAGGACCCATCAACCCACAGCCACTCCATCTTACCAGGGTTCAGCTGAAGCCTGTTGTTCCCCATCCAGACCCCTACAGCCCCCAGGCACCAAGAGAGGGCAGTCACAGCATCACTTACCTCACCCGGGATGGAGATATACAATTGAGTATCATCAGCATATTGATGATACCTCATCCTGTGGTGACAGATGATCTCGCCCAGCGGTTTTACATAGATGTTGAATAGGAGAGGAGAGAGAACCGAACCCTGTGGCACCCCACAAAGGAGGGGTCGAGGGTCGGATCTCTCACTCCCTATCACCACCGATTGGGACCGGCCCTGGAGGAAGGAGGTGAACCAGCGCAGAACTACACTGCCCACCCCCAACTCCCTTAGCCGACCCAAAAGGATAACATGGTCGATATCGAAAGCCGCTGAGAGGTCAAGAAGAGCAAGGATGGATGCACTATCCCCATCCCGCTCCCTCCACAGATCATCCATAAGTGCGACCAATGCTGTTTCTGTCCCATATCCAGGCCTGAAACCTTACTGAAAGGGGTCTAGGTAATCCGTTTCCTCCAGAACCCTCTGGAGTTGTAATGCCACCACTTTCTCAACCACCTTTCCAAAAAAGGGAAGGTGGGAGACTGGACAAAAATTATCCAGTACAGTACATTATCTCCTACTTTTGCTGGTTAAGTACCTAGGGGGCGCCATAATCTACTGCATGAGACATGGAAGATTTCAAGCAGACTTTCTCAGATTTCCATCGAGACCTTAAACAGATTCTTTTTGATTCTTGTCAAGTTATTATGCAAGATATTCAGGACACTGTAGAAAACATCAGCTCTAAAATGTGTCATCTGGCTGGGGATGTAGAAGAAACTGAAGAGCTTAACAATGATAGAAATGTTTCTACTGACAGTGAGATTGAGGCTTCTGTTGAAATGACAGATGACAATCGGATTGTTGAGTTGAAGAAATTAAAGGGACAGATTGAATTGCAAACCATAAGTGAATTTGACTTTCTAATGGAATGTTATGGGAAGGAAGGGGTCATTATCTATTGGAGGTTTTCTGCTGAGAAGTTGGAGTTTTTAAGGGGGACAGCTGGGCTGTTTGATTTCTTTATGAAAAATGCTTGGTATGTATTGTGGAGATATGTAAATGCTCTGGTTTATTTTGAAGTGAGGTACGGGTTTAAGAAGGTTCATCTGGATTGCTTTTAGGGCTTGTTTGACTTCACTCCTTATAAAAATAAATAAATAAATAATACTTTAATGGAAGAGTGTGTCTGAACCCTGTTACTAAATAACTCTGGGGATAATTTTTCCTACAATAGCCTTTTAATTATCATGTCACTGGTCAAACATCTAAGGCTTCATTGTGAAAAACCATATTCCAGTTTAAGAATAGACCATGATAGTTCTGAGCAAACTATAATTTTGTTCTATATTTTTTTTCAACGTAGGAAACGTGAATATCTATTTTCCCATGTAACATTTTTCAAGTCTGAACAATAAAGCCCCAGTTATACTTTCCCCCAGAAATATATATTCTACAGAAAACAACAAATGTTTGATCTTTCTTTTTTCAGGCTCAAATGATCCTACTTTGGACACATTATGTGAAGACCTAGCTTTTGGAGAAGGTTCTAATGCTGGGAAAACTGTAAGGAAAGAGAAGAAGAGGATGACCAGCAGCAAGGTGGATGGAAGATCTGATGGACCAACTTAGGAACATATAATCATGGAGAAAATCTATCTATGTGGTAGCTAGAGTCAACAGTGACTTGATGGTACATCATCAATCAATTAATTAAGGTCCTCCCATTATAGGGAAACCATTTGTAAGACATTACTTTCTCATAACATTCATTATGTATGGATCTAAACTATACTTTGAGAGAGCAATCAACAAAAAACATTCTTTTTTTTTTTGATAGTGAACTCTTAAATTCATTCCCAGCAGGCCACCATTTTCTTCCTTTCCCCCCGCTTTTATCAACTAAGTCTGTCCTGTACTTCCCTCCTAAAAAGCTTCCAGTTCCATTGGCTTGTTCCTTTTCCTCTTCTAAGATCAGAGTCAGAGAATCCTCCCCACAACCATGGCTAATGTTTAAACTATGTCTGCACTAGGCTACAGTTTTAAATGCAACGTGAAAGGAATTTACTCAGCTACACAAATAAGCAAACCGTTATTTCCCCAATTAATTTTGTAATGAGGTGCTGGATCATTAGAAACTTGGTTTGTTTTATTTGTTTTGTTTCATTTGACAGCAACACTGGTCCTTTGAGTAGGATAAAGGAAGAAAAAAACAATAGAAAATACTTACACCCTGGTGGCTTTTGCTGCAGTATTTTACAATACATACAGCACTGTGACCAGGTTAGGCAGATAACAGTAGTCACAACAAACAAGCTGAAAACTGCAACCAGGAATATTATAAAAGTCCACCTAAAGGAGAACAACATGTTTGAGAGTCAAGCTGTTTATGCTTTAATATTTTTTAAAAGAAACACATTATACAACATGTTTATGATTCCATGTAAAACAACTGGAAGCTATGTTCAGTCAAGACTGAAAATGTCATCAAATACATATCTGAACAAACAGGTTATGTTTGATTCTAATGACCAGAGAAATTCAAAGAAGCAGAATAATCCTTATTGGGAAAACAGTAAATTCCATTTAGAGATTGGAGATAGGAATTAGGGTGACATTAATATAATAAAATCCAGGCCATATGCTTAAAATACAACCACCTAAATTCAGATTCATTATGACTATTATTTAACATATTTTCCTCCCTATCTGTTATAAATGATTTTATTTCTTTGACTTATACGGCCCACCAATCTATATATGACTCTGGGCAGCTAACAATCAGTACAATAAACAGTACTGAACAATTAATGGTTTTGAAACTATTAAAAACAAACAAACATGCACACAAAACACCAGGTATCACAACAAAAGAGGCTGACCTGGGTCCAATGCTTGCAGGAGGAGTCAGGTCTTTAATGCATTATGAAAGGCTGGCAAACTCAGGTCATCTGAGCCTCAGGGGTATAGTGTTCCATAGAGCACGTACCACAACAGAGGAGGTACACTTCCTGGCTCCCATTAGGTGGCACATATCCACTAACATGAGTTTGCATGTGCTCCTTTTTACATACCTAGATATTTCTATCCTATCCCTTATGCCCTGTGTAGAAGGACATTCACATTGGCTCCATTTGACCCTCTGCATGTGTTCAGGCACTAAGGCCGAGTCTATGGTATACATTTTGCTAGACTGCTCCTTGTATCACTCCTGGCATTGTGACTTCATGGATCCATGTATAGCAAGGCTCCCCATCTGGAATCATAATCAGCAGTTATAGATCAGCTGCTGCAACATCACTGCAACATCTAAGAAGATCACAACATTCTAAGTTATAACTATGGCTATTAGAAACCAGTGGTTTTGCTCTACAAGCAGCTAAGCCCAGGGCTTTTCCTCTTCACCTCTTTCTTCTACAACTGTTGACTGCCTTGTTCCAGCCTCCCCCTATCCAGGACATCTGTGTAATACACTTAGCTCTTTGCTGAGCTTGACTTTTGTTGTACTCTAAATGCTTCAGCTTTTATATTGTTTACTTCTTTTAATTATCGTAACTCCTACTTTCTTTTCTTCTCCTGCAGTCTATGGCCATTTAATAAACAAACTAACCTATCAGGCAGAACTGTGCATTGGTCAACTCTACTGGGCTTGCACAGCCGGTATCCAGCTCAGAGCAGATCCAAGCGACTTCATCAATAGATGTCTAATGTATTCCTCCCAGTGGCCCTGTAGGTATTCATCTGGCCACCCTCTCCCCAACAGAGCCACTGGATGGTAATCTGCAAATACAATAAGAGCAGGGGGGGAAAAGAAAACACCTTTGGCTGTTCTTATTGCCATGGGGTAGTTCTTAATAATAAAGACTCTTACTCATGTTTAGACGGATTTGCTCCTCATCTTCCCCTGACACTAACCCTGCACAAAACCTCTTCTATGCCTCTAAACAACAGATGGGTGCTGCTGCCCCTCTGCCATTGACTCCTCAGCCTGCCTGCTCCATTGTACTACCTTGTCCAGCCCCCAGGTCCTTCTTGGTCAGTGGTTGAGCTGCAGTGACCTTCTAGCCCTAGATGTGGTCACCTTCAGCATCCTCCACAAATGCCTTCCCAACCAGTCAAGAATTCCTGCCACAACAGAGACCTTCTAATATTCCCCCAACAAACTCAACCTCCAGACCCCTTCAACAACAGAGTGACAAAACAAACCCTAGCCTCAAACTGTGGCTAGCCTCTCTGGTGCCATTGCAACAAAACAAAACTAACTATGTTGTAAACTGTTGTATAATCCTTGGGTTTTCCTAATTTTAGTTTAGGAGGAGGAATGATTGATTTAATCAAGATGGAGGAGAAAGATGAATAGCTCTGATAGATGTAACAGCAAGAGAAAAATCTAGTAAATTAGATTCATTTCTGGGGACTGGTCTTTAATGGGTCCCCACCTTTGCAGGGTATGGCACTACAAGTCAACTCTACTCGAAACTATCTGATCATGGGAAGAGACTAGATGCCAGTCCTCTAAATCACCACATTCAGATAACTGACCTCCTGCTTGGTTAAAAAACAGCTTCCAGAGATGTCCTGCCAATAACCTGGGTATTATGGTGGCTATGAAGTCCTCAGCTGCATCAAATACTATGGGCATAGTCAGTACTCCAGTAGCTGGTTAATACTATTATTTCTTAATTTGAGATATGTCAACCTGATTAAGGAAAAGGGTCCACAATTACTCTTGATATACTGTACTCCCATCAATGTCTGATTTGTTAAAAAAGCTTGTTGTATAAGAGTATAAGAAATTCTAGCCACTGAAATGTGGATTCTTGCACTTTCTTTACTGTACTAGGATCTGAGGAATGTGTGAGTGTCCTTTATTGTGTAAACTCTTTGGTAGTTTGCTCCCTCCCTGATGTCCTGTGCTTGGATTAAATGCAGAAAAAATTAAGAACTCATGAGGAAACTTCTATGTGGCCTTTTCAAACCAGAACTGAGAAGCTGCAGAGGGAAGGAAAAATTTGTAGCAGGAAATACAATAACAACAATATATTAGGTCATCTGCAACAATATAGCAAGTTTGAAACACCATTAAAAAAATTCTGAAGCATTCCGATGAGATCAAAATCAGGAACTCAGATGACAAATTTTAGGGCATATTAATTTAGATTTCTGTATTTCAGTCAAGTTATTTCTCAGTGAAAACTTTTCAGCTGAAAATAAACACAATGCAAAACAGCTCAAAGTTGTAGTCTTTAACTAATTGTAATTCTAAAGTAAAGGACTGAGATTCCCTCTTACAGCTTCACAAGCTCCTGGATTTCAATTAACATTAACTCTCAGTAAAAATAGTTTTGGGTGGAATGTTTGGAAAGCAAAGTTGCTAATTAATGAGTCATTGTTTCCAGTCTGGTCATTAATATGTTTGCCTTCCACGTTCAGTGGATACAAATAAACTGTATACAGATGTAATGACTGTTCTTTTTGAATAGTTATTTTGCATGTCCCGCTGTTCAAAATAAGTGTTTATATGAACTATGTTTGGCTAAGAGTTAAACAAATATGACTAAATTATAGCATAGGTTCTACAACTGCCATATTTAGAACAGTGTCAGGAATTCTCAAAGTTCACACCTTATTCCTTAAGAGGAAATACGGAACAAGCAAAGTTTTCTTTTTTTGCCACCGACATAAGGTTTTAGCCAGCCCTCCCCTCTTAACTCCTTTTTCCCTTTCATAATACTAGTCGTTTTCACTAAATAACAAAACTCACCCCATATTGGAAGATGTGCTGAAGGCTGCTCTATGTGCTGTTCAAAATAGCATTAATGGGGAAATATGTAGTGGACTTCTTTGATCACGTCCTATTTAGGACTCAGAATGCTCTTAAAGGTACAGAGCCCTGCAGAGCCACAGGGAAATCCACCGCACAATGGGGAAAGCAGGAATAATTGCCTGCTCAATAACTTTAGCTAATGGAATAAAACACATCATTCCATACACTGTTGTGGGATTTCACATCTTTGCACATAAAATACTGACAGGCAACTAAAAAAAGATTTATCTCTTGAGAGAGATCGAGTATGTTTCCCACCATGTGATTCTGGACATGTTTAATCAAAACAAGTCTCTCTGGATGTCTCATTGCAAGTAGCACTGCTCCATCCCCTTGCATTGCCTTCAAGCCTGTTGGATTGAAGCGACAGTGCTTGGCAGTTAGTGAAAAAGTAGAAAGCTGGGACCTGGTTGAAACTGGAAGCACATCTCTGCCTGAGCAAACAGGGGGTCCCAAAAGTAGTTCACATGAAACAGGACACCTGCAATTTCTTCTGTTAATTTTCTCCCTTTCTTCAGACTTACATAGATTAATTCATCATATCCTATAGTTTAATCCACTCACTCATGCAAGAAAACTAGTGCCACATATATCACCTCTTTTGTTAAGTAAACTTAGGCAGAGATTCCTCTGTTAGAAGTTCAATTTGAGAATGACATGTATTCTGCCAGCATGTGCTGGTCAGAAATTCATCAGCTATATGTGTGGCAAGTGATTATGGGCAGACTGTGAAATCGATAGATTCCTGCCTGCACAATTACATAGTAGGTGGAATCTGGGGGAAGTACTATGGGGGAAGTGCATATATGTTAGGCAAAATTTTATCAGGAGCATCTCTATCAGTTGACTGGGGAAGCTGCTGCTCTTGAATTTCTGCCTGGACATGATATTCCTTCAGCCCAAGATTGACCTGAAGGATTAATGCAAACAGGGTGTAAGAATTATGAGCTGTAAATCCATCAGGGAGTACAAGATTGAACAAAATCTTCAGTTTATGTTGAACAGGATTTGAGAATTTACATATTTCAATTTCCTGGGATTTTTTGAAGCATGATGGGCATGCTATTATGCTCTCAGATTAAACTATAGTTTTTTCAAATGAAAGGGTTGACATGCCTTTTGTTGTAAGGATATTTGATGGTTATGCTGCATAATGTAGTAATGTACACTTCGTAGAAAGAGTACCAGCACTGAGAGAACTATGCACAGTATTCTGGCTTCTGCCAAAACAGGTAAATCTACAATTAGAAGAGCTCTCACAGATCAGTTGAGAGCTTCTTCTCCTGTTAAGTTTCTTTGCATCTGACCTACAGTGATCTAGTTGAGAAAAATGCTGCTAAGGGCAGAAGTTACACCTGTTAGTGTCTACATCATTGTTTGCCATTTGAGCTGGAAATAGCTTCATGCATGTAGGAAGGCAGAGAATTTAGCACAAGTCCATTTTAGGTTATAGAGACTCAGTGCATTCAACACATAATATGCTGCTTAAGAGTAGCTTTCCAAAACCTTTCTCATTTTCTGAAACCCTTTATCCAACAGAACATACTCAAGAACTGTGTCTTCTTCATTCTTACTTTAATTATTCCATGACAGCTAGAGTTCTCTCACATATAATTCATGTCATAAATGAACGTAAAAGGCCATGGATCCCAGGAATTCTCACAATTTTTACATGGGATTAACCTAAACAATGGTAAAATCTGTGATGGTTACAGCTCATTCTGTGCAGATTGATGGACTCTGTGTTTTGACAGCAAGAGTGGCAGCACTTACATGGTGGAACAGCTGCTCCTTAGAAATAGTTTGGGCTTTCCAGAAACTTTTGAAAATCAGCTATTCTGGAGGAATAGAGTGTGCAATAAGATGCCTAATATATTGTGCAGACCAAGATGTGGATTAATTTAGTAACCAGGTATGTTGTGTGAATGCAGTTGTATAAAAGAAAAAAACATACTTTGACTACAGTTTTGCTTATGAACACACATTTGGCAATACCCTACCTATTCAGAGTAAGCCCCAGTAACTTCAGTGAGGCTCATTTCTAAATCAATCAGCTTCTCTTTTCTGATTAAGCAGACTGGTTTCTTAGTGATATCAAAGATCACAGATCAGATCTTTTGAATCTCCCTCCCAGCACGGTGAGGCACTGGTTAAAAAGATTTTTTTATTTTATTTTTTCTTTTTGTAATGGATGCTGGGAATCTAGCATTTCAAAGTAATTGGGTGGATACATTGCACAGGAAGGAAAACAGGGATTTATCAGCATTTCCTCTATAAATAAATTGCTGATGGTAATCAGATCCCCTTCTAAATCTTCTTGCTGCCAGACTAGACAAATAGTCCTTCAGATTTTAGCTAAATCCTGTTTCAACTTTTCTCTCTTACTTTCCAAAGCAGTTTTCCCCATTTGAATTTCATAAATAAAATAAGTTTAACTGTTAGTAAAAAACAAAACAAAAACAAAAAATAGTTCAGAGCAGAAGCTGTGGTAGTGTTTTGTATTAAAAAAAACTTCTAAGATCTGTGGTTGTAAAGACTTTGAAACAAAAACTGACAGCAAAGCAAGCTGTTGGATGCTGCTCCTGAAGGGAGACGCCAAAGAGGGAAGATTTTTAAAAAGTGCACCTCAAGTTCCTGGGGGGGAATCTTCTCTAGCGTGGACCACAATTCATTTTTTCAGAGTTCTTACTCTCAACAAGGCAGAAGGGGTGGCAGTAGCTTCCCCTCCGCTCCTGTTTCACCGCACATACCCCGTCAACACGGAGGGCAAACACACTCATTTTGTTTTCCCATTCCCATTCCCCTTCTCACCCCCATCCAAGTTTGTTCCTCATTTCTCCCCCAGCATAATTATCCCTTCCTTTTCCCTCACCCCATCTTCTCTTCTGCTTTTGTCATTTCTGCTGGAAGAGATGAGGGGCGCTGGTTGGCGTGTATCAGTGCATCAGAGCATGGATTTTGGGGATGTAAATACAGTTGGGGGATCACTTAGTTTTATAAAAGGGGTGCTGAGTCTTACAAGAAATGTTAATGACTAGTAGAACAGCTCTTGTTGGTTTGATTTTCCATTGGGGAAGGAGGAGCAAAGATCAGGGAAGCTAAGATTTGAGAATAAGATGGCCTTCATAGGACCCAGCAACTATTTGTTGATGGTGCGAAGGCAGCAGGAGGAATCAACTTAGCTCGCTTCTTGATCTTAGCTCACTTCTTGTTATCCTTCCTAAAAAGACCCTGAGACTGTGCTGTTCTCAGGCTACACTAGGCTAGAAGGTGTGTGTGGAGTGAGGGGGTGAGGTTGGCATTGGATTTGGTGATTAAAGAGGGAGGTTGCTGTAGTGTTTGCAATTCAGTGCGGGAGCCAACATTCAGCAGCTGATTGTCGTAAAGGGAAAAGGAGGGAGGGAAGGAGGGGGACAAATGAGAAGGAGTTTGAAGTTGCCATAAGGGGCATTATTCAGGGGTGTCTGGGGTGTGTATGTCAAAAACAGCATAATTGAGGGCCCCAATTATGCACATATAAAAAGGGCAGGGCTTTGATCACAAGGTGATGGCCACCATCTTGGCCTTTTTCATTGCCCCCTGCAGATGCCCCTGGCTTTGTAGCTGCAACTTCAATACATTTTATCTCCAAACAATCAAAAGGTATTGAATTGTACAATAACATTTTCTTGTTTCTAGCCTTGCTTGCACCCATCCATTGATGTCATCTAGCATTTTTTTTTCTGTTGGATCACATTCATTCAGAATATTGGATAAAATATTCCTAGTCCCTCATCACCATTCACTAGAGCATAACATGCAACTATAATCAATTTATGAATTCCCATTTTCATACACATCCACAATCTGATAACCAATTATTATGTCATATTTTAGCTCTTTAACTCATAATTAAATCTACACATTCACTTCCTGCATATATTTACTCCACAAGATTAGGCTAGCCTCTTTCAGATTTCATTCTTCTCCTCTCTTGTAGTTTCATTAACACACAATGTACCCATTTTTTTCTTTCATTTCATTCATTAATTCATGGTCATTAACAGATGGGTCCTTTATATTTAGCATGACTGCCCATAATGGCTGTCAATTCTATGCACATTAAGATCTCTAGAATCTACCTTGTAAGCCATTATACTCTCACCAGCATCCCACCGACCAGGAGATATGTGTACTGTACAATGCGGCAGGGTGAAATGCCCGGCTAGAGGAAAGTAGTTGTGTCCATGCCAAGTTCATGGATTTTTTTTAGGGAAGGCAGATGATTCAGCCCAAGACCAAGAACATGTAGGCAGAAAAGGGGGGGGGGGGAAATGCTAGAATGCACCTGTAAAGTGGCACATACACGCCTTAGATACAGAATGTAAAAAGAGAAAGGGGAACAGAGAAAGGGGTGGTGGTGGTTTGTATTTCAGATGCTGCTGGAGAGGACAAGTTAACTGGAGTGGAGTGGGAGAATGACCCAACCTGCCAAGTCTAGAGATTCCAGCCCTGGGACAAGGAGGAGAAGCCTGGAAAAGCCCAATGGAATGAGCGGGCTTCGTTTGCATGTCATCGCTTCTCATACAATACTGTATACAGTGATATGAATACTGCAATTAATGAGATGGTTGAGCCAAGCGATGATACAGTGTTTCATAGCGTGAAAG
Organism: Candoia aspera; assembly: GCF_035149785.1. Classification (NCBI taxonomy): domain Eukaryota; kingdom Metazoa; phylum Chordata; class Lepidosauria; order Squamata; family Candoiidae; genus Candoia; species Candoia aspera. Next base: position 55,695,612 of record NC_086154.1, read on the forward strand.
CATCTGGGAAGTCTGAATATCGACAGGGTATACCAGATAAACCTAGAAAGTGTTGTGGAAAGAATGTTATGCTTACCCCTGTGATTATTACTCAGAATTGGGCTTTTGTTAGAGTTTGGTTTAGTGAACATCCAGTAAACAGGGGGAATCAGTGTGTTAGTCCCCCCATGATGGCAAAGATCACCCCTATTGATAGAACGTAGTGGAAGTGGGCTACTACACAGCACGTGTCGTGTAGGACAATGTCTAGTGAAGAGTTTGCGAGGATAATGCCTGTTATCCCACCTACAGTGAATAGGAAGATGAAGCCTAGGGCCCAGTAGATTGGGGTTTGTCATTTAATTTGGCCCCTGGTTAGTGTTGCTAATCACCTGAAAACTTTGATTCCGGTTGGAACAGCAATAATCATTGTGGCCGCTGTAAAATAGGCTCGGCTGTCAATGTCTAGTCCTACTGTGAATATGTGGTGGGCTCAGACTATGAACCCAAGGATGGCAATTAATATTATTGCTCAGATCATGCTTGCATATCCAAATGTTTTTATTTCCAGTGTAGAATGTAATGATGCTGGAGATAATGCCAAATCCTGGTAGAATTAGAATGTACACTTCTGGGTGGCCGAAAAATCAGAAAAGGTGTTGGAATAGAATTGGGTCCCCCCCTCCGCACGGATCAAAAAACAAAGTGTTTAGATTTTGGTCTGTTAGTAGTATGGTAATTGCGGCTGCTAGTACTGATAGGGCAAGTAGTAGCATAATTGCTGTAATTATGACTGATCAGACAAATAGTGGGTTATTAAATATTGGTATTGAGGCTGGCTTCATGTTAATACATGTGGTAATAATATTAATTGCCCCGAGGATTGATGAGGCTCCGGCCAGGTGAAGAGAGAAGATTGCCAGGTCTACTGATGGCCCTGAGTGAACTATATTGCCAGAAAGTGGTGGGTATACTGTTCAACCCGTGCCTGCGCCTGCTTCGACATATGAAGAAGACAGAAGAAGAAGTAATACTAGTGGTAGCAATCAGAAGCTCATGCTATTTATACGTGGGAATGCTACATCTGGGGCTCCGATTATTAGTGGGATTAGTCAATTTCTGAAGCCGCTGATCATAACAGGTATTACTATAAAAAAGATTATAATGAACGCATGGGCTGTTACTAGTACGTTGAAAATTTGGTCGCTGCCAAATAAAGAGCTGGGTTGTTTAAGTTCTATTCGTATGAGAACGCTGAGGCTGGCTCCAATTAATCCTGATTATGCACCAAATAGAAGATATAGGGTGCCAATATCTTTGTGGTAATAAACACAGGTAGTATGGCTGATATAAGTGGTAGACTGTAAATCTATTTATAAGGTAAGCCCACCTTTACTGCCAAGCCCTGAGGTGTTATCATGTCAGGCTGCAAACCTGAAGACGCCTACCTCGGCTGGGGCTTCTCCGTTTTTTCTCCGCTTGCGAGAGTGCGGAAAGACCGGGAGAATGGGCTGTGCTGTGTGTAGCAATTCAGATGCTGGACGGTGGGACACTTTGAGTTAAAGGCTTTGTTTGGCAGCAAGACAGCCAGGAGAAAACTCAGACATTCCAGTATCAGTCGTTGAGGTAAGGAGCAGGAGAAGCCACCATAATAAATTACAAGCAGAAAGTAAGGGAAAGAGACTTTAGAGGCAGGAAAATTAAGTAGGTTAAGGCTTGATTTCTTATATTTCTTCTCCTAGTCTAGAAAACATACTGGTTTTGTAAATACTTTTACTTGTATATATTAGCTCACACTACTTCATTAGTACAGGAATCCCTCTTTTGAGGGAGACGGGCAGTGACAAAATTTGAAATATAAATAAATAAATATCACTGTCCAGAATAAAATCCCTCCTTTGTTTAACCTCTCTCTCTCTCAGCTCCTGTTCCGACCGACCGTCCAACATACTGATACACAGAAGAATACTCAAGGAAGAACTGTTTTAGAGGCACAGACGGAATCGGAAGTTGGGCTTTTTTGCAAACCTCTTTTTTTCCTCCAAGGGAGGAATTGGATCTTCTTACCACAAGACTGCTAACAATCAGTGGTCACATAGCAAAAATGCCAAACCCCCCTCCCCCTTGCAAAATCTTAGTCCCATTGAAATGCCTGGGAATACATTTGTATTTTGAGGCTTGCTGTTTGCTTTGAATGAAGGAATGGATAACTTTGAAGAATAAGAAGTTATTGCAACTTGAAGGACATGAATTGAGATTCGGTTGGCATGCCTATCAGTGGTATGATAAAGTTAATAAAGATTTTAAAAACCATTTTGTTAGGAGTGCCATAATGAGGGTTTGGAACAAATATAAAGCAAGATTGTCCCCTAATGTACCATGGTGGTTGTCTTCTCATGAAGCATTTGTTAGAAGAGAAAATGTGGGGGGAACGAGTTGGTTAAATTATACAGATTTGTTAAATTTTGAGGAGGGTGAACCGAAGCTTAAAACAAGGGAACTGTAGAGTCGGAAGGTTTTATATGTCATTGGTTTACATATGTACAATTGTTAGAATGTTTTAGAGTGGATAAAAATAATTCTAGATTTGTTAATGAAACAACTCAATTCAAAATGGAACTCTGAATAAATGATGTATATGTTATTACGAAGATGTATATAATATTGTTACAGATGAATTTAGAAGATGAACAAGTTAAAGAATGTATGATTAAATGGGCTAAGAATTATGGATACAATATTATGTTGGAGCAATGGGAGAACATGTGGAACAAAGGTTTGAAATTTACTTTGAATTATAGCTTAAAAGAGAATTTTTATAAAAATGATGTATCGTTGGTATTTAAACTCTGGATAACTTGTCAAAAATCTGTAACTGTCATGATCACCGTTGCGATGTTCACTCCATCGTAACGGTTCGCATGCCAGAGTGTTGATGCATGTTCCTGGCTGGGAGGGTGCTGCTGATAAACCTTGTACGGGGAGATGTGTAGGGCTGTGCCAGGAAGGAATGTGTTTGGGTTATCTCTTAAATGTCAAGGCCTTTTTGCCCGTTGATCAGCAGAGCTCGTTAGGAGCACCTGGGAACGTGGGATTGTTCTATATGCAGGGGGGGGATCGTTGTTGGAAACGGAGCTATTTAGTTTGAGTTTAGGCACACTTTTCTCATTCTCAGCTTTCTTTCTGTTTGCACCTTATTCTAAATAAACCAGACCTTAAACTTAGATTTGGAGTCTGAGCTTTTTATTTGAGTAGGGAAATCGTTACATAAAGCTGAGAATCATTCCACGAACAAACCTCGCTAGTCATTACCAAGGAATTTTCTTGAAAGAGAAGAAGTTAGCAATGGCAGAATTGGGGAAGGAGTCGATGGGATTTGGGGAGGCAACCAGACAGCTGTTGGAGACGGCGTTCCCGAGCAGGGACTCGAGCCCCCTCCCATCCCACCCCGCACCCCATTCCAGAGATCCAAGCTCTAGCCCGGAGGAGAGGGAACCGACAGACGAAGGGCTCGCCGAACAGTTCCTGTGGGATGCCCTGGCAGACCCCCGGCCGGGGACGTCTCGCACCACATGGAAACTGCAATGCCCACTGACTCCCGAAAGAGAGTCCACAAAAGTGTCGGGAAGTCAGCGACCTGAAGGGCCGGGGCTGGAGGACTCTACCACGCCGGATAGGATCAGAGTCCTTGAGTCCAAGATCGAATCCATGGAGTACATGCTACGCTCCCTTTCAACCGCAGTGAGTCACCTGGTAAAGGTCGTTGGAGGTCCGGGGGCAGCAGGGGGTCCCAGCGTCCCACCAACCCCATCGCCAGCTCCGAGGGGAAGAGGCCGGCCAAGGGACTTTTCCCCGGCTCTCCGTGGTTCCATTCCGGTGGTAGTTACCCCGGCTCGTCCACCGGTTGGGGCGCCTCCGAGCGGCGGGGTAGCCAAGGACTTTTCAGTGAAGTTTGATGGCGACTCCACAAACTTGTCATTCTTCCTTAACAATGCGATGAATTATATGCAACAATATGGACATTGTTTTACCTCAGAAGGGGCTAAAATTACAGCTATTGCCACAAAACTGAAGGGCAGAGCAGCTGACTGGTATGTCCAGTTATGCGAATCAAGAGCCCCAGCGCTGACCACATTTGATTCCTTTCTACCTGCTTTGAAACGGTATTTTGAGGATCCCCTGGCTAAGGAAAGGGCTAAGGATGCTCTGAATGAACTGGTTCAGGGTCAAAATTTGGTTGCTGATTATGCCCTTGAATTTAAAGTTTTGGTAGGGAAAGTTCCCGAATGGTCGGAGGCTACCTTGATCGAGAAATTTAAGGATGGCCTCAATCAGGAGGTGTTGCGATGGGCGCTGTGCAGAGACGATCCAGACTCCCTGCATGATTGGATCGGTCTGGCCGGGAAGGCTGAGCGTGCCCAGCGCACCTTTATGCGAGCTACAAAAGGAGACAAGCCCCCCTCCAGCGCGAAGGGGCCGAGGATGCAATCGGACTCCAGCTGGGCTGAGGAAAGGCAATGCCATTTCACCCGGGGCCAGTGCATCAAGTGTGGCAAACCAGGCCACCGCGCAGTGGACTGTCAAAAAGCTAAGGCAGTGGATCGCCCCTCTAAACCAACCCAAAAGGTACCCCAAAAGGCACCTAACCCCCCTCGCCGGCTGGCGGGGGTGCTGGCGACCGCAGACGAGGAGGATGAGCTATACTTTACAGGAGACACTTTGGCCGCCCTGGAGCAGCCGGCAGGAAACGCCTTCCACCTGCCTTAAACAGCGCCGCTGGGCAGGTGGTGGAGAATGGGCACGATACCAACATGGTGAGTGCTGATTGCCCCATCCTAGCTGTAAAAATCCAGTTGACCTATCGCTCCAAGACCGTCGACGTGTGGGCTTTGGTCGATTCAGGGTGTTCCAGATGTTTAATCCATCCCGACCTGGTCGCTGCTTTGGACTTGCCCTGCTCCCCTCTCCCTAAACCGCTGATTTTTCAGCAGCTCGATGGTTCTACGGTGGGAGGAGGTCCAGCCACCCAGTTTACTGGGGAGGTTACGCTGCGAATGGGCACGCACATCGAACTGATCCAGTTCATAGTTACTCCAGTGGGCAATCCTTTGGTTGTTTTGGGGATCCCCTGGCTAACTGAGCACAACCCTTACGTTAACTGGAAAACCCGTACTCTAATGTTTGAGGATGGGTTCTACCAAGCTCCCGTTGTGGGGAGATCCCTCACTTTGGCTGCGGGGATGGCTGAAATTGTTGACTTGCAAGCTCCCGCTCCCCCCCTGGAGGGACTGCCGGCAAGGTACTCGGACTTTGCTGATGTCTTCAGGGAGGAGGAGGCTGACCAGTTCCCCCCCCCCCATTGCAAGACTGACTGTGCCATTGAACTTCTTCCCGACGTTCCCTTACCCAAGCCGAAGATTTATCCTATGACCAAGGAAGAACTTGAGGCATTACGGGAGTTCATTGATAAAAACCTGGCTAGGGGTTTCATTGAACCGGCTAACTCCCCGGTTGGGGCTCCCGTTTTATTCCGCGAGAAAAGGGATGGCACCCTAAGACTGTGCACGGACTATCGGGGGTTAAATTCCGCCTCCCTCTCAAACAAGTACCCTCTGCCTCTTGTAAAAGACATGTTAGCTCATTTGTCCACTGGTAGAATTTTTTCCAAGCTTGACCTTCGCGAGGCATACTACCACATTTGCATTCGGGAGGGGGATGAATGGAAAACTGCTTTTAATTGCCCCTTGGGTTCATTTCAATATAAGGTTCTTCCTTTTGGCCTTGCAGGAGCCCCAGGGGTTTTTATGCAACTCATTAATGAGGTGTTACATGAACATTTGTTTAAGGGAGTGTTGGTTTATTTGGATGTTCTCATCTATACCAAAACGGAGAAGGAGCACGAAAAGCTCCTTACACAGGTTCTCACCAAGCTCCGGAACGCTAAGCTGTACGCTAAGCTTTCTAAATGTGAATTCCATAAGTCTCGCTTAGATTCCTTGGGCTACAGGGTTTCTGACCAAGGCATTGAAATGGTTCCTGTGAAGGTGCAGGCGGTTCTCAACTGGGAGCGCCCACGCACCTGTCGCCAACTTCAAAGTTTTTTGGGGTTCGCTAACTTTTACAGATCCTTTGTCCAGGGGTTCATGGAGATTGCTCTGCCCCTGATTTATTGCGCACCAAAGGGGTCGGGGAGACGCGCAAAGTGAAAAACCCAGGGGCCGTGCTCAATTGGACTCCTGCCTGTCAGGCTGCCTTTGATCAGTTAAATACCCTTTTTACAGTGGAGCCCATTCTATCCCACCCTGACCCTGAGCGGCCTTTCGTTGTTCAGGTTGATGCTTCTGATTTTTCTATTGGAGCTATTTTGTTGCAAAAGGATTCTGCTGGGCTTTTAAAGCCTTGCGCCTATCTATCCCGTAAGCTTTCTGAAACGGAGAGGCACTGGCATGTTTGGGAAAAGGAGGCTTTTGCTGTTAAAGCTGCATTGGAAGCTTGGCGTCACCTTTTGGAGGGGGCTACCTCCCCTTTTGAGGTTTGGACGGATCACCACAACCTAGAAGCGCTCCGCACGCCCAGGCGTCTCAGCCCAAAACAGATACGCTGGGCTCAGTTTTTTAGCCATTTTAATTTTCAACTTAAGTTTATCCTGGGCAAGAAGAATTTTTTGGCTGATGCACTTTCCCGCTTGCCACGGGACGCGGAGCCTATCTCCGATGTTATTGGGACTGTGCTCACAGAGCCACAATTGGGTTTGGTCGCTGTGACCAGGAGCCGCGCTCGGGGGCAGCCCCCTCCCTCCTTGCAAACAGCTCCGGTGCAGCGCTCTCGTGCCCGCGGGCATCCCCAAATGCCTGGTGGGTTGCGGGCAAATTTTGTCTCAGCTTTGAAGTCTGATCCATGGCTTCTGGCTAACCCTGACAAGGTTTCCCTTGAGCACGACCTAGCTTGGGTGGGGGGGGCGTTTATATGTGCCTGACTCTCAACAAGCTACAATACTTGCCCGTTCTCATGACAGCAAACAAGCTGGTCATTTTGGTTTTCTCAAATCCCTCCATTTGGTTCGGCGGCAATTTTGGTGGCCCTCCTTGAGAAAGGATGTCAAGGCTTATGTCGCTTCCTGCCCTGTCTGCGCTATGTCTAAGCAACTGTCAGGTAAACCCCAGGGGCTTTTGCAGCCTGTGGCTGACCCTTCTCGCCCTTGGGAAGAAATCTCCATGGATTTTATTGTGGACTTGCCTCCCAGTCAGAAGACGACTGTCATTTGGGTGGTCAAAGACTATTTTCCAAAGCAGGCCCACTTTGTTCCCTGTGCGTCCATTCCATTGGCGCAACAGCTGGCGAAACTCTTTTTGGTACACGTCTACCGCCCCCATGGCTGCCCCTCTTGTTTGGTGACCGATAGGGGCACACAATTTACCTCACGCTTTTGGCGGGCTTTTTTGAAACTCATTGGCACCGAACAGGCATTGTCAACCTCTTGGCATCCCCAGACTGACGGATCTACGGAGGTCCTTAATGCCACCCTAGAGCAATTTCTTCGCTCTTACATCAATTATCACCAGGATGACTGGGTTGATTTGCTCCCTTTTGCTCAGGTCGCTTACAATAACACAGTGCACCAAAGCACTGGTCAAACCCCCTTTCAGGTTGTTTCAGGGTGGGATTTTGTGCCAATCCCTGAGTTTCCCCAACCTCCTGGCCTGGCTGTGGTGGCCTGTGACTGGGGTTCTCAGCTCGCTGATTCCTGGCCCGTCATTAAAACCGCTCTCCAAGATGCCCAGGCTTCCTATAAGCTTCATGCTGACCGGCATTGATGCCAACAGCCGCCTTTTCGCGTTGGGGACCTGGTCTATCTCTCTACCAGATTTATCAAGTCTCCTCAGCCTTCTAAGAAGCTGGCCCCTAAGTTTATTGGTCCCTTTCCTGTTACTGCTATTGTCAATCCTGTTACTGTTCGTTTGGATCTGCCTCATAATTTGAAGCGTTTGCACCGTTTTTCACTGTAGCTTGCTCAAGCCTGCCCAGGACTCCTCTTGTTGGCATCCACGACCTCCTCCCCCTCCGCCTGTCATGATTGATGGCCAGCAGCACTTCGAGGTCAAGGAGATTCTCGACTCTCGCAGGCTTCGGGGGTCTCTTCAATATTTAGTTCGCTGGAAGCATTTCCCCCATCCTGAATGGGTTGCTGCGCGCAATGTCCTCGCACCTGATTTGATCCGCACTTTTCATGTTACCTACCCTTCTAAACCTTCTGCCTGATTTTTGTCGGGGGGGCGGTATGTCATGATCACCATTGCGATGTTCACTCCATCGTAACGGTTCGCATGCCAGAGTGTTGATGCATGTTCCTGGCTGGGAGGGTGCTGCTGATAAACCTTGTACGGGGAGATGTGTAGGGCTGTGCCAGGAAGGAATGTGTTTGGGTTATCTCTTAAATGTCAAGGTCTTTTTGCCCGTTGATCAGCAGAGCTCGTTAGGAGCACCTGGGAATGTGGGATTGTTCTATATGCAGGGGGGGGATCGTTGTTGGAAACGGAGCTATTTAGTTTGAGTTTAGGCACACTTTTCTCATTCTCAGCTTTCTTTCTGTTTGCACCTTATTCTAAATAAACCAGACCTTAAACTTAGATTTGGAGTCTGAGCTTTTTATTTGAGTAGGGAAATCGTTACAATAACGGAGTAATGAATGTCTGTTGGAAATGTTTTCTTGGTGAAGGAACTTATCATTTTTGGCAGACTTGTGAAAAGGCCAAAAAATTCTGGGACCAATTATGTGCTAATATTCAGAAGAACCTTAAAGTGGACTTACAAAAACTCCAGATGTTTCTCTTGGGCATGATGGAGAAGCAGCTCGAGAAACAACATGGGACTTTGCTTTTATATATGATTACAGCAGCCAGAATCGCTTTTATACGCAGCAGCCAGAATCGCTTTTATACGCACAAAGATGGAAAGATCCACAAATACCTTCAGTGGAGGACTGGATTATCAAACTGATGAAGCTGGCCCAAATGGCCAAGATAACTGTGCTGACAAGAGAAAATACTGTTTCTGGATTTGTTTCTGCTTGGCAACCACTTTTAGACTATTTGCTTGTGTCAGAAAAAAATGAAGTTTTGATTTGGGTTTTGATGATTAAATGGTTTGATTTGATAGAAATAATGTTTCTAAGGTTTAACTAATGGTAAGAGATTATATTTGTAAATGTATTCATATCTGTATTGGGGAAGGTTGGAAGTCACTTTCTGTTTCTGCTCCCTCTGTTCTGCACTTTTATAGTTTTTCTTTTTTCTTTAGACCTGTAATCTATCTGTTCTATATTCTGTATTTTGTATTTTAATTATATTCTGAAAACTAATAAAGTTCTTTAAAAAAAGAAATGTGTGGGAATATTTAATTAAAATGAATTCAAGACTAAATGAATGCAAAAGGAGCTCAATGCAACTCTGAGTTAGGACCAGTGATGTTCTATGCAGGGATGTGAACACTTTTAATCTAAGCAAAGTTCAAGCCCCTTAAAAGTGATGCGTATGTTAAATGGTCTGATTTATTATAAATAGCCACAAATATGCTAGCTTTTCTTCTAAATGTATTTTCTTTACCAGGAGCAACAACATGTAAAGGAAAATTTTATTAAAAACAAAATCAAGATTTTGAACAAAAATACCATAGTATGTTAATATTGTATAATAGCTATGCCGACATAGTTACAAAAATTTGGAAAAGGCACTTTTGAAGTTCACAATAAAAAGAATAAACTAAAAACTTCCCTTCTTCACCAAGGAATGCAGCATTGAAATTGAGACGCTACACTCATAAGAATGTGCCACTTGTTACATTCCTTCCCAAAATACTTACATGCAAGTACTATGAGTTGTTACAGGACTCACTTCTAACAGTCAACTGTGATTTCATGCATTACAATGATTAGAAACTACCACAGCATATATGACTTGAATAAAGAAACAGAGGCAGGTCAAGGCAAGCAGGCAAAACGGCCTTCAAAGAAATAATATTATGATTTCGTAATTACAGCACAGTGATAGAGAGAGGTATTCTTTGTAAAACATATGTGGAAGTAGGAACATAGACTGGGCCACGGTGTCACAATCCAAAGCTTGCTGAAATAAGGTATCTCTAATGCTTAGGAATAAGAGGACAAACTCTTTCAGACTTGTTTACAAAGAGTATGGAAGTAGAGCTTAACACAAACTACAGAAATCAACTATTTTCTCTTCCTATGCACAAAGAAGTCATTTCATCATTCACATATACTGTATATGTCAGAAAAATGTATCCCAGCTTATGAAGTTCTGATACCCTTTCACTTTCCTGTAACATAACATAGTCCACTTCTTTCAGGCAAATGGGCTTTACCTTGTTGGACTCTAATTCACAATACCTCTAGCAAGGATGGCCATAAGCCAGCATATCTCAAGAATACTAGTTTGGGAAAGGCTGATACAGGCCATTAATAATAAGATACTACATCTTTCAGAAGTCATCCCATGTAAGTTTACAGTAGAGTCCCCTACATATTAAATGCAAGTCCTATAGAATTCAGTGGAACTTACTGTTTGTGGACAAGTCTTAATTATTCTTCAAATACCTTAAATAGGAAAATGGAATTGAAATTGGAAGTTTTCAGGAGACACAAAGCTTACAGAAACATTCTTCAAACAAACACCAGGACTACAATCCTGTAACTACACAAAACGATTTGCAATGAAAAACACAAAGGTCCCAAACCAGGTATCTCTTGCTGGGGTATTTCTGCACAGGAACTACAGTTCTCAGGATTTATCTAATCTCACCATGTTGGCTGGTTTTGTGAGCTGCACTGATTTATTTTGGGCTCTGTGCCATTTTCTTGGGAGCAAAGTTGTTTTCCTTTGGATTGCTGTAGCTTTGCAGAGATTGGGGGTCATCCATTTTCCTTGGGTGTAAGGCCAGGCTTACGTTTTCTTCCTTATCAAATAGGTTCTACATTAGTATATAAAGGGTTTAGAAATGGTTCCACTTACATCTAAGTTATAGGAGACCTAACGTACTACAGATAATGTTTGTATTTCAGGACAGAACTTCATCTCTTTCTCTTTCTCTCTCTTTGCTTATACAAACTCTAAGAAAACAGGGAATACAGTAAGTAGTTGAAAAATTACTTTCAACTGAGAAATGGATTGTTCTCAAATGGCAGCAAAACACCCAGCTATCATAAAATATCATCACTGTGATATTTCCTCCTCCTAATAGCATACCCAGGCCGATGAAACTAATCAAAAGAGACACCACCTTGCTCAAGACTACACATGCCTATAGGAAACTGATTGTCAGTTGGAAAAGAAAAATGGTTAATTTGGGGAGGAATGAAACACCCCATTTAAATACCTGCCTACAACAGAACTAGGCAATTTGACATCCTTCCAGCTGGATTTAAATTCCCAACAGCCTCTGGGTGCTAAGGGCAAGGGATTCTGGGAACTACAGATAAAAGCAGAAGAGGTCACCACAGTATTCATCCCTGTCTGACTTGAGTCTGGCTCTTTTTCTAGAAGAGCACAATATGCTGTAACATTTTGCTGCAGAACACAGAAAGCTGATAAATGATCCCATTCCACAATTTCCATGCAACAGAGAACACAAAAGATTTTTGGCAGAGTGACAAAGTTCCCATGAAATTCAAATATTTGCACCAGAAAGTTATACTGAATGGCTGTGCAACTGCTGCATAATGGACAAATACAGGGGAATTATTTAACAACATGCCCCATTTCTTGCTAAAGAGCTATTTCCCCATTGCTTGGAAAACATACTTAGTTTTGCAACAGATTTTACTCTTCTGTGCTAAAATGGAAAGAGAAGAGCCAATTTTTAAATTGATTTTGTTGAAATAATGGCAAAATAATGTTATAAATGCTTGTTGCTATTTAACACAATTATATTCATGATGCTTACCTTTAAGTTCTTTCTTAGACTCCCCCCACTTTTTTTTTTAAGTCAACTTTTAATTGCTTGATCCTAATTTCTTGCATTTCTCAATGCACTGTAAAGGATAATTGTCTAAATTAGCGTTTCTCATCCTTGGCAACTTTAAGACGTGTAGACTTCAACTCCTAGAATTGCATATGCTGGCTGGGGAATTCTGGGAGTTGAAGTCCACACGTCTTAAAGTTGCCAAGGTTGAAAAACCCTAGTCTAAATTGTGACTCACCCCTCCAAAGAGATATATCAGAATAGTATTTTAAGAAAGAACTCCACATGAAAAAGGCAATTTGAAGAGGCTTCCACATAGACACACAGCAAAAGTCCATTTAATAGGAACCCTTTGGAGGATCCATATATGCTGGGTTATAAGGCGGCTGAACTGCAGGAGCTCCAGCACCAGCTGTAAAACAAACAAACAAGCATAGCATGTTAGTGCTTTTCCACAGCTTATCTTTTTATATTTATTTGTGCATATTTCTTAGATTTTCATTACAAGTGCCAATGCCCGTATACTTATGAAATCAAGGAGGATCTCTAACTTAATCTGTAAGAACTGCAAATTCAGATTGCAGAATGAAGCTTATTAAAGTGCATTCACAATTCATTTCCTTTGTAGGAGGGTACATTTAAAAAGGAATGAACTGAATATCCAAGAACTCGGAAAGCAAATCTGCATCTCTGGTCTTCTGATCTTGCTATTTCAGTGGTGTTGTTGTTTTCCTTCTTGTCCACGAGGACCCTTTGTTCTTCTGTCATAGAAGACAATGCAAATATGTTGCACGGAGTGCTCTGAAAGATGTCTATGTGGGAGCCTTATTCCTATACTGGGAAAAGAAGCCTCCCCTGGCGGGCCAAGGTGTCCTCCAAGTAGATCATCTTCCATATTGATTATTGGGTTGGTTATCTGTTGCTAGTAGAACAGCACTCCTTCTATACCTGAAATGTTTAGGTTGTTGCGTCCTTCTTCTCCCCAACGTTATTGCTCCGTGGAGATTTATAGGTACTCTGGTCTCCCTCTGGCTGCCTGGTAAACTTTGTGTAGGAAATGACATTGCTAGGTCTCTGATAATCCTTAAAGGGAGGCTTTGCTTTCATAAAGTTCAAGCAAAGCACCTTCTTGAAGATCTTCCATGAAGCAAACCTTCTAGACTGGGATGCCTCAGCAAACACTGTAGGCAAGGCTGCAGAGTGCATCAAACCAATCCTGTAGTATGTCTCAAAGCAGCCTGCCCTGAAGCCCCCTTCCTGTAAACCAAGGCTCTTCCAGGCAGTGGCTTCAGTGCCTGAGGAATTCTGCAGCCTGTGCTGAAGATGTCCAAGCTAGAAGCATTTTGGCCAGTAGTGAGAGAGGTTTAAGGGGAAATTTCTACCACAGCATGGCTGTTCAACTGCTCCACCATGTTCTTTGGGAAAGGTGACCACGCATATCATGTCACCAGTGGAATTAAACCATCAGTAAGAAAGGCATTTCAACCAGACAGCCTTAGAAGATTTTACAGAGAAATCATGGCTTGTTTGTATTAAGGAAACTGAGTTCCCCAAGACAGCAAGCATGAATAATATATAATTTGGGGCTGGACATATTTTGAAAAGGAAGACTACTATGAGCAAGAGAAAAACTTGCCTAAATATACTTCCACTACCACACGTCCATTTTCTTTTTCTTTTTAGCAGTTTCAGCACATCTCCCCACTCGTCCTTCCTTACCTGCCACTGTTTCATGGTATGGCGGTGGCCCCACAGGCTGCGTGGGATAGGGAGGAGGGTACTGGGTTGGGTAGGGTGCTGCTGGCATTCCAAGCTGGGGCTGCACCGGCAGCGGATTGTATCCTTGGTAGGCTCCTCCAGGATAAGCAGCTGGTATCCCAGGCTGTTGAGGATAGGGCACCTGCACTACAGTTGTGGCTGTGGTCACAACAGCTGTAAAATACAAGGAGGCTGTTTAGGAAGGAATCAGGGCACGAACGTGGTCGCTAGGAGTCAGGGCATCTAGGTGGTCACTAGGAGTCGAAAACAACTTGACGGCACATAGTCAGTCAGTCAGGGCAGGAAGGAAACCCAACATTTCCCCTCTCCCCTCTTGTACTGTTTTTATTACTTGGCTGCTGCTTTTCAAATCACTTTCAAGCACCTTCACTTTAGAGACTTCCTACCACATGCCTGAGGTAGAAAAGGAAACTTAGCCTTCCTCCCACCAGAAACGTTACTTCTGCAAAAAGGCACATCAAAAGAACGTGTCCGATTTTCTGGTATCTTACGTCCTATATCTGCTGATTTGTCCAGATGCTTAGAAACTGTAAGCCAACCTTTCCAACTTTATTCAGGCATGTCAAGACTACAGTGCCCAGAGTTCCCTGCAAGCACGATCACTGAAATCTCCCAGCTCCCGGTGATTTCTGAGAATTATAGTCCCAGGTTAAATAAGGCCACATGGCACAATAAGGCTGAATTCCCTTAAGTCTGTCACGTGCAGAGAACCAATGAAAACAGCAGTTCTGATGACTGAGGTCACTGTTCATTCCTGGTTCAGCCTCTGATCTAATGCTAGTTACACTTTAAATGAGTGGCTTTTCACCTATTTTAAAGGCAACACTTCCAGAGAGCATTCTGCTGTGACCACCTTTTGTCCCAGCACGCTCGACAACATCACCCGCACTTTTCCTTAAACAAAGCAACAATACAGTCAGGGAGGACACTTACGCTGCGGTCTCCTTCGGCAAGCTTTATACAGGCAGCAACATGAGCAGGTGAAGCAGAGAATGATGGTTACTACGAACAGGATGAAAATTGAAACGCCAATCGCTATAATTGTCCCACTGAAAAACATTGGGAATGCAGTTGTCCACATTAAAGGCTTTAGAAAGTAGCCCATTACACCCAAGAACACTTTGCTATTCTAAACGCAAACAAAAATGAACACCATGTTTGGTTAGGACTGAAATGCAGATTTGTTCACGGTTAAACTCAATCTACTCAAGGGTAGTTTTGCTTACTACCAAGGGAAGTAAAAAAAAAATGAAAATCAAGATGCCAGGCCTGAGGGCACCACAAAAGTTTCACCCCGTTGAAAAGTGCACCACGCAGACGTGATGCATGTAAAAGAGAGGGAAAGAAGTGAGGCTTGTCTGCACACCGCATCACCCTGCATCACCCCACTACTGCTACCTCAACCAAGAACCTTGACACACACAGTTGTTGCAGACTACAAGTCTGACCAGCCCCAGTCACTGCACATGGATTACTGGATGTGCTGTCCTAAATAACTGGACGAAACAAGGTTGCCACCTTGGCTACGAGCTCCCCCAGAATAAGCCTTACTAACTGTGTCTGCCTACGCAGGCACATTTATTATGTCAAACCTAGACAATACATTTTTTCAGGGTACCACAAAACCCTTGGTTAGTTTTAGTCAATTATGTTACCTTTACAGAAAACAATTATAAAGAAGCAAATAAAGAATTTCATTTAGAGGAAGTTATATGCAGGACAAATATGCACGACTGACTTTTTAAAAAAAAGACAACAGAAGTTTAAGGTTATGACTCAGAAAAGCTTACTCACAAGGCAATATTTATGACTTACAAAGAAAAACTGCATTCCAGCAAACTGTAAACTCAACATGCAGATAAAATCTTTGTAACATTCTAATACTGGTCTTCAATTTACTATACCACTGCATGCTTTTATTTTGAACCTTGTGTTTGGTGGGTAAATGAAATACTCTTATCTCTTTCCTTATCTTTTGCTGTTGCTGAATCTGTTGCCCCAATCATGTACTTTGCACCCAGACCAAATCGTTCCCCACTGTCCTTTTCACAGGCTGATTGCTCCCATGCTGACTTGGCTCACGGTCACTTGACCTCTTAACTTTTGATGCAGTTACCTCTGGTAATGTAGTCTGCTGGCAACTGAGTCTATCCAAATGTCAGCCCTTCAAGGTAAGCAAGGTCAAGGAACAGACTTGGCAGGAATTCCAGGAATGCTCCTTCACTGTTGGGGGAGTTTATTAACAGAATCTGGAAAGCTTGTCAAAAACTCTCATTGCCCCCTTTTTAAAGACAAGACAGTCAAGACAGGGCTATTTGGAGTCTCGTTGTCACACTTTCTACTTTCTGAGGGCTGAGCAACCATTGTCCCTCTCCCTTTCCTAAGTCCAGAGCTAAATTCCTAAATACGAATTTAAAATGTCTGCACATGGTTTTTGCAATGCTGAACAAATCCTTAGGAAAGGACAGCTGATATCTTACAAAATCATAGTCAACTGTGAAAAGTAAGCCTGATGGCTGAAAGTTTAGAGGCTTGGCTTGGATTTTTATTCCATAGTTCTATAACTTGGTATGAATGGCTTTTGAGTGTGCCATTGGTTTGCAGGTACAGGGGGCATTTCTTGGGGATCATGGTTCCCCAAAATCCCATTTCCCCATCTTCTGTTCTCCCAACACAAATAATATTCCCATAACATTAAAAAAATCCAGATGTGATTGCTACTCTCACAATACGAAACAATTTAATGTGATCCTCAGTCTATATCTGATGCAGTTTGATATTCTTTCTCCCTAGGAACAATATTCATCCTGCCAACTCTAGATGACACTGGGAAATTTCCTGGAATACAAACTTGTTCCAAATGATTTGTGTGATCAGGAAAGATCCTTACAGCCATCCTGTACAGGTTTTTCTAAGTAAACCAGTAATTTTTAAAACTTTCATTCTATTCCAAATTGAGGACTAGTGAAAGTAAATACCTTCATGTATACAATGCAGAGACAATGGGGAACATGGTGGATGATAAGGATCTTGTTGTGGTCAATCTGCATGGTGTAAAATGGACTAAAATGGTAAAGACCTACCCAAGTCAATGCAGTGAGTTAATGCTTAATTTTATATGGAATGGCCAAACACCAAAGAGATCTCCTTTAAAGCTACAGTTTTCATATGATGGTGGTAGTTTCAATTTTCCAGATTTTAAACTGCATATGACTTACTTGTTCAGATCAGTAACAAGTAATGTCATGAAAATGTTAACACCATTACCACTATTAAAATGAAAATGAAACTTTTTTGTGCCTAACTGGATAGTTATTATCTGGCACCCTTGAAATCTTAGCAAATACTTGGTTCCAACTATAGTAGGAATTTGGTGCTATTGCCCACTTTTAAGGCAATTAGACATATTTTGACATTATTGGCCAAGAAATTAAACGTGCAGTGATGATCTAGAACAAGCCCCATTTAAAATGGCAAGAAAAACGTTTGTGGTGGTAGGGGGAGTATTTGGGGACAGTTAATCAGCTTGCTAATAATAATTTTAAGACCTTTGAAACTTTCCAAAAGAAATATAATTTATCTAAAGCAGGTGAAAGTCAATTTGGTATTGTGTTTAAAGACACCAGGCTAGAAACCAGGAGACTGAGAGAACCCTGCCTTCAGCATTAAGCCAGCTGGGTTACTATCTCTCAGCCCTAGGAAGAAGGCAAACCACTTCCATAAATTTTGCCACGAAAATGGCATGGACTTGTCTAGGCAGTCACCAGGAATCAAGACTAACTTGAAGACACACACATATACAAAAGCTGAACAGCAATATATACCACCAAATATATACCACCTGGTATATGGTATACCGTGTACCATACCAAATATATACCACCAAATGGGGAGCCCACAAGATGGTTATTTTGTATGTAGGATGCTGGTCTGTTCTTATGCAGTTTTATTTTTTTTCTATTCTTATTTGTAATTGTGTTGTTTTTAACTGTTTTAATTAACTGTTATTGTATGCCACCCAGAATCGTGTTTGTGAGATGGGTGGCTATATATATCTGATAAATAAATAAAAAATAAAATCAATACATCTATTGTTTTTTGTTTGGTCTGGATGCTTCAGCAGCCTCAGAACCTCTACCTGGTTTGAATACATTGTTTTTAAAGAGGCTAAGCCAGGAATCCAACACTATCAAATTTACAAAATTAAATTTGGAATGAAGAACTGAAGTTGCCCGTATTAACAAATCAACGTTGTTAATTAATACCGCTAAGTCTCTTATGACCTTTTATTATTGGACTCCTCAACCAATGTTTTTAAAAAACTGATTATTGTCCTTATGTTGGAGATCTAATAAATTTGAAGGCACTGTTGTGCATGTATCTGATTATGTCCATTGGCAGTTGCTTTTTAGTTAACCCTAAAAGCTATGATGGATCAAGCTCTTGGAAGAAAGTAAAGGTTTAAAGGTGTTAAAGGAGATGGTGGTAAAATTGTACTTTCAGACTTGCAAGATTCTGTTAATGTAGCTTTACAATAAAGTAGAATTAGCTCATCTGGTCTACCTGGTATGGCTGACAGGAAGCCACAGGGATTGGATTACAGATTAAGTATCCCACCATACATACTGCTTCACTGTGCAAAAATACATTTGCCCAGAAGAAAAGCCATCATTTTGATTCAAGCAGAAACAAGTCACACCGAGTCCATAGTTGGAGCGCCTTCCAGCAAGTAGGGTCATCTAGCCAGGCAAAGAGAAAGGAACAGGGAAGGGGAGAAACAAATCCTTCCAAAGCTGCACCCCCTTTAATTAAAATCTCAACTCTAGAGTCAGACCGAGTTTCACAGAAAAGTGATGGCTGCGTAGGGCAGATGGCTCCTTTACTGATGTTAAAGCAGCATTATTTTTCTTCTACTGTAGATGTCACAAGGATGTTATTAGCTCCCTTAATGCACATTACATTAAGTTGTTTTGATTCTCAGTTCTGGACAAAAGTCACCATTTCTATTAGCTTGATTCTGGAAATGGATCTGAAATTGACTGTTAAAAGGGTACTGTAGATACTTTCCATTGTACAGAACCCTACGCCAGGATAGGAAAAACAGACTAGCTGTCCCACTGAATTATCAATTTATCTTTTTACAACACAACTTACCACGCGGCATCTATTAATGGACCGAAGACCTATCCTCTCTAACCTTATGAAAACAAAATACATAGCCAAGGACACAGAATGATTACCTCTATGACAGCCTGTGCCAAGTACTGTCATGGCAAGTTATTTGATTGGGAACACAAGCATGACACGTTGCTACTTAGTGACTGACTCTTTCTAGTTTGTGTAGTTAATGTTCACTAACATATTAAATGGATAAGAATTATTTTTATACTTAGGTAATGACTTTCCTCTTTGGCTAGAACAAGGAAATCTGACATAAAAAAACTATGTTTCTGCAATGTTCTATAGCTGTGTTTTCTGGAGTTTGCAAAATGAAAAAGATTAAATGACTGCTATCTATAGAATAGATATTTATTCTACATAAATAATCCAAATTATTTTAATTATTTTAATTACATAGGAAATCTCCAAGGCTCATGGTTTATGCATGAGAAAAAAGATGCCTGCCAACAAAATGCACAAAGTTTACCTCATTTTGGCTTCCAGGAAAAAAAAAATTAACCCATACATTTTATCTTTGAAATCTCCTTTATGGATTCTGTCCCTTCCAACTCTTACGCTTTTTTCACCGAGAAATAAAATTAGCTACATTTCCGGAGAAAACGAGAAGACATATTATTAGTTTCACATTCTCATCAACAGGAAAAGTAGCTTCTTTGATCACACCCCGCTCTGAATTTTCTTAAAGATACAGAGCACCCCTGTGCCACAGAGATATCCAAAGCACACCAGGCAAAGCAGAAACAATTGCTCAAGCAATCCCAGACTACCCAATAGAACTAGCACTGTCTTCCCAACCCTTTTACCAGAAATCCAAATATTCTAAGTAACATTTTTGTGCATAAAATACTCAGATGCAGCTGTAAACACAGTCTTGAGCAAAAGCAAATTTTTTACTTAGGGACCATCTTTTTTAATCCTAAAATCATACCGGGCATCTTTGCTTGAGTGATTTTATTCTTAAATATATTGCTGGGCTACTTCCCATTACCGTACATTTATTTTGATCCCCACAAAACAAACAAACACAGCTGATATGCTTGGGCAACTGCATCTCATCATTGCCTCGGAAAGGCACTTCAGAGAACTGGGCAGAGATGAGGTGGTGGATTGCAAGTGTCCTCAGTAAGATGGAGAGACCTGCCCACCTGCTTGCTGGTCACACTAGCAGAAATCAGGGATCTGATCTCTCAACTGAGGCCTGGGGAGGTTATTTAATCCCTCTGGCCTAATCAAAAATAACTCAGCAAAGTTATTTCTGGCCTCACCCCAGGTGTGGGCACATCTAGTTATTTGGAAGACCCACTGGTGGCTTACATCTGTCTGGCATCACAAGATGATTGGGCCAGAGTCATTTGGATCTATTGCACACCATAATAGCCACATCAGAGTTATGAGCATGTCTTCCCCTAGTTCCAGGTGTTTGGAAAAGACCTCCAGCAGGATTACACTTAGAATTGGATCACGTAACATTAAAAAAAAGTATTAAAATTGCTTTTCTTTTGTGAAGCTGCTCTAAAGTAAATAAATTTTTTGAATGAACAGAACATAGAATATTTCCCCTTAGAGGTTCCTTCTTTTATATTACAATGTTATAATTAATAGTTATATTACTGATTCAATCTATGTTTTATTCTGTGTCTGTACTGTAATACATACTACTGATTATGATTTTGTGGCATCACTAGTGTCAATGATGTTTCCAGGAGGTTTTGTCCCCCATCTGGTCCTTGGTGCTGGTTGTCATAGTCTTCTCATTCTTTCTATCTTTCCCAGCTTTATAGATTTCTCCCGAGAGCTGGGATTTTGCATGTGTCTGAAATACAATAATTTATTCTGGTCATTTGTGTCTCAAGTGAGAATTCTGGGTTGATTTGGATGATGAACCATTCATCTGTTTTCTTGACTGTCCATGGTATTCACCGGAGTCTTCTTTAATACCAAAGTTCAAAAGCATCAATATTCTTCCTATCCTGCTTCTTCAAAGTCCAGCTTTCACTTCGTTGAGTGTCACAGGGAATATCACTGTTTGAACTATTTTGATCTTTGTAGATATAGGTAGTCTGCGCTTAGTGGCCACAGTTGGGGCTGGCAACTCAGTTGCTAAGCAGAAAATCATGTGACCATGACATACAATTTTACTTCCACCTTCTCCATTAACTCTGCTTGTTGTAAACCAGTTGTGAAGCATGTGAATAGAGATCATGTGACTGTGGGATGCTGCAATGGTTGTAAATGCATGCCAGATGCAAAGTGCTTGAATAGTGATCATGGGATGCTGCAATAGCCATAAATGTGAAGTCTAGTTGCAAAGCTGTTTTTTTAACTGTTGTAACTTCGAATGGTTGTTGCACGAGGCAGTCAGTAAGCAAGGACTACCTGTATAGACACATCACAGCATCTGAATATCTTTTCCAAGTTCGTCACAGCTACTTTACCAAGTGCTAGTCTGTGGCATATTTCTTGACTGCTTGTTCCTTATCATTGAGGGTTGATCCTAAAAGGCAAAAGCTATCTTCTACTTCAATATTTTCACTGCTGATTCTAAGGATTGTTGTTCTACCTGCTGTCACTAGTTCGGTCTTCTTTATATTTAATATTAGTCCTACATTTTTAACTCTGCTCCTTGACTAGGGCTTGCAGATCATTTGTATTTTCAGCTATCACAGTAGTTTCAACAGCATAGTGCTGGTTATTGATGTTTCTTTCTCCAGTTTTGAACCATGCTCATCTTCCAATCCAGTATCCCTGGATATATGTTCTGGATCTAGGCTGAATAATTAAGGGGAGAGTATATAGCTTTGCTAACCTAAAACCAGTCTATTTTTCCATGTTCTAGGATTCCCATTTTTCTAAGGACATTCCACAGCTTGACATGATTGTCCCAATCAAGGGCCTTTCTGTAATCAATGAAGCACACACTGACTTCTTTTTGGCATTCTTTGGCTTTCTCAATTATACAGCATGCATCAGCAATAATGTTTTGTGTTCCTCAGCCTTTCTTAAAGCCAGCTTGAATATCTGGCATCTCCTTCTCCATTAGAGCTCTAATCTGGTTAGGTGATCCTATTTTGCATGAATGTGAAATTATGGATAGTTTATGAAGTTTGCACACCCTGTTAAGTCTCTTTTCTTTAGTATTAATATGTAGATTGACCTCTTCCAATCTGCAGGCCATAGTGTTGTTTTCCAGATTTGCTGGCATAGTTAAGTTAGAATATTTACTAAATGTTTACTGATTCTTCTTCTGTTCCTTGCCATATTTCTGTAGATATTCCATTGATTTCTGTAATCTTCTGGCTTGGTAATGACTGGAGTCCTGATCTAACTACATCTTATAGTACTAGAGGTAATTGTGCAAACAAAATATGTTCTAAATTATCTTGGATGTTGACATCTTTATTGTACAGAATTTCAGTATGCTCCTTCCACCTTTGTTTGATCTTCTTTCAATCAGTTACTATCTGTCTACTGGCATGCTTCAGCATATTAATTTGAGGTTGGAACCTCCTTCTGAGTTCAGAGATCTTTTGGAAGACTCTTTGCTTTTCTTTGTGTTTTTCTCTCTTTGATATCTTTACAGGTGTTAAGAATTCTGCTTCTTGTCTCTTCTAAGAGATCTTGAAAATTCTTTGTTAAGTTCCTTCCTGAGATCTTTGTCTTTCTTGGCTTTGGCTTCTCTTCTCTTCTTAGCAATTTCCATTATTTATTCTGACTTCCAGTTTGCTTTCTTGTTTCTTGATCTTTGGTTGTTTCTTGATCTTCTCTTCTCACATTCATCCTAAATACCTTCTTTAAGTTCATCCCACAGTTCCTCTGGTTCCCTATTCATGAGGTTTAGGATTTGCATTCTCCTTGCAAATGGTAGGTATAAATGCAAGATCATATTGTGGAAACTGGCTGGTTTTCTTCTTCTACTTCAGCGTAACTTGCCACTTGCACATCAAGTGGTTTGTGATCCTGTTCCACGATCAGCACTTGGCCACATCTTTGCTGTTATAACTGTGCTCTTCTATCAATGATTTCTGTATACTCAATTTGGTAATGTCTGGTATATAGGTATTGTTTTGGCTGTTTGAAGACTGTATGGCAATGAAGAAATCGCTGGATTAGTAGAAATTGGTAAGTCATTCCCCTGCTTCATTTCTGTTTCCTAGGCCATGCAGTCCAACTACATTTTCCTCCTTAGTATTTCAAACTGAATGTGATAATAAAACTCATTTTCTCCTGCTTCAGTGGTTGGAGCATAATCTTGGATAATCATCATACAAAGGGTTGTCCATGAAATCTAACTGATATTGCTTGGTTACTGATTGCATTGTAGCCAGTTACTGCTCCTGCTATACCCTTCCTAACTATGAAAGCAACACATTGCCTTCTTTCTTTTTCACGTCCTGAGTACAAAACAATGTGAACTTCAGACTAAAAATATCCAATTCCAGTCCATCTCAATTCACTGATGCCTAAGATGTCAAGATGACACGGTGTAATATGCCATCTGTTGTTGTTCATCTGAGGTTGTCTTTACCTAATTTTAAGACCTGCTAAGGACCAGATGATTTTTATTATTTCCTGATATGTAAAACCATAGAACTCAAAGAGGGTGTACTTTCTTTTTCACACGACTGTACTTATTTTGCTCCTGTGAACATCTTGATAAATGCTATTGTGGGCCATCCAGGCAACCTGGACTCCTCCCACCACCTGGCATCAAGTTGGCCCCAAAATTCATTTCCATCTTGCTCTCTGCAGACATAAAGAAATTTAAATTGTATTTAAATTTAAATACAACCCAGAATTCTCACTTGAGGCACAAATGGCCAGGCTCAAATTATCCTACTTTGGACACACTATGGAAAGACCCAGCTCTCCTGCCCTGCCATGCTCATCTCTGCTTCAACTCCCTTACCCACCTATCTCCCCTCCATCTCTGCCCTTTTGGCCACCCTGCACTCTGTTGCCTACCCCTGCCACCTCCAACTGACCATCACTGTCTTCTTCCTTCCACTCCTGATGAAGGCCAAGGCAGCTGCTGGCCCTCTGTGAGACCATGGGGAGGTCTTGCAAGGCTTTGGGGACAGCCTCACAAATGGCCAGCAGTGCCTTGGCCAGGCATGCCTTGTCAGCAGCGGGAGGAAGACGACGGCGAAAGTCAGCTGGGGTGGCGGGGGGCAGCAGGGGTAGGCAGCGGAGTGCAGGGCAGCCAAACAGGGCCCTGGGAAAAGAGAACAGCTGGGAATGCAAGACCTGTTCGGCTGGGCAAAGGGGCAGAGATGGGTGGGGGAGTTGAAGTGCACGCAGCAGTTGTAAATGTGGATAGGTTGCCAAGTGCCCAAATTTTGATCATGTGACTGTGGAGGGTGCTGCAAGAGCTGTAACTTTGAGGACTGGCCATTCAGCACTGTCATAACTTCAATAGTTGCTGAATGAATGGTCATTAAGCAAGGAGTACAGTGTACAATGTACAGGGGCTATGAGTGCACTGTTGAGAGACTTGAAAGAACAGATTAGGGAGAGATTGTCATGGAGAAAATCTATCTATATGGTTGCTAGGAGTCAAAAATGACTTGATGGCACATAATCAAGCAAGCAAGCAAGCAAGCTTGAAATATCTGGGGGTGATCTTCCATTCCTCCAGCTTTAGGAAGGTCATGGCAGTAATGTTACCCAAAACATATCATTCTAAGTTTTCTGATCAAAAGGAGTCCCAGCATACCTGCAGCCATTAAACTATTTGAAGTGAGATCACAGGCACATCTTCTTGATGAAGTGCAGCAGGAATCATTTTCCAGCTTTGCCCCCTGGGAGCCCTTCCAAATTTCTAAAAGCAGTAATCCAAGAACCCTGTTGGGTTACTACCATGGGCCTATGACTGGAGACAGGCCAAGCAGAGGTGTGTAGTTACCCAATTTTTGGTGAAGACTGTACTTTCCCCAAACCTCCCTAATTCTGGAGGATAGATATTGGGTGGTCTGAAAGCAAATCCTGTTGGCCAGAATGTCTGTACTTGGGCTGTCCCTGAGTGAGTGAATTTATTCTCTCTGGCTTACAAGTACACAGTTTGGTCTAGTGGTTGCCTGGTGCTGGGCTAGAAACCAGGAGACTGAGAGTTCTAGTCCCAGCTTAGGTGTGAAAGCCAGCTGGGTGATCTTGGGCCAGTCACTCTCTCTCAGCCCAACCCATCTCACAGGGTTGTTGTTGGGAAAATAGGAGGAGGAAGGAGTATTAGGGATGTTTGCCGCCTTGAGTTATTTATAAAAATAATAAAAGTGGGATAGTAAATAAATACTCCTTAAACAGAGCAGAATGGTTGCAGACTGCCAAACTGACCTAGGAAAGGCTTCATGGCTTGCTCGCTTGCTCTTGAAGCACAGGGTCCCAAGCAGGCTGCTGCAGCTTATTCTTTTAGCTTTATAGTACAGTAGAGCTTCTGATTTTAGAGCAGACTTATAGCTCTCACCTCTTCATCTTTTAACTTTATAGTCACTGTCATTACACACATTGCTTTTAGGTTAGAGTGGTTAATTCCACAGTCCCTATGTTTTTACTTGAGGTTGGTCAAAGGACCATCATCAGCATAAAAATAATAAGGATAGCATATGTAGATAATACAGCGTTTTTCCTTTTTGAATACATGGGATTTTCACATAATTATATCTGTACCCGGGTCCAGATGGATATAGCTCCTCAAAATCCGGGTCTAGCTTCACTGCTTCTGGCTTGAAAGCTGGAAATATACTATAGCACAAAGATAAAAACAAAACACTTTTAAATATATCTACAATCAAATAAAACTATGTTTAAGTTGTTCTTTTCTTACAAAAGATGAGAAATGCTATGTAACTGATCAATATTGACTGGATCTTGGCAAAATGCTAACTTACATAACACTTATTTCCTGGTAATGCTCAAGATGACTGACAACAGTCCTCAGAAGCAATTACAGGGGGAAAAAAGGCTTAATGGCCTATTGGGAGGGAGCAAGCATTGGTGGAATCCAAATGTACATCACTTGCATTAATTTATATCACTTTTATAATTGTGTAATTAATGTAAACAGTGTCATGTGCAGGAAAATTTGTTAAACAGTAAGCGACATCCAAGCAAAAAACCTCCATTGTATCTGAGGGCTGTTAAACTAAGGCTTTACTGCACTGAAAGGAGGGACGGCAGACAACTGAGATGGTGTAATTTGGATTACTGCACCTGACCTGATGGCCTAAATACTACCTTCCAACTTTGTGGTTCTAAGACACAGGGAATGAGGCTCATCAGGTATTAAGCCAGGGTCACTGACATAATTATTTGCAAAAGTCTTCCTTGATACCAGA
Source organism: Candoia aspera (assembly GCF_035149785.1). Taxonomy (NCBI): domain Eukaryota; kingdom Metazoa; phylum Chordata; class Lepidosauria; order Squamata; family Candoiidae; genus Candoia; species Candoia aspera. Next base: position 55,721,852 of record NC_086154.1, read on the forward strand.
CTTTTACAGTTTTAGAGAACTCTGCTTTCCATTAAATAATGGTAACAGGGTAAAACAGTGTGCTAGCTGCTAGTATAATTTCACTTCCAGAAATTCTTGAGTCCCAAATAAGCCAGGCTCTCATTTCATACCAAATCTGGACCTGTTCTGTTCTGTTTTCAGAGAGTTATCTTTGATAGGATAGAGCAGTGTTTTTCAACCTTGGCAACTTTAAAACAGGTGAACTTCAACTTCCAGAATTCCCCAGCCAGCAAAAATTCTGGGAGCTGAAGTCTACACGTCTTAAAGTTGCCAAGGTTGAGAAACCCTGGGATAGAGAGAGGACAGACAGACAGACAGACAGACAAGAGTGCCAAAGCCCCTTTTTACTCTTGGGTTGGGAAAATGAACTAGACAAACAGGCAGCAAGGGCAGAGCAAGGGATTCTGTTCTAACCTCAGCACCCTCCCAAGAATTGACACATACAATTTGAAATCTCTGAAGCAACCTTGGAACACCCTAACCCTTGTGCAGCCATCTCCAATCATACCTTCTCAACAAGGTCCGAGAACAGAGGAACTGATTGTTTTTTTCAAAAGCGTTTGAGCAACAATAACGGTCATCGCAGGTTCCGCAACAAAAGAACATGCAATCTTTCTGTGAATGCCAATGTCCATCAGAATCTTCGTAAGCCTCACAGTATTCAGAGGAGCCTGAAAATTAATCAAAGCCAGAAGTTATTTTACCATATCATATTTAGCTTTGAAAAAAATCAGCTGAAAGGAATATGGCTGCATTCTTCGTGTCCCTGAAGTTATCACGACCCAGCAGAAAGTCAAGGTCTAGTCTGTCAGCTCATACAGCAGGACATAGAATAATGGTCTGAGGTTACAGGAAAACAGATTCCTGAGCTGAGCATTAGAGAAAAACTCTTAATTGAGTAACAGCAATTTGATGGTGGAATCACTTGCTGAGGGAGCTGTGTTACTATTGATGGATGTATTCAGGCAGAGGTTGGAAAGCCATCTGTCTGAGATGCTTTCACTTGGATCGGTACACTCCACATGGGATTGGACTTGATCGCCAACCAATTCTACGATTCTGTATTGGCTACACAACAAATGCTGAGCATTTTCTGGGTGGATATGCTGATTCTCAAACTGTGGCTGGCCCCACACAAAGAGTGAAGCGTTGCTCCAGGTGGGACTGTCAGCTACCTTACTTCCTATTACTTGTCTGCAGTCAGATAATGAATGAGGCGTTCTGGGCAAATGGTCTGAAGGTTGTCAAAGCAGTTAAAAAGAGATCAAAAGGTTGATTAAAGTAATAGGTTTTTCCTTGTTGTAATAAATATTCCCCTTGCAAAATCAATGTATGTTTCAGTGATCATTGTTCTGTGCTGTGCTCTGGCCCCATCCATGCCTGGCATCTCTTCACAAACAGGTGGCTTCAGGCATTTTCAGGTATTTTATGGGTCTTGAGTCTAGGAAGCTTGAGAATCCCCTTACTATGGAATTCACCTCACAGCACCCTAAGTTCTTTTATGAGGCCCTGCCAAAGCTCCAATTCTGCTGGAACCATAAAACTATGGCTTAAATAGACTTACGTGTTCTACAATTTTTAAAAATGAAACTATAATAACCAATCAATACAACTTATTAATATTTGAGATTATTGGTATAAGGACAATGAAATAATAAGCAGATGACGATTTGGGGGGAATGTTAGCCCACCAATTATTTGAGCCTAGCATACAAAAAAATCACCACCTTGCATTCTTAAATAAAATTCAGGATAGAAATTAAATCAAAAAAATAAATAAGCAGTTAATAATCTGGATAATTTAACACATTCCATTCAAGGAGGGAAAGGCAAGGAGCTCACAGAGTGGCAGGAAAAATGTAGAAAAGGTTCAAGATGTGATCCACTTCACAATGTGTTCAGCTATAGCAGAAAAGGAACCCTAGAGACTTTTGCCAGAAAGAAAACCAGAGTTTTGGAGACGTCCTACCAATGAAAAGAAGGAAAGAACTTTATAAGATGTAGCATTCACACACATGCTACACAGGGGGATTTTTTTGCAATGGCACAACTTCACTTGGGAATGGAGAAAGAAAGAGGCAGACCCTTGATCCCTGAAGGTCAGTGTAATATGGATCCTCCAAAAGTTGGAGGGGAAGGGAGATGGGGGACCCCATCAATAGATGCGTGCAAGTTTTCTTTGCCTGGGTCTTTCTGATGTATTTCTGAAGCTACGATTCTCCTGAAACGGGAGGCTCAGACAGTTCAAACAGTGAGTATTTAAACACCACTTCTTTGTCTGATTCTGGATCCACCTGATCAGGCAAAGCTAGATGGTTCTTCCAGGCTATGAAACCCAACTTAGGAGGCTGCTTCAGAAACACAGGAAGATTGTGCTTTCGAAGTCTAACAAGGCCACATACTGGAGGGTTTAGTTCAGCTCCCATAAGGCCTAGAAACGTATCTGAGGCTGTACTACAAATCTACCATAGTAGATGAGCCTGACAGGCCGCTCACAGCTTAAGGGTCACTGGCTGGGGTCAGGTATAGTCCATGATGGAGTGTCTGGCTCCAGATAGCCTAACCAGTTTCTCCTCTGAGATAAGCAAAAAAGCTGGCAAGTGAGTGGAAAAGCTCAGTGGTTCTTCTCTTCTTCTCTTCATCTCTTCTGACTTCCACTAGGACAGAGAAGGAGCAGAGGAGGAGGAGAGATGGGGTCTCCTTCTCCTTTTATAGGAATTTCTGCCCAGAGGCAAAAGTAGTGCTAGCTTAGGTAGTCCTACCTAGGATAAATGGGCGACAAAAAAGATGGTCTCAGGACTAACAAAAGAGAGTCAGATAGAGACAAAAAAGGGAGAAAGATTGAATCAGGTGACTGGCTTGGCTTAGTGGCTTTTCTCCTTCGCCTGAACAAAAGTGCTGTGACAAGATTGATGGCCTTGAAAAGATTTTCCAGACTCCTTTGGATGACCAAACTAAGTTCCAAGGAAACCCAAATGAGTAATTGAAAAGTGTAAAGTCTGTGGCACTGACCAATAAAAGGAATGACCCAGGAATTATTCATGGCTCTGGCAACATTACCTTCCTAGATTTGCCACTGTTTTACCAGGACCTAACAATCAGCAGTGCACATGGAAAGAGTTATCTGCTCTGCTCAGTCTCGGTTTGGAAAGTTCATCCTGGGGGTCTTTTTTAAATATACTTTTTGTTCCCTGTTACTAGAATTGCTGTACATAGAACTTTGCTGTGTATACAGGCGTCACAGAAGGGATTATTGAAGGTAGCCCGCCTTTCTTCAAACTGGGGGTCTTTTCCAAACTAGACATACCTGCCAGACTCCTAGGGTATTGATTTGACTGTAGAATGGAACTCAGCATTTCTGGCCTATTGGCTATACCACAGAATTTCATGTGTAATTCTATGAGCCAATAAGTGGCATAATTTAGAGGGGAAAAAGGAACTTTCCATTGGAACCTTATCTTATCTTGCACACCAACACAACCAACATCTTGCATACCAACACAGAAAAGGCTGAGCTGCTTAATTCCTATTTTGCCTTTTTTTTTCAGAAAAGGAAAAAGTGGTCTAACCTGTCAAAAGCCATGGCTGGGAGGTTGGGGAAGTGGGCAGAAGGAAACGCAGGTCAAAATAAGTAAGCAATAGTTCCACCCTACATTGTGCTGGCCCAGTTCTGGTCCCCACAATAAAAGAAAAATGCTGAGGAATTGGAAAGCATACAGAGAAGAGCAACAAAGATGGTGAAGGGAACCGGAAGGGCATTTTGGGCATACATAAACCGAGGGCTAGTAGAACCAGGGAGAATCCATGTATGGACGGGATGTAACTCCCTTGCAAGCTTGCTCAGTAAATAACCTTTTTTAGTGAACATGTCAGATATTGCATGTAATATTAAGTCTAATGAAGTAAATATAGCCCAGCTGAATGCACAAGTACATGGAAATTCAACAACATGCTAAGGTGGACTAAAACAATGATATATCAAAGACCAGGAGAAGGTTAAATCATGACTGGTAGATAAAAATAGCAACAGCCAGCCATGAACTTCCATGATCAAGAACTGCCCAAGAATAGCTAGACCTCGGCCAAAATTGTCTTCAATAACGTAACAATATTCTGTGACAAGACTGATGAAAACCAGCTGGTCGGAGTCCAATTCTTTTAGGTGAGAAAGTAGAATTTAGCAAAGTAAGCTGTGTGTGTATATGTGTGTATAGCATATGAGGGTGTGATATTTTGCTTGCTATTCTTAGCCTGCTACTTTTCTCACTATCTTTTCTAGCCTGGGACATTTTTTTGGAATCCAGGTAGTACAAGGCAACCTTTGGTAACGATCTGATTTCTAACTTAGATAACCCCTGTTTATATTAATTGAGAAAATCATGCTGGCCAGTGACATGTACCCCATTTTTTTGTGTTGAAATTGAGAAATGTAGTGAAGAGAAAACTATATTTAAGCTGTGATTCAATAAATCTATGCAGTTGTTACATTGTACACTGTTGTCTTCTGTGGTGATTGCACTTGTCAGGGACAAAGATGCTGAGAGGAAAGGAGAAGGTTTCTCTGGGTTTTCTACCTCCCTAGAAAGGGCTTGGAGGCTAAATCCTATAAAAACAGTTGAAGGAACTGGGTAAGCTTAGCCTTAGAAAAGCAGGTTAGGGGAGACACAAGAGAAGTCTTCCAATACCTGAAGGGCCGTCACAAAGAAGAGGGTGTGGATTATTCCCTGGGATTAGGACAAGAATCAGTGGGTGTAAGGGAGGCAGGGAGATCCAAACTCAAAATAAGGGGGGATTTCCTGACAGTGAGAGCTATTGAAGAGTACAAGAACCTGCCTCCTAGAGTCATTGGTGCTCCATCACTGGAGATTTTCAAGCAAAGATCAGATAGCCATTTCTCTGGATGGTCTGAGGATTTCTGCCCTGGGCAAGGCACTGAACTGAAAGACCTCCAAGGTCCCTTCGTCCCTCCCAATTCTATGATTCTATGTCTTTTTATAAACAAGGGGACCTCACTTTGCAAGCATGTATTGAAAAATATAGAAACTATATGACACAGAATTGCTACACATTCAATATAAGGCTGCAAACAGTTCCTGAAACCTTCTTCTGGTCCTTTAATTTGATCATAATATGGTTGCATTATTGCCAGAAACATTTCCTGCCATTTTGGTGGTTGGTCACGACCTAATTAAAAATGCAAAACAAATTTCAGCTGACCAGCAAAAACCCAGGAACAAATAGCAAATTGCAGCATCACCTATGTAAGAGACACACAGACCCATCCTGTATTTGTCACTGTCCTGGGCAATGACGCTGTTGCTTTCCCCAACCACCATGAATATTAAGACTGTGCCACAAAAAGGATGCCAACCCCAGTTTAAAAGGCTTATTCATATTTATTCCAGCCCAGTAATATTATGCAATTCACTCAGAAAACCATAGAGTTAAATCAACCTTCCACAACTGGTGCTCTATAATTGAGATGGCTGGACAGTTGTAATCTGTCCCGGTGATGAAAACAAAAGGTATTTGCACAGGGCTCAAATTCTGACCAGAGTAGGGCTATTCATTAAAGCAGCCCCTCTTTTTTCATATGTATACATGACCCTTAAAAAGGGCAGCTGCTTTAAGGAGTCAAAATGCAATTCTTAAAGCAACCCCAACTTGTTTTCAGGCAGGTCTGCAAAAAAGAAGGGCTGCTTTAATGAATAGCAGAGAGGTCCTATGCTCTTGTAAGGTCTGAAATAATTCTTTTGAAGCATGCACAGCCCTAGAAATCTGGAAGATGCATTATAAATTTTTACTGACAGTCAAAAGACTGCTACACCAGTTGCCTGACACATTTAATAGCAACAAGAAGAGCAAATTTTCTGGCTAAATTTTGGAAACTTGCAAAATTTATGGTTTTTCCATTTAGACTGTCACTTCCCAGCATCTATCTGAGAAGAACATCCCCGAGGGTTGAATATGGGAAAAAGCCCATGTTCCCCTTGGCTGGAATCATGTGATGAACAGCTATCAGATTGTACATTTTTGAAACTGTGACTGGTTGCCTTGTCGATTAGGCAACTGGAACCTTAAAAAAAAAATCTCAGGAGTGGATTTGATCCCTTCCAAATGGATACAACACCATTCTGACCAATTCTGGCTTCTTTATTTATATTAATAAATCAACTCTTACATTCTAAGTGTGGGGCATGGCCAAAACTACCCCTACTTTCAAGAAGACAAGCCAGTTAACCACCACTCTGTCAGGCTAACATGTTTTATTAGCAAGCTCTAGAATAGCCTTTTCTCTTGGAAACTACGAGCCTTGCTGGAGGGGAAAATATCTTGGCAGATCTTGGTTTTAGATTATATTGATCCACTCTAGATCAAGGCTTAGTGCTTTAATCTCTGAGCACAATATAGGGAAATCTTCTGGCCCAAATGTAATGGACTGTTGCCTGCTTATCAATACAGGATAACACCAACCTGAGTGTAAGATGCAACACAGCAGAACATATTTCAGAAACAGTCCCAACAAGAAAAGGAGTTAAACAAGGAAGCATCCTTGTCCCACTATTCAAGTTTTGTATCAATTCAATAGTGGGGAATTTAATCCAAGAACACCATCTCCCAAAACAAATAAACAAACTTACAGCAAAACTGCTACATGTAGATGATGCAGTAGGTCTAAGAAGAGACATGAAAGCTTTGATCCATTTCTATATGGTTCACTCATTAAAGCTTAACTTGGAGAAAGGCGCTTGGTAAAAAAATAAAGACACCAGCCCACGGCCTGGAATATCAAGGGATGTGGCACTGAGTAAGTGGAATGCTCCAAATATTTAGGTTTTGTTTCAATTGACAGGAGATGAAATGCCATACATACACCTCTCTAACACTCATCTCATGCTCTCTAAGCAACTAGAAGAGCTGACCCATTATCACTTCCTTTTTCTTCTCCAGAGGTACAGAATCTTTCAGCAACTCTAAAATTCAAGACCAGGGCACGGATGTAATCTATACGGTTCAGCTAAACCCATTTGTTATTCGTTTAGTCGCTTCCGACTCTTTGTGACTTCATGGACCAGCCCACGCCAGAACTTCCTGTCGGTTGGCAACGCCCCCAGCTCCCCCAGGGACAAGTCCATCACCTCTAGAATATCATCCATCCACCTTGCCCTTGGTTGGCCCCTCTTCCTTTTGCCCTCCACTCTCCCCAGCATCAGCATCTTCTCCAGGGTGTCCTGTCTTCTCATTATGTGGCCAAAGTATTTCAGTTTTGCCTTTAATATCATTCCCTCAAGTGAGCAGCCTGGCTTTATTTCCTGGAGGATGGACTGGTTTGATCTTCTTGCAGTCCAAGGCACTCCCAGAATTTTCCTCCAACACCACAGTTCCAAAGCATCGATCTTCCTTCTCTCAGCCTTCCTTATGGTCCAGCTCTCGCAGCCATATGTTACTATGGGGAACACCATTGCTTTAACTACGAGGACCTTTGTTGTCAGTGTGACGTCTCTGCTCTTGACTATTTTATCGAGATTTGTCATTTATCGAGATTTGTCATTGATTTGTCATTGCCAAGGATTAAGCGACTTCTGATTTCCTGACTGCAGTCAGCATCTGTAGTAATCTTCGCACCTAGAAATGCAAAGTCTTTCACTGCTTCTACATTTCTCCCTCTATTTGCCATTTATCAATCAAGCTGGTTGCCATAATCTTGGTTTTTTTTGAGGTTTAGCTGCAAGCCAGCTTTTGCACTTTCTTCTTTCACCTTCATCATAAGGCTCCTCAGTTCCTCTTCGCTTTCAGCCATCAAAGTGGTATCATCTACATATCTGAGATTGTTGATGTTTCTTCCAGCGATTTTAACTCCAGCCTTGGATTCCTCAAGCCCAGCATGTCGCATGATGTGTTCTGCGTACAAGTTGAATAGGTAGGGTGAGAGTATCCTTTCCCAATCTTAAACCAGTCCGTTGTTCTGTGGTCTGTTCTTACTGTTGCTACTTGGTCGTTATACAGATTCTTCAGGAGGCATACAAGATGACTTGGTATCCCCATATCACTAAGAACTTGCCACAATTTGTTATGGTCCACACAGTCAAAGGCTTTAGAATAGTCAATAAAACAGAAATAGACGTTTTTCTGAAACTCCCTGGCTTTTTCCATTATCCAGCGGATATTGGCAATTTGGTCCCTAGTTCCTCTGCCTTTTCTAAACCCAGCTTGTCCCTCTGGCAATTCTCGCTCCATGAATTGCTGAAGTCTCCCTTGCAGGATCTTGAGCATTACCTTACTGGCATGTGAAATGAGTGCCACTGTTCAATAGTTTGAACATTCTTTAGTGTTTCCCTTTTTCGGTATGGGGATATAAGTTGATTTTTTCCAGTCTGATGGCCATTCTTCTCTGATGTTTTCCAAATTTGCTGGCATATAGCATGCATTACCTTGACAGCATCATCTTGCAAGATTTTGAACAGTTCAGCTGGGATGCCGTCGTCTCCTGCTGCCTTGTTATTAGCCATGCTTCTTAAGGCCCATTCAACCTCACTCTTCAGGATGTCTGGCTCTAGCTCACTGACCACACCGTCAAAGCTATCCCCGATATTGTTATCCTTCCTATACAGGTCTTCCGTATATTCTTGCCACCTTTTCTTGATCTCTTCTTCTTCTGTTAGGTCCTTGCCATCTTTGTTTTTGATCATGCCCATTTTTGCCTGGAATTTACCTCTGATGTTTCTAATTTTCTGGAAGAGGTCTCTTGTCCTTCCTATTCTATTGTCTTCTTCCACTTCCAAGCATTGCTTGTTTAAAAATAATTCCTTATCTCTTCTGGCTAACCTCTGGAATTTTGCATTTAATTGGGCATATATCCCCCTATCACTGTTGCCTTTTGCTTTCCTTCTTCCTTGGGCTACTTCTAGTGCCTCAGCAGACAGCCATTTTGCCTTCTTGGTTTTCTCTTTCTTTTGGATGTATTTTCTTGCCACCTCCTGAACAATGTTGCAAACTTCTGCCCATAGTTCTTCCAGGACCCTATCTACTAAGTCCAGTCCCTTAAATCGATCCTTCACCTCCACTGCATATTCCTTAGGAATATTAGTGAGCTCATATCTAGCTGATCTGTGGGTCTTCCCTAATCTCTTTAGTCTGATCCTAAATTGTGCAAGAAGAAGTTCGTGATCTGAACTACAGTCAGCTCCAGGCCTTGTTTTTACCGACTGTACAGATGTCCGCCACCTTTGGCTGCAAAGGATGTAATCAATCTGATTTCGGTGTTGTCCATCTGGGGAAGTCGATGTATAAAGTCGTCTCTTAGGTTGTTGGAAGAGAGTGTTTGTTATGCAGAATGAGTTGTCTTGGCAAAATTCTATCAGCCTATGTCCTGCTTCATTTTGTTCTCCCAGGCCATGCTTGCCTGTAATTCCAGGTGTCATTTGACTGCCCACCTTAGCATTCCAGTGTCCCGTGATGAAAATAACATCTCTTTTAGGCGTGTTGTCCAAGAGGTGCTGCAGATCCTCATGGAACTGCTCTACTTCAGTTTCTTCATCATCTGTGGTTGGGGCGTATATTTGGATCACTGTGATGTTAGATGGCTTGCCCTGAATTCGAATTGAGATCATTCTATCATTTTTTGGATTGTATCCCAAGCACTGCTTTAGCCACTTTACTATTAATTATGAAGGCTACTCCATTTCTTCTGTGGTCCTCTTGTCCACAGTAGTAGATCTGGTGGTCATCTGATGTGAAGTGGCCCATTCCAGTCCATTTCAGTTCACTGATGCCCAAAGTGTCTATCTTTAATCTTGACATCTCACCAATAACCACATCCAATTTGCCCTGGCTCATCGATCTTACATTCCAGGTTCCAATGGTGTGTTGATCTTTAGAACATCGGATTCGCCGTTCACCACCAGCACCGTCAGCCGCTAGCCGCCCTTTTGGCTTTGAGCTAGCTGCGGCATCACGTCTGGGGCTAGTTGAACTCATCCTGTTCCTCCCCAGTAGCATTTTGACCATCTTCCAACCTGGGGGTCTCATCTTCCGATGGTATACCGACATATCTCTGGTTGCACTGATCCATTTAGTTTTCACGGCAAGAATACTGGGGTGGGTTGCCATTACCTTCCCCAGGGATCGCATTTGGTCTGACCTCTCTGTCATGACCTTCCCATCATGGGTGGCCCTTCACGGTTTAGCTCATGGCATCATTGAGGTGCTCAAGCTCCAGCACCACGACAAGGTAACGATCCTTTGCTGAAGAGCTAAACCCATACGTTGTCATATTTTCTAAATTTCAGCCAATTCAAGTTACATTGCTGAGAAAATTGCTTGAGATTGCTTGGTGTATCTGTAATGCAGCACTCCACACAGAAGAGGAAATGAATAGGTACAGACCAGAATATGGAAAAGCACCTTCAATTATGGTTAAATCTGAACTTTCTATCACAGAGTTTAATTTATCCGAGTGACAGCTACTGATCTTTCCTTGAAACATGACATCACTGACAAACTGCAGTGCAATAGGCATTCCCAAGAGCTGTTGCTGGCCTAGAGTTATGAACTAGCCAGGACAAAGCTTCAATAAAGAATTCTAGATGTGGAATCCCATATTGAGCTTAGCAATTTTTCTACAAGAGTTGACTGGGAAATTGCAAGAATCATTTTAAACTAGCTATATAACTTGAGAACTTCATTATATGCTATCAAGTCGGTGTCAGCTCTTAGAGACCACATCTCTTCCAAGATGATCTGTCTCCAACCTGGCCCTTCAGGTCTTCCAATACTGCATCCACTGCTGCTATAATCAAGTCCATCCAACTTGCTGGTGATTGTCTCCTTCTCTTTCCTTCCACCTTCCACAGCATTATAGACATCTCAAGAGAGCTAGGTCTTGCATAATATGTCCAAAAATGATACTTCAAGCCTGGTTATTTGTGCCTTGTTTCTCTGTTTCCATCTTTAATGACGTGTCTTTTTAAAGAGTTTTCTGAAAGTTCTATATTAAGTTCCTTTTTGAGATCTGTCTTTCTGGGCTTTGGCTTCTCTTCTTGGCCATTTTCACCATTTGTTCTGACATCCAGCTTGCTTTCTTCTGTTTCTTGGTCTCTGACAGTCTCTTTTCTCATTTATCCGTAACAACTTATTTGATTCCATTCCATAGTTCATCCAGTTCCCTATCAATTGGGTACAGGACTTCAAGGTGATTCCCCATGTTCTCCATGAAATAGTGGCAAAAAATCTGGTAGCACCTTTCTGGACTAACTAATTTTATTAAAAGGAATAAATTTTCATGAGCTGCAGCTTTGTGCATCTGATGAAGCTCATGAAAGCTGAGTCCATTTAACAAAATTTGTTAGTCCAAAAAGGTGCTATCACCCTCCTCCTGCTTTTTTGCCACCATTGACTAGCCCAGCTCTCCTACAAGGTCTTGAAAAATGTAAAACGAAGTATCATGCGCTCTAAAACATTGTGTGAAAAATGGCTGGATTGTTCTTTTGCTTTAGCTTGACTTGGAACTTGCACAAGTGCAGTTTGTGACTTTTTCCACAGTCAGCCTTGACTGTGCCTCTGCTGGTATAAGTGAGCTCTTCCACTTCCTTGTACCAATGATATAATTTCTGTGTATTCCATCTCCATGTAGCCAGGTATTATTTGGTTGTTTGAAGACAGTGTTAGCAACGAAGAAATAATTGGATTGGCAGAAACTAAGTCATCCTCCTGCTACATTTTTGTTTACTAGGCTGTACAGTTTAGCTCCATTTCCTCCTCAATATTTCCAACTTTGTCATTTCACTCTCCAACCACTAGCAGCATATCCTGCTTGCATGTTCTGGCCATTTCAGGTTGGATTTGATCATAAAACTTGTCAACTTCTGCACCAGTGGGTTGAGTATAAACTTGGGTAACTATCATATTAAAAAGCTTTCCTCAACGTCTAACTGATATTATTTGTTCATTATTTCTACATTGTACTCAGGTATTGTTTTTGCTATATCCTTGCTGTCAATGAAACCAATGTGTGGTTTCTTCTTCATTTGTGTGCCCTAAGTAGTAAACACTATGATCTTCTGACTGAGAATATCTAATTCCAGTCCATTTCAATTTGTTGATGTCTAAGAGGAAAATGCATAGTTAATTCAGTTCATATTATGCTATATCGAGCTTTCCCATGTTCATGTTTCTTACAATTCATGTCCCCACTGTGATTCTGTCTTTGCAGTTTTGGATTTTCTTTTCCTGCATGGCAACATCAGAGCCAGTTTGGCCTAGTGGTTAAGGTGCTGCGCTAGAAACCAGGAGATTGAGAGTTCTAGTCCAACCTTAGGCATGAAAGCCAGCTGGGTGACTTTGGTCCAGTCCCTCTCTCTCAGCCCAACCTACCTCACAGGGTTGTTGTTGTGGGGAAAATAGGAGGAGGAAGGAGTATTTGGTATGTTCACTGCCTTGAGTTATTTATAAAAAATAATAAAGGTGGGACAGAAAATAAACATTAGCAACTACTGTAGATGTCCCAAAGACTTTAATCTAGCCTCATCATAAATTCCATTGACACTCTGAAAAAATCCTCAGCTCTTAGCAGAATCATCTGGTACTATATCAACTATATGGTCTACACATTAGGTTTCCTTGGTGAAACACAGGAGTTTACCATAGCTTTCTGCACAGTATGAAATGATGCCTTTGCTGTTGGCACTAAAGTGCTCCTCAATCTCCAGCATCTTCCTATATGCTGCTGCCCAATGTAAATGTCTGTTTGCTTTAGCTGGGATTACTTCCACACCTTGGGTGACCCTGTCAGAGGACACTCCTGGCACTCATCCCTCCTAGGAACAACACCCCACCCCCACTATGAGGCAGCATAGTGGAACTTGAGAACTTACTGTTCATAATTGCAGCAGGGCTTTCACCTAATGAAGTTTAGCATCTTATCCTCAGCCATTTTCTTCTGCTGTAGAATAAAAAAGCTCCTCTTGCAGAAAGAACCTGCCCTTGTAGAGTAGGAACTCTTGGGAGTCACTGGCTTGCATCCAACTACATATATTGTGAATTGCACAGACTCTATAATGCTCTCCGAGGACCTCTTCATAGGATGCTTCCCAGGAGGCCAGTGGAGTTGTTTGTCAACTTTTGTCAGACAAAGACTTCAGTACAATACTTAGTGTATCCACATTCTCATTAATAGCCTTCAGGTTTTCATGACCTAATTTAGAGAAAAATATCTGCTTCAGCTGGTCTGATAAAAGGTTCAGTACAACATGCATGGCAGCTCATCTTACTGTTATCTATTCCTGTGTACATACTGATGCATTCTAATTGTTCTATTTTGTTTCTTTATTTTAATATTGGCCAACGACCATGGTAAAAGATACTTTATTTTACTTTTTTTGCTGTACAGTCTCAGCAGAATTTTTAAAACAAGTTCATCCATTTTCTATTATGGTGAAATAACACCTCTGTTAAAAAAATTCTCACAGATCCCAGCCCCTGAGCAGCTGTCTTTTCTCACCTCTGGATCAGTCGGGACCACAGGGTTTTAAGAACCATAGTCCTAATGCACCTAGAGAGCATGAGCCGGAGAAGATAAACCCACTGGAAGAACAATCATGCTCTCTTCAGTATAGAGCCCCTGAATTAACTGGCAGTTAATTCCCAGGTTTGGTTCAAAACAGTTTCCATCACTGGTTGGCTAGAAAGTTATGGGGAGTGGGGGTGAGAAGGTGAGTTGAATCTTTATCATGAAATGAAGCACACAAAATCTGCCCCTTCCCCTGTTTTTCTTCCAAACCCCTCTGCCTTACTTCTCTCCACCCTCTGTGATAGCTGGATTACATGAGATGTAGAAAAGGTGGCTGGACGGGATGCCTTGACTTCACTTCCATCCTCCATGTATTTCATTTCATCATCAAAACAGCCCCCCTTACTCCAACTTTTTAATGAAACTACCAAGCAAACATGTCCTTTAGAAACATGCTCCTTAGGTTTGCTCTATAAAGACTGGCCTGGATGAAACTGCCCCATCCATTTAGGATATCTGTTTTTATTGTAAACCGCCCAGAGTCCCTCCTTGGGAGGGAGATGGGCGGTGATAAAAGTTTGATTGATAAATAAACAAATCTAGTAAGGCCATGTGCATGGTGGATTGATCTAGAGCAGCCAACTACAACATTAAACACAAAGACACACTAATAGAAATTATATGACTGCTCACCACCTGAAATGTACCAGGAGGGGAAAGGCTGTTTTAGAAAAGCTAGAACAGCAATGGGGCAAGAAAGGATTGGAACTTTGCAACAACCATTCCAAATTATGAATTTATCATTCATAATTATTTTTATCCGCATCTGAAACCTAAAACTAGGAACGATTATATTGTTAAAGAAACAGCAAACACTTGGCAACAGTATCAGTGGGGGGAAAGGGTGCATGATGGAAAAAAGCAGTGCTGTGCCATCATGACAAAACCCCTGTCCCTTCTGCAAATGCATTGGGACATTACATACATGTACGGAAGGAGTGGAGGTTGTAGCATTATGGCACACCGCTTTCATCATTTTAACAAAAGGAACAAGTTCCTGTGGACACCCATGAACGTAGGCATATAAAAGCTCAGAAGATTCCATATCTAAAACTAAAGGCAATGTTGTAATTGAGCAGATGTCAATTATACTGCCCTCATTGGTCATCCTCCAAATCTTGACCTGATAGGTTGTGGTGTTCATGGTGGAGGGGCAGGCGTGGTCAGTGGCCCCAGTACTTCAGGCCAGACAAGTCCTGACACCTCCAGTGCCTACACCAGTGACAGCCCCAGTTCCTATCATAATGAAGAGGATGAAGAGGAAGATGCACCTGAGGAAGGTTCTGATGAGCAGTACCAACAAATCTGCAACATGTACACAATGTACAGCATGATGAATGTAGGACAGATGGGTGAGTGTCCCATGTGGACTGTTAACCAGCATTGTTGCTGTGTTCTGTTTGCTTTGAATAAAGGAAAGGGTATGTATCTCTACCACTCAGAACATTAAGTCAAAGGCAGAGATGAGATACAAGGGAGATCTTGGATGTTGGACAGTAAACACGAGAGCGGAGTCCTTGAATCTCAGCTTTGCATATTGGCTGCTTAGCTTTACTTTTATTGCAGAAGCAGATACATGTTGACTATGTTCACTTCTGTTGTTTAAAAAGTGAGATATGGCTATGCTCTACTACTGACATTTGTTTATAGCCCTCCCCATTTTGTAAGTCTGGAAAAAAGAGTTGAGGAAAAAGAATCACCAACCCTCAGCTTCCTCCATCTCTGTGCCTAGAACCATGGTTCCATCATGCTAGAACATGGAATGCTTAATTATGGTTCACTGAATAAATGACAACTCTCTCAGTTCACACATGCCAAACCAGAAACCATGATTACAAATCACAATGGTTTGGTTCACTGGGTGCCCAAAGGAAACCACAGTGATGTCAAAATGATGAGACCTACACAATATAATCACACAAGTGTTGCCCTTCCAAACTTGTGTCCTGACAAGAGATGCAAGTTACGGTATCTGCACAATCACATCATCACACCCTGCCAGATGCCCATGTCACACAACAAATTAAACCCACACCAAGTAGCTATTAAACACAACATGTGATCCTAATTTGAAGAAATTAGCTGTAATCCAGAGCCTGGAGATAAGTGGTAGTGCTTTAATTGGCTCACTTCTAATGCCTACAGCTGTACGTACTGTAATGCCTACTGGAAACAAAATTAACATCCAAGTTGTAACTGTTTCTTATCAGAAGAAATCTCACATTTCCTATCTGGAAATAAATGTCAGCTTTGTACAATCCAGTTCCAGAAAGGGCTGAAAATAAATATTTTCATTTAGGCATCAAATTTATGCAATCTGAGAAAGCACGGAATTTCTCCCTGAGGAACTGAGAGAAAGAGTTAAGCAACCAAGAAGTTACAAACAGCATAAGGGCACAACAGTGATTCAGCCTGTTTTTGGCCTCATGGAAATGTCACTTTGGAGACTTTAGGACAAAGGCAGAGCTGTAAGATGAAGTAGATGTGGCTTTGGTAGTCACGACCAAAATGTGTGCCACCTGTTTCTCTTCAAGGCAAATCTCAGAACTTTTGACGAGGTCAGTCATAGCAAAGAAACTTAGAGATGCCTTAGGTGAACAATCTGCCCCCAGCAAAGAGGGCCCCAACATTCAAAAACAGGAGTGGTTACTAATTTACAACTACCACGATATAATCGGAACTGAAAACACATTGCCTGTCTGGGACCTTCCTGTTCAGGGGATGGAAATTAATTTAGGTCACCACTCCGACGGTTTTCTGACCTTAATGGCCAAGGGCCGCCTCCCCAACTTGGTTCCCACTAGTTGTTTTGGAGCACAGCTCACTACTCCGAGGCTAGGCGGGCCTGATGAGAGCTGCAACCTCACCCAGCCCTAGGACCCGGGTCAGAAGATGCCGCGGTGGCGGACACCCCGGATTCAAAGGGAGGAGCAGAACTGCCGGTCTTCGTCCCTGGGATTTAGCGGCAGCCACGAATGGCAGCCAGGAGGAGGCCACGCGGGGAGGGCTGCCCAGCCCATCAGCGCCCAGTCAGCTCTCCCCCTGTCCGTCACTCACCGCCGGGCGGCAGCAGGAGACCCACAAGGGCGCAGAGACTCCAGAGGGGGCTCCAGGCGAAGGCCATCGTTCTCCTCCTCGGCGAGGGAGCAGGGGCGCCGCAGTGACGACGACGACCCCTTCTGCCCGTTTCCTGCGTCGGCGTCTCAGGACTGGGCGTTCCTTTTGCCCGTCAAGGAGCTCCGCCCGTCCGATGCGCGGCTCTGGAGAGGCGCGGAAGATTCCCTCCCTGCGCCCGCAGCTGGCTTCTCCTTTGGTTTCTGTTTCCGTTTCGGGGCGGCGATCGTTGAGCTCAGGACCGGATGCCCCGGGAGGCTGCGAAGCGGCGGAGTGCTCAGCAGCCAAGGTGGGAGGTGAAGGCACCGTGACGCCATCGCGCAAGTGGCGCCAAGCATGCATGATGCAAGTCACAGTTCACCTCATGGCGCGCATTACGTAGTTGTGGCTTCGATCGGACCCCAATGGGCCAATTTTCTTACTGTGCTGAACTGGATTCACCCATTACTCTGAACCGTAATGTGGTTTGTAGCAATGTGATCTATAAATAATAGCTTCCGACTTTATCCTATGGACTAAGCCAATGGTGCTTTTCCCTATGAACAGTGATTAAATCCCTGGTTAAACTGGGAGCTGGTTAAAGTGTGGACCCAATCTGTGATTGTCTGCATCATGCCCTTGTCTGTAGTTAATTAACTTACTCCAGTTGCCTCGTTCTCGCAACATACTATGCTATAAATTAACATGGAGTGGGATCATACAACTAGATCACAGCAAGTCCTGTGGCTACCTCGTGGTTCAGTGTTTGAACCACCGCCTGTATCTGTGATCTCACATTGTGCTATACCGAAAGCAGTTGATTTAGTTGGGGTTTACATGGTAGTGTGAAATCCAGCCATTGGCTGCTTAACGCATTAGGATTCCCCTGCCCTGTGGGGCCTCAGCAAATTAGAGTCCAGAGGTGAAGCAGCAGAGTTAATGCTTTTAGCACCTAAAGCTACTCAAGGAATTTGACACCCAAAGCAGAACATCTTACAAACTTTACCACTCTTGGTAGAAATAATATATAATTACAAAATAAACTCTTATGTTAGTAACTGTAGGCTAACCTCAAGTAGAAGCAGAGGGAATGTCCATCGCTGCTGCTGCTGTAATCTCAGTGTGCTCTTACAGTTGATTGAATAGAGCAAGCGAACATATGTAACTAGAAGCAAGTTTCTGTGGTATTTACTCTGTGTACCAATATATGCTAGGATTCTAAGAGCTTGAAGATTCAGGTCTGAAAAGATACCTTGCTAGGATGCTTCAGCTTAGGAATTTTTTGAGACAGTTGAACAGCCTGTACTATTAGTGGGATACCTGTATCCATTCAGACCTTGTTCAACTCCAGCCAAGATAGTACTGAAGGATGCTGGGAGGCATAGGACAACTACAAGCTAAAATCTCCACAGATTTTAACCTGAAAACCATGTTCACTGATTCCAGGTTTTGTGCTAGATGCCTCCTGTAATTGTTTCCTTTATTATTAATTGGTCAATGTATCAGAACTAAATCCTGATGCTGGTAATACTGTGATGAATTCTATCCTTACGTTTTCCTGAAATTTGTATTTTTGCAAAGAAGCTTACCTTAAACGAAATATCTCAAAGTATCACAAAATTATCCCTTTTGTGAACCACAAAAGGATGTATTTACACTATGGTACCCACCTTAGACTCTCTATATTCTTACTTGTTCCTAAGCACCATGGATATGAACACACATGCACGTGTTTCACATACCTGTGAACAAATCTTAAAAAATAGATCAAGATTCCAGAATTTCAAAATTTTCTAGCATTCACATCTTGATGAGTATTTCTATCATACTTTTTTGGGCAAACAATGTCAGAACATTTGATATTTTGTAATCTTTAATACCAGGAAATTAGCATGTAAAGGAATTGTTGTGGGGAAAATAGGAGGAGGAAGGAGTATTAGGTATGTTCGCCGCCTTGAGTTATTTATAAAAATAATAAAGGTGGGAAATAAATAAATAAATAAATTGTTCCCAGAGGAGGACAATTCACTTGTTCCCTGCTCAAATTCCTTCATTGCTCTTCATTTCTCAAAATCAGTGTTGGCATAAAGCAAAGAAGTTATAATATTAGAGATTAGTTACCTCCTCTGAACACGGGAGAATCTTCTTTCCATTCTGAATGTGAAAAGAATAGGTAGATCAAGATCCTGGGCTAATTAAACAACAAAGGAGTAGGAATGAGAAACGTCAGAATTCTAGTGTAAACAATATAGTGAAAAAGTTGTGCAAATAGGTGCAGGAAAAATTGCATTCTCACAAGGGGGCTGTTTAGGGGAGATGTGGTTGAACAAGCAGGTTAATATGCCCTTGCTAACATCAAACTCACTGCTCAAATCTGTGGGGTGAAGTGCTATCAAATACCCACATATTTGGAGGTTTGTTCTTCTGAGATGTTTTTCTACCTAAACTGGTTAGAGAAGCTCACAGAGCAAGCTTGGACTTTATTCCGTACCAAAATAATCCCTTTCCTACTAGTGGCACAGGGGTGCTATCTGATTTGTCTCTAGTGTTTAATAATATCTAAGAAATATTAGTTGATAGCTCAATAATGCAGTTCTATGCTCAGTACTTTTGTGTGCTTTCCTAGGCATCAACAATAACTATGTGCTCTCAAAAAAAAGGTGTTAATTAAGTCTAGGTAAGTGTTGGCTGAACTAACTGGAATAAATGACAGTCTGGATTCTAAAGCAGTAATACAGCTGAATTATTCAAATAGGTCATGCTGCAAAGTTGCATGTGAAACAAGAGAGGAGGACGCTGGTTACAAAAAAGAGCACTTTGGTTACATACTGTGTATACAGTAATTCTGTGTTTCTGTTACATCAGGGCTGAAGAGGTCTCTCACCACACCGGCAGAGCAGCTGTCAGTTTCAGTGCTCGCAGTCCATGAAGGGAGGCAGGAAGCACCCAGGGAGGAAATAGAAAGGCAAGTGGGAAAAATGCAGACAAACTCACAGCGACTCTAGTAACTCCGCCATTCCCACTGAGAGAATGCAGAAACAGTGGGAATAATCTGCGTAGGTCCCTTTCCTAATCAGGGCGAGTGCTAGACTTAATGGCAGCTCTCAGCATGCAAACCTGCCTTGCCCATTGTCTCTTGCTTGAGAAAGCTAACATGGTTGTTGACCATGGATTATGGAAGTGAGCCAACTGACTGCTGCTCAGTTGTAGTAAGTGCTGGGGTCAAGGAAACATGACAAGAAGAGGGGGAGGGAAGGCGAACAAAGGGGGCAGCAGGAAATAGTATGAACAATGCTAAGAGCAGAGGGGCACAGAACAAGATGAGGGAAAGCAAGCAAGCCATACTGAGCCAGTGGGCGTTTGGAAAGTGCCCAAACATATGGACTCTGATGCCAACTTTTAGCACACATAAAGCTCCCACACAGGTCAAAGTCCTCCCATCATTTTGGGCCAGGGGATGCCTCTGGGGTCACAGGCATCCTCACAAGAAACACTGATCTAACTTATTGTTGCCTTTTTTTCTGGGCAAGTGGGAATATCTCCATATAATGAACTAGGCAGCAGCTGAACAGCCTTTTAATCTTCTAAGAATGCCTCTAGCTTTGCAGGACATTGTTGAAAGTTATGTTGCAGGTTGTATTTCCCTTACAGCATGCTAACTTCACATTTTTTAAATGTTTATTTAAAATTATTATTCAACATTTAAAAATTTAAAATTTAATTTTAAAAACTTTTTAAGATTTAAAATGTTGAATAAATTAATTAAAATCAGATGAAATATGGAAACTCAACAGCAGCTACAGACATAACCTAGGGGTTTTCCCTCCTAGGCAAAATATCAGGGAAACAAAAACATTGAAACTGATTATTATTATTTGTGCCTTCAAGTTGTGTTGACTCCTGGCAACTGCCTGGACAAGTCTCTGCAGTTTTCTTGGCAAGGTTTTTTGGAAGTGTTTTGCCATTGCCTCCATCCTAGGGCTGAGAGAGCGCGACTGGCCCAAGGTCACCCAGCTGGCTTTGTACCTAAGGCAGGACTAGAACTGCCAGTCTCTGGTTTCTAGCCTGATGCCTTAACCACTACACCAAACTTATAAAGTTGGTAAAATATTATCATGACTACTCCCTCTGTTCCCCCCCCCGCCCCGCCCCGCCCCGCCCCCATACACACTATGTAAGGCTTGCTTCCTGGAGAAGACCCTAGTGATTCCACCTAAAGTGGTACTACCTTCTGATTTGTTTTAAAAGAGAAGCAAGGTCACAATCCTGGCCAGACACATTTGATGTGTTACAATGTCTAGTTCATCATCTACATTCTATATGATAGTGGATTAGTTATGTTACAGTATTTCTACCCCACTCAGTAACTGAAGTTGTTTCACTGAAATTCATATACCCATATAATATAGACATTACTCCACTTTCTCCTTTTTCATGATGATTTTGATCTTGATTTCACTGTCACTGCAAAGCAATGTTAAAAATGGGGCCTGAAATCTTAGAAAAGTTCTACTTGACATCAACATAAAGTGTGTCTGAGTAAACCTGAGTGACTTGAAGCATTTGTGAAGCACTCCTGTTATTTTCTTTTTCCCTTATCAGAACATCCAGAACTGTTTTGGACAGTTGGGCCTGAGTAATACTGAGAACACAGATGCCCACAAGCTGACAACTAATATATATATATATATATATATATATATATATATATATATATATGCGCGCTAGAGCTGTCTTGATTTCTCATTTTCATATGCTATTAATAGCTACATACCAGGGAGAGGAAGTGATAGGAAAAAAAGCCCTGTCTGTTTGATAAGCAACTATTAAAGGTATACAACAACAGAACAGGAACATTCAGAAATATCTTGTCTATATTCCTAAAAGGTCCTTCATGTGATGTTTACTTATGACAGGCATAAACAACAAAATCAAAGGGATGAACCCAGTCTGCAGCCTCTTCTCTAGTTCCTCTGATCTTCAAAGCAAGGGTTAAGAAACCGTGAGGTGTTGAACTAGGAATGGGGAGACCCAGGCTCTCCATGAGCCATGGAGTGACTGCGCCAGTCTTCCTCTCTCAGCGAGGTGATGTTTTGGCCTCCTTGACCTCCTGAATAAAAGGTGGGCTGGAAATCTAATAAATAATCTAATAGATACATTATAAATAAGAGACCCATATGCAAATAATTTGACATTGCAGGGCAAACTGCAAGAACTGAGCAGCAGGAAGTGTCAGAATAGTTTCTGATATTATTTTTGCTCTGTCTTCCCTTACAGTGTCTATGAACATAGAAGGCACAGTCCCAGTCCTTAAAATGAGTGATGCCAAAGAGCATCACACACAGCTGTTCATTTTACATGTTTGTCTGCTCTGATCCCTTATTTTATTCAACCTTCTTTTCTCCTGTCAGATTTTAACCAGCTGTTTCTTCCCTATAGAAAATACTGAATAATAATATCATTAGTCCCTTCTTATCAAAAGAAAAAAAGGGATGTCTCCATTCTTAAAAGGAGCTCGGATAACATATTGCAACCAAAAGAATTTGTGGGTGTAAACATCAGCGATGGAACTGGGGCAGGCTGATGTCCAGGCCAGAGCCAGGTGGCTCAAAGTTGACATGCAGGCCTTCTCAGTCCCCTAATTCTTCTTGCAGTACCCTTTTTCCTTTTCTCCTCTATTAATAAATGAATAAATAGTAAGGAGTTAATTGAAAGTCAGTTTGGTGTAGTGGTCAAGGCACCAGGCTAGAACTTGGGAGACAGAGTTCTAGTCCCGCCTTAGGCACGAAGCCAGCTGGGTGACCTTGGGCCAGTCACTCTCTCTCAGCCCTGGGAAGCAGGCAAGGGCAAACCGCTGCGGTGGCTTGTCTAGGAAGTTACGAGGAGTCACCACTGACTTGAAGGCATAAATAAATGGGGCAGCAAATTGGCCAGGTAGTGATTGCACATACTTCTGATTTTCTTCTTTTTTTACCATGTATCACAGGTCTCTGAGGAAGCATCAAAAAAAGTCAAGATGACTTCCACAACTGTGTGATTGAAACCCTGCTCCTTTTACATGCCTACATTACATGTAAAAAGGGTGCTGGACCTTTGACTGCATGGTTATGCCCACCATCTTGACTTTTTTGACCCCCCATGGACCTAAACAGTTCTTATTTTGAAATTAATTGTGTGTAGTTTTAGTACTGTAATATATAAGGAAACTACCCTGTGGTTATATGGCTTCTAGTTTTTAAGTGAGTTTAAAATGCAAAACTGCACATGTTAAGACTACTTATTTTATAAAAATTCAGGATGGAGAAGACGTTTTTCCCATCCCTAATGTATCCTAATCCCTAATGTAAATTGATCCCTAATGTATCAGTGTAGAAGTGCATGTACTGACTTATGACAAAAAGAGAAATGTTAGCTGCATTACCACCTAATACTTCCCTCTTTTCTGGGAGACAGTTAAATCCAGGGCCTAAAATTATTTATCAGCGTACCTGGAAGTATAATTCAAATACTACATTTGAGTCATACATCAACCCGAAAAATTCTAAACCAGTGTTTTTCAAACTTGGCAA
This sequence comes from Candoia aspera, assembly GCF_035149785.1. NCBI lineage: Eukaryota > Metazoa > Chordata > Lepidosauria > Squamata > Candoiidae > Candoia > Candoia aspera. The sequence continues at coordinate 55,745,102 of NC_086154.1, forward strand.
CTTTAAGATGTGTGGACTTCAACACCCAGAATTCCCCAGTCAGCATGTTGGCTGGGGAATTCTGGGAGTTGAAATCCACACATCTTAAAGTTGCCAAGTTTGAAAAACACTGTTCTAAAATAATCATGGCGTTTCAGATTACATTGCATACATACCACCACTAGAGGGCACTGTAACTCAGTCATAAGTAGTAGCGGTCCCACATCTTTCAGAGCAGTATTCTAAGTCCCCTGCTGCCTAGAGAATTCTGGGAGTTGAAGTCTCCACATCTTAAAGTTGCTGAGGTTGAGAAGCACTATCCAGAGAATGCTAAATCAAATGAATACAGGGTGATGGGGAAAGGAGTTATTTGAAAATTGTGGTGCTCTTAACACAAAACATTTTGGACCTGTGTGCTGGTGGGATGGGTAGAGGAAAACTAAATGACATTTTTGACATGTCTTCTTAGATGTGGTGCATGGAGAAAACCACGTCCCTGTTTCTGATCCTGATACAGTGATAGGCCACTCCCTAGAAGCAGGCCACTCTCCAGTGTATTGTAACGTGTGTTTAAGAACTTACGCTTTTCATTCTGGCTACTTAAAGAAAAACAATCAACTTCATGTCTTCCTAAATGAACAGCAAGAAACACTTGGGGGAGGGGGGGCTACATGAATTGGTTGTTCTTTTATTATGCTTGTCACTTGCATGAGCAATTATGTATAGGAATCTGCCTCATTATCTGAATCAATCCTGAGCTGCTTTTCTATTGTTAAGCAGGAAATCAGATTAAATATAATGTAATAAAACATTGGGGATAAAATAGTGGTCTCTATATGGACTGCAGCTCCTCTGGCAATGTAAGATGAGCTGGATGAGAGTTAAAGCCAGGAAATCTGTACCACTCTAAGTCTGCATTAGCATCCCAATTTGGAATAAGTATTCTAACACAAGCATTTAGATTTCCCTCTCTTACAGTTTTAGAGCTGATCAGATACATTACTAGCCCACTTTCTAGCATGAGTCCACTGGGTGTTGTTCACCTGAAGAACTTTATAACATCTGAAGGGTGGTTGGATGCTTGCCTCCCAAACGTCTCTCTGTTTTTTGTAAGTGTGCCTCAAACTCTACTGTGTTCTCTACAAGACAGGCTATGTTTGCATGACAAGCTAAACCAAAATGTGTGGCACCATTTTACTGTCCTCCAGGACTTGTTAACCAGACCCCTGGGATTATTGTTCCCTTTAAAATATTTACTACAAGCCTTGATTACAAATTCTGTAAATGCAAATTGTGGGTCACTCAAGCCTTTGATTTAAAAGCCCTGTGTGATGCAATAAGACAATAGCATGTGCATACTCATTAACTCAGTGGTTTGGCTTAGTAGATCGTTCAAACATAACTACTGATTGAATTCATGTATTGTGGCTTATTGGATTGTGGCTTGAGGTGTTGTGTCAACTCAGCTGCATCTGATTGAACTATCAAGATGTAATTAAGCAAACCATGGCTTAGTATGATCTTTTGGATATATATTTGGTCTGAAAAATATGCATCAGGCCTAGAATATGTTTGGAATCTTAATAGAGAAAGAAGCCTGCTTCTGGTCCATTACAAACACAGCCGCTTCAGGTAAACAAAGTACAGCTTCTTCCAATATGTTACTTCCAGGTGTGCTGGGACTGCAGCTCCCCACATTTCTGGTGATGCTGGCTAGTAATTCTGGGAATTGTACTCCAAAAACAGCTGGAGTTTTCATCTTGTGGGAAACTACCCATAATTACCCACTGCGGGGTTTGCCTATTAGAATTCCATGCAGAGTCTCTATTTTCAGGCTATCTTTAGGACTCAAATCCTCAGCCCTGAAATCAATTAGTTGAAATTATGCTGTGGAACTGGGGAAAGCTCAACAAGCATCAACCCCTGTGCTGAGTTTATTGACAGCTGTACTTACATTCCTCCTTATTTAAGTTCAGTCATGAATTGGTCTGCTGAGGAGTGTTACTGTTAAAGGCTGCAAAAAGGAGTGTAACCCAAGTTATGATAAATGGCATTATTTGGACAAGGAGTAACATTTGGTAAATAAATCCTGGATGCTTTGAAACAGTGGCTGTTCCTTCTTTCCATTCAATGGAGAAAGTTAAGGAATGGGAGGCTTTAGGAGGGGTGTTTTCTATTTTTCTGTGCTTTTGCTTAGCCAATAAGTCATATATTTGTGAAAATTACTGCAGTAAAGGAGATTTGTTTAATTTTATATTCTTTAGGAGCTCAAGGTGGTATATGTATATGGCATTCCCTATTCTTGTTTTTCCTTGTAACACCAACCTGTGAGGTAGGATGGCAAGATAATTTAATCAGATCAAAGTATTTTAGCAATACTTTAAAAACGTAAAATATTTTCTGAGCTGTTACATCAAGTTCAATTTAAAAGGGTTATTCATTTTACTTACATTCCACCTTTTCAGTCTGCTGAGTATTCAAAATGGCTAATAAAATTTGGAAAAAAGTTTAAAATACATGTTAAACTGAAATTGATATTAATTTAATTAAAATTCTTGTGAAAAAAGATGGAGAGCAAGCTTATTTTCCAAAGCATACTTGGAAACAGCAACCATGTATATGAGGTTGAAGAACTTTTTTGCAGCTGCTAACTTAAGTTTGGAACTGGCTGGCATTGAGTACTGTGGGTTGTATCAGTTGTTCTGTCTTTTAGCATCCATGTCAAAGGTATCTAGTCCATTGCCTGTGCTTCATTCAAATGCAAGATCTCCAAAACCCAAGGTCTCACCTTTCTCATTTTATATTATTCAAAAAATGCATGAGAGAACAAAGAAGAGAGGAAAACCAAGAAGAAAAAGATTGAACAAAGCTTACATTGGGTCTCCAAGTAATTTCAAGTAAGCAAGAGCAAATTTGTGTGTCTTATAGCATTTTATCCTTGCTATCTTCTGTGGAGCAGTTGCTTCTGAAGATATGTCTCCATTTGTGCTGGGGATGGAAAAGGAAAGTAAATTTAAAGAAATCATAGGTCGTACTATAGGAGCTGATACATATGTCTTGAACTTGTAGATTGTCACTGATATTTGTTATAAATCTAATATCTTTTAGACATCTGTGCCACATTGGATGGAATCCTCAAACGAATTCTGTTGTAAGTAGTTGCCAAATCTATAACTACTCCTCTGGGACCAGTACCACTACTTTCCCATTTGTACTTATTTGAAACTCTTGCTATTAAGACAAAAACTAGTTTTCTTTAATTAAGTTTAGGCTTTCACTTGATGTGTCAGAGCTGTGATCTAAATGATTCAAGATGTGCAATGAGATTTTACGAAGGTTTCCTGTAAGCTTGAAGCAGATGGGCATAGACCTGCAGTTGTTAAGAGCTTTTTCTCATTTCCATCTTTGTGCAACTCTCTTTACAGTAAATCTCCCTGTTTGCTGTGGCAATGCTTACAACTTCCTTAAAAGACTACTAAGAATTATAATTTAGCAAGGGAAAGCTTACAGAACTCCAACAATTTGACTGACCTCTCACAGCCTCCTAAGCCACAAGGAAACAATTATAATTATACCTTAGCCAGCAACATTGTTTTGGGTACGATATATGTATCATTTGATTTTCCCATATAAATCCTAGTGAATTTGGTGAACTGGGAAGCAATGAGACCCATGACCATTCTTCTGATATAAGTTTGTTACAAGATTGTTATGATTTATCTTGTAGACCAATATCGAGCCTGAATTAAAGATGATATTTGCTCAGGTTGGTATAACACAAGACCATCTGAAGGACAAGAGGACTTCAAAAAAGATTTTTGAAACAATTGAGAAACAAGGGGGAATCCAAGCTGTATTAAAAGAGGCAAAAGGTATACTTGGACAACTGTGTATAGCCATCAGCTGTTTTCTGCAAATACATTTAATGTTACTACACAAATATTGCAGGCTCCAGTTGGTTCATGTTTATGAGCTATTTATAAATTAATGGGTACAGTAATATTCAACTACTTATTTCCTATAGCATTTGTAAAGTTTCTTCCAAAGATATTTCTTTAAGGGTATTTAAACAATATCTTCTTCAAACTGCATTCCTTCAGGGCTCAGATATCCTGAAAATGAACATTGGGAAAAGTCCTTGTTTAGCAGTGTTCTACTGGCTTATTTGGTTATGAGAAATGTGTAGGAAAGGTGTGACCAAATACCTCTCTGTATATATAAAAAAAGTGGATCTATAGTAATACCTGTATGCACCTTGCCCTAATTATTTGGGGATTGGCTATTGTGCTTCTTACACCATACGAAGGTGTGATGCATATGCCCTGCTAAGACCTTATCATATGATCTAAAAATCCTTGGGTGTGAATCAGCAAATTAGTTGCATTTGGAAACTTCCAGATACTTCTAAAATTATAATAGCTATTCTACCAATGGCAGTACTGAAAGTTCTTCCAAGCTTATTGAATACTGTCTGCACCAAAGGTTAAAACTAGAGCAACAGTGCTATAAGCCCCCCACGCCCCCAAATCTGGGATACCCATTAGCTGTAATCTCAGTTGGGCCAATGATGTTAAAATTAAGTTTCTTTAAAAAGAAAAAGCATTTCCATGGGTCTTTCAAAGTACTAGCTGGATAGAATGCAGCTAATGGCTGCCTGGACGTGATTGTAGAGGCCATGTATTAGGTTTTCTCTTGTACGTTACTAGCAGCACTGGAGGCTGAGACTTGAAGAAGCAGTCTTTCACACTTCCAGTAAACAGTGATTCTTCAGAGATGGTAATTTCCAGTGTGCCTTTTTCAAAAAGCTATCCTAGAAAGTTCACTGCTCAGGACAAGAGAGAAAGATTAATATTTCTAAACAATGAATTGATGCTAACAGAGAATAATATCTGGATTTGATAGTTCTGAGGAGGCTTGCATGACATATTTAACATGCACTCTTATCCTTTAAGTTAGTCCTGACTACATAACCATTCAAGGCCTGTAACCATAAATGTAAGAGCCTGAATATAAAATAGATACATGTTGAATAATTCCATTTACTAATAGAGTATTCCTCTACCAGGAAACAGTTAGAATTGCTGTTAATGCCAAAATGTTGGTTTACTTAAGTTGGGGTTTGTGAAACTAATGTATTGAAAAGTTTATTCAGTGGACAGAATTAGAGTTGAATAGCTAACTATGTTTTCATTTCATAGATCTTTCTTTTCTCAGTTAAATCACTTGACCGCCCTCTGCTTTATTTTCCATGATACAAATCAGACCATTAAATCAATCAGCTTCATGAGCTGGGTTCCATTCTCAGCAGCAGAAAGGAACTTCATTGCCAGACACCGCAAATGAAGGATACATGCCATAACACCATAGCTGTGCCTTCCTCCATTTCAGAATCACATGGATTACTCTGTAATGAGGGCCTTCTTCCTTCTGTGGTTATATCTGAAGGATCCTGCATGTCTCCTTCCAAAAGGACATCCCAACATAACTTGATCCAAAGCCTGAAGGAAGAGCATCTGAAAAGGGCATGTGGTGACTATCACCTAACTCCTGTCAGCCAAGAAGCTCTAATTTGTCAGATCAGAAAAGGAACACCATTAAAACCAGCAAGTATTTTCTTTTTTTTTCTTCCCCTCTAGGATCCACTTTATTTTAGTGTAGGATTAATGCCAGAAGTAATTTTAGGATTAAATTTTACAGGAAGTTCGGATGTGGAATGTACCACAAAACCTAAATAGTATTTTCTGTCAGAAGAGTTAAGTGTTTAGATACTTGCTTATAGTAAAGCAAAAAAGTTCATCTATTCAATATGTCTTGGTATTGACTAAGGTGAAATCACAGCAGTTATGGAAAAGGTTGCTGGAACTCTTGGTTTTTGTTTGCGTTCCATCTTGATGTTGCAATTCTGAAATGTCATGAACAGGCAAGCATTTTTAAAGGTCATAGAATGGCATAATGGCTGACTTGACATCTAGTGCTAATATAAAATCTTCTTGCTGAATTGGTGCAAGATTATCTAGCAGTCCTAACCCCTAGTTCTACGGAGGCCCTTTCTCCAGTATATCATGCAAACTACCTATGCATCTGCTGGTAAACTAGCGCAACTTTGTGCCTTTTTGAAATCAAGCATGTTCCTGGCCAATTCTAAGAAAGAAAGTTGGTATAACTAATTTTTAAGTTCAAGGAAGTGCTAGGTGTATAAACATGTCTGTCTGGGTATTCTGATGTTGTTCATTCCTAGTGCAAACTCTGTCTATAACTATCACTAGATTGTGAAGATCAGTTATCTGTGTCAGTTTCTCAGGCAGGTCTCACAAAGGAAAACTACTCATGTCACACAATGGCTTATGAAAAACAGGACCTATACGCAGAAATGGATCATAGATGGTCTGAGTGTCCTGTTTCTCCCTAGAGGCACAAGCCAGTTTATATCAAGGAAAGATTTTAATGGTCTTAAGCACCATACAAGGGACGCGGTGGCGCTGCGGGTTAAACCGCTGAGCTGTCGATCGGAAGGTCGGCGGTTCGAAACCGCGCGGCGGGGTGAGCTCCCGTTGCTCGTCCCAGTTTCTGCACACCAAGCAGTTCGAAAACATGCAAATGTGAGTAGATTAATTGGTACCGCTTCGGCGGGAAGGTAACGGCGTTCCGTGAGTCATACTGGCCACATGACCCGGAAGTGTCCTATGGACAACGCCGGCTCCAAGGCTTTGAAACGGAGATGAGCACCGCCCCCTAGAGTCGGACACGACTGGACTTTACGTCAAGGGAAACCTTTACCTTTACCTTTAAGCACCATACGTATATTGAGAATAAGATGGGATGCACATCTCAGTGATAAAAAGATCAGTACTGAAGCGATGAACAAGAAGGGCACATGGGTACTTAATGCTGACCTAATAAAGGCGGTTGGTTGGCTGGTTAGCTTTATTAATAATTAGTTCCATTGTAGGTTTGATGTTCTAAAAAATGTTTCACTGTTTAAATCTTTGTCCCTGAGATACAGGTGGCTCAAAATCAACCTCCCAAAGATGAAGGAATAGTAGCTGCACTTAAGGTTGTAATTCAGAAGAGGCACAAAGCAATACATGCTTCAGGTAGATAAAGACTTAAATTGCTTTCCCCCCAGCAAGAAGTAATGAAAGCTGCCTTGCATGCTAATTCCTCAAAAGAAGCACAGACATGGTAAATGTCTTTGAAGGAAAGTAAATTGTCCCCCAAGAAATAGCCAAATACATTTTCTGGACTGACTATATGTCTCCTTTTAAGACTGGGTGTTCATTCATTAGCCAATGAGAAGTGTGTATGGCCTGTAAGGACTAATTTGATTTGTTCATCCTTAGTTATTGTAAGGAGATGAGGATTCTACTTGCATATCTGCAAGGTTCTATGAGTGTAGCTTTACAATAAAGTTGAATTAGCTCATCTGGTTGTGATTCCTATGTGGTTTACCTTGTGAGATCGACAGTTATTAATACAAACTTGGAAAACTTCCACTGTTTTGGGGTTTTTTGGAGTAGTAGCCAGGGCAGGTGTTATTGCTTGTCAAAAGGCTAATTCAATCCCTGGATCTCTAAGAAAGGCTGAAAAGGAGCTAGTTTGGCCTAGTGGTTAAGGTGCTGGGCTAGAAACCAGGAGGCTGTGAGCTCTGGTCCCACCTTAGGCATGAAAGCCGGCTGGGTGACCTTGGGCTGGCCACTCTTTCAGCCCAACTCACCTCGCAGGGTTGTTGTTGTGGGGAAAATAGAAGGAGGAAGGAGTATTAGGTATGTTTGCCACCTTGAGTTACTTATAAAAATAATAAAGGGATAAAAATTAAATAAATAAATAAAATAAAAAACTCCATAGAGCCATTGCCTGGCAGTGGCTGGGAATATGCATTGTGCTAAGTTACTATCTGCTTTAACTACAGTGTGTTTAATAACCATTGGCTGGGTTGATACAAGAGTCAGACATAAACATGATTCACAGGTGGTTGAGTTCTCCTCCCATAGTAAACTTCAGTGTGAATCAACAAACTGATATAGGGCTCTTCTGCATGGCAGTGTACCTCTTAAAGACATATCTGCTTTTTCATTTTTTAAGAAATTTCAGAAAGAACTTTTTCTTTTTAAATGGGCTATTCAGTCTATCAACGTTTCTTGGGAATATTTTAATTTTGATCCTTGATGTCAATTATCAGTTCAATTTATTCAAAGAGCTTTTGCTAATCTAATGTTTGATCTTCTGATTGTTCTGAATCCTTTTTGATTTGTTCTATTACAAAGACTCAAGCATTGTTTTAGAGTCCTCTGTTGAATGTATGAAGTCTCTGTCATTCATAAAGACAAAATGACAAAATGAAGTAGCCAACCTGTATTTAATTTTTATTTCTCGGAAGCAAGGTGTTAAAAATTTCATATCTCTGTGTTTTGAGTATATCTGGAGGGTCATCTAGTAAAATCTCTTATTATATCTCCAAGCTTTAGAAGAATCCATTTGTTAATTTTGTTGAATCAACTTAATTGTATTATCTTCCAATTTTTAAGTTTCAAATCAAGTTTCTGTTGTAATGTATGCAAATCACTTATACATAGAAACCTGTGATATAGTAGTAGAACCACCATTGTCTCTTAATTCTTGCTGATCTTCACTCATTTTTGTCAAATCATCTTTATTGTACCTCCTCTTATTCATTTTTTAAAAATGAGCAACAGATTTATTCTTAAGTGCTTTTTCAAGAATCAAGTTTGGGAAAAGGATAATATAATTTTATGAAAAGATACTAATTGGATATAATAAATTTATCAAACATATGCAATACAATATAAAAAAGCACATAAATGTTTAACAATGGATCATATTTAAGCAATTCAGTCTTAACATACTACCCAGTTTTTTCTTAGGGGCTCCATCTTAAGATGTCAACTAAAGATGAATAGTTTTTAAAATAATCCAATATGTTAAATGAACGTTTTAAATACAGCAAAATCAGTAAAAATAGAATAAACCCCAAAGTATAAAATAGGGTTGAATAAATCCAAGTAGATTCACTATGAAAATCTGAATAATTTCTCTGTAGAGCGATATTCAAAATTTAAAAATATTGAAAGAAATACTTGAATACCTTATACAGAAGTTCCCTCTTGTGGTGCTAAGTATAGATCCAGCAGGAATAGACTCCCTGGATTATGGGATGGGATGAATCTAAATTGCCTTGTAACTGGATGTTTCCCCTTCTACTGAACTGTGCAGCCTAAAGCTTCCCTAAGCAAGACATATTTTTAGCTTAGTGTATGTCTACCCTTCTCTTCCCCAAGTTCTGTTGTGCTTGCCTCATCATGGTGGGGGTAGGGGGTAGGTTTCCTGAGAGGGATGAGTGAAGAATGCTGGAAGTATATGCCAAAAGTATATATTCCCAGCAGGGTCAAGATGTGAAGATCATCCCAGCTAAAGCAAGCAGGAACCTATTTCGGGCAGCAGCAATATATGAAGATGCTGGAGGGAGGTGATCATTGTAGTTACAATGGCAAAGACATCAATTCATACTTTATGGGAGAAGGCAATGGTAAAGTGCTACTGACAAAGAGCTAAGGATCTTTCAGCATACTAATGGTATTTATGACATAGCAAGATTAAAGCCTTTGGGACATCTAGTTGCAGATGTTGCCATACAGGAAAAGAAGATCTGAAGGTGCAAAGACAGAATTATAGTGGAAACATGGAATGTAGGAAGAACGAAGACAGGAAAACTCAATTCAGAGATGAAATTATTACAAATTGACATCTTAGGCGTCAGTGAATTGAGATGGACTTAAGTTCAGTTTGAAATCAACAGAATACGCAAGCAAGATGTGCTGCTTGTGACTGGAGACTGGAATGCCAAAGTTGGAAATATTAAGGAGGAAAATGAGGTTGGATTGTATGGCTTAGGTAACCAGAATGAAGCAGGGGAACAACTTATCAATTTCTGCCACTTGATTATTCCTTCATAGCTAATGCTGTCTTCAAACAATCAAAACAATTCCTCTATACATAGATTTCACCAAACTCAGTACATAGAAATCAAATTGATTATATTATTGCTAAGGGGAGGTGGAAGAGTTAATTATAGCATCAAAGACATGGCCAGGTGCTGACTGAGGAACAGATCGTGAACTGCTCATGTGCAGTTCCAAATAAAGCTGAAAAAGAGAAAGAAAGCCAACCAGTTTCCACAATACGATCTTGAGCGTATACCCTCCATTTTCAAGGAAAATCTCAGGAATCACTTTGATAACCTTATTGACAGAGAACCAGAGGAACTGTGGGCTGAACTTAAAGAAGTTGCTAAGGATTAATGTGGAAAGAGACTGCCAAAGATGAAAAAAACAGAAGAAAGCAAACTGGATGTCCGAACATACTATGGAAATTGCCAGAAAGAGAAGCAAGCCACAGCCAAGAAAAGCAAAAATCCCAGGAAGGAACTTAAGAGTTTCAGAGAGCTTTTAGAATAGACAAGTAGCAGTATTACAACATTTGTAAAAACACTGAAGATGGAAACAGACATTGAAAAACAAGGAAAGTCTTCCAAATGATTTCTGAACTCAGAGGTTCCAACCCTGAATTGCTATGCCGAAGGAGGCCAATGGACAGATAGTTAACTGATTCAAAGAAGAACAAAGAACAATGGAATTAGAATACTGAAATACTGTATAGTAGAGATATCAACATCCAATGTACCTTAGAAGTTATTCCCTTCTTATAAGAACCTCTAGTACTAGAAGATAAAGCTACAGCAGTTGAGTCCTTATCAAGTCAGAAGGCTAGAGTAACGGATGGAATACTCAAAGAAATATGGCAAGCAACAGAAGAAGGATCAGTAAAAGTTCTAACCACGCTATGCCAGCAAATCTGGAGAATGACACAGTGGCCAACAGATTGGAAAAGGTCAATCTACATTCCAATACCCCAAAATGGAGACTTAACAGTTTGCAAACTATCATACTATATCCTTAACTCCACATGCTAGCAAAATAGAGCTTAGAATCATCCAATGCAGATTAGACCATTACATGGAAGAAGAGATGCCAGATGTTCAAGCTGGCTTTAGAAAAGGCTGAAGAATATGAAACAGTACTGTTGATGCATGCTAGATAATTGAGAAAGCCAAAGAATACCAAAAAGATGTCACTATGTGCTTTGTTGATACAACTGAAGGCCTTTCTATATCAATCATGTCAAACTCTGGAATGTGCTTAGAAAAATGGGAACCACAGACATCTCATTGTCCTCATGTGACCTATATACAGGTCAGGAAGCCACAGTATGGACAGAACATGGCTTTAGGTTGGCAAAAGAGTGAGACAAAGTTGTCTACTCCTCCCTTATTTATTCAACCTATATGCTGAATATATATATTATGGGAAGCTGGATTGGAAGATCAGCATGGTTTTATAACTGGAGGAAGAAACATCAATAACCTGTGCTATGCTGATGACACTACTCTGATAGCTGAAAACACAAAGGATCTGCAAGATCTAGTAATAAAAGTCAAGGAGCACAGTATAAAAATGGGACTAATATTAAATATAAAGAAAACTATACAAGTACAACAACCAGCCACAATAAAAATAGTGGTAGATAGTGTCTGCCTTTTAGGATCAACCCTCAACAGTAATGGAACAAGCAGTCAAGAAATATGCTGTAGAGTAACTGTGAAGGCCTTGGAAGAGATATTCAGATGCCGTAATGTGTCTATACTGCAAAGATCAGAATAGTTCAAGTAACATTTTTCCCTGTGACACTCCATAAAGTGAAGGTTGGACTGTGAGAAAGCAGGATAGAAAGAGTATTGGTGCTTCTGAACTTTGGTGTTGGAGAAGACTCCTGAGAATACAGTGGACAGCCAAGAAAACAAACAATGGAGCATTGAACAAATCAACCCAGAGTCCTCACTTGAAGCCCAAATCACCAGGCCCAAGTTATTATATTTCAGACACATTATGTGAAGACCTAGCTTTTTGGAGAAGGATGTAATGCTGGGAAAGGTGGAAGGAAAGAGAAGACAAGGGTAACCAGCAGGAAGGTGGATGGGTTCAGTTACAATGGTGATGGGTGCACTATTGAAAGACCTAAAGGACCAGGTTATGGACTGATCATCATAGAGAAAATCTGTATGGTTGCTAAGAGCTGACACTGACTTGATGGCACATAATCAATGTCTACCCTCTATGTTTCAAAATACTTTAACTACTACTACTTAGAATTCAGAAAGGGCTTAAAGTTACTGGCCAGCAATTTCCTTTAGTCAGCCTGTCAACTGGCTTTTCCTTGGCTGGTAAAACCTTTTATCTTCTGTCATTCGTACAGGGTAGACCAGATCCCACAGTATCATCTCTTCAGGTCTTTGGCAATCTTACCTGGGCTTGTCCTTTTCTGCTTTGTGGTCCTCAGGCTACTCTCCTACTAACAAGCTGTCAGCCCAGTTCATTATAAGTTTACCAACCACTATTGGTTTTTAACCAACAGTATCCATCTTAGATCTGTCTTAACTCCCAGCCATTGTGCACTTATCAGCTTCTCACCCCCTGTTCCGTTTCCCAAAGGTCTCTAGTAATTTTTAGACTCCACCTTTGATGCCAGGCCAATAACCTTTCCTCTGCCTGTGGGAACGTTTCCTATGAGAAACTAAACTACAGTATACCTAATGTCAGCTTTTCCAAGTACAAAGCGTTGGTTTTGGTTTCAGCATGAGTATGTGAACCACAAGTAGGAAGCCGTGGATGAATGCAGGCCGGCTCCTGAAACATCTCCAACTGTCAGGTTGTGTGGAAGAGTCCTAAGTATCATAATTCGATGTGCTTGGTTCTATCTAAGAGGCTGATGGAAATTTGTTAGCTGATAGCACATGACTCTGCTTAGTTGTTGGGGAGTAGTGGTGAAGTGAAATGGAGAGCTTTATGTGCTAGATAATCTCTGTCCAGTGCCCACCGAGCTAGTTTATTGCTCTCGGATTTGGTGCAGAATGTTGTCTTATCAGGTGAAGTAAAAAAGGTCAAGATGGCAACCATGACAGTGCTTTAGAAGTGCCGTCTGTTTTTTATGCGCAACGCTTTGCGGGCAGCACTTCAGTCGCACTATCATGGCTGCCATCTTGTCTTTTTGACCTCACCCTGTAGTCATACAGATGAAATTGCCAGTCTGGACTGCTTTTATACATGAATGTGGAGAATATTCCATCTGATCTTTTCCCTCAGGTAGCACAATATCTTCAATCACACCTGCAGAACAATGAAAAAAAAAAACCAAACTTCTGAATTCTTTTAAATGTGCACGTGTTACAGAAACTTTGGATTATAGAATGTACATAATGGAAATGGTTTTAACCTAAACAGCTAGAATGTATATTTTCAAAATATGTGGGGGTTTTACAATCATTTGCTTGTTACTTCTTCTGTTGGGGAGAGGGTCTAAGTACTTCCTCTAATACTTGATAAAACATATTTTGTGTGTTGGGGGGATTCCTTCATTCCATTTAAGAATATGTACTGATACAGATTTCATTCAAAAAAACAATCTCCTCCTTCCTTGCTTGATGAAGAATTCTCCCTTGAAATTTAGAAGTTTCCAACTAAAACTTTATTGACCAAATAATGAAAACCTCTGTGGAGATTAAATATCAAAGTATTACTATTGCTTGCTTAGGAGTTTGCTATCTTTCCCTCAATGTCACATGGAACAATTCATTCCTTTGAAGTTGTTTTTAAGTATGTTTGGTAAATAATCTGATTTTCTAAGTTTTACCAGTGAAGTGATCTTGAAATCCTTGAGACACTTAATGATAAACGTTTAGACTACTTTTTTATTTTGGAGGAATGAATTAAACCTAATATATTCCATTTATATTTCCATTTTAAGAACTAAAGATGTTCACACAATATATTAAACCATATTTGGTGTTAATGAGGAAATTATTTACCCATTAACAGCAGACAAGACAGTAAACGGAGGCCAGGTCTATATTGCTGGTTTGCAGTAGTTAACTGGCTGATGTTCCCTGTTCTTTTTTCTGTTTTGATAGATTAAAAAAAAGTTAGGCAGTGATAAACCTCAGACTTTCTTCTAGGTCTATCTTTAGAGTAAGTAAACTTTTACAAACTCTAATTAGGATACTCTGCCTTACCACAATTTGTCCCAAAGTCCAAATTCATATGACACACTAGGTCTATCAAACTGGCTGAATGCATTGTGCAAACACATTTATCACTCCCTAAAGGGATGGTGCAGAAAATTTTCTGCAATCAATTTTTCTCTAGTTCTTAAAGTTGTTTTATAGAACTGCTGATTAACCCCATTAATACTGAAATTGGAGTGGGGTGATAGAAGATGAAACTGAGGAACAAGAGAAGGGGAAGTATCAACAATTGGGCAGAGGGTGGGGAAAACATTGACAAACCCTAGAGAATAATAACTCAGGAGCTATAGAATGTTAAAGGTCAGTTGGGGAGAAGAATGGCCTTGTGAGAGTTTATAGCATCCTGTAGGAGGTCATGGCCAATTGTCAGCTGGAAGCTTATTTGAGAGAACTTCTGTTAGGAGATGAGGATTGCCAGCACTTTCATTTGGAGACTGCAACATTGCAGTTCTAGTAATCCCATACTTGTATGTTTTTGCAGCCCATCTAGGCATAAAAAACTTGTATTCCTTCCTTTGCAGCCTAGTCTTCTTACACTTATTCTTCTAAGACAAAATAAGATACAGAGAAGTTTAACTTCCTGACTGAGTAGGAATGAAAGTGCACTGTCTATTTTTTAACTTCTAATATTCATAATAATGGCTTAAGTGAATAAAAGTACTTGCATCTTTGATCTTTTCTTGCAGGTAATGAAGAGTTTGAATCTGACTTGGAGAATGAAGAGGAATGGGATGAATAAAATACAGCTGTCAGAAGAAGCACTACTTGATCTTTCTACTGTTTTATAGCTTGACCTTTTAACATGCCAATAAACATTTTTTAGAAAACTGTTTATTTTTCTGGTAACTGAGTGAGTTAAAATATTTACTTTAAAATGCCAGAGACTAGAAACAATCTTTTAATAGTTCATTACTTGTAAATTTATAGTCCGCTTTAATCCATGGACTCAAAATGGGCCCATATACACAAATGTCTTATTATGCCCAACTATATTGTAAGTATAAATCACACAAACAAGTACTGAAGGAGTTTTTGCAAAAGGAGTGAAAAGATGCTAACCAGCATAAATTATTTAATAGTTCAGAACAGACAAGGAATCACAGAAGGTTTCCTCTTTAGTTAAACCCTGTCGTTTTAAATAATTTAATAAATTTTTAAATAATTTTGAGCTGGATCCAGGTTTAGAGAAGCCTGTGTAAAACAGAATTGAGGTTTTTTGAACTGTGGCTATTACAATATTTCAACTCCCCCAATTTTATAAATGCTTCCATTCCTGTGTTTAGATCCCATCTTTTTGATTCTTACATTTTTGAAATAAGCCCAACCTGTTCTTCCCTATTGGACAGCATTGTTTCAATTTCCTCACCTCTGGTAGTAGGAGAACAAGGTAGAACTTTGTGCAGAGGGCAGATGGGCCTGATTGCTTTAAGTCCACACTCTGCCTCCCTATAGTCTGCTTTTATGGGAGGTATTCAATGATTTTTGGTAGGGGCTATAAGAGACTTACCCTGCTTGGGTTAGGATCTCAGCACATTTGGAAGATACCAGATTGGGAAAGAGAGAAGCTAAAGTTAGTAAGAGAATCTGAGTTGGTTTCAGGAAGAGAACAGAATAGATCAGTCCAGCAGTAGCTCTTGGAAATGTGGAATGTACTGTCAACAGTGTTGTTGTCCGTGTGCCCCTTAACTCCACTGCACCTTCCTGGGTCTATTCCAACTTCTCCCCCAACTTCTGCTGACCTCCCACTCTGCCACCCTCCTTGTCCCAATAGGTTGGGCATGGCTGGATCAGCCTTGTTTTTGGAAGAAGACCTCAATCAGTATGGCGTAAAAAGGCGGGAATTATAGAAGCTTTGATAGAGCATGCATTTGGCAAAGAAGAAAATACTACTTTGCTAGTTCCGCCATTGTACCCAGACTTTAACCCAGCATTGTAGAAACCATTAAGATGACTTTTGGGCTTGTCAGATTTATTGATAAACATGTTTCAATGCCATATATATTTAGGTTTATTGATAGGGAAAGAGCTGGTTCCAGTATTGGAACAAAGATAAAAGTGATAAAATGTACATGTTGTGAAAGGATAATTAGCAGAGAACTCTGTTTTGGCACTGAACTTGGAAAGCTGTCTGCAGGAACATCCCCAATCTTTTTGAGCATGTTTGAAAGAAGAGGTTTGACCAGACACAAAACATGCAGGTGCCAGAAAACAAATGGATGAGGTTGAAAGTAACTTGCCTAAGCCAAAGGTGGAATCTGAAGTCCAAATACTAAACCTTATTATTTGCCCCCCCACCCCACAAATGCAACAAAATGGCTATTTCATGAAAGGCAAACTGGTGATGCTCACAAACAAGTAGACAGGCAGATGTGTATAGAATCTTATTCCCCACTTCGCCCTTCAAGATAGTCCCACTTCCATTCCTATAATGTTCCCTTTTATCCCCCAACTAACCTTGGTCTTTTTTTCAAGGCAAATGGGCACATTTCAAAATACAGCGCTTAGTTCCTGTTGTCATTTTTATTTTCTAAGAATACATGTGTGTCAGTTAATGGATATGAAAAATAGGCAGCAATATTGGAGTATGCAGGGCTATATGAAATTCACAAGATGGTTCTAACACCTCCTCCTACTTCTGAATTTGCATTTTTTAGAGCATAGCTCATAGACCATGTTTACATTTTGAAAGTAACAGATGCTCCACTACACTCACTGAAATGTGCAGATTGAGCAGCAGCAGGTTCAGCAAAAAGTAAGTTTGCATACATTTGACCAAGTTTGCTCCCTCGATCAAGCAGTGACGTATATCAGAACCCTGGAAGCCTGCCTTTTCTGTTGCCGGCCGCCCTCCAAAATGAGGTTCCCCCTGAGATCCGGATGGCTCCTACCTAATGTCATTCAGAGGGTTTTAAAGACCTGGCTCTTCTCCCACATTTTAGGCTAGGGTGGTTGGAGACCTTTGTAGGGTGTCTGTATGCTGCTGTTGACTGGAGTCTTCATCTTGTTCATTGTTTTTTTATCTGGATTGTATGCTGTTTGTTTTTATTCTGTGAGCCACCTAGAACTGATTGGAATTGGATGGTGTCCAAGTCAAACAGAGAAAGTTTGGTGTAGTGGTTAAGGCACCAGGCTAGAAACTGGGAGACCGTGAGTTCTAGTCCTGCCTTGGGCACAAAGCCAGCTGGGTGACCTTGGGCCAGTCCCCCTCTCTCAGCCCTGGGAAGCAGGCAAAGGCCAGCTACCTCCAAAATCTTGTTAAGAAAACTGAAGGGACTTATTCATGTCATTGCCAGGAGTCAAGATGCATGTGTGTGTGTGTGTGTGTGTGTGTGCACGCACACACACAAGACCATATGCAGATGGAATAAGCATGTCTTCCATTTTAAGTCACACATACCAGTTTTTCCACAAAAGTAACATAATCTTTATTTTACAGACAATAAATCCAGAGTTCGTCATACTTCAATAGGTTGCAGATTTTCAGAATATAATTCAATGTCACATTCACATCTTCATTCCTTTTTTACTTTCTGAGCATCCAATTTACAGCACTATGAAACCAAAATGGTGTCAATGCAGAGCAAGGCCAAAATATATAGGTCAGAGTCCCTTCTGATATACTTGATCTGTGTTGTATTACAGATCCAAGATGGTGACTGGGAGTGGATGCTAGTCGCGGCTCCAGTGGGGGAAGATCTGTGTCTTTGGGACCCCGCTCCCTAACCCCTTTGTTGTCAGTCTGGGGGTTTTGGGGGAATGCTGTGGGCCAATTCGGCTAGTTTCAGGGGGTTCCCCGGCCATGAATACCTCTGGCTGGTGGTGGAGGCAGCTGGACCGCCCCCTGGGTGGAACAGCGAAGTGGCGGAGCACACACCGAGCACGGCGGGCTCCAGTGGACCTCCCGAGGTTTGGGTGAGCTGACGACCCTCTATTGCCCTCAACTGGCCCTGTTGGGACCTGGTGGATTTGGAAACGCTGGCGGGCCATCCGTGAGACAGTGAAGTGGGACAGGCCCTGCGGAGTTTGGTGGAATGCAGCGAGGCCCAGTGGAGTGGAGTAGAGGCCCAGTGAGCGGAGCGCGGCAGGCCAAGGTGCTCAGCAGAGTGTGGAAAACCAAGGCACAGTAAGCCAAGGTGTAGTGAGTGGAGTGGTGGAGCTTGGCGGACCAGCGGGCCTCTGGCAGGCCTGGTGGACTTGGTGGCTGGGGAAGAACCAGTGGACCTCTGGCAGGCCTGGTGGACTCGGCTGGGGAAGAACCTGCAACACCCCCCCCCCCCGGTGAATTTGCCTTGTTGGAACCCCGGTGAGGCGGCGAATCCCAGTGGCGGGTCCCAGCCTTGAGGAGTGGGGCGTGCTAGCGCGATGGACTTTTCAGCAAACATCATAGTGGAGGACTGGTTGCTCCCCCAATTACTGGGTGGTGGCAGAGGGTTTTAGAATCCCCTCAGTGTGAGTGGGGTGCTCCCCGTTGGGTGAGAGACGTGTGCGGAGCCCTTGTTTTTCATTTGTATAAGAGTATCCCCCCAAGTGAGAAATAGGGGAGGGTAGGAGTGGGTGTGGTGCCCCTGTAATCAGTGAGATTGGGGGGGCGCAGTATGTGCCTATGTGTATGGGTAGTGGCTAGGCCCAAACAGTGCCGAGAGCTGGTGCACTGGGAGGGCCTGCCATCACTTGAGGCTGATTGTGTGTGGGAGGTTGGGTGCATGGGGGAGGGGACCCTTGTTTTAATCCAGGGTTTTCAGAGGTCCAGGAATGGAGGCAACTGGGCTTGGAAACTCTAGGGGCTGTAGGGCGGGTCACTCTATTGAGGTGGTGATGGGCCAGGGATGCTATGGTGGGAACCAGAAGGTAGGCCATCTTCGGGGAAGACGCCCCCGGTGTTTGTACCAGTGGTGTGTTCCGGCCCTCTGTGTTCAGACCCAGGCCCTGGACAGCAGATCCTTGAGGGCCCTGGCTTCCGACTGCTGCTGCTTAACGCCAGGTCAGTTAACAAGAAGGTCCCCCTCATATGTGATTTAATCACAGAGGAGGGGGCCAACCTGGTGTGTATCACTGAGACCTGGCTGGGCCCAGAAGGGGGGGTAGCCCTTTCAGAAATGTGCCCCGCCGGGTTTCAGCTGTGGCATCAGCCGAGATGCCGGGGCAGGGGAGGAGGGGTAGCAGTTGTGATCCGAGAGTCTCTAGTGGCCTTCAGGGGCGCTGCTCTACAAGTGGCTGGTTGTGAGACCCTGTTCTTCAAGTTGGGTACCCAAGAACAGTTGGGAGTGTTGCTGCTGTACCAGCCTCCCTGCTGTGTGGCAACCTCCCTGCCTGAGCTGCTGGAGGCCGTCTTGGGGCTGGCGGTGGAGTACCCCAGGCTTATGGTTCTGGGGGACTTCAATCTGCCATCCCTGGGGCGTGCCTCGGAGGCGGCTCGGGAGTTCATGGCCTCCATGGCAGCCATGGGCCTGTCCCAGATTATTCAGGACCCGACTTGAGACAGTGGCCTCACCCCAGACTTGGTTTTCTTGTCGGAGCAGTGGCAATGTGATCTGAGGGGAGAGTTAGATCTGTCCCTATTGTCATGGTCAGATCACGCCCTGATGGCCTTGAGATTCTCTGGTGCTGCCCCACTCCGCAGGGAGGCAGGACCCATTCCATTGGTCTGCGCCTGGAGACTGATGGACCCGGCAGGGTTTCAGAGGGAGCTGGGGGTTATACTCGAGGATCTACTGCACGGTCCAGCGGAGGCCCTAGCCGCGGCCTGGAATAGGGAGGTGGCGGGGACCTTGGACAGGATCATGCCTGTGCGACCTCTCTTGCCTCATCCAACCCGGCACTCCCCGTGGTTTACGGAGGAGCTGTGGGTTTTGAAGAGGATTAAGAGACGTCTAGAGCACCGCTGGAGGAAGACAAGGACCAAATCTGACTGAACACAAGCTAGAGCCGCTATTAAGGCCTACCTTGGGGCGGTAAGACTGGTCAAATGCCAATATTTCTCCACTCTTATTGCATCCACAGAATGCCGCCCGACGGCCCTGTTTAAGATTACCTGATCGCTCTTGGGTAAGGGGGGTTCGGCGATCCACTTACAGGGCCATGCGGAGTTTTCTGAGCATCTGCAGGATAAAATCGCTCAGATTTGTTCTAAGTTGGACTGTAAGCGTGAGGCACAGTCTGGGGAGATGCCAAGGGGATGTACTTACCCTGTTATTTGGGAATGGTTTGATCCTGTTGGGCCTGAGGAAGTGGACAGGATCCTCCAGACTGAAAATGCAACCACATGCCATCTTGACCCTTGCCACTCCTGGCTGGTAAAATCGGCCCGGGAGGTGAATTGTGGTTGGGTCCAGGCGATGGTTAATACATCCTTGAGGGAGGGGGAGATTTCGGCTGCCTTCAGGGAGGCGCTGGTACACCCCCTCCTTAAGAAGCCATCCTTGGACCCTACTATACTGGGCAGTTTTTGCCCTGTCTCCCACCTTCCCTTTTTGGGAAAGGTGGTTGAGAAAGTGGTTGGGTTGCAGCTCCAGAGGATTCTGGAGGAAACGGATTATCTGGACCCCTTTCAGTCAGGTTTCAAGCCAGGATATGGGACAGAGACTTGGACCAGGGCATTGGTCGCACTTACGGATGATCTCTGGCGAGAGCGGGATGGAAGGAGTGGATCCATCCTGGCTCTTCTTGACCTCTCAGTGGCTTTTGATACCATCGACCATGGTATCCTTTTGGGTTGGCTCAGGGAGTTGGGGGTGGGTGGTGTAGTCTTGCGCTGGTTCACCTCCTTCCTCCAGGGCCGGTCCCAGTCGGTGGTGATAGGAGAGATCTGCCCCTCCACCTCTCCATTGCAGGGTGCCGCAGAGTTCAGTTCTCTCTCCTCTCCTATTCAACATCTACATGAAATTGCTGGGCGAGATCATCCGTCACCACGGGATGAGGTATTGTCAATATGCCAATGATACTCAGTCATATATCTCCATCCCGGGTGAAGTAAGTGATGCGGTAGCTGCCCTCTCCAGGTGCCTGGGGTCTGTGGGGGTCTGGATGGGGAACAACAGGCTTCAACTGAACCCTAGTAAGATGGAGTGGCTGTGGGTTAATGGCTCCTCTGTATCTGGGAAGTTATCATCTTTAGTTCTGGATGGGGTGGCACTGCCCCATTGAGACCTGGTGTGTAACTTGGGGGCCCTCCTGGACTCACAACTCCGGCTTGATGAGCAGGTGGCAGTTGTGGCCAGGAGGGCCTTTGCGCAACTTTGTGTTGTGCGCCAGTTACGCCCTTTCCTGGATTGAGAGGCCCTCCGAACAGTCACTCATGCCCTGGTCATCTCCTACATAGACTATTGCAATGCGCTGTATGTGGGGCTACCCTTGAAGAGTATCTGGAAGCTTCAACTGGTCCAGAATGCGGCCGTGCGAGCAGTTATTGGTGCCCCAAGTTCAGCACACGTGACACCACTGCTGCACGAGCTGCAGTGGGTACCGGTTTGCTTCCGGGTCCAATGCAAGGTGTTGGTTATCACCCTTAAAGCCCTACATGGCGTGGGACCAGGCTACCTGAGGGACTGCCTCACCCCCCTAACATCGACCCGTCCCACCCGGTCATGCAGAGAGGGCATGCTACGAACCCTGCCGGTAAAGGAATTCCACCTGGCGGGGTCCAGGAGGCGGGCCTTCTCTGCAGTGGCACCCGCCCTCTGGAATATTCTGCCCCCAGAGGTGAGACAGGCCCATTCGCTCCCGGACTTCCGGAAGAACCTAAAAACCTGGTTCTGCCTCCTCGCATGGGTTTGGAGGGGCACCAGTTCATCTTGGGGGTGGCTATTATAGATCTCTCCCCACCTAACAAGATCTGCGCTGCTGGATTTTATATTTTATATTTTATTTTTATAGAGTTATTTATATTGTAATTTATGTGTTTTAATTCTGACTGTAAACCACCCAGAGTCCCCTTTTTGGGAGAGATAGGTAGTGATAGAAATTTGAAATATATATATATATATATATATAAAAATCTCCAACATAAAGAGGACAAAACCCACCGCTTACTGTACATCTTCTAGGATATCCAATAACTTGAAATATAACATTGAATTAATCTAATCTTAAAGGCATATGATACCAATTCAACATTCTTTAAGTCCCGATACCAGTGATCTGTTAAAATGGCATATTACAACTTACGTTTCCAAATTACCTGCAAAATACACAGACTATTTTAATACAACGTTTCAATTGTAAATAAACATTAATTATAGGTTTAGTATTACTCAAACTATTAATTACTCAAAAACTTTGGTAATTATATGAATAGTTCAGGAACTTCAGATGCAGCTTGTGCTACTGGCTGAAATTTTAAAGACAAGATATGCTTTAATTGCATATGGTGTCAATGGTCATTCCTAATTGTTCTGCAAACCATCAGTCATCAAAACCTGATTAGCAATAACATGATCCAAAGGGCTTTTTGGGGGGGTCATGAACTCTGAAAAAATGGTTTGCCAGCAGTCTTAAGAGTTGGATTGTCCCATAATGTTGACTTCTCATTACATTTTGGATCAAAGTTAATTCTTCTCAACATCATATGAAAATCATTTCCATAATGAAAACCTAAAATCCTCACCAACACCTTATTCTGCTAAAATAATTCCTAGGTATTACTACTTTTAACATTTTAACAACAGGCATTTCCCCCCATAGGTTCATGGGGATTTTTCACCATCTATTTTTAAAACCTACTTCAAGTCTTCTGGCCCTATTCCAGATTTCATCTAGTTGGACCTCCACCAAGAACAACCTGCTCTTGTATTACTTCCTTGCTGCAGGTAAAAGCCCATTTTTCTAGTTTGCCTTCACTGCTACCTTGTAAACCACTGCAGTGGGACTTCTCTGAGTCAGCAGGCAAAGATGTGCTCCCCACCATAGGGAAACCTTATTTCCCCAGATATTTTGGTTTTCAATTCACATGGTAACTGTCAGTTTCTCATCTTGGTTAGAGTTTTATAAACCCAAACATCTGGTTCCCCACTCCTGCATGGAGGTGTCCTCTTTAAGAAGGGTGGTCCTGACAGAAGTGTGATGTTGTTTTCGTTATATCCAGATGTTTTCTTTTAGAAGCATGAAAAGTCTTATACGGGATCAGATCATTGGTCCATTACCTCAGTATTGTTCACACTGATTGGAGACTAATCGGAGAGACTCTCCAGATTTCAGACAAGGTTCTTCCCTCCCCAGCTTGTCCAAGCATCACTTTGCAATTGAGGTCTTTTTGCATGCAAAGCAGGTTCTTTGCCGCCGAAGTACATGCATTTCCAGTTTAGAACATTGTGATCTAATCTTTGCAGATATATAATAAAGTGACGCGAGTCTCCGCCGTGCCGAAGCGGGCTCTGTGCGCGCGCGCATACGCATCCCTATCACAAGGTTTGAGGCTGACCTCCACACGCTTAGGCGGCTATTGGATTGTAACTTCCAAGCTTT
Organism: Candoia aspera; assembly: GCF_035149785.1. Lineage (NCBI taxonomy): Eukaryota > Metazoa > Chordata > Lepidosauria > Squamata > Candoiidae > Candoia > Candoia aspera. Next base: position 55,768,692 of record NC_086154.1, read on the forward strand.
TTCATGTAGAAGCCACACACAAAAAAAACCATACCGATTGCTTTTGCTGAATGGAATGCGGAAACCCTGGAAATGGCCCTTAAAGAATTTAACAAAACCGACACGCCGGAGACGGATCGTGAAAAGCCTCTATGTTGTGTGCGTCAAGGTGGGGGAGGCGGAATTCACGTGTGAATACGCCTCTGGCTGGCCACCGAGAGAGGCGAAAGACGAATTGACCCGGAGCGTCAGCTGCCCTCTTCCCTCCTAGCGATACACGAGGCGTTTTGGGACGGAAGGCGCAAGAGAGGATGGCAGCGGCTCTCTCCGCCTGTTTCTCCGCCCCCCTCGCCGCTTCTCTCCAACCAGCTTGCAGCAGCGGCTGGAGTGCGCACGCCCCCCTTCTCCGCGGCGAGGAGCGGGAGACCCCCTTGTGGGGCTTTGCGCCCTCAGCAGGATGCTCCTGCGGCCGCGGCGGATGAGCCTTCCCCGCTAGAGGTCGGCGTAGCGACCGGGCTTCCCCTTGCCCGCAGACTTCTGTGGGCTCGGGCTAGCGAGCGCGCGGTCGCCTTTCGCTCTCCCGTCCTTCCTCCTCACGCTCGGTGTGGCGACTGAGGAGCGGGTGGCTGCCGGCGCAGCGCCGAGGAGCGGGTGGCAACGGCTCAGCCGAGGCACGGATGTCGGTCTCCAGGTGCTGCAGAGGCGGAGGAGAAGGCGGTAAACCTGAACGCCCTTTGCAGGGCCGGGCTTGGAAAGGTAAGACGCCAGGCGCGCGAGTCTGCGATATGATCAGTGCGCGGATGACCTAGCTGTGAGTGTGTAAAGTACCAGCGCCCCGGGGAGGGGGCAGTCAACCTTCACGTACATACAGCCGCCACCGAAGGGCAAGAGCGGCTGACTCCCGCCTCCTTCAGGCTGCGGCGGAGAGTGCCGCTGGTCGACGTCCTTTCTGTTGCTATTTCTGACTTGCCTGCTCTCCAGCTAGAGGGCGATTTACAGCCTGCGCTTACTGCTTTTTCTTGCTCGGCCTCGCCCAAAGGAAGCCAGGAGAAGGGTGGGGGCTATTTCCATGTTGTTTTGCTTTGGTTTCCCGCGCCCGGACTCCGCGCAGCAACCGCGTTGACGTTCCTCCCCTGCTCCTTTCGATATGGCGAGCTTTCGTCTCTTACTCCTCCTGGGTGACCACCGCTCTCTTAATTCTTCTGCTTGTAGCAAATAGATCGGCTGCCGCCGCCAGAATTCTTCGTCCTGGAACTCCGAGCCTACGTCTTAAGGCGTGAGGAGCTTCCGGCCCTCTTCTACCCCTTCTTGCTGCTTTTATTTATGTTGGCCCCTTCTCCTCTTATATTTACTATCCCTGTCCAAGAAAGGGCCGGATGGTTTCTTAAGAATTGCCTCCGACCTCTCAAATACACTGTTATTCAGGAAGTGGCTAATTTGCTAATTAACACGTAAGTCTGACAATGAGATGTTCTGAGAGGCAGGGTGTTTTTTCCTCTTGCCAGCTTTGCAAGGGCAGGTTGCAGATATTCATTAATAACAGAGTGGCACTCTGCATATGTTTATGGGCCCTCTTACCCTTGTGTCATTGTGCACTGAATATTTTCAAGGTAGATAGGTGGGGGAATGGAGGAGCCCAAGATGTCAGGTTTAAGGACTCAGTACTTACACATTTGGCATGGCTTTCACAGAGATGGGCACCAGGTTGGAAAGAAATTAGGCCTTTGTTCGTCAGAGAAGAAAGGGTTAATTCTTTTAGATTACAGGAGCTGGATTCTTGGGTATGGGGGCTTTTAATGCTAAGGACTGGTCTCAGTCCTCTAACATGGTTTTGAGACACCATTGGTTAGGGCTCCATGTTCTCTCCTGTTTCTGTATTTACAACAGAGGGAGATCAGTTATGACTATAGAGAGTGATAGTGGCCAGTTCCAGCCATCCAGGAAGCAAATAGCCCTGAAGGTCGTGAAATTTTGCCCCCGTTTTGTTCTTCAAGTTGATCCAAAAATACAGTTTATAAAAGCAGCAAGACTTTTTGTAGTAGTTGCTATGAGACCATCAACTACAGATGAGTCCATACATGTTGTACTTCCACGGCAGAAACAGGTTATTACCCTGAATGAATTGTGTGTTACAACAGCATTGGTCATGGATGGGCCAACTCGGGGGGTTAATATATTCCCTGTTTATACATAAAGTATTATAAAGAAAATAGAAGAAGCAGCCAGGCAAAGTTTCCTATTACAGCATAATCGGTATACTCTTATCACCTGTATCTGTATCAGTATGCCTCTGCTTGGCATTGTAATCCTTTCATATAAACAAACACTCTAATCCCAACAAACAAATTATAAAGTATACGTGTCAGTTGTTTTGCATTAGACTAGAAAGCAGTTATTAGTTATACAGTTTATAGAGGTGTACACTGTGATTTTCGTATGTACAGAATTGTCAGAATTTTGAAAGTTATGCAAACACACATAGATACCTTATTCAGACTCAAGGACACTGGTTGAAGGTGAAGAGTAGGAGAGTCAGGATAGACAAAGGGAAGGACTTCTTCATACAATATAGCTCACGTAGTCAAAGATGGCACTTGCAACTTCCAGAGGTAGGTTACAGCAATAGCTTCTAATTTAGCTTCAAAGGGCAATTATACAATGTTGTAGAGAATACGGCTACTAATAACTATTAAATGGCTCTATACTGGACATAATATTAGAGCCGGTGTGCTTCTGAATATTAGTTACAGGTGAGATTGAATAGGAAGATGCTGTATTCATATATCACATACCCTGCATTTGGGCTTGTGGAGGCATGTAATGGCTACGGGGTATACAAAAATCTGGATTAGATAAGCCTTTCATCTGATTGTAAAAAGATTTTTTTAAAGAGGAAATGATCAAAGATACAGAAGAATAAGCCTTACTGAAAAGAAATCAGCATGGCTTCTGTCCCCTGTGCAAGCACCGAGTCATGCCTGATCCTTTGGAGGGATGCCACTTTTGCGACGTTTTCTTGGCAGACTATAGCGGGGTGGTTTGCCATTGCCTTCCCCAGTCGTCACCTTCCCCAGCAAGCTGGGTACTCATTTTACCGATCTGGGAAGGATGGAAGGCTGAGTCAACCTGAGCCGGCTACCTGAGACTCCAGCTTCCACTGGGATCGAACTCGGGTCGTGGGGAGGTTCGATTGAAATACTGCTGCCTACCACTCTGTGCCACACGAGGCATTTACTTCTGCGAGAGTAAAATTTGCCCCACCAACCTTCTAGTCTTTTTGAAGGTGTCAAAACAAGCAGGTAAACAAAGGTGACCCAACAGAGATGGTAACTTGGACTTTTAGAAACTATTTGATAAAATTCCTCACTAAGGCTCCTGAGCAGACTCAGCAGCTATTGGATAAGAGGTCAGATGCTCTAATGGACTGGTAACTGGCTAAAGAATAGGAAACACAGAGAGAGAGGATAAATGAACAATTTTCAAACTGGAGAGATGTTCAAAGTGGGATTGGTTTTGTCACTGGTACTTTTAAATTTGTTGATAAATGGTTTGATGGGATTAAATTATGTAATCATTATAAATGATTATAAATAAATGCTAGAAATATTTTGGAGATCAGTCGATCTTTCTATGAGGAGGGCTAAACAAGGAGCCTCCAACACAATAACTATAGTTAAAAATAAAAGTGATGAAATTATTTGGAATGAAACTGAAGTAAGGGAATGCTGGAAGCAGTATTTTAGAGTTTTGTACAGGAATAATAGTGATGTGTTGAAAAATGGAATTGAAATGAATGCTATAAATGACATTGTCTGAGAAAACAGGATGAAAAACAGTCATGAAGACGGGGGTCTGTAGGCCAGAGTTTTGGTCTTTAATAAGTCATTAAAAATGTATCTAACTGTGAGAAAGTAAATTTAACCTGTTTCTTGATTTAAAGGATAAAGTGAATAGAATTGAATTACAGAATTTGTTTTGTAAGAATATTTATTAAAATGCTTCTTTAATAATTTGATTCTTAAGTGGCTCACAAGCAAAAATATAGTCTCATTAGAATACAGTAAACATGTAAAACCTAACACAATGACAAACCATTAAATGGTGTCATAATACATTCCTAATAACAATTCACAGTACTAGTGCCTTTATTCATCCCAATTATATCTAGTTACTGATCCCTCAGTTCTCAAATGCTCTTTCATAAAAGGAAAAGAGTTTTCTAAGTATCAGGAGCAAGGATGTGGATATTATGTCTGGTGGTGAAGTATTTCACAGGAGGGACCTCTTGCAGAGAATGCCTACCTCTTGAGTTCCCTCCTGCCATTCTCAGTACACATTTCGTGGGGGTGCCCTGGGTAGACTATACAGTCTAATAGACAGCCAAACCCCAGCTGTGTAGGACTTCAGAGGTTATAACCAGCCATTTGAACTGTACCCACAAACAGACTGGCAGCCAATTCAGCTCCAGTCAGCTGACTCTGAGCAGTACACAGCTCCCCAAGATATAATTGGGATTAAAAACAATACAAATCAAATAAAAAGTCATTATAACAACATAAAACTGGAAGAGATACTATGAAGAATGAAACTAATTCCTCAAGAGGGATAGTTATAGCCAACTGGCCCTCATGGCTTGATGAAACAACTAAGTTTTCACTAATTTCTTAAAGACCAGGAAGAAGAGGATATTTGAATGTGGTATGTGTGTGTAATGGTATGTTGGAATGACCTTGTGAGACAGGGGAAGAGTCACTTCCAGAGCTACGGTTGGGTAAGAGGCAGCGCAGCCCGCAGAAGTAATGTGGGTGGGGCAAATGTCTCAGCAGGGACCCCTCCAGTTTCTTGGACTGTAAAGGCGACGGGGGAGAAATGTACTTTCAGACTTCCAAGATTCTGTTAATGTAACTGTACAGTAAAGTAGAGCTAGTTCTTTTGGGTGTACTGTTTGTCTGGACTACCTTACAAAGCTGACAGAGGGGGTGTTATTTTTCAGTTAGGACTGATAAAGCATGCTTCCGTGCCTCTGAAGATGGCAGTTTCAGATCAAGGGGATACCTAAAGAGCCTGCCCTACTAGATCTTTTTGGGCAGTCAGATGTTACTGGGAAAAGGTGGTCACCACAGACACCCAAGCTCTGAACCATATAGGACTTTGAATATGGCAACCAGCACCTTGAATTGCAGTCTGAAGCCAATTGACAACCAATGAAGTTCTTGGAGTAGAGGGATCATGTGGGTACCTCAAGGTGTGCCCATAATTACTTGAACTGTTGCAGTCTGGATCAGTTGTAGCTTCCAAATACTCATCAAGGGCAGCCCCAAACAGAGTGCATTGCAGTAGATCAATTAACAGGTGAGAGGTCCTGCTCTAGAGAAGGAAATGGCACACCAGCCAAAGCTAAGTAAAGACCGCCATAGCCTCAGAATTCACCCGTTGTTCCAGGACAAGCTGAGTGCCCAGGAGAATTCCCAACTTGCACATATAGAATTGAGGTTGGTTACTGAACATAATAAGAGTGATATGTATGAAAATAAATGGAATGCTTAAAGAATGGTTGAACACTGATCATGGAATATGAAAGGGTGTGTGATATCCCTTTGGGTATTTAATGTATTTATAGATAAATATATAAGAAATATCTATGGTGACATTAGAGGTGTGCTAGTTAGGATGTGAAGATATGTGTATTTTTCTATGCAGATGAGGCTGTGTTATTGACAGCCCAAATTAGTCACAGTGAATGTTAGACTATGTGAGGCAGCAAGGAATATGGTTCTGACAAGGAATGTATCAAAGACCAAGATAGTTGTGTTTGGCTGGGAAAATGGAGTGAATCATTGTTCATAAATGGTGAAATAAACAGAACAAGTAGATGAATTTATATCCCTTAATAGAATGTTTACTAAAGGAAGAAAATTGAAAAATTTTAAGACATGCAAAAGCTGGTGAAAAGATAGTAGGTAGTTGGTGGTCTGTTGCATGTTAGCTGTATGTATTAAATGATCTGAAGTTCGGGTGAACAGTAAGGGGGGCAAATTTCTGAGTATTGCAGACTGTTCAGGATTTGCAAGGAGTTCGAAAACAGCTAATGTTAAATGTAAGAAGGGCAAGTAACGCAACTTCGCACCAAAAAAAAAAGGGGAAAAAACCCTAAACATTACATACATATGAGTAAGAGCTCAGCTGACAGTGCATGATTAGGAAAAAGGTCTTGGAGTCATAGGTATATGAAAATGTCAAAACAGTGTTCAGTTTCTGTAAAATAAGGCAGATCCCTAATGCTGGAATCATTAGGAAAGGACTAATGATTGATTACTTAGGAAGTCCCTTACTTACAGTAGGACTGACTGATGTAGACTCAGCTGCCTTTTCCTTGGAAGGAAATTGAAAATGAAAATAAAACAGTCAATGCAGTAAGGTCCTTATACAAATTATGATAAGGCTGTACTTGGACAATTCTGGTCATTAGATATGTGTAAAATATTCTGTTTCTAGAGAGGGAATATTTCATGGTGTCTGAACCATGCCCCTTCGGCTGTCTAGGAGTGGTCTGGCCGTTTTCCAGAAATAAATCTGGATGAAGTTCATGGTGTTTCAATCACCTGGCCTGGAAATAGAATTAATTCTGAGAAATGGTAAGGGTCCATGGGAAAAACAAAACATTTTAAAAGAAATAAAATGGTTTTAGAGACTGGAGAAATTTATGGAGGACTGGGCTACCAATAGTTATTTGTCTTGATGGCTGTTTTACTCCCTCTGGAATTACAGGCAGCCTGCCCTAAATACCAGCTGCTAAGGAGCAGTAATGGAAGAGGGTGGTCACCCTCTGGCCCTTGTTTGTGAGTTTCCTGAATGCCTTTGATTGCCAGGGTGGCAGAATGCTGTTTCAGATTGGCTGTTAGGGTGATCTGGCTAGGCTTTACTTAAGTTCTTAGGATCCTTCTTCTGTTCTTTAATATTTACATAGAAGTGATGTCTGTGCAGGGATTTTATTTATTTATTGAATTTATATAGCTGCTCATCTTACTTTGTCTCTGGGATAGACAAAATGCAGTCCTTTCTTGGAAATAAACATCTAAAAATCAGGTCCATCATAGCTTTTTGTATTGACATATTAGAGTGAAAGAGTTAAATAGAATCATATGGAGACGTGAATAATAAATATGGTATGTGGTTATTGTTTTCTATTTTTCATTCCACTATTAGTAATGTTTTTGAGTATTTGCGAATATAAAATATGGAAGGAATAGGTGGCCTTCTATTTCATTCTCTTTGATTTGCCAATGCATTTCCTAAAGCACATCCAGTATTACGATGCAACCTTTTCCAAAGTGTACAATATGGTTTTCTGTTTTAAATGGAAGACACTCATCATGATTAGGACTGCAGATAAGGTTAGGACTGCACTTTATACTGCAGGTTTGATTAGTGTAAATTATATTTTCAGTCTTTTCAAGTTTATGTAATGCTGTCCATGGTTAAGTTGGATGAGAGAGTTTCAGAAAGCCATCCTTTGCAGTTTATGGCTTAACTTGAAGAGAAATGTCCAATTGTTAAGGAAGAACTGAGATCCATGAAAATGGTATTATATCTGGGTATATGGGAAATGTAATGATGGTTTTAATCTTTCATATAATACCACATTCCTTCCCTATCTACTGCCTTTCTAGCTGCTAAATGCTACTGCTGGCCCCTGGTGTTTTTTTTCTAACTGTTGGCTGTGAAGGTTTAATTTTTTAATTGTTGGTATATTGATACAAGATTATGGCAACCAGCTTGATTGATAACTGGCAAATAGAGGGAGAAAATGTAGAAGCAGTGAAAGACTTTGTATTTCTAGGTGCAAAGATTACTGCAGATGCTGACTGCAGTCAGGAAATCAGAAGACGCTTAATCCTTGGGAGAAGAGCAATGACAAATCTTGATAAAATAGTTAAGAGCAGAGACATCACACTGACAACAAAGGTCCGCATAGTTAAAGCAATGGTGTTCCCCGTAGTAACATATGGCTGCGAGAGCTGGACCATAAGGAAGGCTGAGAGAAGGAAGATCGATGCTTTGGAACTGTGGTGTTGGAGGAAAATTCTGAGAGTGCCTTGGACTGCAAGAAGATCAAACCAGTCCATCCTCCAGGAAATCAAGCCAGACTGCTCACCTGAGGGAATGATATTAAAGGCAAAACTGAAATACTTTGGCCACATAATGAGAAGACAGGACACCCTGGAGAAGATGCTGACGCTAGGGAGAGTGGAGGGCAAAAGGAAGAGGGGCCGACCAAGGGCAAGGTGGATGGATGATATTCTAGAGGTGACGGACTCGTCCCTGGGGGAGCTGGGGGTGTTGACGACCGACAGGAAGCTCTGGTGTGGGCTGGTCCATGAAGTCACGAAGAGTCGGAAGCGACTAAACGAATAAACAACAACATATTGATACAAACACATGTCAGCCATTTCAGAGGGAGAGTTTTAGATAAACAATTTAAAAAACAGTAATTGGTGGTCTGTCTCCCATTCTTCTGCAGCATGGTCTTTGTGCAGTCTATATCTGCCCAATGATAAGGCTATTCCACTGTTGACAACTCTATCATGGCTGTTATTTTTCCATAAGTTAAGTTGCTGGAATTATTTATAGACCTATTCTATCATAAATTATGTAGTGCCTTTAGTAATGGAGGAACTTTTTTCTGGAAATGACTGAATTTGAGTCAGTGTGGAGATTGGAAAAAATCCAGAAATATCTAAAATATTCTTAAGCCTTATCCCTTGCATCTTTTGTAAAGCAGTGCTAAGATGCTACACAAAAAGTGTGTTATGCTTTAAACATTTTTCTAAGGGCAATAAGAGGCAGGACAGATATGAAAAATGTTTTTAAATTGCAGTTTAAGTATCATATGCTTTCTCCCGCCCAAAGAATTACTCCTTTCTGTATTAACTATGGTTAAGGAGGTGATTGTACAAATATTAAGCTTGTTTAAGGCTAACAAAGAGTTGGAGCCAGGTAAGAAAGATTATTTAAATAAAGAAATTCTCTATATCCATGTATCTCTTAGTTTTAATTAAACAGGAATGGATGGAAAATCTCTGGATGGACTGTAGGGATATGTAAAATATTCTAATGTTGAAACGTTTCACACGTGAAACATCTATTCCAACCTTACCAGAAATAGCCCAATCGTGAAACATCTGTTTCAAATTCAAAATAAGACTGTTTTGATCTCAGAACACTTCTGGACTGTTTGGAAAGTGCTGGGACTTTTCTAGTAAAATTGAACAACTGTTTCAAACTCAAAACAGAATATTTGAAACATTTTGTACATCTGTAATGGGTAGTATATAATTACAAGATTCACTGGCCTGTTCCCAATCTTTTAACAGTAGTTAAAATCAACATTGATAATAAACATCTTGTCCAAGGTATATTCTCAGCTTTTTGAGTGGGGGGAGGGGTAGTACCTTTTTCAACTATACCTTCATTTACACTGAAATCATAGATATTAAGTGTAATTCCAGAAACGATAAATGAAAAATGTCACAACTTCAATAGCCACAGGAACAAACTTGGTACAACATCGGAAAAGAAGAACCTTACCAATGATAGCATACTGGGAGGCCAAAATTGGAGACTATGCAGCAGTGGCAAAATTGACAGTATATATATCCACAATAGGGATTTAACCACATTTAAGCAGGAATGGTTCCCTTACATACGACACATTATTCAGCAAGGCAAATTTAGACATTTGGGATACGGTTTCTAGAAAAATTTATGAGACCAATTAAAAGTAACAGATGAAAATACCTAAACAGAAACTAGCAACAATCCTTAATGTGCAATGGGATGGGTGGCATCAGTGATTCAGAGGGCAACCAGAGTGTGATCTCTCCACAACAGTGGATTGATGATAATATCCTCCAACACCAAATCATGTTGGAACTGCCTCGGGATAAAAACCAGATCTAATATGTAGCCCCCCCCAGTAGGAGATAGGTCTGTGGAGGCCATGAACTCCTGAGCTGCCCAGACTAAACATCCCCAGGAGGAAGGTTCAAATCCCCAAGAACCACCAACCTGAGGGAATCCACCCAGCAACAGAATGCAATAGCTCAAGCAGGGATGATGCGATGCATCAGGGAGGGCAATACAGCAGCAACAATCCCAGCTGTTCCTGTAGGCCCAACCAACAGAGGGTCTCACATCCAGTTAACTCTGGAGCAGAGCCTCTGAGGGCCCTAAACAATTCATGGATAACAATAGCCCTACCCCCTGGGGGACTTGGCTGATGCAGAATCTGAAACCCAGGTAGGCATATTTCTGAGAGGGGAACACCCCCCTCTGGGTAATGCATGTCAGGTCAATGCCCTCATCCACAATCAAGTCATGGATGAGAGCAGCCTTATTACACAACAATTGTATTATTCAACACCAACAGCCCAGGGCCACCAAGGATTTGGTTACCTGGTCCAGAGTGTGAATACTGAAGGCAAGATGTCACAATCACTCTCTTTTTTTTAAATAAGAATTTTATTAAGTTTCAAGCAAAGATAAAAGCTACAGAAAAACAAAAAACTACAAAGAAAAAAGAAAAAACTAAAAAATGTAGAAATACAAGAGAAAAAATTTTCAAAGTTACAAAAGAGGTGACTTCTGACTTTTAACAGCAAGGATATACAAACATTTCTATAATCAATCCCTTACTCTATATTAAACGAAAATCACATTATTTCTATAAATCATTCCGTTGGCACATTGTAAAAATCACTAAATACACTTATTCCTTCCCCTTATATTAAAAGAAAAAAATATATAAACCTCCTAATCACCTCCCCTCAAAGATAACATTTATTTAATTATTTCCTTCCTACTACTATTCTATACATTTCTGTCTACTATAATAAAGATCAAACTAAAAAGCACATAAAATACAACAATTTTAATGATCTTAATCTTAATAAACCCCAAACCCTCCAAGTAGACCTTTTTTTATACCTTATTAATCTTAACCTAAATCATTAAAGATAAATGAAATTAGCCAAGCCTTAAAAACAATCCAGATAAATATTCTTTAACCCTTATCCCACTTCAAAATAAACCAGAATATCCCCACAACGTATACAGCATTTTTCTTAAAAAGATCAAACAGCCCAACTGCCCCCCTCAAAATTCCCAACTTATCTTCAGGAAACCTCCCATACATAACAACCCCTTCTTTTCCATGGCGTTCCACCAGAAGGACAATTTCACTTGTGACTTGCAACTTGATCTCTCCCTTAAATGTCTCCAACTTGACTATCCAATCTATCCAGCATTTCAACAGAAGTCCCAATCTCACTCTTAGAAGAGACATTTCTGTCACTGTTACATTCCTTAGCTTCATCCACATCCCCAACCAGATGACACATTTTAGACCTCATATTTTCTACAATGTCCTGAATGCCTTGCATAAAAACTTGGTAGGAGTCAGAAAGAATCTGTTTAAAATCTTGGTGGAAGTCAGAGAAATTCTGTTTAAAATCCTCCACGTCTCATGCAGTAGATTATGGTGCCCCCTAGGAGCTTAACCAATGAAAGTCAAAGATATGAAAGAATTCCGGAATGTGTTTATATAAGCGAAAGTGAGATATGCAGATAGGTCCCCAGGGAAAGTAGAAGCAGAAAACTGAAAGTTCAAAACAGCCAATTCAATGTGTAGGAAAATGCTAATATCTTCAAATTTAGTACAAAAATAATAACAGCGAGTGTCAGATTCCCTGATTAAAGGTTTCACAGAAACCCTTATCAGGACATCTCCCATTGTGTTGTTCTCACAGATTGCTGGATGAGAAGGAGGTGGAAGGGGGTTTGTGAAGCTGGAATGTAAGATTGTTTTGGCTATAAGCACATCAAGGATGGGAGGTTGAGATATGGTAGAAATGCCATCTGGTTGGGAGGGGTAGTGACACGTTTCATGGGAAAGGGAGCTAGCTAAGGGAATGTAGTTTAAAGTAGGTTTTGGCGGGAAGTCTTTATTCGCAGCTTGCCTTCTGTACCGTTAATTACGCTTCAATAAACCAGTTCAAAGAACTCCGGTTTCTTGACTGTGTGTGTGAATGCCTGAATGAGCAAGTGCTGACATTAAGCTGCGAAATCATAAGTCGGAAACTCTTCCTGAGATTGCAATCAGCTGAGAGTTAAGGAACCATGCCTAAGCACGTGAAGTCCTGGGCAAAGCAGCCATTGCCTCTGCCATCCTCGGAGAGAACCGTGCTGTATGCTAAAGTGACAGAAGAAAAAATTGAGACAGAGGAAAGTTCGGGGAGCGGAGACAGCAAGTGTGAGGTGGAAACCTGGCTCAACCAGATGGAATTGGAAAGTGCCCTCCACTCTTTAAATTTTGTGACAGAACCCCGGACGCCGAGCGTTATTATTGAAGAACCACAGGCGGCACCTACCCAGGTTGGCGCCAGGGAAGTTGAGGCAAGGCCTCCCCCCCCCGTGGATGCGCAAATAGTAGTGCAAAGCCCGGGGTTGCAAGGAACCATTCCCGATCTTAATGGAACTCCCCAGAACACCCGCAATCTGGAAGCTAGAATGTCTGCCATGGAAGTAGTCTTACAACAGGTATCGAGACCTCTGGAGATGTTGACAGAAATCTCGACTCAGCTGTCGAGAGCAGAGTCACCAATCGGGCGAGGGAGATGACGTACCCTAACCCCAACCAGAGATTTTGAATCACCTGTGAGACACAGGCGGAACGGAGCCCACCAGGAAATCCTAGGAGATGGAGGAAGAGCACTAGCTGGCGGGGCAACCCAGGGCGCAGCCCCAAAGGACATCCAAGTCAAGTTTGATGGTGACCCAAGGCAGTTGGCATTTTTCCTGACCACCGTTTCCATATACATGAGAGAGTATGGCTCATTGTTCCCCACGGAGTACAAGAAAGTTAGCCAACTGGGTGCCAGGCTCAGAGGGCCAGCTGCTGAGTGGTTTGTGCAATTGCACGATGTGAGTGCCCCAGAACTGGGTAACCTGCGGCAGTTCATGAAAGCCCCGAGGGACCGATTCGAGGACCCACTGGATAAGATGAGAGCAAAAACTGGAATCCAACAGCTTAGGCAAGGAGGTCAATTATTTACTCTCAATCCTCTTTAATATTTGGAGGGAAAACAAAGTCCAAAACTTACTTTTTTTTTTAAAATTGATACCCAAAATAACGATAAGCACCAAGAGAATCTGCTTCTTCTTGCTGTAGAAAGCCTCTCTTAGGGTATGCATACTTAAAAGACATATAAATTGGGTGATTTAGAAATAGGGTGGCCGGTCTTAGTGTCCCTTTAAGGCTACAGCGTAGCTTGGAAATGGTGACGTCCCAGCCTCCTGGCTGCTCTTATCAGTCAAAAGTGAAACTCTGTTTGTGATCTTCTGGCTGCAAGCAGCCATCCGGAGGACAGATGGGGTGATTCCAGGTGTTTTCCTTTTTTTGGAAAAACACTCCTGGGCTTCAGGAAAAACCTGCCTGAGCCTGAAAAAACTCCCGCGTTGTCAGTTCTGCCCGCTGAGCCTGCAGGCACAGCTGTTCAGTCCGCCATGTCCCCAGCGGAAGCCACGTCACAATCCCTCTCAAACAGCACTCCCAGCATCCCCGAGTGCAGCCCACCTGCAGATTTCCACCATATCTACCTCTACCTGTCACATTTTCTATAATGCCACCTGTTCTTTCTTCAACCCCTCCCATGCCCCGTTCCGTTGTCCCAGTCCCAGACATTCATATCTCCCCACCCAGCAACAAACCAAGCATCAAACTCCTCTCTCTATGACAGTGGTCCTCCTGGTCTCACCAAGGTCCCAAGCCTCCCATCAGCTGCTTTGTCATGGAGCCACTCTAGCTCTGCTGTAGCTCCATCTCAGCCACCCCTGGCTGGGTTATACTGTATATCTGTTCATCTCATAACAGTGACTCTCAGGAACACACAAAAGATTGAAAATAATAATAGGTGGACAGAAATGCCAAATCCAGTCTAAACATCCGGCTGACTGTGCAATCAGCCATGGGTTATTTATAAAAATAAGAAAGGCGGGAGATACACACACACACACACACACACAAATAAATAAATAAAATAATGGATTGCCCAGGTTTAAAAGCAATCCAATTTTAAACAATTTTATAACAATTTAAGCACATATGTTTCTTTACATTGGAAGCTAATATGTCATAGAGAAATTTAGGCTAAAATAATTTTTCATTATAGTTGTTTCTCCTATTTTATGTGGCATACTTGTGGTTCCAGTGTTTAATGCAGACACAGTTCTATCTACCTAACGAACTAGATTATGTCTCATTAACAAATATTATGAAGTTTCTTGGCTCTACTTATGACATATGTAAATGAGTTTAATAAATGTGTTCAGGGCATTCATAGGAAAACTATTATTAAAAAGGTTCTTTGAAAATCCCAGATTGCTTCATACGTCATTTAAATGTTTTATTGCTAAAGCATGAGTAATTTATTTTAACTGTGGTTTTCATGTTGTTTGTACTGAAATCCTTGATATGAATTTTAATATGAGATGTAAATTTTCTTGGTGATATTTCTCAAACGGTACCAATAAAGTAATAAAAAAGCCAATTTGTTACAATCAAGTAATAAAAAGCGTATTTGTTACAAAAGATCTGTTACAAAATATACATTTGTTTTGTATACAAAATATGCAAAAATTCGTATTTGTCATTTTCAGAAACCATTGTTCTGGGCTACTTCTGCCAATATAGAGTTGATACAGTATTTAATATTGAAAGAGAAAGGGCTCCATTTTGCAAGCCAATCCTACTGAAATTTAGCAATTTCTCCGTTCTATATCACTCCAGTGGGTTTGTTGAGGGATTACTCATGGTGAGAAGTTAGGCATGTGTGTTTATGTGTTGTGGGAAGTCTGGAAAATCTTGCTGTGTGAATATTGTTTTGCTGTCTGTTCTCTATAGCCAAAGATTGCTCTTAATTTTGCTGCATGTGAGGTTCTAAAATTTAAATAATTTTAGTTTTAAATAATGTAATTGCAAATTATTACAACCTTGTGGGACTTTTCTGGGCTGAAAGACTCTTCTGAAATAATTGTACAAAGAAAAATATACAGAAAAAAAAATATTTTTGAGATTCTCAGAAAGAGAACAATCTACATTCAGTACTTACGTTACGTGCAATAAATGCCCGAGTTTTTAATTAAATGGTATTTCAGTGTTAATTTCTTTCTAAGGTTTGGCTCTGGTAAATTGCTAGAAAGCTTGTGCTTTCTGCAAAAAAAACTTGAAAAATCCAGGAAGACAAAATGTCAATTTGAAGGCTGTTGGAAATAAATTATCAGTGTTTAAGATCTTTACGGCTAACTTCCTTACCATGAATTTCTCTTGAGATAAATTACTTTAATCATTACTATTCATTCACTTACATTTAAAATATGCTTATTACTATTTATTCATTTAAATTTACAATATACTGATTTTTAATAATACAAAGGCAGTTTATAAATATAAAAACAGCAGGCTAAAACGATATGCGTATGCATATATATACACTAACACACAAACCTCAACAAGCAAAAGGACGCTTAAAACCAGGGAGTTTAAAATACTGAAGATAGTAAGTGCCTGTTAAATGCCTGTTGAAGCTGAAGTAAAGTAACATTGCTGCTGCTTGTTAAATAGGAGTGTGTGTGTTTACTGAACTTTTTTCCTTGTAACAAATCTAACATCTGATTTGGAGAAGGATTTGAAGGTACTCTTTAAGTTCTTGATTCCCAAGATGTTTAGGACTTCATCATTTCTGAATTGGGTCTGGAAGTGATTAGGTAGCCATTGAAGTTCTAAGACTGGCTGAAAGTCTGGCTACTATATTTGGTCCTAACTGAAAATTTTGAACCATTTTCAGAGCCAACTTATTATGGTACTTTATAGTTATGTGGATGGAATGGGATTGTTAATCATGAGAACTATGTCTAAACTATATTTTTTGTCCTGTAAAGTAAAGAACAAGGAATAATAACAACAACAATAATAAATTAAACTTGTATGCTGCCCAACTCTCAAATCCAAAGAAATTACAATAAGATCAATAAAACATAAAATGTAAAGATAAAAGATGGCAAGTGTGATGAAATGAGGGATCTCCCTCCCCCTCTCTGAAGACCTGGGTGAAGAGCCAGGTTTTCATAGTCCTTCCACACAACAGCATAGTGGGGGCCAACCAGATCTCGGGGGAACCTCGTTCCAGGAGGTAGGCACTGCTACAGAGAAGGTGCACTTCCAGGGTTCTGAGAGATGACATTGTTTACTCCAAGGAATGCAGAATGCACCAACCCTGCAGGATCAAATTGGCCAGGCAGATGTTATGGGAGACAGGCTGCCCCTCAAGTAAGCAGGCCCTATGCCATCTAGCACTTTATAGGTAACAACCAGCATCTTGAATTGCACCTGAAAGCAAATTGGCAACCAACTTGCAAAGCATGCTCGTTAACCGGCATGCACCTTGTGAAACATGCTCATTAATGCTTGCACAGCCACATTCTGGACCAGTTGAAGCTTCCAGGTGGTCTTCAAGGGCAACTTCATGTAGAGGGCATTACAGTAGTTAAGCTGTGAGGTGACTAGGGCATGCGTGACTGTCTGAAGGGCCCCCCGATCTAGCAAAGGGCACAACCGGTGCAACAGATAGAGTTGTTCAAAGGGCTTCTTAGCCACAGCTGACACCCGCTCTTCAAGCAGGAGCTGTGAGTCCAGGAAGACCCCCATATTGCATACCAACCTTGAAGGGAAAGTGCTACCCCATCCAAGGTCAAATAAGGAATATTCCCACATCTGGGTGGTTCAAACACACACTCCCACTTCGTTATCATAGGATTGAGTTGGAGATGGTTCCTTTCCATCCAAACCCACACAACCTCCAGGCACCAGGACAGAACTTTGACGGCCTCCCTTGGCTGGCCCAGGGCCGAAAGATATAATTGGGTATCATCAGCGAACTGTTGATATTGAACACCAAACTGATGGATGACCATACCCAGTGGTTTCATGTAGATGTTGAAAAGGAGGGTAGGGAGAATAGAACCCTGTGGCACCCTTGTCAGCCCTTTGAGGAAGACCAGACTTGGAAACCAAAGTTATGAATACTAAAACTACTTTTATCATAGGGTTATAGTAACAGAATCTTTTAAATCTGAATATGCCTCCTCTCTCCCTGCCTTTATCATAAAGAGAACTAGGGAGGGTCAAGTCTGAGACATTTTTTCAAATTACATTTCTGCTTTGGACTCAGGTTTCTCTTATCTGACCACTGTCTTGGCTTTGGCTCTTCCTCCTGTTCCTCAAGGTTATTCTCACAACCCATTACAGCCCTACACAGGGGGGACATAGGGAATGATCTGTCCCCTCCAGCTTACACCGACTGAAACCAGCCCCAGAGAAAGGAGGAGAACCACTATAAAATGGTGCCTGCAATTCCCAACCAACAGAGCTAGCTCAGAAGGATACTGGAGCTTATGGTATTGAAAGCTGCTGAGAGATCAAAGAGCACAAGGATGGATGCACCACCACCATCCTGGCTCTGCCACAGGTCATTGACAAGCATGACCAAAGCTGTCTCAGAACTAAATCCTGGCCTGAAATGAGTCGAGATAATCTGTTTCCTCCAGGATTCTCATCAGCTGCAGACCAACCACCTTCTCAATCTTCCCCCAAAAGCTTTAACAATCCAAGAGGAGCCTGGATCCAGTAAACAGGTGGCGGAGTTGACAGTACAGAGAACCCTGTCCTCAGGAGTCATGGGCTCAAACTCATCATCCCAAATCACACCCCCAGACTGTGCCCCAGGCACCTCAACCTTGCCCAGTCAGAGTCCAAGTCAGGGTGAATCTGAGTGGCTTTATCCATCAGATAGATAATACATCCTTAAATTGTAATAGTAATAATGGGATTGTGTTTTTTAAAAACTATTTTACCTTTTTGAACATGTTTAGCAGGGGGAGCATCTTTTGGGGGAGATGGGTGGTGGCTAAATTTGATAAATAAATAAATAAATAAATAAATAAAATTGTGGATCGACCTTCTTTAGTTTATAGATTTTTCTGCTTTCCCCCAGAGAGATATTAGAATAAAATAAAGTATGGTCACAACGTATAGTGGGTCTAAGAAGATCTTTTACATTTCAAAAGACATCTCTAGACTATTTTAACAATTAAGATAATTGATCAAGCCAAAGATCTAAAAATACAGTTCACTTATTCATTCTAGAACCAATAAATTAGCTACGTACCATACACCCATGCGTGTAATTAGATGTTGGCCTATGTTTTTACCTTTTTTTTAAAACAACTAAACAAGATGTGTTTAGATTTGAGCCCTAATTATTTCATGAACCAATACACCTAACTGATGGATGCAAGCATTGCCCTTAGAAGTTTTACAATTTTCCTATATGCTTGAGGTAAAGTACTACATAAATTATTAATATTGTAGTTTGAGGTATTTGTTGATATCACTGTGAAAATTCTGCCCACAAAAGTCAAATGGATACTTTACATCTATTTTTATATCCCTTGAACATAAGATACTTACTTTCAGTAGAGCACAGAATCCCAAAATTGTTAATGTTTGTTTCTCCAGATTAATACAAGAAAGCAATCTGATCTAATTCAATGTAACTTTTGAAAGCCTACATAAGGAGAAAATTGTTAGCTAAATAGCCATTGCTAATGGGAGTTGCCCAATGAAATGTATGTTAGTCACTTCTTCTTTAATATATATAACATATATTCTACATAAATAATTGAAAATTTAGATGTCATTAATTACTGGTAATGTAATTTCCTTACGCAGTATATAAGGAGTTTAAACTATTGTACATACAGGTGGTGCTGCGGGTTAAACCGCTGAGCTTGCCGATTGGAAGGTTGGCGGTTCGAATCCGCGTGACGGGGTGAGCTCCCGTTGCTAGTCCCAGCTCCTGCCAACATAGCAGTTCGAAAACATGCAAATGTGAGTCGATTAATAGGTACCGCTTCCGTGGGCAGGTAACGGCGTTCGTGTAGTCATGCTGGCCACATGACCACGGAAGTGTCTACGGACAAACGCTGGCTCTTCGGCTTTGAAACAGAGATGAGCACAGCCCCCTAGAGTCGGACACGACTGGACTTAATGTCAAGGGAAACCTTTACCTTTACCTACATACAGGTAGTCCTTGCTTAATGACCATTCATCTAGAAATGGTTCAGAATTACAATGGTGCTAAAACCAACTTACGACTTGTCCTCACCCTTATGACCATCATGGCATCCTCACAATTGCATGATCACAATTCAGGCACTTGGCAACTGATTTGCATTTATGACTGTTGCAGCATCCCATGGTCACATGATTGCCATTTTCAACCTTTCCAGCTGACTTCTAACAAGCAAAATCAATGGGGAACTGAGTGATTCACTTAACAACCATGTGATTCACTTAATGTCTGCATTGCTTAGTGACTGAAATTCCAGTCCCAGTTGTGGTTGTCAAGCGAGGACTATCTGTATGGCATTTAACCCTATGCTTTGTACCTTGTTTTAGCAACTGCTTTGTTTTTTTCCACTGTTCTCTACTTGTATTGTTATTAGTTCAGTCGCTTCTGACTCTTTGTGACTTCATGGACCAGCCCATGCCAGAGCTTCCTGTCGGTCGTCAACACCCCCAGCTCCCCCATGGACGAGTCCATCACCTCTAGAATATCATCCATCCACCTTGCCCTTGGTCGGCCCCTCTTCCTTTTGCCCTCCACTCTCCCTAGCATCATCATCTTCTCCAGGGTGTCCTGTCTTCTCATTATGTGGCCAAAGTATTTCAGTTTTGCCTTTAATCTCATTCCCTCAAGTGAGCAGTCTGGCTTTATTTCCTGGAGTATGGACTGGTTGGATCTTCTTGCAGTCCAAGGCACTCTCAGAATTTTCCTCCAACACCACAGTTCCAAAGCATCGATCTTCCTTCTCTCAGCCTTCCTTATGGTCCAGCTCTCGCAGCCATATGTTACTACTGGGAATACCATTGCTTTAACTATGCGGACCTTTGTTGTCAGTGTGATGTCTCTGCTCTTGACTATTTTATCGAGATTTGTCATTGCTCTTCTCCCAAGGATTAAGTGTCTTCTGATTTCCTGACTGCAGTCAGCATCTGCAGTAATCTTTACACCTAGAAATACAAAGTCTTTCACTGCTTCTACATTTTCTCCCTCTATTTGCCAGTTATCAATCAAGCTGGTTGCTATAATCTTGGTTTTTTTGAGGTTTAGCTGCAGGCCAGCTTTTGCACTTTCTTCTTTCACCTTCATAAGGCTCCTCAGTTCCTCTTCGCCTTCAGCCATCAAAGTGGTATCATCTACATATCTGAGATTGTTAATGTTTCTTCCAGCGATTTTAACTCCAGCCTTGGATTCCTCAAGCCCAGCACATCGCATGATGTGTTCTGCGTACAAGTTGAATAGGTAGGGTGAGAGTATACAACCCTGCCATAGTCCTTTCCCAATCTTAAACCAGTCTGTTGTTCCGTGGTCTGTTCTTACCGTTGCTACTTGGTCGTTATACAGATTCCTCAGGAGGCAGACAAGATGACTTGGTATCCCCATACCGCTAAGAACTTGCCACAATTTGTTATGGTCCACACAGTCAAAGGCTTTAGAATAGTCAATAAAACAGAAATAGATGTTTTTCTGAAACTCCCTGGCTTTTTCCATTATCCAGCGGATATTGGCAATTTGGTCCCTAGTTCCTCTGCCTTTTCTAAACCCAGCTTGTACATCTGGCAATTCTCGCTCCATGAATTGCTGAAGTCTCCCTTGCAGGATCTTGAGCATTACCTTACTGGCATGTGACTCTACTTGTATATGTTTACTTATTATATAATTAAGAATGAGAACTGAAGATTGAAGAATCTCAAATTTAAATATGAAATAACCAATATATGTATAATCTAAGGAAGAAAAGACTTGTACTTAAAATTATTGCTGGGTAACATATATATTAATCTATATGCATATCTAAACATGACTTAGGATAGGAGTAGAAAAAAGTCAACCTATTTTGTTACTGCAGATGTTAAATTTGCTGATTTACAAAACAGAGTAGTTGTAAGCCCCCAAAAAGATATAGATGGCAATTTAAAGAGATATTTCAGTTGCATAAAATAGAGGCTGTGGATGATGCATTAACATTAAAAAAAATGTGGATGAAGAGTACAGAACTCTTCCACATTTTTTTCAGTTGTACTTTCGATAATTGGAATTATGTTTTTAAAAAGTGTTAAAAGTTTTTGAGGGTTCTTAGTGCTGCTTTTGCTGCTAAACTGAAAAGACTGTTCTTTCAAAGTAATAGTTTAAACTCTTTTGGGGGAATTTTCTGGCTCTTAAATACTACTGGAAACTAACAATAAGAATTTGATAAATGAGTGCAAAAGAATTTTTTCACATTTTCGTTGAAAACTCTTTTCTGAACATTCTAAGGCAACTGGAGATTTGCAGCTGGAGGGAAACACGTTTCTTTGTGAAGGTAGCCAATTGAAAAGTTAAACATTTGCAAGTGTATACTGTAGTAATTATAATCCTGCTTAATTAGAACAACCTTGGAAAGTATTTGTCCTGATCATTTTGTGTGTTGATTAGTACAAGGTGGGCTCCCTTAAGATTCATTTGTAGGTTTAAACAGTCTGGGCCCAATGTATGTGAAACAAGACCAATCTGTATAAACTCAGAACAAGAGTACTGTATTTCTTGAAACTTCTCATAACTAGGTAGTGCATCCTTGAGGCTACTTGCTCGCATCTTCATTTTTGAATCTTGGAAATTTAATGAAAGTATATTATTTTACTGACATTAAAAGCTATACCTGTATTGATCTACAGTATGTAGACTTTAATTGCTTCATTGCTTTAACTAATGAGTATTCAGCATTGTATGTTCTCATATAATAGCTTACCAGAAGAGTGACTTCTTTTTATAAGGGATAGGGTTAGGATCAGAAGGTACCTGCCTGGAAAGATTTCTTTGGACCTAGGGGTTATGCTTGCCCAATTTTATGCATCCGGAATATATCAGATCAAGACAGAAGAAAATAAAATCTCTTACCTTATTTAGCTTAGGGTGTGTTCCTGCTTTTCAGTTTTTCATACAGGAGTATATTTATTGTTCCTTCCCTCACAGTAGTTCCAGTTCACCGTGGATAATTTGCATATTAGTCAAATATCATCAAGTTGGATATTACATAATTTGTGCATCCATTGATGTGTCATCCTGGCAGATTACATTCCTGTTTGCTGTAAGAATTAAAGGAACCACTGCAACCACCAACAAAGTAATATAAACTATTATTGTCCTAACAGCCAGGAACCACGCTGAGATGAGGAATAGGTCTCTAGTGTTTATTACTGCTACATAAGACAGAATCCTAACAAACTGAAGAAGCGTGGGAAAACCCAGACAGATAAACCCCAAAAGTTAAGGCGGGTCTGATCTGTGTCTCTTTGAATGGCTGCTTAATTCCTCAGTACTACGCATGCGTTTTCCCCCCTGGATAGGGGCCCCCTCCTGCTCACCATCAGTGCTCATGACTATTATACAAGTGAGAATAATTGTTTGAAGGACATCTGTATTGAATTCGTGAACTCGTAAAATTCTTTTAGTTGTACAGATTCAGATTTATTTTTTAAAAAAAATTGCAAGCCAAATATTGGTCAGATTGTTAGTACATTCCCTTTGGCTGGAACTGTGTAATCAATTTTTAAATAAATTTTAACCTTAATGTTGTAATCCTCTTGCTGCATAAATGAGCTTAGAACAGTGCAATTAACTGAGTTTTCCTTAGCACATTGAATTTTTTCAGTTGTGTGCCTAAAACATAGGGAAGCGATATGGCAAGTGAATTTATATTACAAATGATTTGAGAATTATTTTGAACACTGCATTAGAAATAGTCTTAAGTCATTAATTCTCCCCTTTATAGGACAGTATGTATTTTGAGAACTCTTTTCCACCAGCCTTGCTCTTGGTGTAATAATTGTTACTAGAGTAACATCATGTATTGCATTACACAATCTTTGCTCAGAGAGTAGGTGCTGCTTGCAAGCATTCAGTCTTGATGCCCTTGAAATGACACTATAGCATATTGAGTGTATTTTCAGTTGTCAGTTGAATAACTTGAAATCTATTGTTTTGCATAAGAACATCAAGCTTGACATTTCAAACATTTTCAAAGCAGAAGATGGTAAAATAACTATCTTGAGTTTATCACTATTACCATATATTATGGCTTGGATCCCAAGAAGTGTTTTGCGCCAGCAGAGAGGTACTTCTTACTCAAGACCCCTTCCCTGAATTCTAGTTTCCCCAGCCATTTGCAACACCTCACCTTATGCGGATCAAGAGCTCTTTTCATTGGGAGAAGCATAAGCAGCTGCACTGGGGAGAAAGAGCCAGGAAGTGGCTATGTATGCACAAGCATATGGAAACAGCAAGGAGGAGCTTCTGAAGCAGCCAATCTACAGCAAAACAATAATTAGCCTTCATGGCTTTGTGAGAATTAGCAGATATTATTTGGTATTTTAGGCCTCTTTAGAATATCTCTTAAATTTTCCCAGTGCAGTGAGATAGGAGAGGACCAAACTGCATCAGCCAGCTCAGCTCCTTGGCATTTCTGTATACAGCACAAGCATCTGTAGGGAGGGACGCTTAGTACAAATTGCTAGTTGGGGCTAATTAGTGTAGGCATTGTTGGGAATGGGAAGGATTGGTTCATCCCCTCCCTGCTGCCTTCTAACATGTTGGGAGATTGCATAAGGCTTTCTGTTAAAGTAGGCTTTCTAGGAGGCAGATTGCAAGTAAAACCTGTGCATCAAACTATTCTGTGCCTCTGAGGTAATTTAAATCGATTTTTACTAATTATAGCTAGCAATATATTTTCTTATTTTCTGAAGGTGAGCTTGATGGATAACAAAATGTAGCATAGAGCTCTCTTTTTCTTTCTCTGCTGAATGGCTGAGCTCACATGAGACAAAGAGCTACTTTTTTCCATCCCCCTTCCTATTTTCTTCATTTAGACTGAAAAATTTGAACCAGATTTCTTCCATGAGTTTATTGCTATGAAGAATGTTTAAATGTCTCTATTTTATTCTTTTCTCTTTAATTAGGACTACCATATTTAGGCTGCAAAAATCAAATGACCCCTAGATGGAAGGAAGGTCATAAGAGAAAACGCTAACTCTTTCCTGCCATGAGTGGTCGTTGAGATTTTTTAGTCCTGCTTCAATAATAAATAGTGGTGGTGCATAAAGACAGATTGAAAAAGGTTTCTATTTAAAAGAAACAACAAAAGCCCATGCTGCCTCTCTCCAACGTTAAAGCAAGAAACTGATCTTTTAAAACTATTAATAACTTTAAAAAATTGGGATCAACCTTATATTATCAATCTTCTCTGTTTGCAAGATTTATATCCCAGATTTTAGTCAAATGATTCTCAAGGCATTTCACAAGGAGCAGGTAATAAATAATGCTGTAACCCCATCTAGACCTTTTCCCCCTCTCTCCTTGATGAATGGAGCAAGAGTGTAGTTCTCTCTGGACATCACCCAAGACAGATGGATGCAATTTTCTTTTTCTTCTTTCGGTAGAAGGGTGAAGTAAGATTTTTGGAGTTGCTGCTGCTGCTTCTGTTTAGGCCAAACAGAGCTTCCTATTGCTGTGATTTTTTTTTTCTGGGAAACAGGGTACACAGTCGTCTTGTGGCCCCTGGTTTTTTTGTCAGAATGTGCATCACTTCTGCAAAAAAGCCTCAGGAAGGAGGTCGTTATTTTTAACACACTGTAGTTTGTAGTTACGAAAACAGTTGGTTTCTGGGTATAAGGAGTAACTACTTCCTTCTTTTGAATACTTGGGATTTACCTTACATTTCACAACTAGACTTTTGAAGCAGTTAACACCCCTCACTTCAAGCATTATGCAAGCTACTTTATTGCAAAATAGTACACTTATTCTTAAGTTACAATTTGTCATGAAAATATTAAGATTAGTTTTTTCTTACTATAATGATTGTCAGTATAAAAATAAAAATTGGTCTCTAAGTCTGACCACTGTGCAGCATAATACTGGCATAGAATTGAGGACTAAAGAAATAATTTCAGCAAGCATTTTGACCTTATTCTGAGCTCGGTAGAATCTAGTTACAGCCAGTTTGACCTTGAGACAAAGCTTATGAATGGGTCAGAACACCATGATGACTGAAATTCATCGCATGAGTTTTTCTTGTCAGAAATAAGATGTGTTGAATCTGTTTTGAAATGTATCCTTATGTGAAATCAGATGAGCTATATTAATGGCAGGGTTAAGTGAATAATGAAACTGATAGGCAAAATTCAGAAGTTATTTTTATAATTTTCAGTCTGCCCTACATCAAAACAGTCATCTTCCTGCTTTGCTTTGGATCTACTCGAAGCTGTAAAGCAGGTACTTTGGCAATGTCCCAAAATTTTCTAAGCATTTGCGGGAGAGCAGGAAGACCCTTCTGTATATACATGGCCAAATGAATAACTTGCACAGGCCTACCTTTTATTACATTTGGAGTTCAAGTATCATAACAGTATTTTTGCAGCACAATAATTCTGTGAATAAGATTATTTTAAATATATCAGTTTATCCCAGAAGATCCAGTGAACTTTGGATTTGAGTACACTATAGTTCTCTGACCATGTCAACAGCTGTGCTGTACAGGGTATTTTTTATTTTATTTTATTTTTTCTCAATCTTGGAGCAGGTAAAGTAAACTCTTTCATTTCCTTAGGTTTTTTTTTTAAGAAATGGGGGCAATCTCTTTAAGTTGGGTGCAATGTTTTACAGTGATTTACTCCTTCTTGCAGGGATGCTTGTAAATAATGCTGGATGACTGTAACTCTGCCACTTATGAAACTGAGAATGGTCATTAGGAATTTAGGGATAGAATTTAATCAGTATGTTGATAACACACAGCTCTATTTCTCTGTAATGTCTGAACCAGGAAAGGCAAGACATGTCCTGAATTGTTTCCTGGATGCAGTGGGATTAGGTGAGGGCCAAGAAATGTAAGTTGAGTTCTGACAATATAGCTGGGAGGTTCTTTGATACAGTAATTGAGAACTCTGCCTGTTCTGGATGGTGTGTTGTATTCTTTTAGAAAGGTCTGGTCTTAAGTTGTGGGGGTGGGATCTGAATTCATTGCAGACCCAAATAACTTCAGTGGCAAATAATTACCAACTTTGGCTGATGTGCCACTTAAAATGTTTTCTATAATCTGCAAATTATAGATAATGAAGAATGAGTTTCCTGAAGGAAACTTACAATTCCAGAGCATTTGATTTCTTCTTGGCATCATGTTGATCGGCTATTCTGGAGATGGTCCTGTGGTTCTACTTCTGGTTTGGAGCATTAACTTCTGGAAGATTACCAAACTCACCCAAGAACCAGTGGAAGACCAGTTTAGGGACACAATTATCATGGAAAAAAATCTATCTATATGGTTGCTAAGAGTCAACACTGACTTGATGGCTTGATTTCTCAGGAATATTTTGTTTCTGGAACACTAGGATTTACTTGGAGTGCCCATTCTTTCTCACACACCTTTCCTTCCACAGTTTATGTCTTGAACACCAGCCTTGGCAACAGAAAAAAAAAAATAGAGTGAAATGCTGGTATAACAGGAAGGGAGGATATAATTAAAAAAATCAAAATATACAAAAGAGAGAATGACAAAGTCTCCTGGATAGATTAGCGGATCAGAATCATAGGACAAAAATGTCACGTCTTAACTCTGTCAAGTAATTGCAAAAAGAGGAATCAGTAGTAAAGTGATCTTGTGACTGGTACATTGCAAGTCATCTGTGACTAGCAGTATAATTTCTTCTGGAGTCTTACTGCATTTAACAGGACACTGCTATGCATGTTTACTCAAGAGGAAATTAATTACAGTATGACTCCTAAGTAATGGAATGAAGTATAAAAGAGATGGAATAAAATAACATAAACTAAGAAACAACATTTTTTCCAGATTGGCTTGTAAGTTAATTTGTGCAAGGTACTAAGTGAATTTAATTATTTATTTCAATAGGATTTATTTTTCAATATTTACTAACTGTAGGTTTCTTTCTGTGCATATAAGTGAGAAATGCAGTGGAGAAATAAAATTTCATTTATAACGAGTGAGTATCCTTGCCAACCACTCTTAATGACATAAGAATCTGACATTTGTAAGAATCTTTTCTATTTGGATACACGTTTCTTTTTAAATAATTCAAATACTGCCTCCAGTAAAATGGACAAGTCTTTCTTCATTGCATAGGATTGCAAATGAATGAGGCAAGAAGTAGTAAGAGAATAAAGAGTATTTTTTGGGGGTGGAGACTCATCTCTTAACATATTTGAAATTATATTTTTCTATCATACTGGTTCATATTGGGAGAGGTGTACTAATATGCAGATAGTAGTTTCTAATGGGTGGGTTCAGAATAGCAGAAACTCTTTGTTCTAATGATCAATGAAGTTCATTCCCAGTAAATGCTCGATATATAGCTCCAGTATTGTGACATGATCTATACAATAGTAATTAAGTGGACTGAATTAAGCAGGATATAATAATTAAAGGAGTGTGTGGCAGGATTAAAATTGTCATAAAATATTCAGGTGCCTCATATGTGGTATGAAGGGCATTCCTTAAAGATTTTGAATACAGGGCTGAAATAAAACGTTATATCCAGATCTGTGCAAGTAGAAATCCATTTGTCATGTGTGACTTTCCTGTCCTGTCTTTCCAAATGTAGTTGCAGAATTCTTGGAAAGCAGTTCTGAGAGGTTAGAACCAGTAATTCCTGGTATAAAGCTCTTTTTTTTTTCACAACAGAATTGCTTTCCTCTTCACTTTTTGTATTTAAAATGAAGGCTTCCTACTCTTACTGCGTGGGACATGAAAGAAAATATTTCCAAAGATTTAGTCTGTGCACAGAAAGAGTTGAGATTTAACCTTTATAGAGAAGATTCTGACAGGTTAAGGGGATAACAAGCCTCATACTTGTTTTTGGGGGGGTAAGTTAGAAATGAGCTTAAAGTTTGGTGTACACCCAAAGTATCTATGGTTTCAATCAGGTCAAGTGAACTGGTGAAACAAGGACTTTTTATAATAATAACTATTAGGAATTCTATGAAAAGATAAACAAGAGAAAAATGAGTTACTCCAGAATTGGCTGTTTCGTCTCCAGCGTTTGCTACGCAAAATGAATGTACAGAAGCGCCACCTGCTGGCAGTGAATAACGTGGTTTGTCATGTCCATCATGTGTTTTGCTGCTTATGGATTGTAAATATCTGTACAATTAAAATATGATATGCATTCTTGATAATTATTTCATATGCTGTTTTTCCTCGGGGGGGGGGCTTCTCCAGGGCTTTATAATGGCTTTAGACGTAGTCCAATAACTTTGTTAATTAACCTAGGAGGATTTGGAGATAGCCCTATTAGAGTGATCCTGGGTATAGTAGACATGCCAATAGTGCAGTAATAGGTAAGAATTAGACATTTTATGTGTTTTGTTTTCCTATTCTCTCTTTTTATCCCACCTTTACTATTTTTATAAATCACTCAAGGCGGCGAACATACCAAATACTCCTTCCTCCTATTTTCCCCACAACAACCACCCTGTGAGGTGAGTTGGGCTGAGAGAGAGGGAGTGGCCCAAGGTCTCCCAGCCAGCTTTAGTATTCTCCTTTTGGAGCACATAATGTACTTCTAACATAAAACTTGGGAGTGAGATGAAAAGACACTACTGTATTTTCTATTGGAATTTCATCTTTTTCTTGAAGCTTCTTGTCCATCTGAATTGCTATCTTAAGTCTTGGTGTCATTTGTTGGGCACACCATCTTTTTCTTATTATTTTAATTTTTTTAATTTTAATTTTTATCCCATTATTTTTATAAATAACTCAAGGTGGCAAACATACCTAATACTCCTTCCTCCTCCTATTTTCTCCACAGCAACCACCCTGTGAGGTGGGTTAGGCTGAGAGGGAGTGACTGGCCCAAGGTCTCCCAGCCGGCTTTCATGCCAAATCGGGACTAGAACCCATAGCCTCCTGGTTTCTAGCCCAGCACCTTAACCACTAGACCAAACTGCCTCTAATC
This sequence comes from Candoia aspera, assembly GCF_035149785.1. NCBI lineage: Eukaryota > Metazoa > Chordata > Lepidosauria > Squamata > Candoiidae > Candoia > Candoia aspera. The sequence continues at coordinate 55,797,850 of NC_086154.1, forward strand.
ATTGTCTTCATGTGCTACCATTAGCTATTGGCTTGTGCTTGAAATGTCTAATTTGATACTGAATTTAGTATGGAGGACTCTCAGAAGTGATTTTTCAGGTAGACCTCAAAATACATGCCAAAGCTATGAACCTGAAGTAGCTCAGGATTTCAGGATTGCCACTCTGAAAATAGTTTTCATAGTCAAGTAAAATGATGGGAAATGATGGTGATCTGAGTTGTAGAATTATTTGTTTGTTTATTATTTATTTAATTGGATTTTGGCACCACCTAACTCCAAAACAACTGAATGATATGATCATATATACTGTTGAAAATTAGGCTTTTAGTTGCGTTCCCCTTTTTCAGCTGTCAGGTACTTATTAAAAACATCTTCCCTGGCACCAAAAACATTATAAATGAATTATTGAAATATGATTGGTGTTTTTGTTGATGTCACAGTACTGAGTACAAAGAAATCACAGATGATTCACCAGTTTGCATCTCCTTTGTGTAGAGCAATGAAGAGTTTTGATATATATTTGATCTGATGGCTCTTTCTTATTTCTATTGCACTTTCAAGTGTTGCCCAGCAGATGGAACCTAAGAATGGTTCTTAGGTTTCAGAAGTCTTTTACTTTAAAAACTTCATAATAGTGAAGTGGTGGTTAACAACACTAATTCATTTAATATGGGGAACCCAAGACTCCCCATACAGTATTTGATTTAGGGATCTCAAAGGATCATGACACTATATTGTAGAGAATTTACTGCTAGGGTATTACATTTTATGCTAATTTATACTCTATAAATACTGTATAGTTTCTTAATACCCAGTATGATGATTTAATATCTGACATACTGTTTAAAATCTGCCATACCGTCAGCCTAATTTTATACATCACAGTTACTGAAATTGTGCTAAGAATAATCAAACAATGGGAAGAACTAAGTTACATACTACTGGTTAGTATATTCTATTTTAAAGTTTTTTAGGACTATTTAAGAGTGCTTTAGTGTTTTCTTATGATCTGGAGAAAATGTATTACCTATATAATAATGCAATAATTGGTATAGCTAATCTTGGCTGAACTTGAAATAGTTATGTAGTGTTGGACATGATTAGTACTCAGGTGGGAAGCCATCATCCTAGAAAAAGGCAACAGGAAGCCTATATGGGTGAGGAGTTTTAAGAACAAAAGGTCGTGTGTGAAGTGGTGGGAGCAAGGATAGTTTGAAAAGCATGGAGAGGTGCTGAATGGTGTTGATATGAGCTAGATTTAGTTTTTCCCCCTCTTCCCTTCCTTATCTCATGCCTTTAATTTATTTGGTTTATTATTTGTCTTTTGCAATTTGGCCCTGAAAGAAAAGAGATTCTACTGTAAACAGAACAATCTTGACAGTTTTCAAGATGCTTTGAGGATGAAATTGCTCACATTTATCTAGAGATATGAAGGCTCCCCCACCCCCAAAAACAACAATTAAGAAATAATAGTTTTCCTCAGGCTCTTTTTGTTTGTTTTCTGAAAAACTAGAAAAAATGAAAAAAAAAAGGAATAAAAAGTCAGTTGAAATATTTTATTCTGGAGTAATAAATATAGTAAGTGAAGGTGCTCATGTGATGCTACCTTTATACACCATTTTTTAAAATTAACTTGAAATAGGAAGACCTTTATATAGACTATCTGTACACAGAGCAGAAGCCATGCAGTTCAATTCTCAAACGCAGGGACAAGATGTTATTTCTGCTCCAGAGGGCAAAATCCCTTTTCACCAAAGAAAGGAACATTCAGTGCCTGATTTGCTTATGGGATTCTCTGTGGCTGACTTTTTATGTAGAGGTCAGTGCATCTGCTCTTGAGTAGCTCTCAAAAGACATACCTGTTTTGTTATGATATTGATGATTTCTTCTTTCTTCAGCTATTTTTTCCAAGTTGTCAAATTGACAAAACTGAGAGAGCCTGGGTTTCCTAGAGTTCTGCAGCTAAACTTCAGTTTGCAACAAAAAATTAAAAGCATTTTAAAGTAATTTCAATTAATAGCTGTAATTATTGTCTGTCTAAATTAAACTTTTACATTTAATAAATATACAAATTACTATTTTCTCATAATCTGAATAGTCCTGTAATTGATCTCCATTACTGAATGTTTGCATTTAAAGTTCAAAAATATTTTTATAGTTTAAAATTTTGACCTTGCTTACCGCTGTTAAGATTGGTTTGCCTCCCAAGGTTGGGGCAGGGGAACAAAGGGCTGAAACCTTTAGTCACATTCCTTTGAACTACAGGTCCAGCAGGTTCCAGTATAGAAATCAATTACCAGAAAAGTAGCAGAAATTTGAGAGCCCTATTTTCAGGGCCGCAACTAGGAGGGGGCAAGCAGAGCATGTGCCCTGGGCGCCGCACTGGGGTGTGTGCCAAAATGAGCGCTGGGGGGGCACCAAAATGGGTGCAGAATCCATGTTTGCCCCGGGTGACACAGACCCTAGTTGCAGCCCTGTCTATTTCTCTTACCCACCAGGGTTAGGGTGAGAATGCCAGGTGAAGTGCCCCTGAAAGATAGATGGCAGTGGAAACTACCAAGTTGCTCCTCCAGAGCAGGAGGAAAGGCAAGCTATGAAGGGCTTCCAGGAGAGGCCATTTGAAACCTCCAGTGTTCCATATTATGGGCTCAGCGAGTCCTGCTACATTGATACTTCTCTTCAATTTAATATATCATGATTTATAAACCAAGATCATTCTGACTGAAGGAGGCCTTAGTTTCACAATGGAGCATTGGTAGGCATCATGTGCACATGGACACCTGTAACTCAGTGGTTATTTATGAAGCATACCCAGAAACAAGCTGGGAAAGACCGAGTGGGATCTGGAAGGCCAGGGTTTACACTGGATGAGGGGTGGGAGAAAACAAAGAGATGGTTTTACTTGTGTGATTTTTTTTTCTTTGTGTGAGTGTGTTGTGGGTGGAATATGTGTCTTTTGCCCAATATTTTATTTATTTATTTAATTTTTAACCCGCCTTTATTATTTTTTAATAAATTGTTATGTGTTGACTGTTTTAATTACTATTGGATGGTGATATGTATGTTTTCTCCTGTTTTTTCTTCTGGATGTATGAGTGCATTTTTTTAATGCATATTCTTCAGGACATCAATCATTTGGCTGCCATGAAATAAGTATTTTCACTTGCTACATGAGAGAAACAGTGATTTGACATTTTATTTTCTTCATTTATTACTGTATTTATAACTTTCTGTTTATTACAACAATCAAGATGGCTTACAAGTAAAAACATCAGAAAATGTAACTAAATTTATACAATTAAAATCAAAACCAAAATCAAAATCAGACAATTAAAATGTTAGTGAAAAAAATTTGTTTTTCATAAATACTGGACAGAGAGTAGCCAAATGTACCTCCTTAAGGGGGAAATTCCTGGGAGCCACACAGGAAAAGGCCTTTCCTTGTCTACCCTTTCTTTCTTTCTTTCTTTCTTTCTTTCTTTCTTTCTTTCTTTTCCCACCTTTATTATTTTTATAAATCACTCAAGGCAGCAAACGTACCTAATACTCCTTCCTCCTATTTTCCCCACAACAACAACTCTGTGAGGTGAGTTAGGCTGAGAGAAAGTGACTGGCCCAAGGTCACCCAGCCGGCTTTCATGCCTAAGGTGGGACTAGAACTCTCAGGGCTGCAACCCAGGGCAAACATGGATTCCACGCCCATTTTGGTGCCCCCTCCAGTGCTCATTTTGGTTCCCACCCAGCGCAGTGCCCGGGGCACATGCCCTGCTTGCCCCCCCCACCCAGTTGCGGTCCTGCTCTCAGTCTCCTGGTTTCTAGCCCAGCACCTTAACCACTAGACTACACAAGGTAGCTGTTTATAGCCACCTTTCTTCAGTTGGAAGTTGTCTGCAAATATTCATAATATGCACTTAAATTCCGGAGAGGTGGTCCTCACTTAGTGACCACTCATTCATTGCTAATGGTGCTGAATGAGTGGTACTTATGATCAGTCCTTGAGGTTGCCAAGTGCCTGAATTGCGATCATGTGACAGCGGGCCTGCTGCGATGGCTGGAACTTCAAGGACCAGTTGTAAGTACCACTCAGTCAGTGCTGTTGTAACTTTGGTCGCTGAACAAGTGGTTGGTAAGCGAGCACTGATGTATGGTAATGAATGGGCTTTAATTACTATTTCAGTATCTAAACATATCTTTTTCTGATTAATGAATAGCAATGTTTTTAAAACATTATAAGCAATACTATTTATTTATTTATTTTATTTTCTATCCCAACATTATTTTTATAAATAACTCAAGGTGGCGAACATACCTAATACTGTACATTTATTTTATTGTATTTTATTGTGTTTTGCATTATTTATATGCTGTGCACTTCATAAGACTCTGGGCAATTCAGAGCAGTTATGTAAGACAGTTCTTCCCCAGGAGAAGGAACAGACAGGAAACAATTAAAAACACACCCAAAATGCTTGTGCAGTGCTGGGCTTCCTCACCTTGCAGCCATAAGAAGCCATGCTTCTAAACAGGGTGGGTCCAGGAATAATAATATAACAACTATTAAAAATTAATTGCCTGGAAAATAAGTTACTGCATTTATAAAATTTATCTATCCCCATCTGGATATATCAACCATTCTTTGTCACACAGAAACATGCAAGTGGCTATACATCCCCCCATTAGAAGAAATAGAAAAACAAAACAAACATACATACAAAAATAGGATGGAGATGGGCAAGGAGCAATTGTATTGGGAAGTAGAAGGTAAGGAAAGATGTAAGGGAAAGAGAAAATAAAGGGAGATAAACCCTATTTAGGTGTTATAAAATGATTAAGTTCAGCCACTCAAGCAGCAGAGGTAAGCCTTGCCCTGTCCAAGTTGGCTGGTGACAGCTAATCTTATATTCAAAGATAACAAAACTGGAGATGTTAGCAGATATAATCTCCTGTCCAGTTATTCCTTTTCAACATTAAACTCTCCCCTCATTCACCAGTTTGGGGAAGAACTTGTCTTCCTACTTGCTAAGTATTATATGCTATTTTAAAAGTGAGGCAAAATAATGTATTATTGCTTTTTAAAATTAAAATTACATTTTAAAGTGATTTCTTTAAAATTAGTCATATCAGCTGGGGGGAGGGGGTTAGCGTACATTGTGGTGTACCGCTGTAGTTTCCAGCCTGTATTTGCCCCCAGCTAATCCTGAAAATTTCACATGCCAGTAAGGTAATGCTCAAGATCCTGCAAGGTAGACTTCAGCAGTTCATGGAGCGAGAATTGCCAGATGTATAAGCTGGGTTTAGAAAAGGCAGAGGAACTAGAGACCAAATTGCCAATATCCGTTGTATAATGGAAAAAGCCAGGGAGTTTCAGAAAAACATCTATTTCTGTTTTATTGACTATTCTAAAGCCTTTGACTGTGTGGACCATACCAAATTGTGGCAAGTTCTTAGTGGTATGGGGATACCAAGTCATCTTGTCTGCCTCCTGAAGAATCTGTATAACGACCAAGTAGCAACAGTAAGAACAGACCACGGAACAACGGACTGGTTTAAGATTGGGAAAGGAGTACGGCAGGGCTGTATACTCTCACCTTACCTATTCAACTTGTATGAAGAACACATCATGCGACAAGCTGGGCTTGAGGAATCCAAGGCTGGAGTTAAAATCTCTGGAAGAAACATTAACAATCTCAGATATGCAGATGATACCACTTTGATGGCTGAAAGCGAAGAGCAACTGAGGAGCCTTATGATGAAGGTGAAAGAAGAAAGTGCAAAAGCTGGCTTGCAGCTAAACCTCAAAAAAACCCAAGATTATGGCAACCAGCTTGATTGATAACTGGCAAATAGAGGGAGAAAATGTAGAAGCAGTGAAGGACTTTGTATTCCTAGGTGCAAAGATTACTGCAGATGCTGACTGCAGTCAGGAAATCAGAAGACACTTAATCCTTGGGAGAAGAGCAATGACAAATCTCGATAAAATAGTCAAGAGCAGAGACATCACACTGACAACAAAGGCCCACATAGTTAAAGCAATGGTGTTCCCCGTAGTAACATATGGCTGCGAGAGCTGGACCATAAGGAAGGCTGAGCGAAGGAAGATCGATGCTTTTGAACTGTGGTGTTGGAGGAAAATTCTGAGAGTGCCTTGGACTGCAAGAAGATCCAACCAGTCCATCCTCCAGGAAATAAAGCCAGACTGCTCACTTGAGGGAATGAGATTAAAGGCAAAACTGAAATACTTTGGCCACATAATGAGAAGAGAGGACACCCTGGAGAAGATGCTGATGCTAGGGAGAGTGGAAGGCAAAAGGAAGAGGGGCCGACCAAGGGCAAGATGGATGGATGATATTCTAGAGGTGACGGACTCGTCCCTGGGGGAGCTGGGGGTGTTGACGACCGACAGGAAGCTCTGGCGTGGGCTGGTCCATGAAGTCATGAAGAGTCGGAAGCGACTAAACGAATAAACAACAACAAATCCTGAAAATTACTTGCACGGGAACCTACCAGAGAATCCCAGGGCTGTAGGCTAGACTGGGATGTTTTAAAAAAACCCTAAAAGAAGGCAGTCCCAAACCATTTCCATGTTGCTGCTAATAAAAAATTACCAGGAGTTCAGTTCAACTTGAGGGATTCTTTACCGAGATGGTGGATGTGCAATCCTTCCTCATCTGAATCAGGATCAGAGCGAACACTCATGGGTTAAAACCCATCTATCCTGCATGGTAGTGTCTCAGTCTAGCTTGAGGCGAAAAATGAAAGATGTAGATAAATCTCCAAAATAGTTTTGCCATTGCTCAACTCTTTTCCTCCTTAAATACTTTGTATGTTTTGCCGGTCTGATTACATGCTGAGAAATTCTGTGAATTCTGTCTTGGTAGAGAAGGGACAAGGAGAGGAAAGAGTTGTGGAAAAAAGCCAAATAGGAAGAAAAATGGTCTTATCAGAGGTTGCTGAGATACATCAATATCACTGATTTCTCCTCTGCCAGTATAATCTATATTCTCAACATGGAAAGTGTAATTACTTAGTCTGTGTTACTGGTCTTTCTTCTCATGAAATATTGTTCCATAATTTCTGTGTCTCAGAAGGAAATCTTGGTATTTCTTTAAAATGTTCTTTCATGATGGAATCTGCTGCTTGGAGCATTGATAGAAAGGTGTAAAACTGAGTTTGCACAATGTACAAGATTATAATGTCATTGAATAATGTGTTGTTGCTGAGTATCAGGTGAAACCAACTAGTTTGTGGTTCTGTGTATTATGCAAATGTTGGCAAGTTGATTAATTCAGCAAACCATGGAACAGCTAACCATGGGTTGGTATGTTGTGCAAACAGTCCTAATCTAACACAACGTAAGAAACCAACATGAAAGTGTCTCTTGCAAGACTTAGCTTACAACCTTGGGATTTCCTGATCATCTCTCATCCAGTACTAATGAAGTCTGATCCTGCTTAGCTTTTTCAAGATCAAAATGATGCTGCTTCTTGCTGTGACTATGCACACTGTATTTTGAGGGAATGTGTTGGATTTGAAGTGGTTTAATAATGCCGGGAGGGGGAGTTGGTTTGCTGCTAGGGGAATGAAAGAACTCTGAGGATCTTTCAAATAAATTTCTAGGCTTCACTCAAAAACTACAGCTCCCAGAGTTCTTGGGCTAACAAGATGAATCTGTCCATGATTCATTTTGAATCGGAAATAAGCAACTGCATATTACACTGAATGCATCCAAAATCAATGGAAATCTTGTCTTGGAGAATGAAAAAGAAACTATTGGGATTTAACGAATTATGGCTGCATTCTTAACGCACCTAAAAGGTTGTTTTCCAGAACAGCCTATTTAGGGAAAAAATTTTTTTGTGGAATCATAAAGGCGGTTAAACCTTGGCCTTCGCGTTATGTAAAATATTTGTAAAATTTTTTAATCTAAAGGACACTTAAATGGGTTATAATTTAGGAAAGCGTATGACATATTCGTTAGCTTTTAAGATGAGAGATGACTGTTGATCTGCTCTTACCTGCACGTCAATTGGATCGAACACCTGGAGGCTTACTTCAGAGTAAATCCGCACAGGTTGCGGAACGCATCTTTGCTCCCATAACACAGAACCTCTATGTGAAGCACCTTGTTTTGCTACAGAATTAGCGGGGCAGACAAAGCCTTCGTCTCCCGCTCACGCCACTTTCGCAGTTCTCCTTTGTCTCCGCGAAGCGCGAAGGGGGTGGGGCCGAGCCTCTCCGCCTCGCGCCCGTTGCTCCCGAGTTAGCGGCGAGTCCGTCTGCCTCGAGCCCCGCAACCTGTTCTCCGCGCTGGCCTGAGGAGGTGGGGCGTTTCTGCAGACCCCGCCCCCGCGCTGGCCTTGTCAGCCCCTTCCCGTCGCCGAGGGAGACCGGGCACAAGCCGGCTGGCTGGCTGGGGCGCACCTTCCTGGACTTCGCGCTTTGCTGTCGTAGCAGACGGCACTGCCGCAGAGCTCAAGTTCCATATGCGAGAATGGCGTCGTCGCCAGCTCGAGAGCTCACGCAAAACCCCCTCCAGAAGATCTGGGTGCCCTACAGCAACGGGCTTCCTGCGAAACATAGCGCGCAACGCGGCGGTGAGTGAGTGGCGGCCACAGATTGAGCTAAGATGGAAGGGGCGGGTAGGGGAGCCAGGGCGCTGGAGTTGCAGCACTCCGGTGCGGATGTTAGGTGAAGAATGAGGAAGCAGGACTTGGAAGCAGAGGCCTTAGCGGTAATTTCCCCCCACCCCATGAAAGACATGCCAGTTTAGCGTTGGGTGGCTCTATTGATTGAGGGAGTTGCTTTCCTTCTTGCTGTCAAAGCCTATTGTAAGACAGATTTCCTTTAGCTCTTGAAAGGGGACAGCTCCAGAGGAATGAAGTGATGACCCCAGGTGCCCATTTTTGTTGGCCTAATGATTTTGCAGCACATGCAAGTAATGTGAATAGCTCAGGTATGGCAGGGAATGTGTGGCACCTTTAACATATTGTGCAGTACTGAGAGTTGCAAAAGCCAATTTGGAAAGAAGTACAGGTGGTTTCTCAGTACTCTTGACATCAGATCCATTGACTGGCATAATATTCATGAATTTCCATCTCTTTCCTTTTGTACTTAGCCGCTACTGCAGTAGATGCTAGTTTTCTCTCACGCATTGTTTCTTTCCAGTAAAATAATAATGATAATAAACCCATGGGGTTAATAAAATATATGTTGAAATGGCAATATTTTCATCTTTAGCAGCTGTTTTATAATATTAAAATTATCAGTATAACAGTTTAATTAGTGATGCATTGGCTAGTGCACATGGTATCTTGGATGAAAAATGGATTATTAATATTAAATAGTAGGGAGACCTTTACTTAATTGAATTTATGAAAGTTCAATTAAAGATTTCAGAAAATGTACAAAATGAGCTAGTGTGATCCCTGAGGAGCAGAACAACTTACTTGGCATTGTACTTAATACTGCTAACCTTTGCATATTAACCAGAATTGTAGGTCAGATAGAACTAAGTGGGATGCAGTTTTGAGTGTGCGTGCAATACGATAACATCGGTAAAGGTACTTCTAGAAAATATTGGGCAGAAGGGAGGGAGAAATAATGCCTCCTTGAACTTATGAGGGAAAAGGCATAAGTAGAGCAGAAAGAAATAAGAAAGTTGCAGGGAAGGCTGCTTGTTTGTCCAACTAGAGTGTGAGATTCATTCACTTAAAAACAGGAAAAGATGGAAAGCTGGGACAGTATGTAAAGATGTGACACTCATGGGATAGCCACAAAAAACACCTGCTTTGGGAAATAGGAGGTTGAATGTGTTTCAGACAAGTCTGTATCTTCCTGTCTTTTTACAAGGTGTGATTTGTGTTAGAGAGCAGAAATAAATCTTCTTTTTGATGACAGTGAAGTTGTGCACACCTACATAGAGATGATCAGGGGACCTTTGGTGGAACTGGACTGTGATCTCACAGAAGGGAAGCTGGCCTCTGGTGTGCTGTTCTCTGCCCATACAACAGGAGAATCTGGAAGAAATATATGTAGAGTTGAACAGGCACAGTGTCTCAGATAACAGCCTTAGCAGCTGAAATATGTATGCTTTAATTATGGTAGGGAATATATATAGGTGCTTAAAGCCAGCCTTTGAGTGCTGTGTAAAATGTAGTGTTGTCATTTGGATCTAAGCTGTCAATATGGGGTGGAACTGCTTGAATCAATACCTGCAAGCATATTTCAGTGTATTGTGAACTGAAAAAAAGATGTCACCTTGTTTCAGAAATAAAATTGGTTGCTTTGTGCAGAGTGATTCTACATGTGAATGGCTGTGCATGTAGCCTGCTAGGTTTTTTGAGTTCTTGGCTTGGTAGTTCTCTTCTTTACAAAATAATAAATCATGAGCAGCTCTCTGCTTTGAGTTTGGTGCTGCACCAGACACTGAATATTGAGACAAATCCTAAGAAAACTTGGTATTTTGTTCCCAGAATTCTTTACCAATAGTAAGATGCCTGTTTCGCCCCACGGTTACCTCATTCAGTGTATGAACAGTTGTGTGACATCCTAAGGTGAAGTATTGCGCATAAGTGTGTGTAGCCATGTGAATATGTAGCATTAAATTGCCCTCCACTTAAATAATGTTCTGTCATATCACAACAAGCATCTTTAGTTTAGCAATGCCTTTTCTCCAAAAATCTCAGATAGAAACTTGCCATATTCTTCTTTTATCCTTTTTTTTACTATATTAGTTCAGTGACTTCTTGTTCAGTGTACGACCCTTTGTTGGATGCATTGTTAAATTATGAGCAGTGCTGTGAAGTATCAAGCCACGTACTCCCACAGTTCCTTTTGATAACCCTAACCTCTCTGTAGTTGAGGAACCAAGTGTTTCTCTGATGGAGAAATTAGGGTATCATTAAGGTATCATTGGCTGGACTGTAGAACAGGGCAAAGGGATAAGTTAAATTTTGTCTCAATTAAAATTTCTGCCTTCAAGTATGATTCTAAATCAATATTATCTGGTACTTGGCTGTAACACTGAATGTTATTTGGACTTAAAATTAAACTATAGCTTCATGAGACAGGAACAAACTATAGTTTACCATTAGAGGAATAAACTAATGCAGAGTATTGAAGAGTAGATAGATGATTTTCTCATTTTTTGACAGACCACAACTTAGTATTATATTTGTACAGAGTATTTAACTGTGGTTGTTTAAAGGTTTATAATGCTTTATTTGAAGTTGGATTATTTTGAACAAATTATAATTAATACTAACTAGCTTTCTAGTTTGGGACAAAATTATGTGCTCCAAAACTTATTAGTCTCCTGTAAGATTAAAAAAAATAATCGGTAGTTGTTAAAATAGGGGAAATTAACTGAGTGCCAATAAAGTTAATGTAGTACTGCTATACTAGGACCATAATGCCAGTTGTAGTTAATATTCTAGTTACTGTGTTATGTATTACTAACTGTAATTTTTCTTCATTTTGGCCATACATATGTGCAATATTTTTCAAAATCTAAAGAAGAGGATAGCAGGGATGGATTACTGTTGTAAACCATTCACAATACAAGTAGCAACATGGGTGGATTGTCAGCCCAAGATTGTAAAAAGTGCTTACTGTCACACAGGCTGTATCCCTGTAATGAGAGATCTATAAGGACCCCAGATTATAACCTGAATTGCTTGGAGAGTTTTGAAGCCCCTCCCAAAACAAGTTGAACACCACTAATCAGGATAGACAAATTATCCAATCTTTTTTGAATTGAAGTTTTATTTATTTTATTTTATTTATTTACAGGACTCATATGGCTGCCTATCTCATACAATGACTGTAGGCGGCTCACAACAATCCATAAAACATAGTTTTATGTTTACCTTCCTCCCAGGCCCCAGACATCCTCACAGCTCAACCCCACTATCCTAGAGCAATGCTTGGGGGAAGAGCCAGGTCTTCACAGCCCTCCAGAAGGCTAAAAGGGTAAGGATCCCTCTGATCTCCAATGGGAGGCTGTTCCAAAGGACTGGGGCAGCCACCAAGAAGGCATGCCCCTGAGGTCCCATCAGATGGCAACATTTAAGGGAAGGGACCTGGAGCACACCCATCTTATCTAACCTGGTAGGACAGGCAGATACCCTCAGGGAGAGGCAGTCCTGCAAGTAACCTGGCCCTGTGCCATGTAGGGCTTTAAAGGTGATAACCAGCACTTTGAATCACACCTAGAAAGCAGCTCATGCAGAAGTGGTGAACTTTGAATTGCACCTGTACGCCAGTGCAGCTCAGTAACAGACATGCGTACATATAAATCTCATACGTAGCTGGCGCCTGGCTAAAATAACGTAAGAGCTAAAGAAAAACTTGGAATTTAATGAAATTGCTACATAGTAAGTTTAACTATAAACTTACTATATAGTTTATAGTAAGTATAGTACATTTATTCTATACATTGTAATTGAGTTTTTTTTTTTTAATTAAAACTTAGATGCTGCAGCATGCGTCTTTTCTTCAGTCCTAACATGCAGTCTGTACTTTGAACATATGAATTTTCTTCATTTAAAAACATTTTAATAAATGCTTATGGCCTACTAACCATCTTAAGATATACATTCAAAAGATACCTAAAAGAAAACCTACATATTTATTTAAAACAGAGGTACAGATTTTTATGAGAGACTGTTGGCACCGCAAATCTATGATTAAGTCCTGAATGGAAGGGTAAAAATCCAGGTCTTCATTCAGTGCCCCCAAAAACGCCTGTATTTTCAAAGGCTGGGGTGCCATGATAGAGAACATCCCCTCCCATGTCCCCATGCGGAATGCCTCTCAACCTTTGGGGCAAAGGAGATCCCATCTGCAGATCTTAATGTTGAGGAAGATGACTATTAGGAAAGGTGCTCCTTTGAATCTTAAACATTTAAACTGTTTAAAGGTTATTCTCAAAATGTTCAAGTCATTGCATAGGCAGGCAGTGTATTCCTTTAGGATCAGTATCATGAAGTCTGTAAAAGATGTGTGAGACAGCATTCTGCACCAGTCTCAAATGCCGAGTCATTCGAGAGGTAACCCATATAAAATAAAGTGCATTGCAGTAGTCAAGCCAGGAAGTTACCGAAGGATAGTGGCCAGGCTATCCCTGTCCAGGAAAAAAACACTGTCCACTGATATTTACAGTGAACATACTATAGAGAAACAATAATTACAGATACAAAAGTTATTGGAAACAGTTATTAGAAACGATCAAGGTATCAGAGCCAATAAAGCAGATCAGCTCCCATCTTAAAACAGATATAACCCGGGTTGCAGACAGCTTTCCACAGATCTAGGGAACTGCCTTCTGCTTTTCTGAGCCATTTTTTCTCTGTTCACTTTAGGAAGGGTTCCAAACCAGCGCACCTTCCCTTTTCTGCTCCATAGTCCTGTTATCTCTCTTTCTTAGCTCTCAAGACAAGACTTTGTTAATAGAAAAGGTGGGGCTGGGGGAAAATCCTTTCGGGCTGTAAGCATCGCTCCCCCCTCTTCTTGAGGCAAGGATTCTAAAACAATTAAACTTTGGTCTTTCTAGTCAGGAGGGAGCGGGTATAGATCATGCACTATCCGGCATCTTTGACTTGGAAGCAAAGATATTGATTCCCTGTCTATGGGAGATGTTGGTATTGGACATGTCTGTATGTCTGTGGGGATGGGGTGGGGTGTTAAGGCGGGAAGCCATGCCTATCTGATCTATGGGATGCAGATTTCAGAGTGAACAGGGGCTTATCAAAATGTGCATAAAATAAATTTTGTAAACATTTCTCTAAAAGATAATTCCTTTGTTGTTATACATTGAATATTAATACGTCTCAGTAACATGGCACTATCATAACTTAGAAAGAGTATGATGATAAGAGGAACCACTCACTGAGGTGAGGCACAAAGTCTACATATGATATAAAGATCACAAATTTGGAAAAGCCGTGTCCCTGTTTATTTTAAGCGCATGGTCAACGTGCAAAACATAAGAACAAAAAAGCCCTGCTGGATTAGGATGTAGGCCCATCTGGCCTCTCATTCTTTGTTGCCCACTGGCCAACTGGATGTATTTGAGGTGCTCACAAGCCTGGGCAGAGAGTGATAACCACTGTAGCTTCCCAGCAGCCAATATGTAAGGCATGCTGCCCGTGATGCATGAGGTAGTAAAAACAGCAACAAAGTCATCAATCAGACATTGATGGGTTCATGTTCTGTAAACCTGTCCAATCTCTTTTTAAAGCTGCCAGAATTGGCTGTATTGCCACAACTACAGGGACCAATTCCACAATTTCCTTTGGCCACATGGGACTCTCACTTTACGTAGTTTCAGTGGATGACCTCAAGTTCTAATATTGTGCGAGAGAAAATAAAACAGTAAATTTCATGCATGATTTTATAAATATCATATATCTACCTTCTGTTTCAAGTTACAGGGCCCTAATTGCTGTAATCTTGTATCATAGGAGAGTTGCTCCAGACTGCTAATAATTTGAGTTCTGCCTTTTTTTGCACCTCTTCTTGTTCTAAAATATTCATGTACAGTTGTAGTTATGGTTTTCTGAGCATGGTAAACAATACAGTACTCCTAAGATTTGTACCAGGACATTATTATTTTTATTTATTATTTATTTATTAAATTTTGTCGCCTCCCGTCTCTGGCCGGTTTACAACCAGGATTATATCAGCAGTTCTATTTTCAGTTTCCTTCGTAATTCCAGGCATGGAATTTGCCTTTTTTTACAGCAGCTACAGTGGCCTTAACATTTTCATTGACTGTCTACCTGATGCCAAGATCCTGTTGATATGTAAATGGAGTTTGGATTCTCTCTATATGTTCTACACTGAACAGCATTTTGAAGTGCATTTACACCGCATGAAGAACTCTTCACAACTCTTTTTTGCTTTTATCAACCTGAACTCTTTGGTATCATCAGCAAACATAGCTACTTCACTACATAGCCCTAACTCCAGTTTATTTATGTACAGACCAAAAAAAAAAACAAACTGGTCCAAACGCCAATCCCTAATTCACCCTACTTGTCGCATCTTGTGAATATGAGAATAAATTCAGACATTTATTTCTCCTTCCTATTTTTCTTTATTTAACCATCAGTCAATCCATGACAGCATCTGTCCTGTTTTATCATGCTTTTCTCAGGATCCTTGTAGCCATCATTCTTTATAAATTAGAAGAATGGTGGAGTCAGTGAACGCATAGTAGTTTTCAAAAACAAGTGATTTGCCACATGTATTAACTCATGTTTTTGCAGCCTAGAAAGTTTGCTTCACAATTCTTTGATGCAGTTGACAGCTTGTTATAACTTGTCTTGAATTTGTGTTATAATTTGTATGCCTTTTACGTTTAGCCTATTTTTCCTGTCATCCCTTTATATGTGTGTATATATCTGTATCTGTATCTATATATCTCAAAACAAGTGCCTTTATCAGTGCCTTTCTTGCAATTCCCCTTACTACTTTTGGTGTGTTTCTCAACATATGTTTCTATTGCTGTATAGAAATTACTCAAAAGACAGTGTTGCCTAATGATTTACACCCTTTCTTAACTAAGGGGTTAAATAGGGCTGTGATGCAAAAATCTAGAAAATTACTAAATATTAGAAAAGAGATGCAGAAAACTTCTTGCTGACATCTAATGGCCATCCAGATTTTTAGTCTTAGGTTGACACCATTGAAAGAAAGAAGGGCACAAAATTTGCTTGGTTGTTTTACATTACATTATTAGTGGAAAGGGTTAATTCCTTCTGCTATTGGACTAGGTTCAGTCATTGGAATCAGAAGTGATTTTCTCAAAATCTGCTTCAGAGAATTGGTGGACCATTTGGAGTGGATATGAAGAGAAGGGAGCAGAGGGCAGTCCTACTGCATAAGATTTTCGTAGTGAAAGTAGGCAACGTTTTAAATGCAACTGTGTAAGAACAGTGCGGATCAGACAGTGGCTGAGCCCACTGGCTTGCTGAAGTTCATAACAACAGGCAAAAACTGAATTGGAAAACATTGGCTTTATAAGCCCAGTCTTTGGAGCATCTCAGTTTCTGTTCTCAAGTTTGTTTGTACTTCTTTGCTGGACTCAGTGCCTTTAATTGTCACCATTGGTTAGAATAGCCTATGGACAGGGGGAATGAAAGGGACAGAATGGAAAAATGGAAGGTGGAGACCTCTACCATGACTTAGCAACAGTGTATTAATGGCATTGCCATATATGTAACTTACGTTTTCTTTTTTAAAACGCGTATGTGAAACAGATTCACCTCCTCCATTAAAGCACTAGACTTAGATGGTCTATCTTTAATTAAGTTGTGGCACCTATACCGCATTTTTCAGAAAAGCATTCAAATATGTAAACACTATAAAAATAAAGTTGAAAATGCGTAGTAATATTTTTGTACAGTATGAATGGGCAACTTGTGATCATGAGATTACATTCAGCCCCTGGCCTAATTTGCAGTTCTCTGTAACTAGCAATTCAGACTCTACTAAAAGGTAGCTATGTGTTCCCTTATATGGCAATGTCATTGAAAACCAAAATGTTGTAGGGCTAATATTCATCTCCTTTACAAAGCAATGGTAACAATTACTAAGGTCATGGACATGGAATATTGATCATATAAACATTTTTTGTTTATTTATTTATTTAAAAGATTTATATGGCCGCCCATCTTAAGCAACTCTCAAATGATTTTTACTTCTATCTTAAATATAACTCTATTGTCTCTGCACTAGCATAATTCTCTTTGACTATACTGGGTGCCTGTAATTGTTGGTGTGAGTACTATGAGATGGTGTTTATCTAATAAGTCCTATCTTTTTTAAGGTTAACAACAATTTTAAAATTGTAAATAAAATGGCCAACATTTTGTGAGATTTCTGGGTCCTTGCATGAGAACTTGTGTATTTTGGGCCATTTCAACATAATTGTTTGGATTTATGACGCAACACAATCTTGACATAGCACAAAGCTGAACTGCGGTTCCTGCCACATAAAAAAAGTTGCTCATTACTGGTTTATATTTTGAGCAAACCAAGGCATCATCTTCCAAAGATGCTTTTTCAGATGCAAAGAGTAATTGGTGGGGATAAATAATATTTGATAGGAAACAAATTGCATACCACCACTGGCTTGAGAAACTGAAAGGATGATTTGGGAGGATGCTGTACTTCAGGAATAGATGAGACATGTGAAGGTGTTTCTGAAGTTGACTTCAGAATAAGTATGTGGAATTCATAGCAAGTGTTTACGGATCTAGTGGGTTTTGGGGAACTTTTAATAAAAACAGGACACTGTTTTGAATGCTTTATCAAGATGACAAGGCTCTCACTGGGAGTGCTATTATTCCCATATCCTGTCTAAAAAAGATGCAGCTATTTCCTGATTTAGTCTTCAGATCTATGACTGGTACTCTTGTTTATCATGAATACTAACTGTACCATTTTTTTAATAGTATGCATGACCAACTGTCCTACTCTGATTGTAATGGTTGGCCTCCCAGCAAGAGGGAAAACTTACATATCAAAAAAATTGACACGCTACTTAAACTGGATTGGAGTGCCTACAAAAGGTGAGTACTGTCACAACAGAAGTTTAACCAAATTTAGACAGGAATGGTTCCCATACATACAATATATCACTCAGCATGGCAAATATAAACACAGTTTGGCTTCCAAGTGGGCCTAAGTGTTTATAAACATCGTAAATTAGCAGAAGCATGAAAAGGGGGAAATTAGAAACCAAATAGCCATTTTTTTTCTTCCCTTGTTTTTAGATGTTGTTGCCCATTTTGCTTTGTCTATTTTCTTTTTTTCCTTGAACATGCACAAACAATAAGTAACAATACAGTGGAGACCCTAATATTAAGTAATCAGCTTAAGCAGAAACTTTTGTTTTTAATCTGTTCAGTTGTGTCTGATTCTCTGAGACTGCCTGGACAAGTCCCTGCAATTTTCTTGGCTAGATTTTTCAGAAGTGGTTTGCCACTGCCTCCTTCCTAGGGCTGAGAGAAAGTGACTGGCCCAAGGTCCCCCAGCTGGCCTTGTGCCTAAGGCGGGACATACTTTGGTGTAATTTGAAGCTGCTTCTTAAAATTATATTCAGCTTTGTATGTAGTAGTTAAATAATCTTACGCTTATTAAATCGGTATTTTAAATCATAGTTAATACTGATATAGTATCTTTTCTTTCTATCTTTAATGATCTAAGTTATCTAAACATTAGAGTGTTAATAATCTCTAGTCAACACTGGATTGAAATAATATAATACACTAAATATGTCACATAACAATATAATAAAGAAAAAAGGTTAGTACTGTAACAGAGTAAGATTTTTATTATTGTTTTATTTAAAAATATCATTAGTGTATACTATGCTTTACCAATTTTAAAAAAGTTGGTCATTGTACTGGACTGCTTTCCATTTAAATTTTTGAATGGAGTAAGGAAAGGAAAATGGAAGCAAATAGAAAAGGAAGCTAAGACTGTTTGTTTACAGCTCTGTGTAGCCAGGCCTAATTACCGATTTAAGTTATGGTAAGACATCGTAAGAGACAGCTAAAAGCTTCATGGAAAAATTGGTTCTGAGGAGAAACTGGAAAAGTAAGGCAATATCCTACAGAGCTTTCTATAACAATGGTTGTAAAGTTATCTGGTTTTGAGATTATGATATATAATGAATTTTCTGGAGGGAAATAATGCTCAGCACAGCTTACACCTTAGTGGCAGAGATAAGGCTACACCTGGAAGTATAGGAGAAAATAAAAACTCAATTTTTCTCCTTGACTTTTCCGCACAGAATTTAATGTTGGTCAGTACCGTCGAGATTTGGTAAAAACATACAAGTCCTTTGAATTCTTCTTGCCAGACAATAAAGAAGGCCTGAAAATCCGAAAGTAAGTTTGTCATGTGCCTCTTTCTGTTTGCATCTTGCTGCTGCTTTGATCTAAAGGAACGTTGATGTTATGGAATTAGACAGCTGATGCCGATGATTGTTTCTGTCAAGGCTGAGAAAGTAGGATAGCTGTCTCAAGAGATGCATGGCTCATTCTTAGACCTTTCTTACAGTAATCATTGTTTTAGTTTTGCCATACTGGCCATAATGGAAGACTCATAACTTGCTCCAGCATTTCTGAAGCATGCATTGTCAGTACTTATGTATGTGAGATTGAGTCCTGTTTTGTATACGGTCTTTTAAAATGCTAGAAACAAAGAACTGCCCTGTGTATACGTAATTGTGAACTCTTGTCAGGGATGTAATCGGGGTGTTGTCTCTTCTTTTTAAGACAGTGTGCCTTAGCAGCACTAAATGATGTTCGGCGATATCTTTGTGAAGAAAATGGGCATGTGGCAGTAAGTGTTCTTTGGTGCATTGTTAAACAAATGAGTACTAGAACAGTTTCCCCTAGCCTTTAGAGGTGGTGGATATCAAATCCCATAAGCTGCTACATAAATAATGTGAGGTTGGAGGTTATATCCAGTCTGGGCTCTAAACACCCAGTTTGATAGTTGGTTCTGTTCACTTGCTTTTTAGAGGCTTTATTATAAAAGGAAATCACAGCATAAGCTATGTAGTACTAACCTTCTGCTAACTTCAGTGGATAATGGTCATATCTGTATTTGCTGACATCAATTTTTGTAATGAAGTAATAATTTTAAATTGTGTGTATTGCTAAATGCTTTGTAAGCTGTATTTGGAAAATGAATACTTTAGAAGAAAATGGCCCTGTGAAATAGCTTGAACGATATACATTAGTTATTTCTAATGTGTTTCTTACCAAGCTGGGTGGTGCGAAATCGAATAAATAAACAGACAAGGAACTATAGGCATGGATTAGTATGATATGTTTAGGAATTATAGTTGAAAGAAAGGTGAATTAAATAAATAGTTGGATAGGCCACTATTAATACATTCTGCTTTTGAAAATCTCTGTGTTGTTTTCAAAGGTTTTGTTCAAATGACAATAGAGTACATTTTTAACAAATTTCAAAAATTTATATTATTCTCTTCATTGCCTTCTCCTCCTAAAATCTCCTAGTATTGGAGGCATGCTTTGTGGTGGTTATGTACAGTAGATGAAGTGTGATTACTTTAAAATCAGAAAGACAGAATAACCAACCAGTTATCCATGATACTTGGTCAGATAAATGATTTCTTTTATGTCGATGAGCTTTTTGATACTTGCTATTTTTTAACCTTAAAGTTCCCTTTAGTTTGTAAATGTTTGTTGGTTGGGTCTTTATATAGAACTTCTAGAAAGTATGATACCCTGTTTCTCTTTTGTGGTGTTATACAAGGATGAGGATGAAGAAGCCTGCAGAAATATATGGGAAGGGCATGACGTCAAATAAGCAGAATGCCCTACATATTTTATTTGTAGTCTTTGTGCATGATCTTCAAAGTTATTTTGAGATGAGGCATTTCATGAAGCTTGATAGCATACCGTATGAGTTAACAATTCTGGATAATCTTTATTCTTCTGTATTTGTATCTTATACTGTAAGACACTCATATTAAAATTTTGTTATGTAGAATAGTAATATAGTTATATATTACTAGGATGTAGTGATGTTGAGTAGATTCATTCTGTCATTTTATTCATGATAACACTTCAGAATATTTGTGGCAGCCATTCATGTTTGGGAGTGCCCTCTGTTAATGGGAATTAACATCTAGTAAATACACATTTAATTGCACTATTTGTTCTCCTTGCCATTAGTATGCCATGCATACATATGGAAGAGAACAGAGGATAACCTTAGTTATTTGATATATGTACCTATATACTGTGCAAAGCCATACAGTACTTCCTAAAAAAAACTATGACAAAGCTGTTCCATTTGATTAACGATACATTGATTACATGAAATATTGATCACATGAAATATTACCAAGAGTTGTTTATATTTTTCCTCTGATACACCATTGATTCCTGTATTGTCTCCTCCAGGTTTTTGATGCTACAAATACTACAAGGGAACGTAGAGACACCATATATAAGTTTGGTGAAGAAAATGGATTTAAGGTCAGTTGAGTAAAGATGCTAAAATTATTTAGTGCTGAGATGTGTGAATGTTTTGTTCCCAATACTTGACTGTCTGCAAAGACATTGACTACAGGTGGAAAGTATTGGCAGTAAGTATTTTTGTGAAAAAGACTGTTTTCCAGTAAATTATGCTCATGGTAGCTTATTCTGCAAGTTTAATTATATAGTGATGAAAAAGTAAGTTTGCAGCCAGTATTTGCATTTACGACCTTTGCAGGTCTGTAAAACGAAAGCTGAAGTAAGATCATAAGCACAGTTGCAGATT
Organism: Candoia aspera; assembly: GCF_035149785.1. NCBI lineage: Eukaryota > Metazoa > Chordata > Lepidosauria > Squamata > Candoiidae > Candoia > Candoia aspera. The sequence continues at coordinate 55,819,165 of NC_086154.1, forward strand.
CATTTAGTGACCACTTCGCTTAATGACTGAGTTGCTGGCCCCAATTGTGGTTGCTAAGCGAGGACTACCTATAGTGACATATGGTTTATTATGCAGCACTGTGTTCTGCTTTTGAGTGTGTCAGTTGAAGTCTGCTTTGCAATTTTTAAGAAAATGAAAAGTAATGCGTAAGGGTCCACCATCAATGTTCTTCCTGTTTGGCTTACAGACCTTTTTTGTGGAGTCAGTATGTGTTGACCCTGAGGTTATTGCTGCAAATATTGTGGTGAGTGGTGAGCTTCCGTTTGTTTTGAAATGTTTGTGCTCGCGGTTCACTTCCTAGAACCATTGAATGTGGTTTAGCTGCTTCACTCCCTCCCACACTCAAGTACCTGGGTAAAAAAATTAAAATTCTGTTTAATGTTCTGTATGCACATACATACATGCATACAGACAACGTATTTCACTTCTGCGTTGATCTCCCATTAAGTTTTTTAAAAAGTGCAGATCACATCAAGAACATTTAGCCTAGTACCATCTGCACGGACTGGCAGAGCTTTCCAGGCTTGCTTTCCGAGCATTGGATTCACTGGGGATTGAACTTGGGAAACTTGCTTGTACAATATATACTTCTGACCCTTTTCAGAAAAGGCAGAAGACAAACTAACCATATAATTGCAGAACAGGCCTAGGGGAAGTATGTGAATGTTATTTCTCAATCACTGAGCCATTGAAATGAAAGGAATTGAAACCAAACAACATGTTCCATCTTATGGTAACAGTTCACTAGCCACATCATCTTTTCTACTGATATTTAATTTGTACATTTTATTTAAAACATTGAAGTATAATTTAGGTCTCTCTTTAAATTTAGGTCTGTAACAGAATGATTTCAGCTCATGTCAATATCAGTGTTTTTCTATTTAAAAACACCGAATATAGCAAAGCATCACATCGCTCACTGGCTTCTTTTATAATAGAAGATTATAAAATTTTCTGAGTTTTGTTTGCTCTGTTGTTTCTTAGCAAGTGAAATTAGGCAGTCCTGATTACGTTGACTGTGGTAGTGATGAAGCTGCAGAAGACTTCATGAAAAGAATTGAGTGTTACAAGAATTCATATGAGACTTTAGATGAAAATCTAGACAAGTAAGTGACCATTTGAATTTTAATTAAAAAAATAATATGGTACTTTAAAGATTAATCCATTAATTATAACATAAGCTTTAGGGGATCACATCCACTCAGATGGATGATATAAATTAATGTGACAGAGAAGGTATAAATACTTATAATTAGAAAGGAGAATAAAAAAAATGGGATGGTGATAAGAATGGGAAGAAATGCTTTTAGGATTTGAAGAAGCAGAGGCAAAATAGTTAGATAGAGCAGGTCATAAATGAACTAGAGGGATGTGTCCTTGTCAGTCCTATGCAGAACAATAAACAAAGAAACATGTGGCCCCTCTGTCGCAAAAAGATTTGTACTCCTGACAAATTTTATTACTTAGTTGTTGATGTTTATGCCTTGGTTGTGATCTGGAATGAAGAAAATTGGAAGTGAAAAAGGTCAAAGAAAAAGTGAAATTGCATGGTTGCGTAGGAAATGACCAAATGTGGAACAGTCATAGCATTTAACATGGGCATTTTTGACATTAATAACTGTAATTTGCAAATAACTCTTGGTCCATATTCAGTTCATGAGAAATGGTATTAAGGTTTCTGGTTCAGTCTGCTTTGTTCTTTTTGTCAAATATGACCACCTTGAGGTCAAAGATAGAATATCCTGGGGAATTTGTGTATTTATTTATTTTAAAAGACATATATGGCCACACAGTTTAAGAAACACAGCTCTGGATGACTCACAACAGCAATAAAACCCAAACACATTAAAAACGATTTAAAAAAAGCAAAAACCTGGTGCTTCAGCCATCCCCTTTCAATGTATCCAACAAAACCATCCCTAGGTTCCCATCTCTCCCTGTCCCAGTGCTTCCAAAGGCTAAGAGGGTGGGGGCGTGCTGGATACCAGGGGAATGGGGGTTCCACAGGGCAGAAGCTGCTACCGAAAAGACATGCTTCCTAAGCCCTACTAGACGGCAACATGTTCTGTTACAAATTTCAGAACATTACTATTTCTGTGTCATCTGTATGGATATTTACCTTTTTAAATGTAAAGTGTAGTAAACGCTGCTGACTGATGTTAGGAAAGAACTGAAGATGAGCGAATATATACTCCCATGACATTGTGGATGATATTATTGGCTCTTGTGTATCTTCAAAATAACTTTTTATAAAACTGTGGCCATTTTTTCACTGGATATAAAGGCCTGTTAACATTTAGCTATTTCATATTGTTTGAGTGAACTCCCTTACTTGTATATAAAATCCTAGACGTCATAAACTTATCTCACGGCTTTCTAAAGGCTTGTTTGCATATTGTAATAGCCGTAAAAAGATTAACCAGTAAAAATACTCTCCTAGAGCCCTGTTCCATTGCTTGCCATAGTGTCTGGTTTGTGGTGGTAGAATTAGTGTTTCTGTCCTGTCTTACAATAAACTGATCTTTTATTTATTTTATGACATGTCTTTCTATTCTGGCAAGTGCTTAAACTGCCTAACACAATTGTTAAATTGTAACCACACAATTAAAAAAACCCATAAAAACTTAATACAGATTCAAAGTAGCAACAAAACTCAGGATTTGTTTTCAGCATTGAGAAGCACTCAGTTGTGGGCATTTCCCTACGCAGAGTTGAAGGGGTAGAGCCCAGGGACAGATTCACCATGACACTGAGAATTAAGCTCTTGCCACTGTGTCAGGAGGTTTGCAAATAATGTCACGCAGTTTATTAGGACGTTTTCCCACATACTCCTAAGTTATTTTACGATAATGGCCAGTAGGGGAGATTAAATGAAAACCGGGTTCATTTGCAGAAGTGTTTTTATCTGTCTGACCATAGACATTGCTTATTGGCTACATTCAACCAGGCAAAAGTGTACTATATTAGTTATAAAAACAGTGTTTATTTATACGAATGAAAGAGAAAAGAAATGCAGTTTTTTTGGGGCAAAAATAATGTTGATATATTAATTTCATGCTATGCTAGCATAATTGGAAAAGGACATCAGAACTGAAATTTAGAGCACCTGCAAATGAGATCCCTAATGAATGATTCAGCAAAAATGTCTGTCGGAGAAAATAGCTTAAAGTATCTGTTTGCAGAGATAAATTGTCCCACTGAACACATTAAAAAAATAAGTTAAACATGATTCACACCCATAATTCCAGGAAATCTTGACCTCTTGGCACAGTGATTCTTTTTAATGCATGCTTCATTTCTAAGTAAACAAGGAGTTACCAGTTAAAATAAAAAGTGGCAGCCACAAGCTATACAGATTGACACATTTGTACAGTATAGTGGGGATAAAATGGTTAATTTGGAATTGTCTCTTCACATATTAGTTAATTGAAGATACGGTAACATGCTGTATTACTTATATTCAATTAGCTTTTATTACTAATCATTCGCAAGACATTCCATAGTGTAAAGAGAATGTAAATAAAATAAATAAGTTGCATATTAACAAACATCTTGTTACTTAAAGTTGTTTTTGTTAGATTCTAGAACTACTGTATCTTCCCCCAGATGTAAATAGGTAAAATGTATTCCTGGCCTCTGTGGCTGATAAATGAAACGTTAGGTTAAATAGGAGAATAACACAATTCTGTCTCCTACTGTTACAGGGATCTTTCTTACATTAAAATCATGGATGTTGGAAGGAGTTATCTTGTAAATCATGTAATGGATCATATCCAGAGTCGGATTGTTTACTACCTCATGAATATCCATGTAACTCCTCGTTCCATCTACCTCTGTCGACATGGTGAAAGTGAATTAAATCTAAAGGGAAGAATAGGAGGAGACACAGGGTTGTCCCATAGAGGAAAAGAGGTAGTTATGTTCTGTCTATTGTAGCTCTGTATTTTACTGCATTTACACTTTTTAAAAAAAATTAAGTAATTTTTAAAAATGTGTATCTGTCTTGCCTTTGCTTATGTTCTGGGATTTAAGGAGAGACTTGGATCCAGGCAAAATTTCCCTCTATTGTCATATTAAAAATTACAAGTTGGGGGCATCTTTTGGGGGATTATGGTGCTATCCCCAGGTTTTCAGGCTTACAATATGGCTTTGGTTGCCTCCTTATTGTACTTTTCTTCCCCACCTCCTAAGAAGCCACTAATACAGTGTTTCTTAATCTTGGCAACTTTAAGGTGTGTGAACTTCAATTCCCAGAATTCCCCAGTCAGCATGCTAGGTGGGAAATTCTGGGAGTTGAAGTCTACACATCCTGAAGATGCTGAGATTGAGAAACATTGCACTAGTGAGATCAGAAGATTCTTAGAAACAGTGTGAAACGTTACAAGAAAGACTGCAGTCAGATGCAAGAACTTGGGAGTGTCACAGGCCTTCATTTGTTTTTACTATTTTAAAACCATAATTCTTTCAGCCTGCAGAAATTTTCAGATGTTATACTTCTACAAGTGGAAGTGCCTTGCACTCACGCAACATTTTATTGTACCCAAATGAGAGGAGCGTCTCATTTTAGTAAATGTATATTGTAATTCTTAAGTGCTAGTTAAACTGCTTTGTTGAAGGGGTACGTGAGCCTTTGAAAGGCCTCATTCAAGATATATTATTTTTCGACACTGAATCTGAGTAAGTGTGATACTATCATGTGCCTTTTTTAAAATATCCTTTTGCAGTTTGCCAAGAGCTTGGCAGAGTTCATTAATGATCAAAACATCAAAGATCTGAAAGTCTGGACAAGCCAGATGAAGAGGACCATCCAGACTGCTGAGGCTCTGAGAGTGCCTTATGAGCAGTGGAAAGTTTTAAATGAAATTGATGCGGTAGGATACTTTTCTGGTTATACCTTGATACTTGTGGTTTTTTAATGGTGATGAAATAATAGAGCTCCTGAAGTTTTGTGCCTATCAGACAAGTCCTCAGGGCTTGTTTCAAATGTATTAGATTGTACTGTACCTATTGTCTCTCTTGCCATAAATATATAATGTTAATTATCATTATTATGCTTAAAAAAGAGTAAATATTAGGTTTGTTTCAGCAACTTTAGCAGTATTTTGGAAATGTATCTCTTCTTGGTGCAGAATTACTTCCATGGTTTGAATAAATGTCAGCAACAAACTATTTTTATTTTTGACAACTATCCCTAATCTGAAGTGATGCTTTGAAGTTAATTTAGAAATCAAGGATTATTTTAATCTTTGTGTGAAACCAGAATGCTAGTTTATTCCTCATTGTTCCTACCCTGATGTCTTTTCAGCCTAACAGTGACATACCAGTTTTTCAGACTAAATTTTAAAATGTGTCATTTTAAATAATTAGTTTTTAATGACATGATTGTTTTATTTATGCTCTTTGTAGCTTGATTAGATTTAAAATGTATTTTTATTTGTTTATGTTGGCAGAAATGTGGGTTAATATTCAGTAAATTAATTGAATTCATTAAGAATTTTGAATACATTGATTTCTGAAAAGAGTAAGTGCTTAAAGCCCCTGACAGTAACGGATTTTTCGGATGATTTTTTACAAAAGTAATCTGAGAAAGCAGATTCAACCAATTGCATCACCCTGGGAGAAGCCACTGGGTTGCTCCCATTTTCAGGAGGCTGGGGAGGTTGCTTGACCGTGATGGGGCTGGGCCTCTCCTGTTAAAGGCTTGCTTAGCTCCAACAAGAGGTTGAGGACAGAACTTCTCCAGAAGGTGTTTGGGGTGTTTGTTGTTAAGTGGGGTTTTGTTTTGTTTGGAATTGTTCTTTTTATTATTATGATTTGTGTTTTAATTTTATTGTAAGCCACTAAGGCTCTGTTTGGATTATGGCAAGGTATAAATTTGATTAGATCGATAGATAAATATTTCCATGGATTGAATTTCCATTTGTGCACCTTAATTAACTTCAGAATTCCTTTAATACTGATGATGATGATGGTGATGATGATACTGCTTAACCAAGTCAGTTTACATAGGTTATCTCAGTAAACATTAAAACATAGGATATATTTGAAGCTGAAAGGAAGAGGTTTCCAGTGAATTCATGACAAAGCTGGCATTTCAGTTCAGAATCTCTGTGAGCACAGCCCAGTTTTCTTGTCATTATGCTTCATGTGCTCTCTTATTTTCTTTGTTTTCCTAGGGAGTTTGTGAAGAAATGACATATGAAGAAATTCAGGAAAATTATCCATTAGAATTTGCTTTGAGAGACCAGGACAAATACAGATACAGATATCCTAAGGGGGAGGTTTGTTAAATTTTACTTCTTGCAAGCTTGAAGATACAAAAATATCTTGTAATAGTAAGTGTTTCAAAAGAAAGATGTTTTGAAATAAAGGGAGTTTATTGCTTCTTTCTCATGAGGAAGCTTTTCTGCAAGTTTTTCTTTGTATTATCGCTGAAACAGAAACCAATTTCTCATTTGTATAGGAAATGTTAATTAACAGCAACAGTGATCTTTTGTTTTTAACCTACATAAAGTTCAAATTCCAAGCAGGGTTGAATGGCTTCTTAACCAGTTTTTGAAAAGGAGGGAAATAAATTTGTTCCCATTTCAGACTTTTGGGTCAGTGGTTTTGACGGGGGGTAATGCTGGCCATCCTGCAGCAGCACACCAAGGGCCCTCTGATGGAACATGCACCAGCATTTCCATATGCTTACCAATCTTAAGTAGAGCAACAAATTCTAAAACCACATGTTTGAGGCTTGGCTAATTGCTTGTCAGCCTGCCCTTTTACAGGCTGCCATTAAAAGTCAAGTGTTAATAAAAAGCACTGATAAAAGCAGCTCCTACAGTGTTTGTTAAAAGTGCAATGTGCCTTAACCCCATGTACCATGAGTTGGCTGAGTAATCATAATGCTCAGAAGAGTGCAGGGATACAGATGGCATGTAGGCAGTCCTGTTATGGCTGTTAAGCAAGATGGAAAATTTTTTGGAGCTGTTTGCTGATCATAGAAAGAACGTGTGTCTTTCAGTCAACAGCTGTACATCTTGCTTAATGACTAACACTGGGTTAGCTTGGACCGTATACTGTTCACGTGTTCCTTAGCAAAGCAAAAACGTACCTTTTGCTGAAACATCAGTGTGGCCGGTGCCCTGCACTTTCTCAGCTGATCTGCTGAAACCAGCTTTCCCAAATGCCTCCTGTTCTATCTTTGTGAGTACAAAAGATACAGCTTCTTGAAAGTTCATTTCTGTAGCAATATTCCAGTTTTTGAAAACTGTCAGCAAGAAAGCATATTTCATTATTCTTACATGAAAACAAGGAAAATACTAGCTGTATCAATTACCCAGCTATTTACAAAGTTTCTTACAAAAAAATATTAAAGAACAAACATTGAAATAGACAAAGAAAGAGTGACAGAATCAGCCTGTATTCTTCTGCAAGTCAAAATCTGTGGTATGGATACCATCAGACAGAGAAAACATACACAGATTGCTTGGGAGGGAATGGATGCAGAAGGGAAGAATGGATGTTGGAATCATCTCATGTAAGTCAGTATTTTCTAAGTAGTTGCCATTAATCTACCACTTGGATTTTAAGCACAAGGCAATGATTAAAGGTTACAAAGAGGAAATATCTCTGTAGGATTGGATCCAGACAGGGACGAATGGAAATTTACTCATGCATCAGGACTTTCCTTGTTTGTTCCATATACTGTATGTACCTCATCCCTGCCTGCATATCTACAAAGAGTTGTTCTATTGGAGCAGAATGGTATAGGGAGCTACAGTGACAGAGAGAAATCAGGAAAAATGCATTGAGGTTGTATTTTGTAAGCAGGACACTTTTTCTGCTCTTGCAGACTATTAACAGATCAAAACCATTAATTTGCCTCCCATTCCCAAGCTAAACAGCCCTTGTCCTTCCAAATGTAGGCATATGTAAATTCTAGTCTTGCAGATAGTTCTTTATCATGTGCTTACTTCCCCAGTGCAATTAGCAAAACAGATTGGGCAATGTTGTAGAATTACAGGGAGAGCAGATAAGGGAGTAGAAAGAAAGAGAGATACCAGGGAGAAAAATTGGGGTCAGAGCGATCATAGCCCTATGCAATTCCACAGAACTGTGCATGTTTAAGAACTGGCAGGGAAAAATGGCTTCAGACCTCATATGAACATGAGCACAAGCCTCTCGATTATGCGTCAGTGTGGCCTAAAATAAAGGTGCAGCTGCTTTAAGAGCTGCATTAACTTTAATCAGTTGTATCCTAAAAGCATCTGCATCTTTTTCCAGGTTCACATGGAAGTTTGAAAAAAGATAGGCTGCTTTAATGATTAACAGAGAAGTGCTGTACTCATGTGAGATCTGAAGCACTTTTTCCTAATTATTTTCAGGAGTGTACAGGCATACTATTTAACCCACCTTAGAGTGAATCACCTTAATAGTAAAATTATGATTATTTATACATATATCCATAATATTACTGGGGTTTTTTGTTATTGTTTTTCCAGTCCTATGAAGATCTTGTTCAAAGGCTTGAGCCGGTAATTATGGAGCTGGAAAGGCAGGAAAATGTGCTTGTAATCTGTCACCAAGCTGTTATGCGCTGTCTGCTTGCTTACTTTTTGGATAAGCCTGCAGGTAGGTTACAAATTGTTCTAGAGAATGTTCACGTTAGTCAGTAGTAACTTCTGTTTGGACACCAGATATTGCAGTCAAGAGGTACACATCCTACATGAAGACACGTGTGGTGCTCTTTGTTCCCCAATCAGTATAGTTCATTTGTGCTTTTCCGTTCTTAAGTTTTTCTGCTCCTATATGAACTTGCCCATGCTTGTAAAAATTCATCTGGAGATATTACTATCTTGGTTCTTCAGAAAGTAGAGGTCGAGGAAGTGATAATGGGCTTTTTCTGTGTAGCGTATACTGTGTACAATCCCTTTCCTAGCTCTGTATGCTTTAGGCAGGTTAAAATATTTTAATTTGTTCAGATGTTTTAATTTATCATTTCTATATTGTTTTGTCTGGCTAAGTGTTAGAATCTTGTCTGTGTAGCATTGCTGTGGTATGCTTTTTGGTTTTTACAAATGGAAACTGTTCTGAAAGTTTATTTGGTGAAGTGAGATACAAACATTAACTAGTAACAAACTTTATACTCAATAGTCAAAAGATGTTCCCTTCTCTACTTTGAGAAAAAGTTTCTTTTACTCCCTTTTTTTCCCCCTTTCAGAACAACTGCCTTATCTCAAGTGCCCTCTGCATACTGTCTTAAAGCTAACTCCAGTGGCTTACGGTAAGCTATTCAAAACTGAGCTATTCGAATTAATCAACATTATTATAAAAACCATTTCATTAGGTTACATCTATCAGAGGCAGACTGTTAGTTCCTAGTTCTAACTGTATATATATATCAAAACAAATCACTTGTACTTATTAAGCAAATCACAGTTTGGATTAAATTGTCCAGTGCATCATAAACCAAAATGTTTTAAAATAGACATTGCTTCTATTCTTCTTGAGGGAAAGCTGGAAATTTGAATAAGTGGGTTCTGAATACAATTGTGTGGTATGGAATACTCTATTCAGTATTCCAGAGAGTCCTGCAGTGCCCCAGGATTCTCAAGTCCATATTCCCCTTCCCCTGGTCTCTCTTTAAAAGTGTGGGCACTCAAAATGCTCCGCACAGCCTCCTTGGTTTGTGTTGGCTTTTCTTTAGAAATATTTTTACTACTATTGCAGATACTTGGATTTCTGTAAGCCTGTTCATTTTTCTGTTGTATGTATTCCATACTTTTTTGGTTTCAAAATGATGGAATCCAAAAAGCTAATTGTTGACAGTAGCAGTAAAACCTTGGGGTGCTTCCAGAGTCTGAGAGTTGTTGCTGAAATATAATTTTAATATGATAGAATAGCAAATTATTACCTGTAGGAAGGAATATACTACAAAAGAGCCTCTGGGTGATGAGTTCATGCACATGCCCTTATCGTTTTCTTGGATACAATACAGAAATGGTTTATGCATTCTTTTTTAGTGTCTTTTTTTTTCTCCAGCTTTTCCACCAAGCCTGCAGTTCCGATGGAGCCTGCAGGTCTCCCATCCAGGTGCTAACCAGGCCTGACTCTGCTTAGCTTACTTACTAAGCGTAATTTAGTTTCTGCCATATTCCTTCAACCTCCAGTGTGAAACAGAGTTGTAATTAAAATAATTTTAAAATGCCACTTAGTCTAAATAAAAGGTGCCATTATTACCACTTGTTAAAGGGGCGGGGGAGTGTGGACATTTAAATTTGGGATTTCTGAAGCAAACATTTAAAAACAAGACAGATGCTCCTGTAATTTAGTCACTCTTCAAATAAAATGAAGCCTGTACTGACATCTAGTGTCCAAAATGCTTCATGTGTTGCAGATAAATGTATTAGGCAGACTTCCATTTGTAGAATGTCAAGATCTCCAGCTAGAGTTAGATGTAAAATCAATCAAGCAATCTCTGGGCAGGAGATCACCCAGTAAAATTGAAGGACATGTGCCTTTCAGCACATGGCCTACAACAAGAATGTTTTCAGTATCAGAACAGAGCTTATTATTCTTACATCCAAAAAGCCACTCCCAATTTCCTTTCTCCAACTCCAGCAACCTAACATGAAAGCCTATTTGTTGTTGCTTTGATATTTTTAGGAAATACATTCAACATACTTTCATAACTACAATCAAATGTTTTACAATACTTTACAACCCCCAAAATGTCTGTTAATATGAAAGTTGCCACAGCTGCTCAAAATTGTAACCTGTGCCTCTCAGATAGTAGGAGAAACTACTAACTACTACACCTCAAACAGAACAATTAAAAAGATGGAAATCTCAAGTAGAACGTCTTCATAATTGGATAGAACCACTTGGGGAGTTGCCTGGAGGTTCAGAGGAGGACTGGACGGTTAGGAGATATTTGAACAGATTGTGCGCTGGTTTGGCCAGAACTAAAGATTATATGGAAAAATAGGGGTTTCTTCCTGAGGGCAAGGATATTTGCTGCAAATGCGGCAATGCTCAAACAACTACCCATCTTTTACAGTGTCCTTTGGGACCGACATGCACACAGAGTGACTTACTGGTTGGAAACACCTCTGCCATCAATGTGGCCTGGCATTGGACTAGAGTTATATGAATTTTATATTTTTATTAAATGTCTTGTAACTTTTTAAATGTTAATACTTTCCCCCTTTCTATTTTCTGCATTTCTGAGACGAGACGAGTAGGAGAAAGCTCAGAGTTGCATTGGAAGGAGCACTATGCTTGCCACTCATAAGCCTTAGTACCTCTGATGTTGCCAGAGTTCATAGAAGGAAACGTTACAAAACAACCTTACCTGAACAAATGCTACAAGTGCTAACCAGAATTAATTTTTTAATCAGTATTTATCCATATCAGAATTCCATTATCCATTGGACATAGAAGGAAGAAGTTACTGTTACACTGTTGATACTGTTATTTTTTGGTAAATGACATGAATTAAGGTATTGAAATGTTGACTTCTGCCTACAGGTTGCAAAGTGGAATCTATATTTCTAAATGTTGAGGCTGTAAATACACACAGGGATAAACCACAGGTAGGTCTCTTTACCACATATGAATTTAAAACTACAAAAGGCTTGGGAGAGCTATTTTAAAGTAGAAGACCTGCCAGTAAAAAAAGAGTTAAGCACTCCCTGCCCCCTTCCTGGCTACGTCTTCCAGATTGCTTCCTCCCAAGGTTGATTTTTAAATGCACTTTTTAAAAAAACAGGTAGCAGGAGAGCATTGTAGGAAATCTAAGCTTAACGTCCTCTTTGATTCTTGGAGTGGGGATTCACAACCATCCAGAGTTTTCATATTTAGAAACACTGATAAAGCAGGTGTTCTGATCAGTGGAATATGTAAATTTGTTCACCTCAGTGTACTTTGAGGACTTTTTTTGGAAGAATTCTGCATTAAACTTATGAAGATCTTGAAGAGGCTATACAGGATTTCAGGAGAGAGTGGCTTCCATACACGCCTACATCCCTCAATACAGTGCAGACGAACACCCAGGTATTCTCACTATTCAATGAGAGATCCCATTCTCTTAATGTAAGGAAGCAAAGATTCCAGATTTCTAGCGCACCCTATAAGGCTCTGTAGGCATCTTGTCCTGACTGTAATTTTAACAGACTGTTTAGCCTTGTGCTCTGCTATAGCTGCCCTGCCTATATTTAGTTCATTTCAAATATCACTGCAGTAGTTTAGTTTTAGATATCTATGCGTTTGTATGTGAAACAGACTTTACATTATTTGGGAGATTTCTTTGTTGTTGTCTAGATTTTGAAAATCATCTCCTGCTCATTCTAGAATAACAGCAGCAAAGGTTTTTGTGTATGGATGGTCTGGGAGCTTATTTTTTATATTAAAATACTGGAGTAACCATCTATTCATAGGCATTCTTTTTTTTTTATGCAAAAGGATGGTTATTCTCTCTTTCTCTTACACATAGACACTTACTGTTTAGTGACTGACTTAAGTTTGTGACTGTGGGATAGTCTCATCTGTTTTACTCACACATCCTAAAATGAGGGTGGAAGGCTCCAGTAACAGAAACTTGAACACAGTTGTGACTGAGTTTAAAATGTCATATAAATGTTTTTGCATTATTTTTAATGTTTTGATATGGAGGAATTTGTGTGGCTGTGCTAGCATTATGATTACTTACTACTTGGTGACTAGGTTCATATAATCAAAATGTGGTTTGTTTAGTTTTGGCTTATTTATTATGTGAACCCCAGCACTATAGTTTGTACATCATAGCTCATGGTTCGATATGTGGTGGTTTTTTCATTAAATCAAAGTATGGTTTAATATGACATGTGAACCCTGTCAGTAATGGACCGGGAACCATGATTGTACTCTTGTCCTATTAGCTTCGTTGGGAATTAGGTATGTCAGGACAGTTCAATTCTCAGACTAAGTTAATAACAGGAAAGTGGAAAGTTAACATAATAGTAAATAAATGTATTCATAATTGTGTGTTCAACATGTACTTTCATGTATGTCCATTCATAGCTGCTTTTTAAAAAGTTTAAGAAAAAAGGAAGGATGTCCAGGATCAGAATTCTTCTTTTAAGTGCATTAATAAATACTTCAGGGAACACTATGATCACAACTGCTTTGGTTCAAATGGCTTGTTAGATGAAAGTTAACTAGTGTCAGTTAGTTAAAATAGATGTTTGTAAAGGAATTTTACAAGTGAATTTTTGAAATTCGGTAATAGGGTTCCATAAAACAAAGGGAGTAGTTTTTATCTCTGATATAGGTTATCTTCTGTCCTTGTATTTTCCTAGGAGTCTCTTTTTGTCAAAATTATGACACTTTTTGACTGCACAGTGCTATTGCAATATAGTGTAAATGGGAGTGGATTTGCTAACTAATTGAAGTCCTTTGGTAAGTTAGGGAGTGTGACAATATTGCTTTTAACTGTGATATTAATTGTCTTTGGTAAATGGAGTACTTTCCTCCCCTACAGTCATGTAGGACCTGTCTGCCTTTGGAAAGTACCTAGGTGTAGACCAGTACGGAGATAGTCTTGAAGAAATTATGCAGCAGCCTGTCCTCTTCAAGGTTTTCTGCATGAGCAGCCACAGCCAGTGCTCATGGGACCACGGGCAAAGTGAAGTGGCTGTACAAGGGCATGTGGAAATGGCCATGGAAGCAACCAGGCCCCTCTGCCAGCTCTCCAGATATGCAGGCTCTTTGGTGCTTTGAAGAGAGACATTTTGGGAATGCCTTGCACAGCTTTCCCAGTGACTACTTTTGTGTAACTGTAAACATCTTTGCTTCCTCTGTAGGGATAAAACAGCTCACCATTGTCAGTAGAGCTTTATTTGTCATAGAAATGACAAAAGAAGGTTTGAGGGAATTGTTATTGCATATTTGTTCATGATAGCTATATGTGAACCATGTGCATTGTTTGAAATGATAGTCAAGAAATTTTGCCAAGATTGATCACACTTTTGTCCATTCTTAGCAGCTATTTCCCCATGTTTTTATGGCATGATTTGAGTATGCATAGCAGACTGGATTTGAGGATTTGCTCTGTAGTATATGACAGATTTGGAAGGCAAAAATTAATGAGCATTGAAGGCCATATTGTTCTTCATTAAGGTTTAATTGATGTGTAAAGCCTGTATAGAAATCTCCACAAATTTTAGCCCATCTGCACATACATGCAGGTAAATTTGCAATCTTAAGCTGACCCAGTGGGTAGTAAATCCCTTGCTATAGTGAGACTTGTTTCTCAAAACGGATGAGTAGGATTTTGCTGCATACATTGTTCCTAAACTGATGAAGTTTATAATTACAAAAAATCCACACAGCTGTAATAATAAAACCTGTGTGGCATTTAAACTAAGCAGAACAATTTCTAGTCCCCAAAGGGAGGGAGAAGCAAAGAAATAATAAGCCAAATCATGTTGGAATTACTATTTTCAGACTCTTTACTACAGGGATTTGCAAATTTGTCCAACTCTGGTTTTTATTCATTATCTTGTGAAATGTGAATCTATGGCTACCCAAAGTACATTTTAGATACATAAATATCCAATTAGTATATAAAATGTTCTGTTTTTGATTGTATACTTGTCTTAGTTTTACACTGTGAGCCTCCCAGAGCCAACTGGAGTTGGGCAGCCAGTAAGTCAAATTAAATAAAGTTGAACAGTTTTGTTAAATCAGTCAGCTACTGTTCAGAATATAGAGGCTGGCCTTGATGGACAAAGAGAAGATCTGTTACAAAGGCAATGATCAGATGAACATGGCTTGAGCCCATACCAAAAAAGACATTTATGAAAACGCCTCAGATGCTCACCCTTCCAGCCCCCAATTCACCTGAGGTTAAAAGAGGGAGGAGGGGAAACACATGCAGACTTACAAGATTCTGTTACTATAGCTGTTCTAATAAAAGTAGCTTTAGGCCCACACAAGGTCTGTTTCTACCTGATAGGGCTGACCAATACCACCTAGTTAACTTAATCAACGTGTGTGTGAGTGGGGGGATCTCATTCTGGACTGACGCTGATAACACTATGTGTTGATGTCAGTTATATGGTTTGGGGAGGCATTTTAGAATTGGAATGGAGCCTTTCTCTTTTGTGGATCCATAAAAAAAATATCTCTGAACTATCAGTAAGAAAAAGGCATAATCTGAAATGTTTAATATATAAGCAAGTTGGTATGGAGGATGCAGTTCTTTAGTTGAGTCGCATTATATATCAGCACCTTGAATTTAGTTTGGAAGCAGAGAACTAAACAAGGCAGTAGTGCAGTGGAATTCTGCACTAGGAATTCTGCACTTATTGAAGCTTTTGAACAGTCTTCAGCTACATATGTAAACTATTATATCTTATATAATCCAAGTAATCCAACTTGGAGGTTATCACAGAATAAACTAACTATCCCTATCCAGAAAGGGCTGGAACTAGCAAATCAGTTGCAGGTTCCCAAGGCCATCCAGATATATTTTTTAATAATGTTAGTGAACATGCTGTGTTTAGTGAACATTATTAACTGGATAGAGATGCATGCTCTTGTAGGAGAGCTGCATCTCTGTCCAGGGCAGGACCAAGAAACCATCCACGTGTACATCACCATCTTGTTAGGATTCAGATTCATTTTATTGATCCTTACCCAGTCTGTGACCAAGACAATTTTCTGGACCTCTGGGGTCCTTTTGGCCTGCTGGGGAGAATCTGTCTGTCTGTCTGTCTGTCTGTCTATCATCCTGCCTTTATTGTTTTTATAAATCACTCAAGGTGGAGAACATAGCTAATACTCCTTCCTCCTCCTATTTTCCCCACAACAACAACCCTGTGAGGTGAGTTGGGCTGAGAGTGACTGGCCCAAGGTCACCCAGCCAGCTTTCATGCCTAAGGCAGGACTAGAACTCACAATCTCCTGGTTTCTAGCCCAGCACCTTAACCACTAGACCAAACTGGCTCACAGGAGGGAGCCAGAGTGGTGGAAGCAGCATTGAGCTCTGTTTTATTGTCCTCTGCCTGGTGCTGTGGGCACTGGCCTATTGGACCTTTCTTCTGGACTCAGCCTGGGTTTTCTGCTAACCAGAGAGCTATTTGTCATCTTACTACTTACCTGGATAGGAAGGGTGTGTGTGTGATCTGATGCGGTGTACAATGGAGCTTGTCACAGGAGCTATGCATCATACCAACTGCTGAGAGCCTGAAGACAGGAGCAGTCTTGGGGGTGTCAGATATTTGCTGTGAGGGCTGGGGTGACTGGTGGTTGACTGGGTGGGTGTGATGTGGGTGTCTTGTCTTGGCCTACAAGAGGGGATCTAGGGAAGGAAGGGAACTGGGAATAGAAGGCAGTAACTTCAAGACTGTGATGAGCAGGGATAGGTATGGTGAGAATCTGAGAGGCTATTGGGGCTACTACTTAAGAGCTGTCCTGTTGTCCAGTCCCCATATTCACCCCATAAACCAGGTTATTGGGTCCTCGGTGGCCCTGGGCTCCGGCTGTTGCTTTTTGAATGCCAGGTTGGTCTGTAATAAATCTGTTCTCATTGATGATTTAGTCATGGATGAGGTGACTGAGGTGAGGTGGCATACATAACCAAGACCTGGTGGGCCTGGAGGTAGGACTTCCCTGTTGGAGACGTACTTACCCAGGTTTTAGGTTTGGCATAACTTCCATTTTCAGCAGAAAAGGAGACAGTGATATTAGTAAAACAAGAGATGCTATAGCTAAAGTAACAGACTAATTCAAGAGTATCCAAAGGCTGGCATGGCTAAATGACCCTGTGATATTGCGCTACTTGCTGCACAGGCAGGGAGCCCATAAAGTCACTGTGATTCAGAGAGCAGAAGCAGCAACTAACATTAGTAGTTCTGTGCTGTAGAGTCCCCACACAGCAAGCTGTTTGCCAGATAAATGACAGTAGAGCCAAGAAAGGGCTGCTCTTTTAGCATGAAGTATTTCCAGTTCCTCAGCAACTTGTTAAAGGTGGATGGAAACCATGGGGGTTCCTCCAGAAAAGGGATCTAAAGTTGCCAAGCCTCTTTGCCACCCCCGTACCTGCAGTAATCTGGGCAATGTAAGTGAACAAGATTTGCAGCTATTTAGGTACAGCAGTATGGTTGAACTTGGAATATTTTAAATTGTAAGCTCTATGTGTATGGGAGGAGGGTTGCCAGTGCTAAGTCGGGACCATAGAATTACTAACTGTGTAGGGTCTTTGGTAAATCCATGGTCTATGTGTATAAGAAAAACTAGTGTAAATTTTGCTTAGTGACAATCATCCATTAATTTAAGTTCAGCAGTTTACTTGTGGAAACACTGATTGGTAGTCCTGCACGATAAATATTCTCCTCTGTATTTTTATTATTATACAGAATGTAGACATTGCCAGACCTCCCGAGGAAGCCCTTGTAACTGTCCCTGCTCACCAGTGAATCCTGTTTCCTGATCAGCTATGAAACGTGGTGCTGTTTTTATCATACTACATTAAATTTCTATCAATCATTCCAATCATTTTGGAATTAACTGCAGATACAGCAGTTTTTGTGTAGTGCATGACTTGGAGATCAAATTGTGTTAGACTAGTTATTGTTCACTTCTGCTGAAATTTGATTATTGCCTTTTACAATATAACTTAATTATTGCTGATTTTTAAATTTATGTTTTGTGTCCAGTAAGGTTCAGTTCGGTACTTTGAACACTAAACTCTTTCTGGAAGAACATAATGGCAAACTCTAGCCCATGGACATCATTCAGAGTGTTTTAGTCAGAACAGCATAACATCGTCAGTAGTTACAATATGTTCAATAGTTGCAATAAATACAATAGCATCAATGATGAAGACAGCTGGATATTTTTCAGGCAATAGTGTGTTCATTCCAATGTCATTGACCAATGAAATTCTATCATTAGAAATTACAATTTTAACTGATTTTAATAATTTAACTAAGAAGTTGTTTCAGTGGGCAGTGTTTTTAAACTGTATTTTAATATAGATGTTTAAAAGCCCAGCTACTATAATAGGATGTTTAACACCATCTTAAAAGAGGTACATTTCTATTCTACATATTTATCTATCTATCTATCTATCTATCTATCTATCTATCTATCTATCATATTTTTATCAACATTTAAATCATTTTTTTCTTCAAAATTATTGTTTTTACTCAAATGCAAACTAAATGTCTAAAATTTTGCAATTCTAAAATTAGATAACAACTCTAATTCATTGTAGTTCGTTGTGAATTTTAAATGTAGTATTTACTTTTAAATTTGCTTTTTAATATAAAATATAATATAAAATCCTAAAAATACATTTCAAATTAAATTAAAGCTACGATTGGGTAGTATGTGAAGGACTAACTAGAAGTCAGTAATAAGCAAGCAAGCATGCATTTGCAAGCTTCATGAAGAAGATTTGGAGAGTCCATGAGGGGTAGAGAAATGAAGGGTGGAAAAAGGAATAAACAACAGTGTTACTTATTTTTTAACACAAACATGTCCTCATGGACACATCGTCTACTACAGATATTAAAACTGTGCTTAGAATGAAAAGTAGTTTTGTGAATTCTCAGAAGAAAACTTTCTACTGCATGTGGTAGTATTGCTCTTTGGATATTGAAAATTGGGTAACAAGCATAATGGGTTTCTGGCCTTGTTTTCCTATACACACATGCATGCATACATGCATACACACACACATGAGCAAAGAATTTATGAAGTTTTACCCACATGAGTTCTTTGAATTTGTTGAAAGGTTTAGCTGGTGGGCATTGGCTTTATGATTTGCAGGACTGTACAGTGCTTTGATTAAGAATGGAAATGGTCTTACTTTCCTCAAGATAATGGGTAAAGGGACATGTGGAATACTTTGCAAGTTTTCATGAAGATCATCTGATTGGTGCCAGTTTCAATTTAGTAAGCCAATGTTCCCCTTCCCTTCCCTTCCCTTCCCTTCCTTTTTTTTTTTTTTTGGCTATATCTATAATGGGAACTGATGGCTTGCTCTGTTTGCTCTGCTTCCAAAGTTTCAAGTGGAAAGTATATAAAGACAATCAGCAACATCAGTTTTGATTTAGAAAACAATTACCATGTTTTTTGTTAATATGGGAACATTTCATTAGACATGTACATTTTAATTTTTACTTACTAATTTTCCTTTTTGTGGCATGTTGTCTTCTTTTTGCTAAATTTCTAGTTAACAGGATTCTATCAATAGACTAATACTTGCCCAGGCTTTTGAAATAAAATTAGATTTCCACGTAAGGTTTATTAGCTGAAGATATTTGAATAATAAAGCCATATGCCACTCATTTATTAGATAAAATTTTAGATTTCAGAATTAAGGATCAAATGCAGCTGCACAGTACTTTCAAAAGCTTCAAAACCATTTTGAAAAGAAGATACCTTATACCAGGTTGGTTTTGTATATGTATGTCTGTTCCCGCAGAGGAGGCACTGTCCTTGGCAAGCAGATATGATGTGTTAAATTTTCCTTTGAGCCAAACAACCACCTTAGGAATGAAAGCAAAGACAAGGACTATCAAATGTCCAAGAATCTGTTAAAGGTCTAAATACTTGTAAGAATAAACACAAGTTCTGGCAATAATCTCAGGATGAAAGACGTTGTTTTCAGTGTTGGCCCATCTCCAACTGTCCATCTTACCTCCCAGGCTTCAAGCCTCTGTGGCTTGGTTCCAGATGCTGGTCTACACAGGAGCACTGGTGACTTGATTAAAGCATGACTCCTACTGATCCTTTTTCAGCTGTCTTGTGTTTCTGCATCTTTCAGCTCTGGCCCTTGACCTGCTGCAGTGGATTTGGGAAGACTCAGGGAAGTCCTGATCAGGATGTAGAGTTGCATGTTCCCAGAAGCAGGTGCCAATTCTTTCACACTTGTTCTGCAGAGTCCTGTCTCTGCCCCCATCAGGCTCTCATGGCTCATCCTCATCCAGCCAGATGACCATCAGATGGCAGCAAAGGCCCAGTGTTTTATGCATCTCTTTGCTGCCTTCTTGTGGCTGTCCAGAATTTTGCATGCAATACCTCATCCTTTAAGGTTGAGCCCTCTGTGGGGATCATAATAGCATATCCCAGCAATTTCTTCTTGACATAATAGGTCTCCAGGACCTTATGTTTAATTCTGTCATTTGCTTCCTGGCAGTTATTCAGATTGAGAGGGGTGCTTAACATTTTTTGATCTCTGGATGGATTCAAAATTTTGACAGCCATGGCTTAGGAGAAGGCTGGGTGATGCTGGTGGAGACAGTGCTTGCCATGATGGATTTGCTAATCAAAGAATGAAAAAGTTGGTGGAGCAGGGAGTCTGATGGGCCTTAAAGGAAGATCTATTTTGGGGCTTGAATTTATAACCTTTCTCTGCTAGCCTGTTTGAATGTAGGTCTTTTGGTAAGAGGCTGTGCTGTTTAATAGTTTGCTTGATTCAGGGTTGTACTTAATGCAAGGTAATAGGAATTAAGCTACATGTGCTTTAATGTGTCCATTTAGTAAATACCAACCAATCTGCAGCATTTAGCAGGATATAGTCGGGTGGTGGCACCTGGAAAAAAACCCTAGAAAGCCTATGTGTAGGAGAATCAACATTTATTTACAAACCCTCTCTAATGAAGGAAAAACTTGAGCAGTATTACTGATGAAACTGCCATGTCATTTCCTAACCTGGGAAGTTGTGGTATTTCATAGATTGTAGCCTAGAAAAAACGGTTTTGGTTGAAAGAGGAGAGGTAGGTAGATTTTGACTTATGACTCTCAGAAGTTGTGATTCTCCTGTGCTTGTTCATGTACGTTGAAAATAAAAACCTTGCTGTCTTGTTTGGGTTATTTGAGGAGCTAAAAACGTGCTATGCATGATCCTAGACTCATGTTGGTTAATGGTGAAAAACAGTCTTCTGCATATACTTAGTGAAGCCACTATGTGGGCCCCCAGGTGTTCATACTGAATGAAACCCATTACATTGCCATCTCTTTTGTTGGCAGTAACTTGAGCTTGTGAAGAAGAGCTTATTGACTCTGTCAATGCAGTGGGCAGCTGCCATCACTTAGTGGATGATCTTGGACTCTACTTTTTATGAACTCTCCTGCTCCTCAATTCTAGCGTTACGAGAGAATAAAAATTGTTGACTCTCTCTCGTTATATAATCTGTTATTTTATACAACTGTAACTTTTGGTAAAGTCCCTGTCATGAGTACTGATGGTAAGCAGGACGGGGCCCCTTTCCAGGGGGTAAAACACATGCATAGTTTAGAGGCTTTGAACTTTCTTTCGAAGAAACTCAGAGCAGACCCGCCTTGATTCTTGGGTTTATCTGAGAAGGTTTCCCATGGCCTTTCAGTTTGGCAGGATTGATGTCCTGTCTTAGAACAAAGATGGTAGCTTGAGTCTCTAGTGTTTATTGTCCTTCTCTACTAGACAGAAAATCCTGCCAAACTGAAAGGCCATGGGAAACCTTCGCAGATAAACCCAAGAATCAAGGCGGGTCTGCTCTGAGTTTCTTCAAAGGAAAGTTCAAAGCCTCTAAACTACGCATACGTTTCCCCCCTGGATAGGGGCCCCCTCCTGCTCACCATCAGCACTCATGACAGTCCCAAACCCCAAACTTTGTCATCTTCCTTTATGGCTTTCTAGTCATGATGTCTACATATTTTACACCATATCTGATACTGCTGGGGAGCATGCATCTCTAGAAGCACCTCTGAGAATACAGTGTGGATCTGCAATAGTAGTTCATCTTCAGAAATATACTGTATGTCAGGAATTTATTAGGTCTAAAGATCTCTAAAAGCGACCAGTCTGTGGATGCAGTTAAGCCAAATTACTGATTTATTGCAGCTTACATGGGCATTTTTCTTGAGAGGTTAGTCTCAGTGAAGCCAGTGAGGTGCAGTCTTAATTCCCTAAGCTCAGTTCAGTGTACATTTCTTTGGAACGTGAGCAACTTAAAGCTTGCTAACCAATTCTTTTTATTTTATTTTCAGAATGTGTGTGTGAGCCGTTCTCGAGAAGAAGCCTTGAGGACTGTACCTAACCATTTGTAGCTCTCTGGACTCCCAGCACTGTCCCAGGCTGCTATCCAGTGTCAACATTAAGGAAACGTCTCAGGGACACAATGATGAAAGCCTCCAAAGGAGGCAGCAAGCAACACAGAAACGCACTCGCTCCTCTTTTAGAGCGGATTTCAGGGCAAACTGAGCATTAGAGGCTGAAATGTACCAAGTATTCATGGAACACAGGAAGGAATTAGTTTTAACTTAATATATGTTGTCTTCAGCCTGTCATTCTTGGTCTTGAATCTAACATGTATGAATTGTCAGATGTTATTTTAAGATTCTTCTAGAGTTAGAATATTTTCCTAAGCTGTTCTCTCTGTTAAAAACCATCCTCCTCTAATTATTTTATTCAAATCTTATGCACACAAAATCTTATGCACATGAAAAATGTTTTAAAATATTTTGTCTACCAGACAGGATATCCATCTCCATCAAAATTCATTCCAGATTTTTTTCCATTTTGTAATTACATTACTTTGGTTGATAACACAAAAAGCTACATTTTTTTAAAATCAAGTCAGCATTACACAGTGGAATATTAAAATTTCCAATTTTTGGTGGTGGGGAGGAGGAAATAATGCTGTAGTTGTTGGTATTTATAATAACACCAACTTTCTAAGTAATTTTATTAAAGGTTCCATTTCCATTTTTGCATCTAAAATATTTTTTCTATTACACGCCTACACTATGAAATGTTTCCAGAGCCTCCTGGATAATGTATTCAAATGATTTTTTGATAGAAAATATGAGTAAATTTCTTTCTACTTCATATACAAGGTAAAACCATTTTCTAAGTTTTTTTTAAATCCCTAATTCCATTTGTGGATACTGATGAATACTCTAATTAGCCAGAATTGTCCTGCGTATCATTCACAATTTCCATAAGCACCATTCCATACATTCATCTTCAAGGAGACTCCAATAAAGCTTGTGAAAATTGAAATAATCTTACATAGACAATAATAAGACAATAAAATAAGAATATGGAACATGGTAGTTGGAGGTTAGATAACCTTATTAGTGCAATGTGCAACACCAGTTTTGAAGAATACAAGTGATTAAAAAATGCTCTAGTGAGTTCATGGCATTTATGAACTTCTTCCCTTCTTCTTGAACCAAAGACACAGATAAAGTATTAACTTGCTCTGAGTGGTTTGTGGGGGCTGGTATTAGTGATTCCATCCATTTTGCACTTGAAATGTAGGCAGAGGTAAGATGAAAGATTCTTTAGTGGAGGAGCTGGCAGATGTCATGCCCTAAATACCATCCTACAAATTCATGTAATAGAGGTGGAGTTCACTCCCAAAGAAAATAACAATGACAGTTTTTCAGATTGTCTTTAAGATTTTGCAGGACCATCAATTCTTACAAGATTTCATTCAACTCACGTTCCTGTCCGAAACCACCTGAGATACAGGTAGTCCTCACTTAATGACCATTCATTTAGTGATGGTTCAGACTTACAGCGGTGCTAAAAAAAACAACTTACAACTGGTGCTCACACTTAAGACTGTCAGTGTCCCCGCGGTCACATGATCATGATTTGGTCGCTTGGCAACTGGTTTGCATTTATGACCATTGCAACATCCCATGGTCACATGATTGCCATTTTCTACCTTCCTGGCTGGCTTCTGGCAAGCAAAATCAATGGGGAACCATATGACCGCTTAATGATCACGTGGTTCACTTAATGACTGGTGATTTGGTTAATGACTGCTGCAAAAAAGGTCATAAAATTGTGTTATATTAGCTTAATGACCACTTCACTTAGCAACCGAAATTCTGGTCTCAATTGTGGTCATTAAGTAAGGACTACTTGTATCAGTGTTCTTGACTGAGGCGTTCATGCAAGAATTTCAAAATGCCTAAGATTTGGCAATGGCACATGATTTCTGCCTTTTAATTTTTTTTTAATGTTTTTAGAAATATTAATTGGAGGTGCAGGCACTATGATATTTATAAGTGCTTTGTTGCTAAGCCCTGATTTAGCATTCTGGCGTTCTTTCACAAAAGAGAACCAGCACATTTATCATCATCAAAATCTTTGGAGATTAGCATCTCCCGCTTCTCCTCCTGTGTGGTTTGAGAGGAAGTCATAAGAGAGATGGAACATAGTGCAAAATGTACCCCTGTAGTTGGATTCTCAAAGATGCACAGAAGAACGCAGGTTAATTTGCAGGATTTTAGGATCCTGCTTTCAAATGGAGTTTGTACAGAAGAGTTTGTCTTTGAGTTTGCATGTTAAGTCATGTATATATTTGTATTAAGCCATTATATGATGTAAATATTTGTGTAATAGAAGTTGAACAGATTAGATACTTGTAAGTTCTTGAAACAAACAGTTTTGTCCTCTCCAGTTGGAAAGTGTTTTTTACAATTTCACTGTCCATATAGGTACCTTTCTGAACCATGCCATCTTCATGGTAAAAGTTCTGTACACGGTACAATGTTAGCTTTGCAAATGAGGCTCAAATTGCTTCTTTATTTTTATGTAGCTGGTGCTAGAACGTAAGCTGTTGCTATGCTGTGAATGCCTTGTTTTGCAGTGGAAATAAGCCAGAAAGTGAAACTTACATCAGAAAGACAAAAAGATGGTGTTAAAATGGAAATGGCTTAAACCACGTATAAAAAGTGCTTGATCTGTATTCTATCATAAAGTAATATATATTTGCACTGTAAATTATTTATTCAGGTAGATAATTATTTACTGTGTTTACCTGACTGGAAGATACACTCCCCCCGCCCCCAAAATACCCTTGAACCTTAGCCACTGAGAGGGAAGGTGCTGTTGAAGGTAGCAGGTAACAGAGGAAGAGAGAAGCTTGCTTTTCTGTCATGCTCAGACGGGGCTTCCCTCTTCTTTCCTCATCCAAATATCTCTCCCAACAGTTTTCTTGTTTCCATTTTCTGGTGAAGCTACCCCAAAACTCTGCTGCATGCACTCTCCCCCTTTTCCCCAACTTCCACTGGAAGGAGGGAGGGGACTCAGTGTATGTGTACATACATGTTTCTCTGTGTAAGACTGATCTCTGTGTGTACGTGAAAGAGTGATTGGCATGCGCACACAGGGAATCAAGTTTTTTGGTTAATATTAATACTAATGCATGCCCTGATCCTGTCTTTATTTGGGCCATGCTTTTTAGGAGATACATAAGCACACCTACATAGATGCCTAACATACCCGGGTTATGTCATACACAAACATCGGAGAGGTGTGGACATCTCCTGGATTGGTTTCGTTTAGAGTGGCAACTATAGGCTTGACATGGTACAATATACTTGTCTATTTTTCTCTCCATTTACTTTTTCTTTGGGGGGATGGTTGCCTTCTCTTTGAATAAATACAGGTCCTTGGCTTATGTCCATTCAGTGACTGTTCAAACTTGTGACAGCGCTGAATGAATGGTACTTAAAACCAGTCCTCAGAGTTCCAGTTCCAGATGCCCCCACAGTCACGAGATCACAATTTCCAATGTTCCCTGCCAGCTTCCCACAAGCAAAGCCAATGGGGAAGCTGGCAGGAAGCCGGAAGTCACATTCACATGAGGTCCTCGCTTAACCGCAATCAGGACTGCCAGAACTGCTGTTGCTAAGTAGCACAGTCACATGGCATTATGCTTTAAGACCGTGTCGCTTAGCTACAGCAATTCTGATCCCAACTGCCATCATAAATAGGACTGCCTGCTTGGTACTAGAAGGGACTGGGAAGAGCACCACAGTTGAACCTTAAAAGATGGGAGGTCTCTCTTATTCAGCAGTTGTGAACTTCTCTGGATATGGACCCTTGATGGGGTTAATTTAATTTTTTAAAAGTTGAGGGTTATCCAGAAGGAAAATGTGTAGATGTGTAGATCTGTTTTGAATCTTACAAGTGAATTTTACTCTTTTCTAAATTGGTTCAGGCAGTAGACTAATCTTTATTGAAAATGTATCATTTCTTCATAGATTTCCTTTATTGGAGAGAAATATTGGTTTGCCTCTCTTTATATTTTTTTAATGTGTACAATTCTGTGGCTAAATATTTAATGTGTAGTAGATATTTTTATAGGTTATATCTAAATATATTGTGTTAACAGTGTTTCCTTCTATTCAGAGAAAAGGTTATATAACAAAAAGTCATTGTATGCAATACAAATGATAAATTTATGTTGATACTTGAAAAGACTAAGAAATTATTCTGATTTAACAAGCTGTGATCTTAAATACAAAATTTGGAAGTAAACCTCTTGAAATTAGTTGCACTATCTTCCAAGTAAATGAGTCTAAAAGTTGAAATCTTAAAAACTGTTTACTATCAGCTTTGTCTAAATACACTAGTAATCTTCAGAATATCTGCTGCATATTTTGTTTCACAGAACTTACTACCTTTTTACAGAAACATGCCTGTAAATATGTGGATCTTAATCAAGAAACTGTTATTAGCAGCACTTCTAACTGTATCCTTTAGGGCAAACCTCAATCTGCATCTGCGTAACGTGTGATAATGCCTATAGGAGTAATGTGGAAATGAGAATGTTATAAACATTTTTTTCTCAACTTGTATGGTGGACCCATATGATTTTAAATTAAATTTTAATTCAGGTGTGACTGTTCATTTATTTATTTAATGCAGGTTTTTCAAATATACTTGGATAATTCATTACTTTCCACAAGAGATTAATCTTGTGTAATCTTTCTCCAAAACAATAAAATATTAGTTCTAAATTGAAGTATAATTTCTGTCTCGGGTTGAATTTTGGTACTATATTTAAGGTAAGTAACCATTAGACAAAAGTTTGTTTGTAAATGCAAGTCTGTCCAAGAAAGCAATTTTAGATGATATAGTTAGTACATTACTATATTCATATAAAATTAAAACTAAATGCAGTTTTAAAGTAAGATAAACTTGAGCAAATGGGCTTACTTTGAAGACTCAGAAGTTTTATGTCATGTATGAACAATTTGTGTGGAATTCAGTTTCCAAACTTGCAAATTTGGTGCACTGAATTACATAAATATCAATGAAGTTTCATCTGATTATCAAAAAGAATGCTTTCAGTTGTTACAATGTTTCTGTTGACTTTAAAGGCAATGAAACAATGTATGGAATGTGCTTGAGATTGTGACTTTGCCCTTTCTAACAGCAGTTGTGATTCTCCTTGTCCCTGTTGTATTCAGCAGCTTTGGACCGCACTGACCCATCTGGTATTACTGAAACTGCTCTGTGTGATGGGGGTAGTAAGGTTTCCAGGGGTTGTCTCTGGCCTGACAAGCTTCACCTGATTGCTCTGCTTATTCCATGGACCTTGAGCTTGTTTGGAGGTTCTAGCAGGAGAACCATCGTACACCCTTGAGAAAAGATTGGCATGCTCCTATCTGGGATAGTTGTCCTCTTCCACCAACTGCACAGCTCTGGGAGGGATGCATATGGAGCAGTGAGGGAGGAAGGGGATGCCTGCCTAGCCAGCCAGATTAGCCAAAACAACCCTGGTGAACAGTGGGGTGACAGATGTCACACCCTCATTGCCCTCACAGCCTTATTCTATGGAACACATGCAATGGGCCCCTGACTCCTCCAGCCCATGCTTTTCAGCATCCAAAGTTGCATCAAAGCATACAGAGTGAAATGTCATTGGCATGCTAGTGACACTGCTCTCTATGCACAAATTAAAACTATTTTTCCTAGATACTTAATAGCATTAAGTTAGTTTTAGCTTGATTTGGTCATCATCTACTGATGATTTTTATTAATGTATTGATACAGTTTTGTTTTGTTTATAGAAGTCACAGTATTCTCAATAACCAGCTGCTGGTTCAGCTTCTACACAGTATAACTTCAAATAGCTTTTATGTTTAGATAATTAGCTGTTACTGTGAATAATCTAAATTTGAAATATCTAGATAAAATATATGAACAAAAGTTATAGCCAAGAGTTGGCAACATTCTATCCTAAGTCTGTGTTTCTAATGCATCAATAGTGCTAATTAGAATGAAAATGAGAAGTGATTGAACAGGTGGTACGCTACTATTTCAGTACGTAATATTTTGCTTTTAACTACAGCACCAGCAGCCCAGCCATATACTCCGAAGTAGCAGTAGCTTCATACAGGGTGGTCACTTTTACAAGGCCTTTAATTTCTGTCAGGTTAACTAAGCTCGAGTTCCATTGCTTAGTCCCATGTAACACTGTTACATAAAATACTGGTGTTAACAGCCAACTCTTAA
Organism: Candoia aspera; assembly: GCF_035149785.1. Lineage (NCBI taxonomy): Eukaryota > Metazoa > Chordata > Lepidosauria > Squamata > Candoiidae > Candoia > Candoia aspera. The sequence continues at coordinate 55,847,471 of NC_086154.1, forward strand.
GCCTCCGAGTTCATGATGTAGAACATTTTGCATTTTATATACTATTCCTTAATTTTCTGGTTTCAGCATTCTGTACATCTTAACAATTCAGCTGGGTTTCTCTTTAATCTTAACAAAAATGTCAAATCCAACTGTTATGAAACCCTCCAGGCATTTGTGCCCTAGTGTCATCTAGAAAGAAAAATGGAGCAGAGCCTGCTGTTAGGCAATTAAGACAACGATTTGATGCATCGAGGTGGTTCTAAATTGCATACTGTTTTCCACAGAGAGGGCTTTCCTTCTTTTATACCATTCTGCTACCTTTCTAGCTTTTTGAACTAATTATTACAGAATTTGGGTGCTGATTTGTAAATGTATAATATACATAATTAAAAAGCTGAGACAGTAACTTTTAGATACAAGACATAAAAATCAGGCAAAGTGGGAGAACGACAGAACACAGTTCTTTATTTATATTTTAAGTGTCACCAAGTCTTTCAAGAGTAACAATAAAAAATCAGCTCCTCTCAGTCCTCAAGTTTCAGCTCTCTGTTCTATACATGTTACCATTATCTGTCTACTAAAAACAGATTTTGTTTATAAAGTCAAAAAACAAAGCCTTAGCTTGTCATAACAAACTGCACATCTAAGTATTCCTACAGAAACCAGACACAATCTCACCAAGGATCCTTAAGTGAAGACACAGCTTATACTGGCCTACCCCAATGGGCAACCTTTTTCAATTGGTAGGTGCTACTTGAAGGCCATGTCCAGTAACATCAAAGTGTCTGTGGGTCTAAACTTGTTCAATTTGTGCAGATTGTGAGGGGTTACTAAGCAGAAATACAAGTTTTGCCTCACAGAAGCTTAATGCATCTACAGTATTCCCACTCTGTTGTAAAAAGGTACCTACAAAACTCAGCTGTGTGCTTTGGGGTCTTCCATTTCTGATCTACTCCAAAATCAAAATAATGCTTAAAATGTTTTCAAATGAGCTGAAAGTTCATGCAGCCAGGTTTATTTTCTTTGCCCTTGTCATGGTCTTTGGAAAAAGATGCCCAATTTGTTTCAGATCTGTTTGCTCAGAAATAACTCCTACTGAATTATGGAATTTGCTCCATCGTGTGTGAATTTCAGTTTGTAGATACAAGTTTCACCAGAAATATTAACAGACTTGCGATGCATTACAATTAGCAAACATACTATATTATAAACTTCTGGGTAGTCTTCCTTATTTACTTATTAAATTCGTATACTGCCTGACTCCCAGCAACTCCAGGTGATTACCCAACAATACATGTGTTCAAGGTGCCACCAAAGATTGTTTTTATGCTAATCAACTAACACAATTACGTGTTGTGGAAATGAGCAACAAAAGGGCACTTTTTAACATTTCTATTTCATTATTTTCAGTAAACCTTTATCCAGGAACTGAAAGAAACTATAGTTTTAAGGAAGGATGTAAACATGTTACAGGATGCCCCGTAAAGCAGTGTGTTAGCTGATGGCACTTACTAAAAATACCAATATTTGAAGCCCAGATTTAATTGAATAGAATGCCAAGTCATTTTGCTTGATGAAAATTAATGTGTTAGCTGTCTCACTGTATTTAAAAGATATCTTTATAATCAGTATCTCCCCTCTTAAGCAAAATAAAACATACCCCCAATATATACAGTGTCCAAATAGATAACTACATTCAAATAACAACACACATACATCTACACTTTCCCAGCTGCAGAGAAGATCACCTACACATGATTCACAAGGATACTTCAGCCTTGCAAGACAAAGTTGCTGCCAGTTGCTAAAGAATTAGCAGAAGTATTATTAATCACTACACAGTTGGTCATAATGAGGTGAATGTCTTTCAGTCACATTCCATGTGGAGAGCTGGAAAGCTTCCATTAGGGCTGTACCTCAGAGTTCAGTTTAATTATTAATTATTTCTCCAGAATTCGCTCAAATTTAGGGTTGATAAACGAGAAACCAGCAAATGCAGACTGATCCATAGAATCTATTAAGTTTTTGTCACTGTGCGATAATCGAGGTTTCTCACTCAAAAACTCTCTGTCAAAATTGTTATAGTCACCTGCTGATTTCTGTAAAGAAGAAGAGAAGCAATTAAAAATAGCTGAGATTACCTAAACTGCCTAGATCATTATACAGGGTGTCAGATCCATGGAGTGATATGTCAGTCTCTGTTTGAGAGGGAAGAAGGGCCACCAAACAACCCTTTGGCCATTTTGATAAGTGGCCATGAGCAATTTAACTCAACCTATTTCATAGACTCTTTTCAGGGAGGTTGTGACAATATAAATGGGTAGGCCAGGAATGTTTAAAGAATTCACTATTTGCAAATTCTAGTATGAATGGATGCCCAACTATCTGTCAAGTATATAGCTTAGAACTTAGTTATTTACTGGCTTTTACATTTTTCAATGTTTTTGACACCTTTTAAAATGTTGGGGATATCTCGAACTTAAAACTAGTTTTTTCAAAAAATATATGCAAACTAAATACTATGGTGTTACAGGTAAATATATGCACGTGTGAGATGGAAACAATGATTTACTCATTCTTCTAAAGTGATCTCCACGCATTCTGCCTTTCGATCCAGTTTCAGTGAGCAGAACACACAAGATGAAAGCATCACAGTTCCACGGTCTGGAGTACGTGGAATAGATGTTAAGGCTACATACCACTTTTGGTTTGAAAGGAGGTTCCATCTCTCTCTTTTCCAGTGCTGCCCAATTAATTGCTTTGAAAAAAGGGTGATCTCTGATGTTTCCAGTTATTCCCAGTCGCTTTGTTGGATCTCTTTCAAACAGCTACAAAATAGGAAAATATTCTTCATTCAGTTACTGTGACAAACTACAGTTTTGAAAGAAACAGTATGTTTTTAATAGCTATTTAGATCACGGACAGAGAACCTGTGTTCCTCCAGAAGTTGCCAAATTCAGCATCTCTCGTTATCCTGGCTGGCAGTTCTGGGGCTTACAGTTTAGGAATTTCCCCAGCTTCGATTTAGGTAAGATGCTGAAACTGCTATAGCAGACAGCAGTCTACAGAGCTAAAGCCTCTAATTTTAGTCAATATTGGGTCTTATATGGATTCTGGAAAGGGAAATTAGATGTAAGAAATGCTTTCTCATTTACTCCTCTCAATGGAGTGATCTCTTCTCTTGCTTGAGAGATGGTACATCCTGTTTTATTATTGAAGTCTTTTGGCCACAAAGAATGGCATTCTGATCAGGACTGGGGAGAATTTATTTGGCCCACATTTTTAAAGTGAACTGATTAGTATGCAAAACAGAATGCAGAGTTTTTATAGATTGTGCACTTCAAATTTGCAATGATGTTCTTGTCTTTGAAACATTATAGACAACCTCAATTAAAAATTCATGCAGGTTTTGAAAAACAAATTTGCAGACAGAAATAGATTGATCCATGTATCTATCATATGGGCATGTTGGCAGCCAAACAACTTTAGTGCATGTAACATCATTCAATAAACCAAAGGAACATTTGACCACAGAACTGCATGTGACTATACAATACGCAGAAGCAACAACCAAGACTGCACTCCTGTACCTTGGCTGCTTCACACACACACACACACACACACACACAATTCAGAAAGGAGGAAGGATAATTTAAATTTCTCTATAAAAGCACCATGAACAGCTACTTTAGTGTATTAGATTGTTAAATTCTAATAGTCCCACCGTTCATTTTTGTATACAGAAAACATCTATTAATCTTAGCCAATATGTACCTTCTCTAGTATATCCTTGGATTCCTTGGTAATCCAACGAGGGTAATGAGGAGTATCTACTCGTATTGACTCAAATAACTCATCTTCATCATCACCGTGGAAAGGAGATTGTCCAATAAGCATCTCATACAACAAAACTCCAAATGACCACCAGTCCACAGAAAATGTATACTTCAGGCCTTGCAAGATCTGTGGCAAATGTAAGAAAAAACCCAAACAGGAAATGCAACAGAAGGTTTTCTCATACATTTATTTGTGTGTGTGTGTGTGGTTTTTCATCCATAACAGAAGGATCAGCAGTACTTAGGCACCTTCTCTGATGTGATAGCTGTATTCAAATGTAACCAACATTCCCTTCTAGGAACAAGCTACAGCAAGATTTGGGCTCATTCTCTTCTCTGACATAGAAGAATCCTGAGCGTTTTGCTTCTGTTTTAGCTGCAGTTTATGGTTACACCTGGATCCTGATTAACTGAGGCTCATGTGGTTGCCATGCATGAATAACTTCATGAAATCGACTTATTTCAATAAACTGTTTTTAAAATTAAATATGTTGGGCTCAAATGTAATGTTCATCACTCAGCTACTGATTTCCTTGTCACTTTGCCAAACAAAGATAGGGACGGCTTGATAGAAATATCGATCAAATATGCTGCAACTCTAATTTATAAAAATAGACCATATTTATTATATCTGAAGGCAACTGTATATTTTCAAAGCAGATACCATTTTTATGCTCTGAGAATCATCAAAATGAAAACACTCTCCAGCTTGCAACCACCTACATCTGCAATAGAAGTAATACATAATATCACACCCACACAGAGAAAGATTTCTTCAATACCCAAATGAGTATTTGAAATACTAGTATCCAGTACATGTGTATGCCTTACTTCAGGTGCTATATAATCTGGAGTACCACAGAAGGTTGTTGCCTTGTTCTCTCCAAATACATTTTCCTTACACATCCCAAAGTCAGCTATTTTGATGTGGCCTTCTTTATCAAGCATCACATTGTCTAATTTGAGATCCCTGTATGAAAAAATAAATCCATAAAAGAATTAAAATAACAAACATTTACATAAAAGATCAATCTTACATAACTACACCCTCAAACAGGGTTTAAACAGGGTTAGCTACTTGAAACAGGGTTAGCTACTGTTGCTTCCAGATCATCTATACCTCTCTAGCACCCTGAGATTGTACCATGAAAATCTGGCAGAAAAATGACTTAATTTCAGCCGCATTCCCATCCTTAAAATCTTGAAAACAAACTAATCAAAAAGAGCTGGAAAACTTTGGTCCTGTCACTCTTGGAGATATTACCATCATGTGAAAATCCAAAGGGTTATGGCTGCTCATCTCCCAAACTCCGTCTACCCAGCCTTAAAACCTCAACTCTGCAGCTGTTTTCCTGGTTCTTAATGTAAAACCTGAAAGCCCTAACATCGCCGTTTCTTTAACTTCACCAGCCAGCAAGGTTTCTCCGATTAAATCAGGCTGAGAACAAAGCTGCTTTCTCGATCTATAAGCCAAATTTGTGTGTTTGAGAGGAGGTCAGTCTAATGAAATGTGGGCAGAAACGTGATCCATCTCCTTTACCACTCCAGCGAAGATCAAGTGCTACAGTCCTGGGACTAAGTGCCTGGCAACTAAGAATGGGAAACAAAGGCTCTTCTATGTAATGTAAATAACACAGCTTTACCCATCTTGCTAATTGTAATAATTACAGATTGTTCTCAAGGGCTTTCTGAATTGCCCCTTTTTAACACCTCTGGAATAGAATCAAAATTTAACAGGGAACAATTCCTCATGACATATACCACTTCATATTAATCACAGATTCCACCAATTTCTCAGCAAGGCATAACTGTTAAAATATTTTATGAGACTCTTGCTAAGGTCAACAAATCACTCACCTATAAATAATGCCTTTACTATGAAGAAACTGTAAGCCGCACAGTATTTCAGCTCCATAAAACCTGAAATCAAGCAAAAAACACTTTCAAACAATGAAGACTTAAAGTATTAGGTTTTTCTTTTTTCTCCCTAGCATTTTCCTGTGGGTGCAGGGTCCGCTATTCAGATCAACTGAATGTTGATTAATTGGTTATGATAATTGACCCACCGGCTTGTCACCCAAGCCTGGCTGAGAGAGAGGGACTGGCCCAAGGCCAACCAGCCAGCTTTCAAGCCTAAGGTGGGACTAGAACTCTCCGTCTCCTGGTCTCTAGCCCAGCGCCTTAACCACCAGTGCAGACTGGCTCTCACACTTAAAGTATTAGCATATTATATTAATTATATCATACAATAATGTATCAGTGATTGTCTTTTAATACTGTATTAGCTATGTTTCCAGTTATTTTTAGAAATCTTTCCCCATCAGTTTAATGTTGTAGGATCTGCTTAGCACCACTTCCTCAAATTGCCTCCCCAATTGTGTCATGCTATTAATATGCTACAGTAATTAAATCCCTCCCATTTAATCTGGCTCCAGACAATCGTTTCTCATTTTCAGCTCTCATCCTAGCCAAGCCTTTTGCTTTACACAACTAAAAAGCAGCTCTTTCTTCTTACATACAAATAAGGTTTTGTTTTAACACAGAAGGGGGAAAAAGGCTGTCTTGGAACATTTTTTAGTTAAAAGAGTTAAACCAGCCTCTCTAATTAAAAAAAAATTACAAGTTTGCATTGCCTGCAAAGGAGAGATGCTGGGATCTACCACCATTATTTCATTTTTCCCGCCCAGGAATCTGTGTCTCTTCTTTCCTTCCTTTCTTTCTTTGCTGCCTTTGGGTCAGTGTTGACTCCTGGTGGCTACCTGGACTAGTCCCTGCAGCTTTCTTGGCAAGATTTTTGGAAGTGGTTTGCCCTTGCCTGCTTCTTCCTGGGGTTGAGAGGAAGGGACTGGCCCAGGGCCCCCCAGCTGGCTTTGGGACTAGAACTCCCAGTCTCTTGGCTTATAGCTGGTGCCTATACCAAACTGGCACTAGGTGCCTTCATTTCTTAATAGTGAAGAATGCCTCAATCAACCTAAAATGTTAAGATTTGCCTGGGTCCAAAGTAATATGGCAGCAGCCCAGGCCTGACTTGGAGGCTTTATTTAGAATCATAATGTATTTAAGTATACTTCATTATTTTAAGTAAAACCTTCCCTATTACTAACTCCTTTGTAAACTCTTTTGGCAGTTTAAAAAGCTCTATTATGGAGATGTTTGAGAAAAAGAATGGGACAATTTACAAATGCATTGATACCAGACTGGGGATTAGAACAGGCAATGCTGCAGAGAGAGGAACAAAGCCTGCATTATAACCAATAGGCCCAATTAGTGCTGTGGGATTGAGGAACGCTAGCCTAGAAACTTTGTGCGAATATGTAAAGGTTGCCAGAACTGTAGGTAATAATTTAAACCCTTCTTTCAATAATCCTGCTTCTAATAAATCTCTCAAAATAAAAGCACCTCCCTTCTTCGCTACACATAGGATTTAATAGCCAAACTGGAAGGTCTCATAACAATCTTTCTGTTCTATTCAAATTCAGGGAATCCTGATATGTAAACCTAGTGGTTTTTCTTTTTCCTCTGCAGCTTATATTAGCAGTGCAGATATGCAAGCCTGAGGATACTTTCTGCAACTTTTTTTCTTAGTCTGATACCCTCTAATGCAGCGTTTCTCAACCTCAGCAGCTTTAAGCTGTGTGGACTTCAACTCTGAGAATTCCCCAGCCAGCATGCATTCTGGGAGTTGAAGTCCACACATCTTAAGGTTGCTGAGGTTGAAAAACCTTGCTCTAGTGGCTCTTCCAATCTTTCCCTACAGCAATAGCCCTGTGCGGTAGGTCGGGCTGAGTGACTGGTCCAAAGTCCTCCAGGGAGACTCTGTGGCTGAACATGGACTTGGACCTGAGTCTCCCCACTCCTAGCCCAACACCTTAACCCCTACTCCACACTGGCTTTTCTACACAAGTAAACAACTGTACGCGGTCCAGGATACAATTCTAATACTTTTGGAGTCACACCCCAGAAATTCACCGGCCACTCCAAAGCGCACTTGCTCGCAGAGCATTTCAGCCTGCAGTTAGGTGCCTGGCAAAGGGAAGAGCCTGCACCGCTCTCATCCTCACAAAGGAGAAGTAAGACGTGGCTCGGGACAGGCCTCCCTCTCACCCGACCCAAGTCTCTGGCGAGTGGGGGAACTCTCCCCTTTGGTGAGAGGCAACGGCTTCTCAGCCAGCATGAAGGACTACGTATTACTGGGGAGGAGACCTGGGCAGAGAGGACAGCAAAGGGATTTGTTTGTTCAGGCACTGAACAAAACGGAATGTTTTGTTTTTAAAAACGGAAACATTTCAAAAACATTTTCTGGTTTCTGTCTAGTTTAGGTAACTCCTTTCCATTTTATTAGGTTATTGTATACTGTATATTACTTTGTTATCAGAAAATGAAGGATGGTATAAACATTTTTAGATCAATCAATCATTCTTCATGCTGAATTCCCTTCTCTGTCAGGTTCTGCTCCGACACACACACACACACACACACACACACACAGTTCAGTTCAATTTTATTACGGTCACTGACCAGTACAACACACACACACGTCAAAACATCAGAATGCATTGTTGTCGCAATAACTTACACTACGGGCTTTGTGTGAATTATGCTCCAAACTCTCTTTAGATATTGTGGTACGGTAAAACTTTAAGCTGACAGTGACTTGTAGTAACTATTGCAGTCATTTCTCTTGAACATTTAGTTTCTGACAAAGGAAATATTCTGCTGATTTTGCAAAGATACACAACTTCTCTGGGATGTTACTTTACTGTTTATTTCAAGTACCATCACCCTCTGCATTCTCTACAGAAGGAGTTTGTAACTGCTCCCAGAGATATCTGATGTTTCTAACCGCATTCAAAATCAAGTTATCTACTTCTTCATTTTAGTAGTGGGGCAGAACCTTTAAAGTGGCTTCCCCATGTGAAAATCCTTCCTTGGGGCAACCTAGCTGGCCTTCAGCATCTCCAACATGGGGCTCTCCAGCCCTGCTGGGACTCTCCCTTGCAGAATTCCCAGCCCAGTACATCTGGAGGGAACAGGTGGGAAAAGCTGCCCTGCTTTGTGTACTTTGAAAATGCCACCATTAAGAAACATTGTGAGCTGGCAGCCAATGCTGGAAACAGTTTTTAGAGGGAATGTGTTGTATCTTCCCCCATCCCCAAGGCCTTTCATTGTCTTCCCCAACTTCCTCTCTCTTTCTTATTGGTCTTTCCTGAAAAATAAAGAGGCAAAGGCTATCATTTTGGTCCAGGCATGACTTTGTCCAATGTGGCAAGTGCTCTCTCCAAATGATTATTTGCTGATTCTGTCCCAATAAGCTCACACAATATCACTTCTTGTTTGGACACACTAAGCCTTTCCCCAGTGCTCTCCAGAAGCATTTAAGCAAATCTTCTTCAGGCACAGGCAGCCCATCATTGGTCTGGGTTATGGGCAGCGTAATACAGCATATTTGAAGGGCACTGTTGGGAAAAGTGGATTTAGATTTAGAAAACAACATTGGATGTGAACACAAGTATGGAAAGACAGGCAAAATATGTCCCATTTTCTTGCCTGAGATTTAGAGCTTATAAGAGCCATCTAGTTATGTATTTGATATACCAATAAATGTGCCTAATGACAAATATGACCCCTTTAAAAATTCAATTACATGAGACATAAAATCACAGAGTTGGAAGATGCCATTCAGGCCACTGAGATTCACCTTGTGTTCAGTGCAGGAATCTAACAACAGGAATCTAACAACAGTAAAAAAACATAAAAACCAGCACACTTCCATTTTATCTTAATTCTTTTCAAACTCTTCTGGCTGTGCTGGACACAACACAGCTCTGTCTGAAATTTGTTATTTGGGGTTTCAGATGCTGTGACTCCAGGGCTGGAAAGGGGAGGGGAATGGCAGTGTTAATCCTCTGGGAGACTCTGATGGCCACCAGATGCACCTTATTTGTGAAGCTGGGCTTGATGTGATGCTGTTGTACCACCCTCACTGCTGCATGACAGCATCCTTGACTGAGCTGCTTGATTTCACTGCTGAGTTGGTGGCTGATTCACCCAGGCACTAGTACTGGGTGATTTCAACCTTTCCTCCCTGGGGATGGGGCTGGAAGCAGCTTGGGATTCCACAGTCACTGTAAAAGTCTGTCCTTCATAGACAGGAGGAGTAGCAGCAGCAGACTAGGCAATGGTCAGATAAGAGGTAGCTTAGCCTGCAGAAGAAATGGGGGCATGGCAAATGTTTCAGAAGGGACCCCCCCCCTTAGTTTTTTGGACTGTAAAGGCAAGTTGGGGGGGGAGAGATGTACTTTCAGACTTGCAAGATTGATGTCAGCTCTTAGGTGTAGTCCAGACAAGAAGCACCAACCTTGAGTACTAACAGTTAGTACTTAGTTGAGTACTAAGGTTACAGTAACAGTATCTTGCAAGTCTGAAAGTACATCTCTCATGCCTTGCCTGAACTTTCAGCAGCCTTTGATACCATTGATCATAGTATTTTTCTGTGTCACCTGCAAGGGTGAGGAATTTTGCAAGGGTTCTGCTACTTCCTGAGCAGGCTATTCCAGTCAGCAGTTATGGGGGAGGAGAGGCTGAGCCCTCAGGCACCCCAGTAAGGGAGGACATCTGCAGCAGAGAGTGAGATAACATCATTATGCTGATGATAACCAGCTGTATTTCTCCACCTTGGGCTGAACAGATGATGCAAAGGAAACCTTGATTCAGTGCTGGGAAACTGTCAGGCTTTGGATGGGGAAAAACAGGCTCAGGTTTAATCCCTGCAAGGTGCTGTGGCTGTTGATTCAGAAGCCATCCAACTCCACAATTATTCCAACTGACTCTGTATGGGCTGCTCTCACTGTAAAAAAAGTAGGGTCCTAATCTGGGGGTTTCTCAAGATCCACTCTTGATACTCCCAAGAAACTGCCTGTCCCACATTCAGGACCTTTCATTCACCTTGTATCATTCATTAACTTTCTTAACTTTTCATCATATACAATTAAATCAATTATGGTTTTTTGAATTCCTTTTTCATGCATATCCATGGAAATGCTTAAACCATATATGTATTTGAGACAAGTAGACCTATATCTAAGCAGATTAACAGTCAATATTCTTATTCATTCTTGGGACTCTAAACAATGCAATAATTTTCTCTGCACTCTCATCCTATTTGAATTTTATTTCTGTCTTCCAAGGTATTATCTGTCACACCCAATTCTGCATCTGACAAGCATTCCCTTCACCTCCTCATCCATTTAACAGACAATGTTGAACCTGCAGTCCATGACTGAGCCCTGTGATGAATTATTTGACTCTTCCCTCTTGTCTGATGATGATCTGTTGACAAGCAAACTGAATATGGTTTTCAAACTAGTTGTACATAGATCTGCTTTCCAGGTTATACATAACTAGTTGATAATTGCAGTGTAAAAGGATACTGTATCACATTACTTTGCTAAAATTAAGCTATATTATGCAGCATATCTATTATTATTATTATTATTATCATTATTGCCACCAGAAATTACAATAGTTGAAGAAAAGCAAGTTTTACTTATAGATGTGGCAATACCAAATGACACTAGAGTAGCTCAAAAAGAATTGGAAATTATTTTCAGCCTAAATCAGTCCACTGCATAACCTTCTTCACTGAAGATTATGGACCGTAATCTGTGACACTGGTCCAATGTGGGCTGGAAGGTAGATGTTTTTTTCACTTCCTGATCTAGTGCTGAGAGAAAGCTATTGGCCCAAAGTTATCTTCCGTGCCTAAGGGAGGACTAGAATTTCACCACTCTGGCTCTCTACCTGACAGATTTGCTTTCCAGGCCATAAATCTACAGCCTACCCACAATCCATATGTAATTATGGGATACTTTCCAGCTTGCTAATTGTAGAATAATAGGATACTCTGTCAGATTACTTTGCTTAAGGTAAGATAAATCTACAGCCTACCCACAATCCATATGTAATTATGGGATACTTTTTTTAGGATTAAAATTAGGATACTAAAATTAGGATACTAAGCATCCTAACTTTAAAAAAAAGTGGCAATTAAAAAATGCTGGTTATTACTGCATTCTTACCAAGGTGCTTACAGTTTCCCCCTTTTGAAGATAGGGGCATTCTCTGATCAACAGGCACTTCATCCACCCTCCAGACATCCTCAAAGGTCATACCTAATGGTTCTGCAAGACTACCAGCAAATTTTGTCAGTGCCCTAGGATAAAATTCATCTGGCCTTGTAGATTTAAGCCAAAGTAGGAGTGGGTAGCTCTCCCTTTTCATTTTATCAATTAGCATTTTTTATCTTCACTGAGAAGTGATTCCTTCCTCTTTTATTTTGAATATACTGAATACATTTGGAGATGTCTTTTCGGTTGTTCTTAATATCCGTCGCAACTCATTCTGAGCTTTAGTCTTCCTGATATTATTTCTACAATTCTGGGCTACCCTATGTGATGAGGTACCTCTTTCCATCTCTTATATGTGTACTTTCTTGTTCTGAGATTTTCACTGTTTTTTGTTTTTTGTTGGTGTGTGTAGCTACACTGGTAGCTTCTGCTGTTCTCCATCTATTTTCCTCAATGAAATTATTTGCAACTGTATTTTTGGTATTTCCATTTTTAGGAATTCCCATCATGAACTCCTTTTCCCATTAGCTACTACTGCCATGGAAAGTAATTATCATTGTTCCAGTTTTTTTAAAAGTTGTTTTCTTGAAGGCAAAGATGGATGTTTGAATATACTCAACACCTTTGAAAAGCACAAGTCTGATTACTTCATCGCTTTCCCCCTCCTGTTACGGTTACAAATCAAGGATAGCTGATCATCTTGGATCTTCACTTACTCTTTTAAAGAAGACAGTTGTCAGCAAGTCAAGACATCAATGTCCTGGAAGGACCAGGCTTGGCAGAACATTAGGTTAATTAAAATCCCCGGTTACTGTTCTGGAAAGCATCCTCTACAACTTCTTGGTTTAACAGGCAATAGCAGAACCCAACAACTGTTTTTACACTGTTCTCGCAATATTTTAAACCAGATACTACAATGCTGCCAAAGTCATTCATTGGGATTGCTAAGCAGGTATTGATTCTTTTAAAATATTGTGCAATTTTTCCTCCCTTTCTATTACTTCTGTACCTTTTATTTATTATTTTATTATTCTACTCTAGAATAGTTCTGAGCAGTGTACATTGAGCATATGATACTCTTTTCTGGACTTGTCTCCTTCTTTTCCATCCCTCCATGACCCTAGAGTACAGTTGCAATATTTATTTTATTTTATTTTCTATCCCACCTTTATTATTTTTATAAATAACTCAAGGTAGCAAACATACCAAATATTCCTTCCTCCCCCTATTTTCCCCACAACAACAACCCTGTGAGGTGAGTTGGGCTGAGAGGGAGTGACTGGCTTTCACCCAGTCGGCTTTCACGCCTAAGGCGGGACTAGAACTCTCAGTCTCCTGGTTTCTAGCCCAGCATCTTAACCACTAGGCCAAACTCACTCACTTTCCTTACTATGTTTACATGATGGTTTTCTTTATCATAAGATGGAAAAAAATATCCAGTAGTTGTCTAGAAATAGCCTATTGGTTATAATGCATGCCAAATAATTGAATCAAAAACAAATAGTTATTATAACTAAATGTTTCTTCCAGGATCAGAAGTAAAATGTCTTCCAACACCAACTGCTGGAGAATATGAGTTTTTTATAACAATGGTATTGTTTAGCATATGTTTATGTCTGGACTTTGAAGAACCACCTGGTCTGTCGTTATGATAGCTGAACACTGGATCAGGTAAGCCATGATTCTGATCCAGAAAGACTATTTGAGATTAACAGACTATATTATTTCATATATGTTTAGAAAATAGCATAAATAACTAGCGCAGAGTCCCTCTTTGGGGGGAGATGGGCGGTAGTACAAATCTGAGAAATAAATAAATAAATAAATACCCCTTATATAATTAATTAATTCTCTCCTTTATACCCCTAAAACACTTGGGCTTTCATATTTTTTAAAACTGCCTTCTCCCAAATCCCAAACTCCACATTATGCTATCACACTTACGTAGCCCGGAAAAGATCAAAACGACCTTTGTCTTGTATGTGGAACATTAGATCTCCGCCATTGAGGAACTCCATAACAAAGAACAAATGTTCCTATTTATAAATGAGAGAAGAAAATATTAGCCCTCACACAGCACCGTAGCTGCAGCATGAACACACAGTTCTTCAAGTGAGTCCAATCACATATGATGGAAATGTCTTGCTGAAAATCTTTATAGTAGTGTCAGACCTATTTTAAAATAAAATTAGAGGACACCATTCCCACTAATTCATTTGCATAACTCAGAAGAGTTAACAGCAGCTCAAAACAACAGCTTGGAGATTACAAGAAGTTCCAAGCAAAGTAGCTGTAGCCCTTGCCACCTCAATTTCTTGAAGACAAGACCATTAGCATGCAGGTTGAGGGAGGTGGCTGGAGGACACTGCCCAGAGACACCTAAACCTGGTCTGAGATCCAAGCTACTTGTACATGAAGACAATGTTCCATCATTTATCTCTATGTTGTGATTATTCAAAGTTATGGATACTAATAGAAATTTGCTGAGAGGTATGAACCTTAGAATGCATAAGTGAGGCTAAAACAAAAATTAAACTTGATATGATCTATTTACATTTATACATAATTAAAATAAATATAAATATGATTCCTCCCCAATCATATATTTAATAATTTTCCCTTTATGTCACATTAAAATGTACAATTCAGCAGAAATTTATGGAAGTCCCTGGATGCCACAGTTAAGCTTTTAGAGGATGCATGTGCTCCTGGAGTCCTGAATTCTGCATTTCTGTCTTAACTAAATTGCATTATTCATCAAATAAGTCTCCAATACACTTGTCATATCAAAAAAGTTAATTAAATATTGCACTATACCTTAGTCTGAAAAGTGCAGTAAAGATGTGTAAGAAATGGGTTTTCCCATGCAAGTGCTAAGACCCGCTTTTCCACCATGGTACATTCCACATCATCATCAATAAGTACCACATCTTTTTTCAAAGCTTTTACTGCAAAAAATTCATTCTTCCCCTTAAGCTCAGCAAGTAACACCTGTGAGATGGAAGATACATTCTGTATACTGTAGTTGACTATACGAGCCTTTCCAAATGTTAAATTCCTGAAATTGTCCTTTTGTTATCCTACCAGGATCATCCAGTCCTTGAGTAATTGATAATTGTAGTCTATAACCACCAACTAGGTGGCAGCACCAAACTGATTCTCTCTGATCTCAGAAAGCTAAGCAGGATGCCCAGTTGGAGATCCCCAATAAATCCCAGGGCTGTAGGATAGATTGAGAGTTGAAAAAATATATTGGAACAAGGCAACAACAACTACTTCAGTAGCGTTGCCAAAAAAATTACATGAACATGTCTAGATAGTCATTGGGAGTTCAGCTCAATTTGAAGTATTCTTTATTTTTATGTAGTCTATCAAAAATCCCCTTGCCCTGTGAGGTTGATGAGCAAGATGACAGGCATTCCTTGCAGTTTCCCTCCATGCTTTAGAACACATTCCCCCACCCCCGTAGCAAGCTTAGTTCCTTCTGCCAAATTCTTGTACATCCAAAAATAAACTTCTCAGAAAGGCTTCTCTAATCAGATTTATTAAAAGAAAAAAGATGGAGGATTTGGTTACAGAAATCTAGACCACTAAATACTTTCAGTTTTAGGACCCAATTTATCCTTGAGTTTGCTGGGATGGAGTTTTCTTCATTATTTTAGTAATAAAATGAAGACTTCAATGAACAGGAGAGCTAGTTAGCTACTTTCCAGGCTATGGATAAACATACAACAGTTCTGAATTTGCAGCGTTTTCCAAAATTGCCCTTCTCTTTCTCAAGCTCTGAGAAATCCACCCCTTCCCTCCTGATGTTCTACAAGATGCTTAGAAACATTTTATTCTACCATGTCTTTGGATCTGATTGATTCTGGGCAACCATTATGGCTAGATTTATTTATTTTAGTATTACGTTAAATACGAAAGAAAGAAAGAAAGAAAGAAAGAAAGAAAGAAAGAAAGACAGACAGACAGACAGACAGACAGACAGACAGACCGACCGACCGACCGACCGACCCTTGTGGCATTGATACCTAAGAATTATTGTGGCCTCAGCTGTTATTGATTATCATTCTTTAAAATATTTCTATCACTGTCTGTCATATAATACATCCCTGACTATTGCATAAAATATAAAAATATATACTATGTTTTATTGTATTTATAGTATATAATACAATACAAGAAATAAAGCAATGTAAGAATGGCTGTGAATAGTTTATTTACAGGAGATCTCAAATGCTTAAATGAAAAAAGACATTTCAGCAATCCTCAAATTGTAAGGAGAGAGCATTTCAAAGCAACACAACAGAAAAGGCTTTCTTCCTAATTGATGGGTTAAAAACAGAATTTTCTCAGATGTGTGAAGTTCTATTCAATTGGACAAAAGCAATGAAATGGAAGAGTTTTAGACATTTTTAATTTTTCTAGGTAAAGCAAAATTGCATGAAGTAAAACATCCACTTCAAGTCAAGGTGATATCTCAAATTATTGTACAGTACTGTAGTTAAATGCCAGCACTTTGAAAGAAATTCCTTATATCAACTGAGCAGAATCAGATTTGCTAAAATTCTAGTTCAGCAAATCCATACTAGAGATTTTCAACTGAAACTTGCATTGGAAAGTTCTGGGAGATTAATACACATTCCTACTGTTTCTGAATGCTGCTTTTTACACAGGATTGATCAGTTCTATCACTGACCAATTTCAAATACGCCACAGCACCAGTGGTTTACAGTCTATATGCTCAGAAAAATAAAGATAAAAGAATTGCATTCACATTATAACCCCATTTAAATAGACACATGCATCTGTAATTAAATATATTAAATTAGATCAATATACCAAAATATGTTCGTATTAAAATAAATAGAAAGTTAGTAATTAAATATTCTATATAGAAAATAGATACTTTAAATAATAAAAATAGATACTTTAAAATTTTTAAATTTCAACTTACTTACCTTTCCAAAGCTCCCTTTTCCAAGAACCTTATGGAATATAAAACTATCTATGTTGAATTTCCTCCGACAGGATAGATGTGAGGGTGATCTTCCCTCCCACAGCTTATCATATTCATTACTGTCTGCAAAGACAAAATGAATAATCTATTTCATTTAAATATTTTGTATAGTACTTACAGCTCATAAGGCATTTGGTGTAGCTTCTGCTATTACTATCATGTTTACGTGCATGTGCATTCTTGAAACTGTAATTAAGGAGTGATAAAATTTCAGAAACATCCTGTACACCCATGGATTATACATATATGGGTTCTGAACCAGTCACTTACTGAAGTTCAGTAAGCTGTGCATTTATTTTCTGAACTGTCAAAGTGAAAGAGTTGGCAAAGTGTGAGATTTGATCCTCTTTTCATATAGGACACTTTGAGAGGGAGGAACAATTTTATCTAGATTTTATTAAGCCATCCTTCTGTGTACATAACATGTAATAATTGCAACAACACAATCACCCTAACCAAAGCATGGTCCACAAGAATAAAGAACAAGTAAAGCCATCAACCCAGCTTCTTCTCTCATCCTCTAGCCAGGATCCTTCAGATTTTTCAGTCTATACAGCAAAACTCCCTTGCAAGTAAAAATGGCATTTGTGTAGTGCCAACATGACAGAAGAGTTGGCACCCAATGGCTGCTGTCTGGAACACACTCCAGAAAGGCCCATGCTAGCTTCAGATGGTGAAGGTGGATCTCTGATGAGAAGGTGGGACTGGAAGTCCAAAGCCAAATGTGATGTTCTAGGAAAGATTCTTACTATTCTTTATCCAACTTCACAAGACTGCAATTAAACTGACTAGCCCTTGGCAGAGACCTCTTAAAAAGCCACACTAATTCTTGGATGCAAGGGCAGCACCATCTATTTGTAAAGGCATTGAACCAAAATCAATTCAAGTTTAAAAACACAACAATCGAACTGATCTGTCCTGATGCAGAATAGTTATGAAAAAAGATTATTGGCTCTTCCTGTACTTATGAAATTACTTTTAAATAACGCAACAAAAAATATTCACATGCTACTATTTCAAAGTAGATTATAATAAAAAAAATTTAAAATTATACAAAATATTGGTTGTACTGAGTCCATTATATACATTTAAATATCTGAGCTGCCTGAAATATCTCTGAACTGCCTGTCATGCTGTGTGCCTCCAGGGAGAGAATAATATTAAAATATAAAATATACAACGTAAAACACAATACAACATACACAACTTATAAATCAGAGGCCATGACTAGTGGAGTTGTACCCTTGGAAGATGTCAATTGTCAAGTTGAATTAAAATGTTTTATCTCTACTGGAAGCTAATTTCACTGAGCAGAAAAAGCCATTCTGGTTGATGCCAAATGAATATCTACAAGAAGGGGCAATTCAAAATGAGAAGAAACAGAATTTCTTTTTACCTGTCATATCTACACCAAAGGCTTTAGGTTTCTTGTCAAAATCCTGGTAAATTCCAACACTCTCTGCTGGCCCTGAATCAGATTTTCTGGTAGACTTCTGAAAAGAAACAAATATATACTCCGATTATTTTGGCAGTAACATATCTTCAAGAAATAAAAATGGAGGATTTTAAAAGATACTGCATTTATTTTCATAGTTTAACAGACTCTACAAATTTCTTTAGCATAACATTTGTGAAGGCACAACAGTACTTTCTATGAGCTAGGAATAGCGTATTCCCTGTTCATACAAGCTGTGCTTGCACGTAGGGTTTTTTTTTTTGGAAAAAGATAATATGTGAATAAAGGTAATAATATTAAATATTATGCAAGCAATTATTTATGAGTACATAAGGTGGAAGCTTTTTTTTAAAAAAAAATTCATTATTGCTAAAGCCTCAACTGATCTATATATTTTTCAAATAGTCTCCTTTATAAAATTCTTAATTTGTTTTTTTTTTCCTCTTTCTCTCACTTCCTCATTTTCAATTATTTGGCTCCTATTTTTCATTGCCCAAGACATCAGGTTCCTTCAAGTAATGTTTGTATCCTTTTTCTGCTGCTCTCAGTTTCTTACAAAATTCACTCTTGAACACAAAATAACACAAAATAACTATACAGCATGTGATACTGGGGGCTGCAAAGAAAATGGGACATTACTGAAAATTGGAGAGTCTCTTTAACATGAAGCCCAGTCATATTTGGATCTGAATAGTGTTTTTACAACATTTTCTGAAGGAAATCCAGAAGATGTATATAAAAACAAATCAGTGATCCTTTGTGAGGATATTTTAAAATTAGATATTATAAATTATTAATACTTTTTTCCTGTTAAATCTGAACACTTTTTCTTCCTAGTCATATATCAATGGATTGTACTTTCTGACAATAACTACAGGTCAGCTCCACCTACATACTGTAGAAGTTTCCATGAAATCAGCAATGTTTCCAAATTTAAAGGTGGAAATAAAGTTTTGCACTAAATTCAGTTAGGGAGCAGTGACTTTCTGATACTACATTCCCAATCTTCAAGTCATGATCTAAAGAATTTAAAATAAGCTCAGTTCTTATACGATTCTTCAGTTTGACTTTTCTGCTTTAATGAGCTAATACAAATCGTAGTTTGCTGCTTTGGATACAATGGCAAATTAGGATTTGATCAAATCATGAAATGTTCTGTGAGCTCAGCTGGGGGGGTGAAGGAAAAGGACAAAGGATTAACAAAGCACAAACTCATTCTAGTCCTCAACATGATTATCACTTATCAAGGAGCAATTAAAATAATTTAGAATAGGAAACAAATGAACAACTAATATAGTTATGAACAAAATCTTACCACAATTCTGCAATTCATCTAAAACTGGAAGTGTTTTTTTTTTAAAATCATCTTTATTATTATTAGTTAGGAAGGCAATACAAACATTAAGGTTAACATGTACCTACATTTATAGTATAGTAATTATTGAAATCATAATTGGTTTCATTTATAGATTTGAGTGTATATGTGAGGGAAGAGTCAAATAATTAGCAAGACATACCTGACTAACTTGATTTAAAGCTTCTGCCAATAATTTCTGATTGATTCCACATAGATTTGCCACTTTCTTTTGACATTTGTGGTGCACATTCATTCCACACTCTAAAGAAATCAGGTCATTATTGATATAAGTAACAGGCAACTTGTAAGCATAATCAACAAATCTAGTACTTTTACCAGTGCTAAACTGGGGGTGATTTACCTTGTTGTGTTCCTTAACTGAACCAAAATATACAGTTTAATCTTTCTGTTTCTACTTTCAGTATAAAAAGAAGAAATTTGCATTTGCCGAAAGAAAAGAACCACAAAAGCTTTAGGTTTTGAGATTATTTGTCTGTTTTTAGTTGTAAATACTGTTACAAGCCTTCTAGTCTAATAAAATCATATATACAGATTTTCCAGAACATGTATTTATTCATTTGATTTGTATCCTGCCTTTCATTGAATACTTTTTATGTTGCTTTCTATTTTAAGCCTTTAATTATTGAAAATAAAGACTGTACCTTCACATTTTAATCCTTGTTTAACTAGTCCCCAGAGAAGACTACCACAATGATCACAGAAAGTAGGGCTCATGTAATTATAAACTTTGAACCTGTGAGGCATATCAATATGAAAGCGCTCCTTCTGAAACTGAAGATACATTCATATTAGAACAAAAGTGAAACAACTATCAATTTCCTCTCATAATCACAAAGTTTCACTAATGCCAAATCAGTTAATATATATATATATAACTGTTGAAAAACTGAAATACATTTATCACAGTCAGATATCCAGAAGTCTGTTATTTATTTGAAAATACGGCCTATAGTTTTGACACAAGCAACCCATTTAACAAAACATTTCAAATCCTGTTCTGTCCACCAAGCTATGCCAAAATTCTTTTCAGTATTAAACTTCTTTATGATTAGATCCTTCTGAAATAAAAGGGACCTTCCAGTAATTTACTCTGGTAAGCTTTTAGAGTTATGCAACCTTGCAAATATGGGGCACCAATTCAGCATCCTAAAGATCACAACTTAACATATTTCCTCAGGGCAGGTTATAGGGAGGCAGACTATATTGGCAAATAAGCATTACATCTGACCAATTCTACAGAGGTTAAAAAATGTTTGCAGAATATTGGTTCAATATCAGGGAAACAGAATTCAGCATTCTGAATGTAAAATATGCATATCTTTATTTAATAAATAATCTCAAGAATGTTCTATCTACTTGTTGCTGCTTGGATTTAGGTTTGCAGTAAAGGATTATTGCAAGACCTAAATCCAAGCAGTAACAAGTGGATAGAACATTCTTGAGAATGCCATGGTCCCTGATATCATATATGTACTTGCAGTATCTTTCATGTATTTTCTTTTTTGTGCAAGGAGACTTTTTTTTAAAAATCCAGACCTTTAATTAACATTTTAATCCATTTTTTGTGGTCTGTAATTCCTGCTAAAATAATAATTGGTTTATACTCTTATATTTCATTATTAATTTGCTTAGAAATACTTTAAAATTCTTTTTGCCATGGCATGTTACATTTTCTGGGGAATACATTTATTAGTTTAGAGAACTGCATTCAGTACTTTGCCCAGGTTTTTGCCTATTTCAAACAGAGCCAAAATGAGTGACTTGAAGTCACTGTTTGCATACCTGTTTTTCAGTGTGCTTTTTTCATCCAAGGAACAGTCATTGATCAACCCCTCCACACAATGCCAAGATTCTATGAAAACTATCCATTCTTCATATAATATAATTCAGGATGCTGCTGAACTACAGAAGCAATGAGGTCTTGATCTAAAGGTCAGAGATCACCCATTTTGAAAAGATCCTTTGAAGAGTTCTGGTTCTGGGCCACAGGGACCAGCCAATGTTTACAAAACAGGATCCACCCAATCTCAGTCAGCCACTATCTTGACATTGGTCAGAGAAGTTCAGGGCCTTCATGAGTCCTTACCCTCCAAGGTCTGTGAACAGAATGCAGAGTCTCCTGGAATTTCTTTGGGGGCTTTTGTATAATCTCTTTTGAGCACTGGCTCATGTCCAGTATGTGAAAAAAATTCAAAAGGGGCATTTTAAGTTATTGTAATTTGTTAGGCTCTTGATGGAATGATTTCCTCCAAAGGATACAGAAAGCAAGTATGGTCACATTGCTTTGTCTCTGCTCTACATAGCCTCTTTATTTTTCTTTTTTATATTTGATAACTTAGCTTGTATGAAACAAAATGTTAAACAAAAGATAGCTATAAGCAAACTAAACATGTGTAAATATAAACTTGGAGTTTCTTTTCAGCTGATTTTCTTTTTTTGTCAAAGAATACACATTACTAAATATGTAAGTTACTGTATTACTTACCATTGTATCTCTACTGTTTGCTGCAGTTCCAGTACATCTCCCAATGATTTTATCAATGCACTTTTTGTGAATAGCAGCATTACATTCTTCAAAACAACAGTAACAAAATATGCAAAAAATTAATCTTTTGGGAAAAATCAGTGAAATTTAACAACCCCAGAAAGTATAATCAATTGACACTTTAAATCAATATTGCTATGTCAGAAAACAGCAAATTACATTAATTTTTTCTCATGTCATTTAGTTTTTGTATTATAATTTCATTTACTTTGATGGTAATAATAATTTTATTAGGTTTTATCATGTACAATATGCTTATTTTTCAGATATAGCATGACCTTTTATTGTCTGCTTCAATAAACTATTGTGAATGTGTCTCTGTAGTTTCTAAAATTACAGACATAGCCTACATTTATTTATTAGCTATTGCTCTTGAGCAAAACTGAGATTAATGACTGAAATTATTCATTGACCCCAAAATAAAAACTGATGCAGCCAACTTACGTCTACATTTGTATCCTTGCTTATTTAGTCCCCTATAAAAGAAATGGAGAGAAAAGAATCATGAATAGAAGAAAATCTTCACGTTTGAGTAGCGGAGACTAGTCAATTAGCCAGGACCACGTTTACAAAGCTTCCTTCTTCCCAATGCATACTTGTATATTCTTTCCTCCAGAGGAGCAACAGACCTCTTTTGAAGGGCATGACCCCAACATGCTGATAAAATCCACTAATTTCATAACTGTCCTGGATCAGGACAACTATCTCAGACAAAAGAGCTCCAGTTCACTGGATGGTGGTAAACTAAGTCCACACTCAAATAAATGGTAAAAGTGAACTTTTAATCCTAAGTTTAGCATGGGAGCACAAAGGATAATTACTGCCCAGTGTTCATTCTTCTTAATTGCTGTTGCTTTTCTCAGGGTATTTTAACCCAGAAGCCATTACAAAATTAAAGAAGAGTACTAACTTTAGAACACTCAGGTAAATTTTACCAAAAGCAGCTGGAAACTGCCAAAACGTCCCTTAGATTTCATTATTAACAGTGACATTTTAGAGCCATTTTGAAATAGGGTTTTAGTGAAACTGATTCTTGACAAAAATAAGAATGCAGTAATAAGAAAGAAAGCAATTATGTTATAACTGTAGATCCTGGTAGTGCTGTTGAGTATGGCATTAATTTTAGTGTCCCAAAGTGGCCAGGAACATTTCTGCACTTCCATTAAAACGAAACTGTTGAGCCTGCTCCTGGTATCATAGAACTCATGCCCATGGTGGAGGGAGACACAGTCATTATTAGGATCTGTGAAATCTGGTAAGGTTCTTTTTAAAGGGGAGAAATCTATTATGGTCATTATGTGTGGTGACCATGCAGTTACATACATTATTAGTCAATTTGTCTGTTAAGTAATTCCTGTTAACTGTCAGGTAAGCTGATAAAACTTCTTAGAGTTTTCTGAAAGCAGAGTGAAATGCTTGGAGGAAAATAAGGTTATAACAGAGTCTTCACATTTAATCTCACAATGAAAGAAAAACTATGGAAATTCTTCAATGCTAGAATACATAAAAATGTACTATATTTTATTATATTTTTACTATATTTTTCCCAATCTAAAAAGCAGAATTATTTTCCTTACCAGACAAAATCTTTGCAGACAGAACAAAATGTAGGTTGTCCAAAAAAAGTGGCAATAAACTCATGATTTTTAATATAGTGGATCTTTGCCTGTTTGATTGCTCCTCTTCTATTTATAGTCACAGTTCCTTCATCTTCTCTTATTGATTGCAAACTATCTGCCAGTAAAGAAATAAAGCGTAAGTGAAGTTATAGAAAGTGTGGTTCTTCACTTGGCTGTATGTGCTTAATTTTTACCAAGGATTTATTTATTTAATTAACAAACTGATACAGTAAATTTATATGTAATATAAATGTGTAAGAAAATCCTATGTGCTTGTTCCTTCATCAGGGAGTTCTTTCAAGCACTGTTTTAGCAATTTTATGTCGCCCAACCAAAATTCACTGTCTGCTTTAAAATTCTCAGTCAGATAGTAAATACACCCACCATAAATGCAATGCTGGAAAAGAGGCACTACAACCTAACATTTCTGACCATCAAAGGTTGGTCACTAACCTGATAGCATACAAAATATTGAGACTGAGTATACCGTTAAATAAAGGCTTCTTCACTTAGTGTCCTCTAGATACGACAGCACTCCCAGAATTTTCAGCCAGGCAGCAGCAGGACAGTGAAATCTATCTATCTATCTGTCTGTCTGTCTGTCTGTCTGTCCGTTTATTCAAGCAGAAGTTCCACGAAATATCATCTGAAAATAATCCAGAGCACTCTGACAACTTATTTCTCTCTCTGTTATCCTTGTCCTTTCTTTGATTTCTTTTTATTAAAAATGCTTTATAATGTATATATTTATTAAAGATTCAGTAATATTAAATCTTACGTGATTCATTAGCAGCAAATTCATGAAACAATTTTGAAAAAGAAAACAAAGTTTATTGTGTATCTGGTAATTCTACACATCACGGGCCCAGGACCATTGTTTTTAACAGATTAAAAGAGTAAGTGGTAAACCTTAAAACAAATCATTATTTATTTAACATAATTTAAAGCCCACCAAAATTCTGACAGACTCTGGCCAGCATAGAATATAAGAAAGAAAAATATACATAAGAAAGATATAAATGTAAGAAAGGAAGATGAGAACAAAAGAGTACAAAAAGAAACCAGTCTAGTCATTATTCAATATTATCCTATGACAGCATCCTGAGCCCGGCCAAAGGCATGATGGAGCATGACTGTTTTAACTTACAGAAAGGGGGAGAGTTGAGGTTCTTTGAACATGTAGGGGGAGAGTGTTCCACAATATGGAGGATATGACAGAAGGTCTCCCCTCTCATCCACACCCAGCAGGCCTCACACATGAAGGGCCTCTTGCAGTGCCTGGACTAGCTCTGGCAAAGCACTGTCTATGTATCCCACTGCTGTTCTGTATAGGTCTTTAAAGGCAAGGAGCAGCCCTTTGAACTGAACCTGAAAGTCTTATGGTAGCCAGTGCAGCTCCCTTTAAAATAGGTACTATTCTACCTGGGTTAGGATTTTCCAATCTCCCCACTGCATTTTGTACCAGCTTTGCAGCTTTCAAAGGCAGCCCAATATAGAGTGCATTACAGTAGTCCAGCCCAGTAGTAATCAGGGCATGAGTCACTGTTGCAAGAAAGATATATAGTTGTCTCTTGAACACTTACAAAAATCTGTTAGGACTGAGGCTATGTGGTTCAATCCTATGGTTTACTGAAATGACACTGATTTAAATTATGGTTATCAGGAAGTTGGATAGCTGTATAAATCTGATCTAGAAATAAATGAATAAATCCTCTAGTAGCATGCATGAAATCCTATACATGTTTACTAAGATACTAGTAAGAGTCAAACTAGTAAGTAGGCTCAGATCTCTTCAATGTAAGGAACTGCTTTTAAATAATATTTTCGTAGAGCATGATAACTACAGTAACTCACAGAAATTTTGGGTGCATGAGTTATCTTCCCATTTACAAGCTGTTTTACCTAATTAGTTGATCACAGCTTGAAGTTCAGATCCAGATTAGCTTATCCAATATATAGGAGAAGGAATATTTACTTATTTATTCAATTTACATCCTGCCTTTCATTCAGGAGTGTAAGCAGCGGACACAGCTCTCCCTCTTATTTTTCGCTACACGACTAAGCCATGAGGTAGGCTGTGCTAAGACAGTAACTGGCCCAAAGTCACTCAGTGGCTTGAACCTGGGCCTCACAGCTCCTAGTCCAACACTTTTACTTCTATTCCACACTGGTTCTCACAATGTCTTATATTTGGATAAGGAAGGATATCTCTCCTGAAGTCCATGTGGCTCCTACCCTGTTCCATAAGGCCTTGAAGACCTAGTTGTTCTCCCAGATCTTGGGTTAAGATGGACAGAGCCTTGTTGGATGTGTTTTGTCTATATTTTTGTATAAAATAACTTGTTTTGTTTTGTATTGTGGTTTTATTGTTTATTATATTGTGAGCTGCCCAGAGTAAGTTTGGAGTTGGGCAGCACCCAAAATGAAGTAAATAAATGAATATGAAACACATTCAATCAACAAGTATGATGAGTCTGCTGCAGGTTGAAGCTAATATTGGAAAAGTTCTGTATCAGCTAAGAACAGTAGGAGCACAAGGCATTATGTTTGTTATTGCTTTATTGTAAGCAAAGTTTGGTTGGCAAAATTTAAAGAACAAGAGGGGAATGGAAAAATGGGCTCTCAAACAACATGGTCTACATTGGCTTCTTTACTCCTCTGCCCATCATCTCAACTTTTTATCTTCACACATATTCAGGTCCCTTTGGTACAGTTACAACTAATCTATTCTAAGAGATTTTACTGTGTGTGTCTGTGTGTGTGTGATTAAAATCATGGTTAAGTTTCAAAAGAGGAGAGCAATCCTTTTCTTAACATCCTTAATCTTCCAACAAAAATGTTATTTTCTTTTGTTTGGGGAAAATAAAAAGTTGGAATCAACCCCAGCTTGAGTAGTCTTATACTAAAAAGAATTTCACTACTTCAAAACCTTTGTTGTAATGTACGCATTACTCATCTTTAGTGCTCACTGTCTTTCAAAGTGAATGGAACAGCTGCATTTTCTGGGGCTTGAAGTCTTAAGGACTGAAACAGCATGCTAAGCGTCTTATTTTCAGTGTGGAAAATGGTTCTAGTAGCTCAGATTGTGACCTAAAGAAATATATTTGCACTGAAATCTAGTAAATGTATTTAGAACTAGGATGAAAGCCAAACTGTAACACTATAATAATCCAGATGATACAAAATAAAGTGCTTTAGTCATATATTTTGGAAAAAACACAAGAATAGTGAATATGGGGATAGATTTCCAACTGTACTAGATAACTCTGGTTTATAAATACAGATAAATCCCATACTAGATAAATCCAATTAAAGAGCTTTAATCATTGCCCATTGTCATGGTCCCAGTCTGGATTGGTTTTATCTACTTGCTGTGTAAATTACCACAAAGTAATCTATTGAAACAAGAGGAATAAATAATAAAAATTAAAAGTCCACTCATTCTCCCTTGTACTACACTCACATTAGAGTCCTAATTTGATCAGGTCCCCCCACAATTACTTTAGAACAGAAAGGAAATAAGAAACTTCTGGCATCTTTCAAGTAACTAGTATTAGCCATATTGGGAAGCATTCCATCTAAGACTTAACATACGACTTAACATACAGTATAGTACGTTTAAGAACTGAACAAGGAGAGATCAACTGGGCGTGGCTAGGAAAGCTGTTACTGCAGTTCTGAATCAGATTGGTTGCTACCTTGAGATGCTCTATCAGTATGCAAATATGTAATGTATTTTGTTGTATCCTGTTCTCCTTCCTCAAGCCAATTATTGTGATAAGGGAATCAAGGCCAAACATTCTTCCCAAGTACTTACCTGGGGTTTCTGTGATCACAACATTCCACCACAAAGTCTTTCATGAAGTGAAAGCAGTGAAGGAATGATGAAGCAATATCAAAATCTTTGTGTCTGCTTTCCAGAAAGTCTGTTTAATCATGGCCACTGAGAAGTAAGGGAAGAGAGGGAGAACTGGTTGTCTCAGCATGGGAAATGAGTGCTTGCACTAGAGAAGCTGAATCTTGAGGCACACAGGGACATCCTCTTTTTGAACAGAGGCTGCTAAAAACAGGGAAAGGCAAGGGCAAGGAGTACACATTTGTTCTGCTTTGGGGCACCAGCATTTTCAGTCAGCCAAAGTTGGAAAATAGGCTGAAGTGAACAAGCTCACTTAGCCTTTCCTTTGATAGGATGTCCCTGCAGAGGAGGTGTTGAACTGTCTTGGTGGGCTCCCAAATTATGCTCAAGAATGCCCTGCTTCAGTTTAAAGTATCAAAAAGGAAAGCTGATTTCCAGTAACACCCCCAGCTTTTCTTTCTTAAATCTGCCATAGCCTGATACATTTATTTTGATCAAATATCAAGAACAACAAACTACTCAGAAAAAAATAACTGAATGCCAGCAGTATACGTATTATCTTTAAAAATATGAAATTAAAACTTCAACTATTTATGGATGTTAACTGCTGCTGTACAAAACTTGGCAAGATTGATTGAAGTCATCTTATCTAACAGGAGAAGGTTGATATACATAAAGTTCATCAAAGCAACCTGGAGCATGTAGCAACAAGAGGGATTTTTTTCAGCTGTCATTTTTCAACACATGAAAAAGCAATTCTACAGCAGGGACAAGTTCAACAGGATATAAGGACTTTTCATATGTCAAACTTTTCATATGGAACTGCTGAAAATAGAATATTGAATCTGACTCTAAAGAAGAAACCTTGCTGGGATGGTAAAATATATAAAATGATATAATTGCCCTGTTTCCATCTGGCATTTTCTATGTGTTTCCTAAAATTTCTGAGATCAGGCTAGTCTTATTTTGATGTTTCATACCTAGAAACCTTTAGCTTTTCTTAGCATGAATACATTCTAAAAGAGGTTTTTAAAATATCTATTGAAATACCATATGATGATAAAAGGCCAGGAAGTGCCTCTCATAGCTGGGAGAATTTAAACGTATGATTCTTTTTGACTAGATGATTTGAGGAGCCATGCAGTGCCTAAAATCACTGGGAAAAAAGGGGCAGAGGCCAGATTGAATCTACATGTGTATTGGCATAGCAGAAGATTGGCAAGGAGATAGTGCACAAAGAAGATATACCTGTGGAGAACCAATTACTTAGCCAGCTGAGGCAATTTGCACCATTGTATTGTAAATCACTCTTGCCTTTGAGCCTTTTATCTATATTCCTACTTGTAACAATTAAGATAAAGAGGACAGGAGTTTTCTAATCTAACATCTGTTGGGTGGGGGGCAGCAGTTGCACACTAGACATAAAGTTTCCCATAAAAATATTCTTAACGAAGGGTCAAGTGTCTGAGTTCTCAAGTTATTGACAATATATATCATCAGATCATCTCCCGGTGCTACCTGCTAGGGACACTGTTTAGTTATAAATATCCTTGGCAGTGGGATAATGTCTGAATTAAGACCAAGTCACTGATAGAGGGGCTGCCAAGCCATCTCAGGTGTTATTGTTTATATGCCTTGCCCCTTAAGAAAAGCATGAAAAAGAAGCCAAAGCCCCCAGATGACACTTGAAACTTTGGCATTAACTTAGAAGGGTACTATACAACTGCAGTAGCTATAATTGTCAACAGTGCCTGATCCATCTGCTGCCCTTTTTTATTTGGGGATCCTAGCAAGCTGAAGGGATATGGATTAGCATATCTGTCTCTCTGTAACTCTCTTAATATTCCTTCAGTAAAATCCTTTTCAGCATTTCACCCTGGTTTGAACCTGTTGTCTCCAAAGCCTAAAAAAAAACCTATTGGCTCACAGCCAACAACAACCATCTCTAACTCCATCTCCATTGGACCCTCAGCCGAAGCCATGGTGCAGAGAGCAGGGATCTCCCATCAATTCTTTCTACAGACATAAGAGGCTGGATGGAATGTCTTGGAATATTGTCAGGTCTCTGCAAATGTCAGGTCCATGAAATTACTGGTAGCTCCAGAATCAACCATGGTCTAGGTCCATAGAATAGGGCAACCCCAGGGATCTGGACTTTTAAAGGCAGGATCAAGTGCTGACTAGGCATTATAGGTAGAGGTAGGGCTAGCTGAAAGATTATGGTTCCCCAGTCTTGGAGTTGATCTAGATCAGATGCAGCCTGTTTCCCCACCCAGGATGGGTATAATTTCTGGGCTAGACATGTGGTAGCCCAATGTCCTTGGTTCTTACAACATAAACAAGCTCCTGCAAACCTGTGTTTAGCCTTTTCTTCTAGAGATAATTGAAGTCCAGTTCCCAGTTTGCATGGGTAGTGCAGACTGAAGAGATGTGGCTGGAGGTCCCTGCATTTGAGGTCTGAAGGGTGGTTAGCAAAGATTTACATCTAGGTTGTATTAGACTAGAAAGTCTGTGGCCTGGCCAAGAATCTCATCCAATTTTTTAGGCACTGCTACAAGGCATTTATGATGTGATGCTGGAGGCACTTGCAAACGTTGTGTAGATTGCATGGTGAACTGGAAAAGCTGTGCTTTTAATTGTTCATTTTCGGCTTGTAATTACTCCATTCAGTGACTGCGCTTAAAGGAATACTCCTCCACTGTGGGGTGGTGGGGTGACAAACAATCTCAAGCTACACATCAGCCGATGCAGTTTGCAACTGTACCTCCTGAAGTGGCTTTCCCACCAAGGGCTGCAACTAGGGGGGCAAGTGGGGCATGTGCCCCTGGCACCGCGCTGGGGGTGTGTGCCAAAATGAGCGCTGGGGGTGTGTGCCAAAATGGGCGTGGAATCCATGTGTGCCCCGGGTGACACAGACCCTAGTTGCGGCCCTGTTCCCACCAGTGCATTCACTTCAGATAATTCCTGTGGTTTAGGTGAGACTCAGTCTGCTCAAGGTGTTCAGCCTCAGACTGATCCCTAACTCACTGAACATTCTTCACAAAATACACAGGAAAAATTCCATTCAGATAATGGGTGCCTTATTAGTCATATAATGGAAATGCTACATTATTTTATACAAATTTAAAATAGTTTCTCCACTACTAAAAGTAACTATATTATCATTAACAAATGGCAAACCTTTCTAATTTCAAAGCTGAAATTAGAAGCATGATAATTCCAGAAATAGAAAGATATTATAGTTGCCTTTAAAGTGGACTGCTACAGAAAAAGAGGAAAGTCGGTGCTCATGCAATTCATTCACTATAGTTCTATTCCTAGACAAGGTAAATAATTTCATTTAAATAAACCAAGGCATTGACAACTATATCTGCACAATTTTATGAACATTATATTTTACTGAAAAATGGAAGATAGTTTTTCTGGACCCTGCCCCCCCCCCTCCTTTTTTTGCAATCGTACTTTTAGTTCTATTTCTCCACTCTAGCATTGCCTCTCCTTTCTGCTTTCTGAAAAGGAATCTTATAACAGAGAAGGCAGATCACTTTGGTTTTAGTGGGAGACCAAAAAATAATCAGACAATAAAGGATTACAGGGTTAAGCTTAAGCTAAAAGAAAGACTGTTTCACTGTCTCTGTTAATTGGTGTAAGTTAGGAAAGAATAATGATGTAAAATTTGTCACTGTTAATTTGTTAAATTACTGGATCTCATATATCATCTCTCTTCTGAATAAAAAATCAGTTCAAGATAACTAATTGCATATGTAACCTCCCCCGCTCCCCCAAGCAGCGATGGCTTACGATGCAGACTTGCCCATTCAGTTTTCCGACAAGCAGCCTTCTGTAAAATATGTGTCAGAAAACTGTCTTTCTCATTAAAGAAATATAGGAAAACTATTCACTAAGCTTCTGCAGATTAACAAACTAGATAAAAATGCATGTAATGAGTCCCTGGCCCAAGTATATTGCAATGAAATGTCGTGCCATAAGCTTGAAGTACATTGCCCATTAAATGATACATTCATCTACTGTGAAGATTTCCTTTGTTTTTGCATAGTTTTCCCATCATAGTTTGATATCTATATGAAAATTAGTTTAACTGATGAATATTCTAGACCCTTCAATTAAAATATTTGAATTTACTAAAAAGATACTCCCCAATTAATCTGAAGGTGTTTAAAAGCAACATTTTTGTTATCTAGCTAACCAAACTATAATGAACCTATGATTATGATGCAACATTTTCTAAAGGGATAGGTAAATACAAAGTTCATTAAAGTATGCACAGCTTATACTTTGTTTTAAAAATACGCTGATCAATCCTGATCAGTCCTGCCAGATCAAGAAACCATTAGATTCAGCAATTCCTAGAAAAGCAACGATAAACTAAAATAGATGACACCAACAGAAAAACCTGGATTGCATGAAACCTCTGGGAAGGGCTAAGAAACTGCTCCAAGTTCAAAAGGTCTACTGTTGAAGCAGAGGGATTGGCAGGTCATACATACATCATACTACCCCTTCCAAGGCAAGCAATGTTATACAGAACATAAAACAGGAATAAGAAACAGTGTGCCAAGGAAATTAAAGGCATGAGATACACTCTCCATACTTTTCTATTCTTGCAAACCAACCTTGCTTCAACCACATTCATACATCTTTTAATATACTGCCTTTTGTTCTTCCCATCTCTCATCTCAACCGCTTCATCCAAACACAATTTTTTTGATCTTTCCCTTCCTCTCATTCCAATTCAACATTTTTACTGCATTTATTACTCCCTTTTCACCAATTTGTTTCTTGAGCCTTAAAATTTATAATACTCATTTCAGATAGTGACATATCACCATCATTCCCATAGAAATCTCTGGAATATTCCTTCCATCCTTCCCTTATTTCTGTTTCATCCCAAAATATTTAATTCTTTTTATTTGTATTTCCATTCACTCTGTCAGAGGCTCATTTAGCCCTCTTCCTCGATTTCCAAAATTTTGTATTTCCATAAAAATCTCTCCAGATTTTCTCTCTTTTAATCTTATCTGTTCCTTCTTCTCTTTTACCACATTCTTTGCGATTATAAACACATTTAACATCATCTTTCTCTCATCATCTTTGCAGGAATAATTCTTTTATATGCATTTTTCTCATCCAGAGCCTCTTGCATATCATAATTCTGTCAAGCATCTTTTCCATGCTTCCATTAGCATAATTGCACACATTATGGTGGCACTTGTAACGTAATTCTTTTCATTCTTCCCTAAGTATTCTGTTCCATCTCCTCTTATATCTACTTTCCATTCATTCTGTTGAGAGATTAATCTATCTTCCAATCTTTTTTCATACAGGCAGGACTCCTAACTTTCTGTTCTTCTACTTCTTTCACTTTTTCATTTTTCTTCCATGTCAAAATCCACTCCTGATGCTATGAAATAATATTCTGTCCCACATTCAGACCCACTCATTATCCTTATATCCTTCACTAATTCTGTCAACCTTTCATCATAAACGATCATGTCAATCATGGTTTTAGATGTATATTCATTTGTTTGCCATCTGTATATACCAACAGACTTATGCTTAAACAATTTGAAAGAATGTGAACTTTCCTAGACATATACTAACCAAAAAGCATCATTTTCACTCATTCTTGAGTCTCCATATGGCCCAATAACATTTTATATACTCTCTTGTCCCTGTGTGTATGTTCAAGTCACCTAACAGAGTACTTCTTTCTCTGGTTATATTCATTCAAAATATTGCACAATTCCAATAATGTCTTTTTAATTTCTAAGGAGTACCAATAATTATGTCCATGCTGTTTTCATTTGTTTTATTATTTACAAGGATATGTTAAGTCATGCATCAGAAGCAGTGTCTGTTCTATAGACTATGGAATAAAGGATGGTAGATGCCATTTACTTGTGTCATTTTCAACTTCTTTCATGGCATATAGGGATTCTTTGGGAAAGAGTGGAGGGGTACCAGTAATTTTGGCCATGTCTCTGTGTGTACTGTATGTCTCTCTCTCTCTGTGTGTATAAAAAAAAGAGAGAGAGAGAGATACAGAGAGAGAGGCAGAGACAATGTCCCACATAATACTCCAAATATTATAGCTAATATCAGCATTCTTAAAATAAATAGTGCTATTTGTCATGAACCTCGCTGTATATACTATAGCTGCTATATGAAGCTGTGAGCATGGGGAATGAGTTGAAGGAAGCTATGGGAGTTTTCATATTCAGCCTCACCCAGGATCTCCCTCAAATGTTTGTCATTAGAGAAAGGGATAAAACTCTACATATGGATATTAGTAGGCACGCTAAGCCTCTTCTCATGACCACTGAGTATGTGGACAGCCCAGGAAACACATCTGCGTAGCTCACAGACCCCCTACAACATTCAAAGATATGAGGTAAATTATCTGAATTCCTCATAAAAGTCAGGATAATATTCTATGCATCAGTGGAAAAAACTTGTTGAATACATAGAGCATTTCCTAATAAAGAATTTGGACTATGCTCATTATATTTCAAGGTAATTTTAACTATATATTGGAAGTTTAGTTTTTTTTTTTAAATCTCCTTACCTCCATCTTCTAGAAAATATTGTACAGCCATGAGTACTTTTCCTTGAGGTTGTAAATCAAGCTAAAAAGAAAGAAACTACTGAATTACTTGCCAGTTTTGGTAAAACTCTATAATAATCTCTTCCTACAGAGAATTAATGTTTTAAAAAAAAATTAAAAATTAAAAGTGATTGCCAAGAGCAGCGTTTCTCAACCTCAGCAACTTTAAGATGTGCCAGAGAGTTGAAGTCCACACATCTTAAAGTTGCTGAGGTTGAGAAGCGCTGACCTAGAGAGTTAAGTCACAGGAAAAGCTGCTTTCCTTAGATGTGTCATCCTCTCTCCCTCCCTCCCTTGTATGTCACCCATTCCTAGAAGCTTGATCTGTAGGGTTTCTGATTCATTAGGGACTGAGTCAGTATTTCATGTAACATTGGAAATGCATAAACTGAACAAAGGTAGTCCTAAAGCAAAGATGCACGGCAAGTTTGCCTATGGTTCCTGAATGCGTTGGATATAACCCCTACATCCCAATCATGCTCTTTCCCAGTTCCCCAAGCAAAAGCCTTTTTTTTCCCTTTTCATACTAGCTGGCAAAGAACTAGCAGTGCTCTGGTCTGCAGACGCCCCACACTCTTCTTTCTGCTGAACCATGTCTTTAGTTCCTATGGGTCCAGGAGCTTTCTAGAAAAAGGGAAAGGATGGAGCTTTTAAGCCCACTGTCACATCTAATTAAAATACATAATATATGTACTGTTACATGTGTTCTTTTCAGCTGGAGCACTTCCTGTCTGCCATCTACTCAAGGGAATAAAGTTTGAAATTATTTGTTTATATTAAAAAGATGGGACAGTGGACTTAAGTGGGCATCCAGGGGATTTTTGTAGGAGTACAATGGTGCCTATGGCATTTATATCATTCTTAGAAACTCTCCCAGTTTGGTTGGAGTTTTCCAAACCAGATATTTTACAAAACATCATTATGTTATAAAGGGAGATGTATTCTACAAACATATTCTATAAAGCAAGCTGGTATCCAAGCCTTAGTAACACAGGTATCAGGCCAATGTCTCCAAGGAGGAAACTACATAAAGAAGGCCTTACCATAGAGAAGGCCCTATCTCTAGTCATCTCTGAAGGCTGGGAGGGGCGGGAGGAGGGGTCTAAGTAAGTAGGTTCATTGGAAGCAAGAGGTCTTTTGGATATCCTACTTTTGAGCTCTATTGGTCCAAGGTAAATAACAACAAAAATAATTGATTCCATAAAATAATACGCACCCAGAACTCTGCTTTCCCGTTGCCTTTCTTACATCTTTCAGCCAAAACAGATACACCTACAGTCACTTCAGACAGTGGCTCTTCTGCTGCCTTCATGAGAACAATCTGAATCACCCTTCCTTCATAGATGTGGGCATCAAAGGAAGTTTTCCAATCTGGGTACATAGTGGGCTTCTTCTGAATCAAAGTTTTGCCTCTCTCTGTAAATATCGAAAAAAGGTATAGATGACAAGTTACCAAGAAAAGCTCTATATTTCATCATATATTGAAACTAGTACATGGTCATTTTATTAACTAAAGAGAAAAATATTTCAACAATTTTAAGGAAATGATAAAGCTTAAAATAAATATCCATCATACTTATTTTATAATGGTACATCCACTGTTATAAGACCAATATGTTTCCTAAGCATAATAATTAAGACAGCCTATCTTCTCTTGTGTAGACCCAAACTTAGATTATTTTAGCCAGCCAATTAGAACAACAGCTTCCAAAATGGGGATTACTGGCCTCTTAATATTGAATAATGCTTCTGTGTACATAGATACATACCCAACATGCGATTCCCTTTCAGGGTAAGCAACATTTTGCAAAGTGCAGAAAAGGAGTTAAAAACTGGTAAACCAAAGGAATTAAGGCATTAGATAAGGAAAAGATATGTAGCTAATTCTAATTTATAAGAAGCCACTCACTATGACTCTTAGTACCTTTCTGTCCTTGCAAACCATCCTTCCACTAAATCGATACATTGCCTCATATGTTGTCTTTTGTTCTTTAAACTTCTCACATCTCTCATTTTGAGGATCTCATCAATTCCAGGCACAATTTTCTCAGCCTTTCCCTTTCTTTCAACCCATTCATTCTCAACCCTTCAGATATTCATTTTGCAATTGGGTTCTCATTCACTTATGACTACACTACTTCAATGTATTTCCTTTGTCCCATACTCACTTTGTATTCAGTCCATATTCATTTGGTACCAATTAATTTTTGGCCCTATTGCTTCTTGTTTTACCATGCACACTACTGAATTTACCATGCATTCCCACTGCATTCAACTTATTTTTACATTTCTACAACTTATCTCTCACATCCATACAACAAAGTAGGCAGAAGCACAACTAGCATCTTTTGACAAACGTCGTAACTCACATTCTACCAGGGTACACAAATTCATCTATTTGCTCTAGTTTTTCACCTGTTATGCATAACTTGTTTGTTGTTGTTAATTGTTCACTCAGTTTCTCAGGCAAACACAACTATCTTGGTCTTTGATACATTAATGTCCAGATCCATAATACTCAATGCATCATGCAATTTAAGATTTGTTGCAAATAATCTGGATTCTGAGCCCACAATATGACATTGTTTGCATATAAAAGTGCATACACATAAACATTCCCAACCAATACAACTTTGTCACTGCCAGCATTCCTTGTACATTTACCCATTAATACATTAAATCATCCTTGTTTTACTTCCTTCTCAATGTTGAACCATTTGCTAAGCATTCAATTTATATACAAACATGTTTTACTTCCATCCTATACATATACAGTGGCCAACCAAACTTCAACTCCATATTCACACATAACATTTCAGAATATTCATTTTATCATATGCTTTCTCTAAATTTACAAATGTACATTTACTTTCTCACACAACCATACATTTCTTGAAGTCTGTTATTTTAATAGCTGTTTGTCTGATGCAACTTTTTCAGCGTGATGAATTGACTTAAATAGCAGAAAAGAATACCAACTAAATGTATGTTTTTTAATAAGGCTTGTCAAAACTAAATTACTGTACATGTTTGACAAGCAAGAATGTGCTGGTTTGCCAAATGCACCCTAAAATGTTTTATCTTCTGTTTCAAAATGCTTTATTTGGATTCAGACAGCCTTTCTTGTAAGAGGTGCTCAGAGGAGATGTTTCCATTAATAAAAAGTTAATTCCAGATCTCCTTCCTCCTCCACTGTAATTCTATTGTAACAGCGTTTAAGAATCACTTGTAACAAAATTACAGAAAGCCCTCACAATATGGGTTGGCAGCACATCTAAGTAATTTCCTTTTTCACCTGATACGTTGCTCTGAAATACATAGAACAATCCTACCCGTTTCTCCAGCTTATATAGCACACCAAATTTTGTTTGCTTCTGTTGTTTTAGAAGTTGCAAATGTAGCTAAGTTGCTAACCTACACATTTTTTCTTTATTTTTGGTCAGAAAATTATTGTGGGAAGAATACCCAGTAATTTAAAAGTACAGAATGAATCCAAATGAACAAATGTTAATTACGAGTGTGACTGTAATAAAATGATGCTATTGTAAACCACTTCAGATTTTTTAAAATGAGAAGTGCTGTGCAAATATTTTAAATCAATAAAAGAGTTCATGGTACCAGCTATTCTATTTCAGTCCCCATCTCTTTCCCAACACTTTGTTAGCATTTTGTACCTTTGGATATGCTCAGTTGTTGGCCTGCTTTTGTTTTTACTTTCTCCATGCAGATTTTGTGTGAGTGGGCACATATCCAATATTAGCCATATTTCAAGTTTTTAATGTCTATGTCATAATGTTCTTTCAAAGGACTTTGCAAGACCTAATCTATCCAGATAAAGTTGGTGCTTTCTGTCTCTTTAAAATATGTTCCTTGAAGCTGCATTCCATTCCTTTTCCCTGATATGATTGTCAGACTTTTAAAAAATCTATTTCTCAACATTCATCAAGTTGTCACTGAATGCCCCACTTACTTCTCTATTGTGAATAAGTGCTAACTCTGGTCCAAATACAGGTAGTCCTCGACTTATGACCATAATAGGGACCAGAAAGTTTGTTGTAAAGTGGTACAGCTGTTAAGCACCTGATTTTACGACATTTTTTGCAGCAGCCATTAAGTGAATCACATGTCGTTAAGAGAATCACACAGTGTTTCTCTTGGTTCCCCATTGATTTTCAGTGTCAGAAGCTGGCTGGGAAGGTTGCACATGGTGATAGCATGATCCCAGGACGCTGCAACTGTCGTAAATATATGCTGGTTGCCAAGCACCCCAATTTTGATCATGTGACTGTGGGGATGCTGTGACGGTCATAAGTGTGAGGACCGATTGCAAGTCATTTTTTCCAATGCTACCATAACTTTGAACAATTGCTAAATGAATGGACATAAGTCGAGGAGTACCTGTAAGAGCTACAAAATAATGAGACAGACTAGCAGGAAAATACCATGGGTAATATGTGACATGTTAGATGAGAAGTCCTGTTTTGTTTTCCCTTTTCCTTCTGTCATTTAAATGAAGATGTTGTAACATTGTTTTGTTGCTATTACTGATTTTTAATATGTTTATCAAGAACTGCTTCAAGATCAAATTGAATAAGTGAGTGGCATAGATATGGATGAAATAACATTAATCAAAATTATTAGATAAATATAATAGTCTTCCCATATTCCATAAACCAGTCTTCTGCAACCTTGCATTTTCCCACTTTACTGGGACAGCTTAAGATATGCTGATTTGGCAGAGTCTGAAACCATTTATGTTTCTAAACTAAAAAGGAATCCCTGAACTCCAAATACATTTAATAATTCTGAAAGGAGGCCTCAAGTTTATCATTTGCCATGACCAACCAGTTTAGTGTTTGAGATAATAACTGTGTCTCTTCTAAACATCTCAGGAATTATTTCATTAGATCTGAACTACAAGCACAATAAAGCATCAACAATTAATGGCTCAAGTATTAATGCATAAAGAATATACTGACATACATTGTAGACATATCGTGATCTTGAATTCATAAAATATTCAAAATCTCAAATGCATCCATTTCGTTGAATAGCTTATGCATGCACTGTTTCAAAATATTTAATATAATCCTGAACTACAACCTTGTTGTTGATGTTATGAAATCAATGAAACATGAATGTGTGTGTGTGGGTATATATTAATGTTCCCATTTCTCTATTTTGCTCTTATTTTATCCTAGCAGCACCCAAGTTAGCTTGAAGTCACAGGAAGATTGGGGTGAGAAAGGAAAATAAATTATTTTCTGTTAAGTATTTTTGATCCAAGTCCTGGATATTGACTGCAAAACATGGTGATGATGCTGGTGGTGAAAAGAAATTAGATTACTTTTTTATATTTCTGGACTAAGTTATGAGTTAACCCATGTTATCTGCCCAGAGTCACTTGGCAAGTTGGCAACATATACACTGAACAAATAAATACATAAATAAAACAATAGGGGATTTTTTGAGGGGAGGTTGTTACGTGCTTCTGCACATGATTTGTCCTTTTCCTACAAAAAATAAAATACTAACAACTAACACTTAAGACAGCCAGGAACAAAAGATATGAACCCTTTAATGAATGGTAAATGAAATTCATTGTTCAAATCATACAAAAATATAATCATTGTTCCAAATAACAGTGAAAATGCTATTTTACCACTGTTTAGTTTCTGATTTAAAGTAACAGAACAAGATCCCAAACCCCCCAACCTGAGTGCTGATAAAAAATCCAACCGTATATTAGAAGTGTGTTATTTTTTCTCACCCACTGGCTGTATTCGAAGTTAAAATAATATTTTCCTATCAACACAGAGGCACTTACTTCTAAATAAACACGCACAGACTATTTGAGGAGAACTCCACTTAAAAATGCAGTCAAAATAATTTTATTTCACCTGTAGTCAAAGCCTCTTTCATTTTTATTGCACAGAAAGGCTGCAGTTGTTCTCCTTGATTCTGGACTGGTCCTAGCTCAAAAGAGTTGAATGATATTCGTAAAAAGGGAGCCATAATTCACAGCTCAGCAGTCACCTATAAAAGAAAGAACAGAAGGGAAAATTGTGTTAAGTCAAAAATTATACTGAGTAAAAATAAAAATTAAAAAATGTCAGTTAATCCTGTTTCAAATCTGCCCACAAATTTCCACTTTTATTATTGGAACTGTTTTCTCTCGTAAGCACCCATATTCTTAAACCCCCAAGCCACATTTGACTGGGGTACAAGAAAGAATCCATTTGGTGGATCCATTCTCTGCAGCATATAGCTTCATTTGCTTGCTTGCACTTGTTCTTTCCCTTATTTTCTCAGTGATATGCACATGTGTAAGTATAACCTAGACTGAAATTATGAGGAGCAGAGCTGGTATCTCTGCTGGTTTAGAACTATGGAGCACATAATCCATAGTTTCATCACTTAAATCAAACTATGAATTCAGAATTATAATCTCTATTGCACTAACATCTTCCCATGGTTCTTCCACTGCTATGTTAACATATAACACATTCATTTGCAAGTTTTCTTTTTAAATCCTGCAGTTGTTCCATGTGCCACAATTCATGAGATCAGCAGAAAAGGTTCATTTGGCTTAGTTATCAATTCATACTTGCTAGTCAGTAGATGTCACTCTCTCATACTGTTTTGGATTATGCCAAATATGCATGATATTTTAAATAGCCATAACATTTCTATTTGTGTCCAGATCCTAGTCTAGCTCTATTCATTATGTGACTCCTTGACACGGGTGCTCTTTTCTTTAAGCCATCTGAGATTAATTTCCAACCATCTGCTACAATGTTCTTATATGCTATTTAGGTAGTGGAAATAATTTTTTATTTCAATATTAAGAAATGTATGTATTTCCACCCATGCTTTAATAAATAAATTTAACAAGGTAACATTGACAGCCAACAATTTTTAAGGAATGTGTAATTTAAAAAAGCTTCCATTTGCTCAGCGATATACATGCATCAAGTATATTAATCATTAACGCTTTTGTCAAGCGTATAATGGATTCTAATGGTAGCACATTATAAGATACAATGTAACATCAGAAATAATTAGTTGTTATTTTCTATATAAGTATTATATAGAAATAATATTATATATTATGTAATATTAATATTGTTGTTGCATTCAGCAAATACACAGTTCCTTGCAATTTGGATACAAGAATAAACAAAACTAAAGCACCAAAACTCACCAAAGTTACACCTTTTGAATGAATACAGTGCATGTATTCAGTGAACAAGTCATGTTCAAAACACTTTCCAGCAATTATCCATAAAATGAAGATGGCATCCTTGTAACCCTTTCACTTCAAGATACAGGCCATCATTGGAACACAAAAAATTTAAGAGCTTACTATAAATTTGAACACCGGTTCAAGGTTTTTGTGGGGGACTGTTGCTTGTTAAGATAAAGATGCAGAAACCCGCCCCCCCAACTTTTCTTATATTCTGATTGGAAGTTGGGCATGATTTAACAAGAGAAGGTTATTGGGATTATGGTGGAAACTTTAACAAAAATATTCACCCTGGTGCAGCTGCTGTGTAAAAGATAAATTTCATCTAAAGATAATTCAAGAAAAAATTGAGAATAAAATCAATATCGACTTCCAGTGGGAACATGGCCTACTGAACAGAGGTTTGTGAGCTCTGCAGACAGAGCTGACAGTGGAGGCTTTTCTTTTGGGTGTGGGCAGGCTTTTTCCTGAAGCCCAAGAGTGCTTTGGTGGTAAGAAGGCACCTGGAATCATCCCATCTGCCCTCCAGAATGCCGTCTTGCAGCCAGAGAATCGCCAACAGCATTCGCGACAATCTGGCAAGAGGCGACAGGCAGCGGGGACGCCATCATTTCCAAACTCTGCTGCAACCTTAAAGGGACATTAGGTCAAGCCACCTCATTTCTAAACCACCCAATTCATATATATTTTTAAGCTTATGTACCCCAAGAGAGGCTTTCTGCAGCAAGAAGTGCTTATCATTATTTCTGGATTAATTTTAAAATCTTTTTTAAACTTTGGCTTATTTCCCATTTAAACATTAAGGTGGACTGAGAATAAATAATCATCTCCCTGCTATTATTTTTGTATCTAATTTGAAGGATTTAACGTTTTCCTGCACATTGAAGCTGCCATTTTGAGTCTTCAGTTTTCTGTTCAATTTCCTTGGGAGCCCTAATTGTTGGTTAGCATACTTTCCTTTTTGTCAATTACTCTCCAAAGCCCTTCATTAACTCATTAGCTCCTATCTGCGCTAGCCAAGTATCCAGGGGGCGCCATAATCTACTGCCTGAAACATGGGAAAGGAAGAGTTCAAGAAGATTTCCTCAGAGCTCTGTTCTGAGCTTCGTTGTGATTTCAAACAGATTTTACATGACACCCTTCAAGTTATTCTGCAAGGTATCTGGGATATTGCATAAAATATCAGTTTTAAAATGTGTCAAGGGGTTGAGGATGTTCTGGAGGAAGAGGATGAGTTCATTACTGACAGCGAAATTGGACTCTCTGAAGAAACGCCAGGCAACGAACACACTTGGTGATGAAGGGGTTAAGAGAGTTCGACTTGCAAGATACAAACTGGCTTATTTATCTCTGGGGTTGTTTTGAGAACAAAACTGCTATGTTCTGTGTGAGGCTTTCTACTGAGAAGTCTGGCTTTCTAAGGGGGGCAGTTGGGCTGCTTGATTTTCTAAGAAAAATGCCTTATGTGCAATATAGAGACAAGTAAATGTTCTGGTATATTTCGATGTGGGATAAAAAAATTAAGACTATGTATTTGGTTTGATATTAAGGCTTATATGATTCCATTTCTCTTTAATGGTTTGACTGGATTTTTTAAAGGTTTGATCTATAAGATTTATAAGGTATCGATGAGGGGTAATAATAATTGCTTGGTTTTTAGGTTTAATACGGTTAAGTTTGTTCTAGTATTATTAATTATAAAAGTAGACAATTTATATGTTTTTATAATTTGATTTTTGTTATAGTGGACAGAAATACATAGAATAGTGGTAGGAAGGAAATAAAGAAACGTTTTTTGGGGGGGAGGGAAGTTGATTTAGAGATCTATATATTTCTTCTTTTTTTTCTATAAGGGGAAGGAGCAATTGCATTAGTGATTTGTATATGTGCTAATGGAAGGATTTATAGAAATAATGTGATTTTGGTTTGATATAGAGTAAGGGATTGAATATGGAAACTGCTGTATATTCTTGTTGTTGAAAATCGGAAGTTACTTTAGGTAATCTCCAAAATTCTTTTTTCTTGTGTTTTGCACTTTTTTAGTTTTTCTTTTTTTTCTTTTTGTAGTTTTTTGGGGTTTTTTTGTAGTTTTTATATTTCTTTCAAACTTAATAAAATTCTTATTTTTAAAAAAAAGAGAATAAAACCAATATCTTCATTCATTCAATTTCTTGTGGAACACCAAGAATACTATACAGTGTTCAGATAATCACAACTTAGAAAGAAAAAAAAATACAAAAGCACCCATGCTGGATAAGCCTATCTAGCATGCCAGCATTCTATTCCTACAAAAATAAGTAGATGCTTAGGAGAAATCCACAAGGGTTATGGTGCAGATAGAAATATACAGAGATAATAAAGCAGCAGCATTACCATAATTATAGAGATGGAAAAAGTGTATAAAGAGCAACAAAAATAATCACAAGATAAAGAAATATTGTATCTGGGATTTTTTAGCTTGGGAAAAGATACATACAGGGAGGCGTACAAAGGTGCTTAAAATTATACAAGGCACAGTATCAGAACCTGAATGTTTAAAAATTCCAAAAAGAGAAAATGAAATACTTTTTTCACACAATTCATACGGAAGTCACAACCACAAAATGTAATGATGGACATCATCTGAGATGATTTTAAATGGAAATATTGTTTTGTCATATACATGCCTCTGATTGAAAACCGTACCGCACTCAATTAAACGATATTAGGGCTTAGCGCCCCAGATGGATATTCTGAACTGAGTGATTTCTGCTGCAACATACTATTTAATTCAGCTAGGCTACAAAAACAAGCCACTGTGTTCTACCAAAAGGACAGGAACAATGACATGTTGTTCTTTATTTTTGGCAAATAGCTTATCAGTCTTTGAAGAAGTGTCATATAAAAATTTCTAAGAATTTAAAAAAAAAAAAAATTCAGATTCTTGCATGTAACACTGAGCAAGAAAGCTAGAATTCTGACTTAACATTTACAAGAACTAGAATGTGCATGATCTAATTGTTCCTCCTTGCTTCCTTCTGTGCTGATTTTTCTACCAGTGCAAATCTCCGCTGTGGGTTTGCTTACTACTTTATCCAAACCAGCATTTCTGGCCTGCTACTGTCCAACAAACCAGGAACCAGAAGCCAAGAACAAACTGTAATCAAATTCTGGTTTATTAGGATAGCTGTGAACCAGGAATTCAGATCTGGGCATATCACTAAACAAACCAGTGCTGCAGGTTTTCTGTTTTGTTTAGG
This sequence comes from Candoia aspera, assembly GCF_035149785.1. Taxonomy (NCBI): domain Eukaryota; kingdom Metazoa; phylum Chordata; class Lepidosauria; order Squamata; family Candoiidae; genus Candoia; species Candoia aspera. The sequence goes on from NC_086154.1 coordinate 55,892,399, forward strand.
CATTCCTGCTGACAGAAGGCAAGCACAAGGAATTAAGCAATATGATTGCCTATTATTAATATGTCAGCATTTACAGCAATTTGATTATTACAGAATATGAAACCGATAAAAGAGCTGTGGGCATACACATTTTATTTGATTCTTTAACCAACATGAAATTTATTGGCAGAGTGGAATGATGAAATGAAGCTTAACACAGAAGGAAATCAGGACACACCCAGGGCTGAAGGGAAAAGAAATTCATTGCCCGCAATCACCTGAACTAAGTAGAATGACCTGTGCCCAACAGAGATTTATTGACTTTCAACCACATTGAATAAATTCAAGACAGTGAAGTTGTTTTGCTTTATTTGTCCTTAGCCCAATGCCTGAAAGCAGCATAATATCTAATGATTAATGTGACAGCACCAGATGAAATGTACAGTCTGTTTTCTTTTTTTCTTGCAGAGCAGACCTCTAAATATTCCCTTCCTATATCATTTCAGATTGCAGATGGAAGATTAAGTGCTCAACCAACTTAATTTTAAAAAGTTCAAATGTGTGTTGTTTCAATGCAGAAATAAGTCTCACTTTTATTCATACATGGCTTAACTGCACCCTCCCAGGAACAAAAGAAAATGGGAATTATGTATACTGTACAGTAATACAGTTCTCCTATCTCATTTTTTAATGAAATAGCCAAATGCAAATATATAGTGCTGCTCAGGTAACCAGCTGTACATGACTGGACAAACAAAAGATCATTTCTTTTCTTCAGAATGGACTACAATAGGCACTTGCACGAGCAAAGGAAAGAAAAATCCATCAGTGAACAGAGCTAGCTTTGCCACATTCTCCAACCAACAGCAATAAGATTTGGTATAAAAAGGTAGGTTTGGGAAATATTGGTGTGGAAAGCTGATGAATTGGTGATATACTTTAATATACTGGTTGAGTAAGAGGTCTCTCAACAAGAAGAACATCATTACTATGGATTACTGTCTTTTATCCACACACAACCAAATTCTATTATATTGTGTCCATCTGCCTTCTTTCCTTCCTTTAGGAAAAATGCTGCTGGGCTCATTTTTACCTGGGACTATGGCACCAACCAGAGATTTACTTCTTTCTACCTCACTATTTTCCAGTTTGAAAGGAATCCCAACTATTATTATATAATTTAATACTTATTATTTTATTATAATATTTATAAAAAATATAATAATAATTATATTATAACTATTATGTTCCAAAGGGGCTATTTTCTGTATTGATGGTGCTTTTCAGCAGAAAAGTTATGATTAAGCAAACTGCAAAACTCCCATTCATATTATGTCATGGTCCTAATCCACATGAGTTTTCATGGCTGAATTGATTGAAATAAACCAACAATGGTGAATAAATATATACTAACTTAATCCATAGAAGCAAGGAACTTTCAAGAAGCTGAATATTAATAAATTGAAGATTAAACATTATACTAATGAACCAAATACATTATTTTGATGCTTTTTAGCTGTCAATTCATAGTAAAGATCTCAAATAATATTCAGAGGATACAAACTGAATTAGCGTTATACTCCTTATCAATTAGAGCCATGTCATTCCTTCCTGAAAGTAAGAAATTACAGGTAATACTGCCAACTTAAAATAATATTTAAAACTCTCCTTAGAAGTCTGGAGAAAGTAGAAACAATTTTTGGCTTCTGATTTGTCCTCTCTTCTCTTGTTCCTTAAACAGCAACTTTTAAAGCTTGATAATAAATTTATTCTAGGATTTAATTTAAATGGCAATTGTGTACGTTCTACACAATTTAGAATTTTGCAAAATGAATGGACATAAGTACAGCTAGGTTTCCAAATCAGTCAAGAATGGTTATATCTACCTTATTCAGTAGGAAGAGAATCTCATCAACACTATATAAAACCATTTTATAGATTCAGAGCAGGAACTGTTGAAAGTCTCAGAATATTTTGGGAGGGCAAGTAGTGTCAATTTGATGAATATCACTGAAAATCTTTGTGGCATAGAATCCCTTTTATATCTACTTCAGTAAATCATCAATAATAGATAAAGATAATGAAGAAGTGGTAATACACCCTGTTAAATTACAGTATATAAACCACAATATTACTGGTGGGTGTAAATGAACTTCCATATACCACCACCTGTGGTAGCAATGCTCAATTAGTCACTGCTTTGGGATGAAAATTTTGGAAGGGATTGGGAAAACACTCAGTAATCTTTCATAAGGAATCTTGAGGTTGTTTGATACAGCATAGGAAATTGATTCAGGTCTTAATGGTCACCTGCTAGACTGTTATTACAAAACACTGGAAAAGCCAGAAAAATTTAAAAAAATGTTAGTAGCTCACTTGTATTTAAAAATGTAGGAAATTGTTTTCATATAAAAAGGAGATCTCAAACAGATTTAAACCACTATATTTCATTAACATATGTATGTAAATTTATCCTTCTCCCATTCATTTACTACACATTTTGTAGAAGCAAAACAACAACTGGGCTAATTCACATATCCTACTAATTCATAAACCTTAATGCCAAACCAGACAGTACAGCAATTAGATCCACCCACAAGCAGGTGCAACTGAAAGACTGTCAAGACAAGCTTTCTCAAACTTAGCATAATTTTTCGAAGTGAGACTCTGCATCATATGCCTAGAAAGATTAGCAAAACAAAACCTGGCTTAATTCTTTGGTTTGTTTTAGAAGATAAACCAGTCTGCTGTGTGCACATTAAACTAGCCTTGGCTAGCCCTCCCATCGACAAGGCCGTCTTCGACTAGGTTCACACACTGTACTATACATGATATGCAATTCCAGCATGTTTGGGGGGAGGGGTTAGTGCAGGATGGATAAACTTTGCTAGATTAGGTATCACCGCTCAGCTTCTCACTCAGCAAAGGTGGTACAAGAAGCCTTCTGGAGATGCTGTATACTTCAACAAATTGTGTGAATTAAGCCAAATACAGCTAATTAAAAACAACACATGATTATGCAAATAGCTCTGTGCAATGTGTGAAGGCACTTTTTCAATTCAGAATTATTTTAAAATAAATATACATTCTCTTTCATTCTGGGTATGTAGAACAATTTAGCTTTCCCCCCCTGCTTTCCTCTGTATCAATTACATTTCATTGTACTTTTCTGTTAAACATCAACTTCCTTCACTACATGAATATACTACATGTAACTCAAAAAGATATATGTTACAGGGAGTCAATGTGCCATTAAATTGACCATTGGGAGATTACTCTTTTTTTTAAAAAAAACTTTCAACATCCCCACAATCTTCCAAAGACTAAATGGAAAATGTAACAGCTGAATGTACTTCATTTCTGATAACTGTTTTGAACAGCTCATAAACAGTCCTTTCCCACTAAAACATGTCTTGAATAAAGCTCAGTATCCACAATGGAAAAAATCACTAGTTTCCAGGATTATAGTAGACAGAAAAAAATGTAACTGCGTAAATAATGACCATCTGGACCATATACACTTAATTTGGGGCAAACTGTAGAAATAGGTCAAGGAGGCACTTATGAAATGAGGCTAACTTCTTTTATACTGAGCTAGGGAAGCAAATGAAAGAACTTGAAGTTGCTTGACAATTTTTCCCAACAGAGTCTGTTTTATTTCTCTCTAATATATGCTAATGTATCTTTTAGGCTAGGAATGCACTAGTTGCTGAACAGAATTAATACGATCTCTATTCAAACAACTTAAAATCAATTTGTAAAAAGCAAAACAAAAAAGACTTAAATGTAGCTTAATTAAAAATTCTTGTACTGGTTACAGTGACTGCAGAATAAGCCCCTCTTTGAAAGGTAACTCACATTTTAAAATCAAAGATTGAGCAGAACGAATCTAAAAACTATAAGTGAAGCAAAAATTAACAAAACTATTAAGGTCAAATTAGGGACCACAATAATAGCTTGCATTCAATTAGCATTCTGAGTGTTCCTTGCCTTTGCAATTGATGACATTATTTTATCCCTCAGTATTAAGATTTATACAAGCATTGAGACGTATACAAGGATAGATTTTCATATGTTTCTTAGCTTCTTCTCTATATGTCCTTTCCAAAAATGGATGTTGTGCAAAACACTGAAAAGAGAGGCTTCACAAAGTGTGCTTTGCACAACACTATTAAAAACAATATCTTCAGGTATTTGGCTGAAAGTTTTACAGGGTTATTATTTTAATAGCAGCCACTTAAAAGTAAATATCTTCACTTTTAGAAAGAGCATTTAGAAGAAGGTTAGGAATACTTAAAACAGACAAGTCCTTTGGACAATCTGCTTGGCTGCTTCAGAGGCTGTCCAAAGGACGCTCCGATGAAATGCTTAACTTCTGCTAACATGCTTTGCAAAGTTTGAATGACCTGTATAATCACCTAGTATTTAATATTAGCTTTTTAATTTTTATTCTTTGTATTGAGTTACTAGTTGATGGTAATCAGAGATATCCTCCCAGTCATATACTTCATTGGTCTGAAGACTATTTATACGTCTCAAAAAACAGCAGCAATAAAAATGAGAATTAAATCACACGTAACCCAGGAGTATGTAGAGAACATCAGTGCAATACTCTGAAAAAGATCTGATTTTATAGCTTGCTCTGCAGTTACTCTAATCTGACTCCATCACTAGATCTGGAATGAGCTTTGAAAAAAGAGGGTCACATTCATGTACAGCAATGCTGAAGAAAGTAAAGGGCTGCATTATGTTTGCCTATGTGCAATTATATCTTGTTCTGTGGAAAATCTAGAGATTAGCACAAGAGTTCTTAACTATGCTTCTTTAAAATTTGAATTACTGTAACTTTGTTATTTTGGGATGGAATGTAAATATGCAGTGATACTACCTCTTTCTGTGGAAAATGCTAAGTTTAGTAATTAACCTTTTAGTTCTGAGATAATGAATAATTTGATTGATTCTGAAATGCATTCAACTGGGGTTTATATAGTAACAATAGAACAGATAATCACCAAAATTTGTACTAAATCTTCAGTCGTAGGTAAGATGGATAGAACAAATGATGGCACAAAATTGGGCAACCTGGAAAGATATGTCAGGGTCCTGGTCAAATAGAAATGACAGATAAGCATTGTGTTATCTACCAGGGTAGTTCTTTAAAATGGGATACATACTGTATATGTCTTCTGAAATTCCCTGTAAAGAGAGCCGCAAAGGAGCATGTGGCTTAGGGATTCCACAGAGCCACATGGGCATGAACACTGCTGAAGAGGAATGTTTTATACTGCCCACACAGGACTTCAGTGGGAAGTGCATCCAACCTGGCCAAGGTGAAGGAAAGCTGACAAAATTTCAGAATTAGAATTGAGAAGAGATAAGATGGCACATGCCCATTTGAGAAGAATCCATGAACTGTGGGGCTGGATAGAAAGCTTTGATTGGTTTGAAAATGAATATCCCAGATAGATTGCTTAAGGGGACTCCTGGCATTTTCAAACCCTAATGGACAGAGGCTTTCCATAGGACTGGATTTGCTATGAGCTCCTGTTAGCCAGGTTGATTTAAAACTGTCTCTGAGAACTAGTGAAGCCAGACCCACAGGGGAAAAATCCAATTTTAACCAGAAATTAAGGAAATAGAACCATGCTCTGGCACCCACAGAAACCAAACCTGTCTCTAACCATAAGGCAGCACTCTTGACACATCTTGGGAGTGCAAATATAGCTCTTATGAATTTGGACTGGACAGCTTCCAGGATATTAAACTTTGTAGAAATACAGATCTGAGCACCATAAAGAAGCTGAGAAATAGTATCAAATTTTATATGCTTGAGGATTTCTGTGAAGTTGAGATTATGTTTATTTTATGACAAACTAGTTTTCAGAAAAGGAATGCAATGTAAGTTATGAACAACCCCCTCCCCCTGCCGTCCACACACAAACATACTTTGGTTTCAATATCCTAAGCCAACAGTTACTCTGAATTCAGCATTGAACCCAGACTGGTTCCCAGGCTGAATCAGCTGGACTGCGTGTCTTGTACTCCATCTTGGGATGTGTGCTGTAGGGGAGCAGAGGCGCACGCATACGCTGCTCCCACGGACTTACATTGGCAGTGGGAGATTTTTCAGAGCCGTTCTGGTGGATGAGGAGGCTTACCAGACTGGCGTAGAGCTGGTTTTTGGTCAGCTGGATGCCATGGTGTTGCTGGAAGCTGTTGTTGGAGCTGGGACATAGAGGCCACTGAGAGGAGCATTTCTGTCTTCCGGGATTGCTTGGTGGATGCGTGTCAGTGTTCGTGGCTAGGGCAGTGTTTCTGACTAGGGCAGCGGCAGGGATGACACAGGAGACGGCGGCAGCAATGTGACATTTTCCAGGCCTTTTCCAGTGACGGACAGTGTGGTCTGGTGTGGTTGGTGGTCCCCAAATTTGGCCTGGAACTTGAAGAACTCCCGAGACACTGTAGAGTGCCTAATGAGCAGCGTCTGGTGGATCCGGGATAAAGTAGTAGCAGAAGAAGGCTAGTACTTGAGACCTGTCATGGACTCTCATTAGAGGCCATTTTGCCACCTTCTTCATGGTTGGAGTTAAAAAGGGACAATGTGGTGACCATTTTAGGGCCAACTAAATCTGATGTGCAGATACCACCTGGTGGTTGGACTAGTAATAAGGTTTTGGATGGTGACGGTTTTCCCCTTGGTATGAACTGAGTACCCTCCCAGGTTAGAGCTGGGAGTGGGTAGTGGGGTGGTTTGTTTTGTAGTTGTGATTGGAGACTCCCCCAGCCTGTTTGGTGAGAGCAGTGGGTGTGCATTGACTGTTGGTTTCATAGGAGGGGTGGGTTTTAGAGTTGCCTGTGGCTATGAGAACTTATGCTATAGCGCCCAGGGGATTCTGTTCTCTGCCACTTTGGGATGTTTGTTGGTATGTTTTGGGAACCGGAGGGCATGGGGTGGGGGGTGTAGGGGGCTTGGGTGGATTTGGGGCAGGTGGGAATGTTATGGTGGTGATGGGTATGGGAAGATATGGCAGGAGGCCAGGGGTGGGCCACTCTCAGGGAAGGTGGGCCCAGTGTCTCATTCTGGTCCTGTGTTCCGGCTTTGGGTCTCATCCCCTTTCCCTGCTCACAGATCTTCAGAGACCCTGGCTTTCGGCTGCTGCTGCTAAACACGTCAGTCTGCAATAAGGCCTCACTTATCTGTGATTTCATCAGAGATGAGAGGGCCAATCCAGCATCTATGTGGAAATGTGCCCAGCTGTGTTTTGGGTGTGGCAGTTGTTATCCGAGAGACTCTTTCAGGGGTACTGCCCCACAAGTTGCTGGATGTGAAAACCTGTTCCTAAAGTTGGGCTGTAGGGATCAGTTGGGATTGTTGCTACTGTACTAGCCTCCCTGCTCCTCCACTCAATCTCCAAGTTGGTGGTGGAGTTTCCCAGGCTTATAATTCTGGGAAACTTCAATCTGACTTCCCTGGGGGTGGGGTCTGAGGAAGCTCAGGAGTTCATGGCCAGCATGACAGCCATGGGCCTATCCCAGGTCATTCAGGGCTTGGGACAGTGGTGATACCCCTGATCTAACTCTTGTTGGAGAAGTGGTAATGTGATCTGGTATTGGGGAAACTTTTGGTGGCTCCTGTTATGCTCAGATCATACCCTGGTAGCCATGAGATCCTCTGGTGCCACCCCCACCACAAGGAGGCAGGACCTATTACATCAGTCTGCCTGCAGTGACTAATGGACCTGGTTGGGTTTCAGAGGGAACTGGGGGTTATTCCTGACAATCTGCTGCATGGTCTGGCTGAGTCCTTGGCCATTGCCTGGAATGAAAGGGTGGCCAAGCCTTTAGATTGGATCGTGTCCACATGGCCTCTCCCTCTCATGGATCCTGTTGCTCTCCATGGTTTATGGAAGAACTTAGGGAAATGAAATGGAAAAAGAGATGTCTAGAACATTGCTGGAGCTTGATGCAGGATGAACTTGACCGAACATGGGTGAGAGCCACTATTAAAGCCTACCTTGTGGCAGTAAGGGCAGTGAAGTGTCAAAACTTCTCTGCCCTTATTGCATTTGCAGATAGCCACCCAGCGGCCTTGTTTAAAGTAACACGAGCTTCCTGGGAAAGGAGGACTCAGAGGTTTACTTGCAAGGAAGTGCAGAGGAATTTGCAGAGCACCTGATGGAAAAAATCACTTGGATTCATTCCAAACTGGGCTCTAGCTTTGATACAGGTCCAGTAGAGGTGCCCAGGGCACAGTCTTGCCCTGTTATCTGGGAATGGTTTGATCCTGTTGGACCTAAGGAAGTGGACAGGGTCCCAGGGACTGTGAGCTCAGCCACCTTAGATCCATGCCCCTCCTGGCTTGTTAAGGCTGCCCCAAGGATGTTGTGTGGCTGGATCCTAGCAATGGTGAATTCTTCTTTGAGAGAGGGGGTTGTTACATCACTACTTATGGAGGTGGTGGTTTGCCCCCTCCTCAAGAAGCCATTGCTGGTTTTTTGTCCAGAGTCTAACCTCTCTTTTTGGAGGGAAGGTTGTAAGGAAGGTGGTTGCGCAGCAGGTTCAGTGGGCCCTGGATGAAGCGGATTATCTGGACCCCTTTCAGTCAGGATTCAGGCCAGGGCATGTGATGAAGACAGCATTAGTCGCACTTTTGGATAATCTCTGGTGGCAGCAGGACAGGGGTTGTGCATCTGTCCTTGCCCTTTTTCACCTCTTGGTGGCTTTCAATACCATTGACCATGGTATCCTTCTGCATCAGCTCCGTGCATTTGGAGTGGGTAGCACAGTATTATTTATTTATTTATTTATTATTCACATTTCTATCACCGCCCATCTCCCCCTAAAAGGGGGACTCTGGGCGGTTTACAATAAAATTCACCTTAAAACCTCACATCATAAAATCACCAGGTCAACAGCTACAATTATGCTGGTTTATTTCCTTTCTGTGGGGCCACTACCAGTTGATGTTGATTTGGAGTGAGAGATCTTGCCCTCAGCCCTTGCTTTGCAGGGTTCTTCAGGGTTAGGTACTCTTTCTGGTCCTATTTAACATTCTACACGAAGCTGTTGGTTGAGATCATCCATCGCTGTAGGGTGAGGTATCATCAGTATGCTGATGATATCCAGTTATGTATCTCTGTCTCAGGCAAATTAAGTGATGCTGTTGATGTCCTGTCCTGGTGCCTGGAAGCTGAAAGTCATTTCAAGGTCTGGTTTTGCCCACCTTTGTCGACAGTCATATCACATTAGGCCAATTAAGAAAATTAATATATTGATCTTAATAACCTGATGTGATATATGTATACACACAGAATGTTGGGGAAAGTGAGCTTTAATATTCCAAGTAGCCCTATACATACTGAGATTCTATTGACATCTTGCACTTGTAAGTATAGATTACATATGTTTTGTTCACAAGCTTCCTTATCTGTTCATTTAAACAAGCTGCTCTCTCATAAGTTGACTATCTCAGTTGCCACAATCTCAGTCGGATTGGAGAAAACTGCTTGTTTCAATCCACATTGGTCATCCTAGTCACTCATTACTTACTCACAGGACAGGAGACAAGAAGCTTTAACTTTTTAAGTACCACTTTATTTTCCAGAATAATTTTAAGAAGCTTTAGCACTATAATAAATAAATGTCTAAATACTTAAACAGCATTGGAGAAATTATTAGTGAAACCAAAATGTCACAATCCAGATAAACATAGATCAACAGTATTTAATAGCAGTAAATAAGGTAACAATTTATGTTAGCAAAAAAACAACAACTGGTAGTGAGCTACCTTAAACCTAAGCTGAAACCATCTGACTGTCTTAATGGTCATTATGAAGATCTTAGGTCAGTCACATTTTTAGCCTAATTTTAATTTTTTTTCTTTTCCTTCTCCCCTTTTAATTTAAAGGTAAATATTAATTTAAGTGCAAGTTATTTATTATTGATTTACCAAGAAATGAATGCTAAAAAAAACAATTTCTGATAGTTATCCCATGTCAAGGCACCGAATCTCTCTAAAAAAACCTTTTCTTCTAAACATTTCTCTTTTGGTATTAACGAAATAGACCTGGATTATACTTTTGTTCACTGTATTTTCACAATATATTTATCTTCTTGAGAACTGTTATTACATAGCTAATATAAATACTGCAAGTAAAAAAGAAAGCAAAACATTTTCACTGGGCACCAGAGGCAATCCTTCCTTGAGGTAAGCGTGTTCCTTCACATGGCTGTTGAAAGATTAGATTTTGAACCTGGTTTAACAAGAAAGACGCAGAACACCACTTAGAAGCTACTCCTCCTTATGCAGTATCCCATATGGTCGTAACAGCACAGGGAGGCCGAGAGGTGATAGTGCACACAGTATTGTATCAAAAGAGAAGATCATACAACAAACCAATGCGAAGTGTAGACATATTAGGATTGTTATGGAATGAGACTTATCACCTCATACTTGTAACACAGCGAAAAGAAAAGAACCCCAAAGTTTAATTAAACAGGACATTCTTTTTCTACTTGGATTATGCTACAAATTAAAAGAATTTGGGGGGGGAGGGGAAAGAAATGTTACTCATTCGGACTGCCATTAAAAGACATGCTCTCATTCTGAAGTTTGGTAAAATTCAGTTATTTAATACATCAGTGGGAAGGTGAACTGTAGATGGCACCAACAGTACTCTTGCAAAATGTGGTTCTTTTAGTATACTGGAATGTACATAAGAATGTTTAAATGGTTGGTGTAATGTGAAAGAGATTATCTCTTTGTATACACATGAAATGTGGGAGGGGGTGAGAAATGAATCTTTCACAATTTGTTACCAAGACTTGGATTAAGTCTTTGGTCACTCTTACAATCCAACCTTATTCAGAGTTAAGGCAAACCTATTATTAAGTGCCACATTTAATCATAAATAAATATTAGTAAGATAGACATAAGGAAGCAACTTTTTGAAAAAAGTGTGCCATTTAATTAAATTATAAGTGAAACATCACCCTATATTCAATTAAATAAACAACTTTAAAAATAAAAAATTCATAACAAGAAGGCTTGTATTATTGGAGCCATGAACACTTCAGTGAGGAGACATCCCCTCAACACGGTCATGATGGGATAGGAGTGATCTCTTGCACATATCAACTGATTCTATCATACATAGAGACCTATAAGGAAAGTTCTAGAACAGTGCTTAATAACTGGTCATATTTTTCCAAAAGTGTTTAAGCTTGAAGGAGTTTGCTTATAATGATAATGTACAAGACTTTTTTTTACCCACAATGCCTTACTGTGAGGGACGCCTATCAGAACAGGTTTCTGATGATTGAGTTTGGGACTAGAAGTATGAACTATGTGATAGCAAAACCAAAACAAAACCAGAAACAGTGAAGCAAGGCAGCATCATGTACTGATCCTGCAGAAAGAAATTCAACTGGTACCAAAAAAGAAGAAAAATGCAGGAATCAAACCTATATGCACTTTCTTACCACATTTTCTTTTACTATTAATGGGCAGGGCACCTAAAATTACTACATAGATTTGATTGGTCGCTTTGGTTGGTTATCTGTTTAAAAGAATATAATTATGACATAGGTTATACAAGTAGTGTAAATTACATGTTTTAGAAACATTATGTTTGGAATTATAATAGTAAAGCAGTGATGCAAAAACTATGGTTTTACATGGTCACTGTAGCTCATTTCTCCCATGTCATTCTATAAAAGAGCTAAATATGCCAAACAATATGCCTGTCCAAAATACATTACCTAATACTGTGGTAAACAAATTGCACAATAATTCAAATGTACAGTACTAAAATACCTACAGTAAATCCAAATTACTCTTTCTGCCGAACTGCCCTAAAATTCTTTCAGTGAAGAACATATTTTTATAGTGGTTACTAGTTTCAAGTCCAAGGAAAAGAAGTTTATGTCAGCATGGTTAGCAGTTATACATCATTATTTCACAAGAGTACCATGATTTTTCTTCAATGTATAGCTACATAAAAAAAAAAAATTCAAGACCCTACTTTCTTGGGCGTAAGTGTCACAGAACTCAGTTGGCTTACTTCAAAGTAAGCATGAAAGATTATTCTCTACACAACAATTACTGGCATGATCCTGCTGATTTAAAAAGTTTTTATTTTTTATGGCAGATACTATATAATATCAATTTACCAGTTTCATGCATTGTTTTCAGTTGCTAGATTAGCTTCCTCTTACATCTCTCTGTGACAATTATTTCAAAAATTCCTCATGGAACTAAAACTTGATCCTTCTTACAGCTTTCTCCTAATTCAGAACCTGATTGATAATACGATTTCTCTATATTATTTTAGAATGGACATACATTCCATGTGAAGTCTTACTAATGAAATGTCATTGCTAAACATTCTTACCCTGCTTTTTTTTTACCCTAAGAAGAACTACAGTGGAGTTCTTCTTTGTTCAAACTTCAAAAGTCATCGCAACCACCTAAAAAGTACCCACATGATGTAAAATGACAGACAAGCAGGTTAGATGGTGGTGCGTGATTTTCCTAAATTATTTGAAAATCATATATAAATCATAGTTACGACTGTAGAGAGAATGAATGTGACCTCGCACTTTAGGTAGCAACACTATGGTGCCTTCTGATTTTAAGAATCAGGTGATAAAAAAATTTAGCCAATCAAAGGGTATTCCCATCTTGGAGGTAAACAAAAGTGAAAGCATTCGTATATAATAAATGACTGGTTAGAGGTGAGTTGTACTTCAACTTGCATACAAATCTTTGTGCAATCCAGGAACCTAATAAAGCAGTCCCCAATCATGAAGTGTGCAGTACTTGCATTTATACAAACAGGTGTATCGAATCTCATTCAGAGCTCCACCTGATTGCTTGGATACTGGGCAGAAAAAGTGTGGAACCAGTACAACCCCATTTTCCACTGGACTTAGACATAGCTTTAGATGCTTTACCTTGATGAAACTTCACACAAAGCACCTTTAAAACCTGCTTTGAGAAACAACACAGCCCCATTGCTTCTAAAAGCACACTGAAGCAGCTGCATTGCCATGTTTCTGAACTCTCTGTCAGCATTCCCATACCAGGAAGATGCCTTTGGGCACATGAACAGAAATCTTTTCTGAGGCTTCCAATCAGCTGCTGGAAATAAAGGAAGCAGCTTCTGTGTACATGCAGCCTTTTCTGACTAAAGGAACTGCTGTGAAGGTTTCAGGGCAAAGCAAAGCATCTCAGACAAAACAGATCACTCGTTGAGACAAATCATACTAATGTTGCACATCCCTATTTTTCATCTAATTTGAGACCCTTTATACATTCAGCTGAATACCTGAAGTGCATTTCTAATATTATAGCTGTATTTAAATACACATTCATAAGGTGCTATACTTTATAAATCAGTGGGGTCACCCTTCATATCATAAACCTTAAAATTTTACTTTCCTTTTTGGCATTTTGTTGTTTGCAGGACAGAACTTTTTATTTTTTTTAAAAAAAATTCTAGGTATTTTGAGCTTTGCAGTTAGATTTCATTGACCTAAATTTAAGCATATTTCATTTTTAAAAAGCTTTTTAAAATTCATATTAATGCTCTTCATACATGTTACTGTAATTTTGGTTGACATGCATTAATATCTTGAAGAATCTTTTGCTGTATTATGCAATAGACATCTACAGAAAATATATACCAAAATGTACTGATGTAATACAACGGGTTGGTAAGTAATCAGGTTAATTAATTAATTGGAGTTTTGCATACTTCCTATAGATACTAATATATCTAAAGAAATTTGTAAAAGTAAGGCTTTTACTCATTCCAGTTATTTTAAATATATTGGAATAATGACTACAAATAAATTTTCTTTGGTTGTACAATTAAATATATCATATCTGTTACCTCAGCTTAACATTCAGATAAACAAATGGATCAAAAAACCCAGTGGATTTATGCAGAAAGATAAATGTTGTAAAAAAGGAATTTTACCCCTAATATATTTAAAGTATTTCAACTAGATTGATAAATTACTGAATTTTTTTTTAATGGAAAGGACAAGCCTCTATATTTTCTTTATCTAGATTATAATGATCACAAGGGTTTTAATTTCCCTCATTCTCATTTTTATTACTGGACATATATTTGGACTTCTATTTCTTCATGGAATTTAAGTCAAGTCAAAAAACCATTGTGAGCACAATTAGAAAGTTGTTATCTGATCCCACTGATATCACGGGAAAGCTTTGGCATATTTTTAGGCACAATTCTGTTGTATTTCAAGCATTAAAGGTTGCATCTTATCCACACGCTATAGTTACACTATTGGATAGTTCCTTTTTGAAAACTTTCGGGAAGAGATAATAAGCAATGCCCTGATACAGCAGACCCCTGGCCCATATAGTCCAGCAGTCTGGACTCACAATGACCAAACAACTGCATAAGGAAACCCACTAGCCTCCCAGCAGATAGCCTTCAGAGGCAGTCACACTGCCATCAAAGCTAATACCCATTGTCTATGAGTCTTCCCATGACTTCCATGAATTGGTACAACCTGTTTTGAAGTCAGCCAGACTGGTAGCCAGTAGCCAGCATTACATCTCATGATAGCAAATTCCAAAGTTGAATTACATGTTAGGTAAAACAACAACAACCACCTTTTTCTGTCCTGATTTTTCCAGGATTCAATTTCATTGGGTGGTCTCTGGATCTATTGCTTCGGGAAGGGAAAAAAAAAGCTTTTCCTTGTCCACTGTATTTACACCATGCATAATTCTGTATATCTCAATCATGTCCCCTCTCATTTTCTTCCTTTGTAGACTAAAAAGTCCCAAATGGTACAACCTTTTCTTATAGGGAAGGTTCTCCAGGGCCTTAATAATCTTAGTTGCCCTCCTCTGAACCTTCTCTAGCAATATTATATCCTTTTTGAGATGCAGTGACCAGAACTGCACCCAGTATTTTAGATGCGGTCACAACAGTGATTATATATATGTAATATGTAATATGTAATATATAATATATAATATTATATATATATATATATATATATATATATATATATATATATATATATGCGCATTACGATATTTGTAATTCTATTTTCCATACCATTTTTTTATTATCCCTAACATGCTGTTGGCCATTTTTGTAGCAGATGCACAATGTGTTGACATCTTCATCAAACTGTTTACCTTTATTCTCTTTCCTCATCAGTCATTGCTAGCTCTGATCCCATTAGTTTGTATGAATAGCTAGAATTTTTGGCACCAATGAGCATCATTTATACTCACGTTGAATAGCATCTGCCATTTTGATCCCCACTCACCTAACGTGCAGAGATCCCACTGGAGCTCTTCACAGTCCCTTATTGTTTTTACCACTCTGAACAATTTAGTGTTATCTATTTGCCTATTCCACTAGTTACACCTGATTCCAGATCATTTATAAATATATTGTATATGTGCATGCCTTCAAGTCAGTGTTGACTCCTGGCAACTGCCTGGACAAGTTTTCTTGGCAAGTTTTTGGAAGTGGTTTGCCCTTGCCTGATTCCAGATCATTTATAAATATATTGTATATGTGCATGCCTTCAAGTCAGTGTTGACTCCTGGCAACTGCCTGGACAAGTTTTCTTGGCAAGTTTTTGGAAGTGGTTTGCCCTTGCCTCCTTCCTAGGGCTGAGAGAGAGTGACTGGCCCAAGGTCACCCAGCTGGCTTTGTGCCTAAGGCAGGACTAGAACTCACGGTCTCCCGGTTTCTAGCCTGGTGCCTTAACCATGACACCAAATGGGCTCTCTATAAATATAGTATGTATAAATATTACATTGTAGCCGGAAGCATTCAGGTAGGATGAGGCTGGAGCCCAGCAAGATGGTATGTCGATTTGTGGGAGAGTTGCTCTAGGGCACCATAAGGTTACACTGTGACTGTTGTGTTTTTTCTTTTTCTTTTTTGCTGTTTTTTGTTGTCATGTGAGTCACCCAGGGTTGTGGTGGCTGCACAAGTATTTTAAATGAATGAATGAATGAATGGATGGATGAATGAATGTTATAAGGCACCAGTCCTAGGACAGAAACCTGGGGGACCCCACTAGTTACATCCCTCCATTCTGCAAATTGTCCATTTACACTTTCTCTTTGTTTTCTATTCTTTAGCCAGTTGCTTATCCACAAGAGATCTTGCCCCTTCATTCTATGGCTGTTAAGCTTACTGAGAAGTCTTTGATGAGGGACTTTATTAAAGGCTTTTTGAAATCTAAGTAGACAATGCCTACTTTGATTAATATTAATTAAGAGTAATATCACTGACATTAACATGATTTTGAAGTATAGACCAAAAATTGAACTTTTCATTATATGAAAACTTAGGCATTTAGGGTACAGCAAAAATAATTATTCTTCTTTGATCGAAAGATAGTGTTACCTTGGATTTACAATCTTGGATTGATGATTTGAACTGGCTTTTTATCAGTGCAATGGAAGGTTTGATCAATATTATTCCATATGGACAGGGTTTAATAATGTGCTTCAAAACTGAGCTGTTTTCTCTACAGATGTTTCTGTCTTTCTTTTTCTTTGTATTTGTTTTTGTTCATCTTTTTTCCTGTACTAAAGCAATAAAATATAAGGAAGGTTTTTGCTGTAACTCTCCAACTCTCTTGTATGCAAATAGCTTATCTTTGATCTCTCACTAAAAATGATACATTGTGGCTCTCCCACGTATC